>NC_048439.1:18484640-19158513 GCF_004353265.1 Vitis riparia
TATGGTTTGATATTTTTTCTATAAAATGCAAAATAAAATGAATATTATTATACAAGATAATAAACATTATAATTTTTTTAAAAAAAATTAAATTGGGATCAGGTTAGATACAAGTTGTTCGAACCTTGAGTCGAGTCCAACCCAAATGGAGCTCGAGTTAAAAAAATTTAATCCAAGTTCAACTTAAGTATTAAATATGTTTTCCCAAGTCCACCCAAATATTGGATTAGATTTGGGTTGGGTTGGACCAACTTGCCCTAATTGCACCCTTACACACGACTACATAAATGCACAAAACAAAAAAGTGAGAAATCGGTATAAGAAAATTAAAAATTATAAGTTCAACTTATAAAAAGAAAGAGAAAAATACAAACCCTAAAGCTACAAAAAGAAGAACAAAATACAAATCCTAAAGTTACAAAAGATGAAGAAAATCATTCAAAATCTCTAGATTAAGAGAACGAAGAAAAAAAAAATTGAAGTTTGATATTAAACGTGATAATTAATGAGGGTTAATTTAAAACATTCACTTAAAATAAAGGTTAATTTCACTCACCTCTCTTGAGGTTTTAATTAAATACAACTAACTCTTACTGATTTGAAAATTCATCAATTACTTTCCTTATTTTAAATGAGAGGAAAGTCGGTGAAAATATCAAATGAAAAAAATAGGAAATACATTTAATAAAATTTCAATCCAATAAAGGATTAGGTATATTTAACCAAAACCTCAAGGGAAATAAGTAAAATTAACCTTTAAAATAATAAAGAAATAATTAATAGGTATATGTAATATACTGTTACTAGGGGTGTAACTCGTATAAGTAAATTGACAGTCAATCTAGGCTTAACTCATACATGAAATTTATTTGTTAGACTAGAATTGGTATATACATATTCCACTTAATGGAGTCAATAAGTGGTATGCAAACTCATCCTCCATTCTATTAAATGTTCTATCATTCTAAAACCTCCAAAAATCAATAGGACTACATATCACCATATGGCACAATCAATAAAATAAACCAAAAGCTCTAAAAAAAAACCAAAATACCATTACCTATAGCTATTACATAAGATTATGAGACATATTTTCTAAGTCAAGCATAATAACAAAAAGTAAGAGTTACAACTCCTACATGTTTCAAGAACAAATTTTAGAACAACTCTTCAACATAAACTTAAAAGTTTATGATCAATCTTTTGTGTAATAGTATAATTTGAATTTTCTATAAATATATAATTATGTTTAGATTAGGCCCGAATCGTCGAAGCCCCCATCTAAGCCAGACTCTTATTTACTATATATATATATATATATATATATTGATAGCTATTTTTTAGAATAGTTTTCTGTTCTTCAAAAAAAAAAAAAAAAAACAAAAACGTATCAGACAACTATAAAATTGTTTTATGTTTTCTATTTTTAAGAACATAAAATAAGATGTTTTAAAAAAAAACATGTTTTAATTATTTTTTGAGGGTTTTTTTAAAAAATAATTATATAAATAGGTAGAATGATTAAAAATAAAGTATTAGACATAAATATTATTTTAAAATATATTTAAAAATATTAAAAACAGAATATAAATATTTTAAATTCTCAAACAAACTCTTATTATATAAAACATCACATGATAGTTTTTAAAAACTGTTTTCCAAAATAATTATCAAAATGCGGCCTAAATTACACAAATCCATAAAGGGTTCTTGGGCAGAGTTGAACCCACCCAAGGTCGTGTGCTAACTGCTACAATCAATCAAGTATGGGGAAATAACTTATACAATGATGATATTTTGGGAATAAAAAATTGATGGGCTTGTCCCAAGTGGGCTTGGCCTTAAAGTGAGGTGCTCACCATTGTCTCCACCGGCTCATTTTCAACGGGAACAATGTTCTTGTTGGGATCTTCTTTTTGTGTAGCAGTTTTGATTTCAGTTCTTTGAATTATTCCCTTAATTTTTATGTCAATATCTTTATGTTCCTGCTAATCTCTCTATTGGACTTGTGTTCATATCAACTTTGCAACTAGTTTAATTTTGTGGCCCATTAGCTCAAATCATATCACAATCAGTAGTCTTTTATCTAACAATGCAGTTGAGTCTTTGAAGGCTTCTTTGTTAGGTAAGCATAATCTACAGAAAAAGGCATATTCCCATGTGCAACACACACCATATGTTTGAGGATAGTGCTGAGTGAATTATCTGATTATAGGCTTATGCATATTATCTGGCATGCTAATGTAACTACACCTAACAGCTGATGACAAGATTAGCTTGGTTAATGTATCTGCATTGAATAATTATAGCCCAAATCTTAGCCGCACTAGCAGAGTGGATTTCATAGGATTCAGTGCCTTTATAGCAGTGGGGTGCTAATGCAGAATGTATTATTAAAACAGAAACACTGAATTGACTTCTGATATATGTGTATGTTTGGACTGCTGATATGTTCTATATAGGTTGCTAATAACCCGGTTATACATGCTCTAGTGAAAGAAGAACATGGTCTAGGATTGCTGGTGTTTTTAGCAATAGGGTCCCTTGTTTAGAATTTCTTATCGGTCATTTTAAATCAGTAATTAAACCAAAAGTGTTGGACACAAGTCTGGAACAATGAATTAACTGATGATATGTGTTTATGTTCGGGGTGCTGCCATGTTCTTCTATATAGGCTGCTAGTATTCAGGTTTTAACCCAAAACTTCTTATGTTTCTCTGGAAACAGTTATCAAACTAACAGCCTTGGACATGAGTCTAGAAGGTGAAACGAAGTGATGCTATAAGCTGCTAAGATTAAGGTCATAATTCAAAAAATTGTTGATCCTTCCTTTGAAACAGAAACCAAACCAATGATGACATATTTGTGTGTTTGCGATACATAGACTGCTAATATTCGGGTTCTAATTCAACATTCTATCCTCTGAAAAGAGAAACCAAATATGTGTTTATGTTCGGGGTGCTGCCATGTTCTTCTATATAGGCTGCTAGTATTCAGGTTTTAACCCAAAACTTCTTATGTTTCTCTGGAAACAGTTATCAAACTAACAGCTTTGGACATGAGTCTAGAAGGTGAAACGAAGTGATGCTGCTAAGATTAAGGTCATAATTCAAAATTGTTGATCCTTCCTTTGAAACAGAAACCAAACCAATGATGACATATTTGTGTGTTTGCGATACATAGACTGCTAATATTCGGGTTCTAATTCAACATTCTATCCTCTGAAAAGAGAAACCAAAACAACAGCCTTGGACACATCTAGAACTCTGAATGAGATGATGATCGGGTTGTTCATGCTTTAATCAAAGAAGAGCATGGTCTAGGATAATTTTTAACATGGTAGTGGGTCCTCATTGAAAATTTCTTATCCTTCCTCTCAAAACAAATATCGAACCAACAACATCAGATACAAGAGTTAGAACAGTACTGAAGGAACTGATGATATATGTGTGCTCCTGGATGCTGCTATTTTCTATGTGGACTGCCAAAATTTGTGTTGCATATGTTCTAATGAAAGAACTTGGTCCACCATCTCTCCCAGGAATTCTTTTATAGTTTCTGGATGGCCATCCAAACTGAGTTGGAAATCTACTCATCATGGTTACAACCCCATAACAAAAAGAAATTGTTTTTAGTGCCTCCTCCTATCATGGCCCCCATTGAATTTATCTTTCGAAAAGATCTGTTCCCACCATCATTCACACCAATGCTCACTCAACTATCTCTCTACTTATCTTGTTTTATTGATTTATCATGCACTGTGATGAACATAGAAAGGAGGGTAAGGAGGGTCTCAATAAAGGAAAATTTTATTGCTCTTCCATCTCCACCATGGTCTTCAAAAGAACCATGTTTCTTCTTCTACTTCAGAATTTCCTTGTAATAAGCTCTAGTCTGGTAAGCTTGGGTTATCAGCACCACTCTGGTCACTCTTCACTCACAGACAAGGCTGCTCTTCTGGAATTCAAGAAGGCCATAGTATCCGACCCGACTTTCGCACTTGCTAACTGGCAAGAGAGCAATGATGTATGCAACTTCACAGGGGTCGTGTGCAATACAAGGCATCATCGAGTAGCAAACTTAACCCTCAATCGCACTGGCCTTGTGGGATACATTTCGCCCTTCATTTCAAATCTCACTGAGCTTCTTTGCCTACAGCTCGCTGAGAATAATTTCTCCAGCACTATTCCACTTGAGATATCCTCTCTCCGGCGCCTTCGCTTTCTGAAGCTCCACAATAACAACATGCAAGGTTCAATACCAGAATCCCTTTCTCTTCTTCATGACCTTGAATTGTTACATCTTTTTGGAAACAACTTGACTGGTCCAATTCCAGCTTCCTTATTCTCCAACTGCTCTATGTTGCAAAATGTAGACCTTTCTGGCAACCGTCTTACAGGAAAAATTCCACCAGAGATTGGAAATTGTCCATATCTATGGACCCTCAATTTATACAATAATCAATTTACTGGACAAATCCCTTTTTCCTTAACCAATGCTTCATACATGTTTAATTTGGATTTTGAATATAACCATATTTCTGGTGAATTGCCTTCAGATATCGTAGTGAAATTGTATCGGCTTGTTTATCTTCATATATCTTACAATGATATGGTTAGTCATGATGCCAATACTAATCTTGATCCCTTCTTTGCCTCCCTTGTAAACTGCTCTTCTCTTGAGGAGCTTGAAATGGAAGGTATGAGCCTTGGAGGAAAATTGCCAAATTTCATGGGTCAACTTGGTGTTAATCTAACAAATCTTGTTCTGAATGGCAACCAAATATCTGGATCAATACCTCCGAGTTTAGGGAATTTCTCCATACTTACGAGCCTGAATTTATCATCGAATCTATTAAGTGGAACAATTCCGCTAGAGTTCAGTGGATTGTCAAACTTGCAACAGCTTATCTTGTCACACAACAGTCTCAATGGTTCCATTCCAAAAGAATTAGGGAATATAGGAGGTCTGGGTCATTTGGATTTATCTCACAACAACCTATCAGGCAACATACCAGAGAGTATAGGGAATTTGTTTCAGTTGAATTATCTGTTCCTCAACAACAATAACCTCTCAGGAGCAGTACCTCGAAGTTTAGGACATTGCATTGATCTGAACAAGCTTGACTTCTCCTACAACAGATTGACAGGGGGCATCCCTCCAGAAATATCAAGTTTGCTCGAGATCCGAATATTCCTGAATCTTTCACATAATCTTCTCGAAGGGCCTTTGCCAATTGAGCTCAGCAAGCTGCAAAATGTCCAGGAGATAGATCTCTCGTCGAACAACTTCAATGGAAGTATCTTCGACCCAATATTAAATTGTATTGCCTTAAGGTTGTTAAATTTCTCGCACAATGCTCTTGAAGGGCCGCTTCCAGATTCCTTGGGTGATTTCAAGAACCTGGAGGTCTTTGATGTTTCAGAGAACCAATTGTCTGGAAAGATCCCAACAACCCTCAATAGAACCCGCACGCTCACCTTTCTGAATCTTTCATATAACGACTTTGATGGACAGATTCCCTCCGGTGGCATCTTTGCTTCAGTTACAAATCTTTCCTTCTTAGGCAATCCGAATCTTTGTGGCTCAGTTGTTGGCATACCCACTTGCCGTAAGAAGCGAAACTGGTTACATTCACACAGGTTTGTGATTATTTTCTCAGTTGTGATATCTATATCTGCATTCTTATCAACTATAGGTTGTGTTATTGGTTGCCGATATATCAAGAGAATTATGTCCTCTGGGAGGTCTGAAACAGTGAGCAAATCAACACCAGACTTGATGCACAATTTCCCAAGAATGACATACAGAGAACTGTCAGAGGCCACTGGAGGGTTTGATGATCAGAGACTAATTGGCTCAGGGAGTTACGGACGTGTCTTCAAGGGAGTTCTTTCAGATGGAACTGCCATAGCAGTCAAGGTGTTACAGTTGCAAACTGGCAATTCCACCAAGAGTTTTAACAGAGAATGCCAAGTCTTAAAGAGGATTCGCCATAGGAACCTGATAAGAATCATCACAGCTTGCAGCCTACCTGATTTCAAAGCCCTTGTCCTTCCTTTTATGGCAAATGGGAGCTTGGATAGCCGTCTCTATCCACACTCAGAGACAGGTTTGGGTTCGGGTTCTTCAGATTTGAGCCTCATCCAGAGGGTGAACATCTGCAGTGATATAGCTGAAGGGATGGCTTATCTGCATCACCACTCCCAGTCAGAGTCATACACTGTGATCTAAAGCCGAGCAATGTACTTCTTAACGATGAAATGACAGCTCTGGTTTCGGATTTTGGGATCTCAAGATTGGTTTCAACAGTGGGAAATGCTGGAGGTGTTGAGCACATGGGAAATTCTACTGCAAATATGCTTTGTGGATCCATTGGATACATTGCACCAGGTACAACTAAACTCTCCACTTATATTCCTATTTCGAATTACTTCAAATAAGATGATTGAATTCGTACTACATTGCAATCTTCTCTTTTGTTTACTTTTGATGGAAACAAACCAAGCCTATCTCTTCTTTCACATTGTTTTCTTATGCAGAATACGGGTACGGAGCCAACACAACTACAAAAGGAGATGTTTACAGCTTTGGCATACTAGTTCTTGAGATGGTGACCAGAAAAAGGCCTACAGATGACATGTTTGTTGGGGGACTGAACCTGCACAGATGGGTGAAGAGTCACTACCATGGAAGAATGGAAAGGGTGGTAGATTCATCACTGTTGAGAGCTTCCACAGCTCAGCCTCCTGAAGTGAAGAAAATGTGGCAAGTCGCCATTGGAGAACTGATCGAATTAGGCATTCTTTGCACACAGGAGTCTTCCTCTACTAGGCCTACAATGCTGGATGCTGCCGATGACTTAGATCGCCTCAAACGCTACCTCACCGGCGACAGTACCACCGCCACATTTGCCTCTTCTCTTGGAATTTCGTCTTCGACCCTCGATGATGATGACCAACTGTCTCTAATTTGATGTACATATCTTAGAATATCATAAATAAAACTGTATTTTATGACGGTAATATCAGATGATAAAAATTATCTATGTGACATAATAAATCATTATCTAACGTTAATATTTATTTACTTTTTTCTATTTAATGAGAAGGGAGTCTCCTACATTGGAGCTGTAGAAGTAGTTCCAATGGCAACTGCTGGCAAAGGGAGTGCTCCTCCCACCTGGGCTTTGAATGATTGTGTTCATAAAATGTAGAGTTGAAGGGTAGGAGGAGGACCACTAGAGCCTAGAGGCATGAATTTCTGCTTGAGTGAAGGGTTGAATGATTGGGAGATGGTGCTCCATGATGGCTACCTCCATTAACCTATAATGTGTGGGTGTATGCTTCAATTAGATCACAATTATTGATGGATGCTTTGAAACTATGGGGAGTGTTGATATGTTTTTCTGGCTCTAGGAAAGTAAGGCTATGTTTGTTTGTTGGAAGATTTGAAGGGAAGCATGAGACAACATAAATAACCAGGAAATGCAGAAGAAAAGAAAAGAAAAAAGGATATATATAGTCAATAAATTAATTTTATATATTATTTCGAAGTGATTTCACTTATTTTTTGTCTTTCATATATAATAATATAATAATAATAATAATAATAATAATAATAAATAAATATATTTTTTCAATAAATTTTATTTATATTTTATTTTATTTTTACATTTTTCAAATATCATAAAATCATCATTCTTAGCATTTTTTTCTTTTCTAAATTTTTTTCCACGAACCAAACACAAGCTAAATAATAAAGTTTGTAATGAAAGCTACATATAAAGTTCAAGGGAAGCATGAGAGAAAGAAAACATAAAGGAAAAACAGAGAAAAAAAATAATTTATAGTCAATAAATTAATTTTATATATTATTTCAAAGTCATTTCACTTATTTCTCATCTTTTATGTAAAAAAGATAAATAATTTTAAAATGTACATATTTTTAATTAATTTTAATTATATTTTTTTTATATTTTTAATAATGAAATCAAATATCAGAATATTATCTTTATTAGCATTTTTTTTTCTTTAATTTTTTCCACAAACCAAACATAACGTAAATGATAAAATTTGTAATGAAAGCTATATATATAAAGTTATTTGCCAAAAGAGTAAACGTTATGAAATAATTACGATTTTGAGGGTGTTTGATGAATTAATTTTTTTTTTAACTTAGTCGTATGTTAAAATAAATAACTTTTTTTTTTTTTACATATTGATTAATATTAACGGTCTTAGTTGTTCATTTTATTTTTCCTCCATATTCATCTCTTATAACCTCCATATTCCTCTCTATATTAACTAGGGTAAACATACAAATTTAATTGTTTATAAAACTTTTCAGCAAATTTGTCCAAACAATCTTAATACTTAAGATAAAAAATTAATTAGTAAATTTTAATTTAATAATTTAAACATAATTTAACTTAAAGTATTAAGTTTTATTAAATATCATCTTTTTTTTATGATTAATTAAAAGTAAAAATGGATCCCAAATAAGGTATATTTAATTATTTATTTTTATTTCACAAACAATCTTCAATTTCAACTTATGTGATTATAATTCAAAATTTAACTTAAAGCATTCACATCACATGTTTATATCTAAGCTTAAATTAATAGAAAGCAATGTTGATGTCAACTACATTAGCATATCTCATCCCTAAAATTGTTAAATATTTATATTTTTGTTTGTTATCCAAAAAATATTTTTTAAATTAAAAATGGAAAAATATATTTTTGAGATATTGATAGCTACACACCCATATGAAGAGATGATGCATATGGTGTATGATGCAACCTCCAACTCACCTTTCCTCCTCTTATAGTGGGCATGTTGTAAAAGGAATACTTATGGATACTTACCAAAGTTCAAATTTGAATCCTTCAACTTAGGACACATGGACACTATCTAATTAATGGTACTTTTTAATAGATTTTGAGTATCTAGACATGTAGATCTCCAAATGTATGTCACACCAAAAGCCCATTGTCAACTCCAACTTGCTTAATGGCCTCCACCATGTCATCCATGGTCCCTATCAATTGGGAGAGAAATGGGGAATTCAAACTTCAAATAATGTCCCATTAGTGTTTATAAAAGATTATGGGAACATTCATACACTCAAACACTAGGTTGAGCTTTTGAGTGTTATGTGACATCATGTTGAGCTCACAAGTTGAGTGAAAATATATATATATATATGGGTGAAAGATTGAGAAGAATAGTGTTTTGGATTTGAATCATAATGACAATCCTTTTGGAATTTGGTCCTATGCACTTTGAGTTCAAACTATACTAGGTAAAAATATGCACTTTTGCATTTATATGAGTTGCTAAGCATCTAGAAACATCTCCTTCTCACAAGATATGTGTCCTACATAAATATACTCTTTTTTTTTTTTTGGAGGAATGGATAACCTTTTATACTATGTTTGTTTAGAGGAGAAATTAAAAAAAAAGCAAAAAAAAAAAAAAAAGACTAGTTTTCAAAAAGTTTGAGGGAAAAATGTAATGAAAAGAAAACCAAAAGAAAAAAAAAAGTGAAAAAATTAAAATAAATAAATTATTTTTACATATTTTTAAACTCATTTTTATTTATTTTTGTCTTTCATATAAAAATTAAGTAATTTAAAATGAAATAAGTTTTCAACTAATTTTAATTATATTTTATTTTTTCATTTTTTTTTTTAAAATAATTAAATATGATAAAATAATTTTTTTAACCATTTTTTTCTCTTTACTTAGTATTTTTTGGGAACCAAACATAACTTTAAAAAAAATGATTTTTTAATATTTAAATTTATTTAGTCTTTATATAAAAGAGAAAAAAAATAAGTAAAATAGATTGAAGAAATATATAAAAATAATTTATTAATTTAAAAATATTCTTTTAATTTTCCTTTACTTTGTCTTTTCTTCTATTTTTTTTTAATTTCTTTTCCTCACATTTTTTTCTTAAATTTGCCAACCATCAAACATAGGGTTAGGATGTTATGTCGAAATATGAATAAAATTAGCATGACAGTTGAGTTGAATTATAATATAGAAATATAGAAATCAAAATTTTGTTAAGACCGAGTTTTGACTTTTATAAGAATGAAATTTCAATTAATAATTTCATTTCTAAAAAATAATCCAAACATAATAAAGGATAATGGTATGGATTTCTTATTCATATTTTTTATTTCAGTATTCTAAATATACTTAGGCCTTGTTTGGTAACCATTTTCAAAAGCAATTTTTCTTTCTCCAATATATATATATATATATATATATATAATTAGAAAATAAAAACTAATTTTCTATTCTTAAAAATAGAAAATATGATTTTTTTTAAACACATCTTTGAGTTATTTTCATTTGTTTTTTGAAGGTTGTTTTAAAAAATAATTATATAAATATGGATAATAATTAAAAATAAAACACTACATATAAAAGTTATTTTTTAAATATATTTAAAAAAAACATGCTAAAAACATTTCAGCTTCCAAACAAACTTTTATCAAAAAACAATTTACAAACACTATTTTTCAAAACCACTTCTCAAAAAAACCCTCAATGTTAGAAGTTTAATGGCTTAAAGACATTCTAAATTTAAATTATACCTAAATTATTGATTTGAAATATATTGCTTAAATTTTATTTTAAATATTAAAATTATTTAGCAAAACTATTTAAATTTTTTTTCTAAACTTTTAGTTGGTACATGTTCTCCATTTGATAATAAGTAATGAAATTATGACATAAGGAAGGAAAAAAACCCTAAGTAATTAAGACAAAGTATATTTGAAATTACCTTTAAGTTGTAGTATTAGATTATTTTTATATACTTTTTAAAACTTATTTTACTTAATTTTCAACCATGTTTAAGATAACTTTTGTTTTTGGCTCGGAAGTTGAAGTTGAAACTAAAGTTACAAATTTTAAGGAGCAATATTTATACTTATACTGTTAAAGTTTTATTAAAAATAAATAACCTATTAAATAAGTCAAAATAAAGTCTCTATAAGAAGAAATATTTTCTTCCCTTTCGTATTAAGTTTTTGTTTTAAATTATAAATACTTTAAATAAAATTAGTCAAAGAGATATAAAAGCCAAAGTCATTCCAAATACAACCTTCCTCTTTCATATCAACTTTCAATAATCTCAAAATTTAATCTATAAGTTTCTAACAATTAAATTTAATTATATTTATTTATTTTATTTTTCTTGGTACACCAATGTCAGAAGATGCTCCAAATGACCCTCCCCATGGACTTATATAGGGGGCAAGAAGATTCTAAAGATAACAATATCAAGTGTCTTGGTTTGTCTAAATACCCATAAGTTTAAGAAAAGACTTAATTTATGATACCATACCTAAAAAATTCTTTCTCACACATTTTTTTAATACTTTCTAAGGCCAAACAAATGTAGGTGATTCTCTTTAAAACAGTTTTAATGGAAGCACTAATTATCAAAGTGCTATAACTAAAAGTGCTTTTACAACATTCACTTCCAAACGGTTCCTAAATTCGTTTGAGAGTTATCATTAGAATATTAAAACCACTCCCTAATACTCAAGCTTCTTCCAAAAACCACTTTTTACAAACCCTTCAAAACACTTTAGCTTATATCCAAATACTAATTAATCGCTTACAAAAGTTTTTATGAAAATGTTACTAAAAAAAATACAACTCAAAAGTGTTTTTACAAAAATTACACCCAAACAAACCCTTAATGTGTTGAAAAATTCACTATTAAGATATTTTATCAAATATCCTTGTCAAGATTAGTTTAGTACTAAATTGAGAAAGTGAGGATTTGTAATGGAAACATGTACAATGTGTTAGAAATTACCTAATTTGATTGGGCTTGGACTGGGCCTTTGCATAGCCGGTATACCTACTGGACGAGATTAGGCCAGCAGACTGCTCTCAAAAGCATGGGCCTGGAAAGTTGTTTTGACAAGAATAATGGGCCAGTCCAGGACTCTAAGTCCAAAATTGAGTTCACGTGGGATGGTACTGGGCCATGTGGGGAGGTAACCCAAATCATATTGCTACTGTTTAGTAACTTGTAACTTGGTGATAGGATGGCGAGTTCGGACATGGCCATCCCAATCCTACTCCATTTATTTAAAATAATTTTTATTCCTGTCTCATTAAAAAAATTAAACGACATAACAGGGGGTACCACCACGTTTAATTTTTTTTTTTTTCTGAAAAATTTTAATATTTTCTTTAAAAAAAAATAGTTTAAATTTTTTTAATTACATCAAAATAAATATATTTTATAAAAATTAAAATATTATAATTTTTTATAACTTGTTTATTGAAAAGTATTTTTTTATTATTATTATACTTATCTATATATTAAAAATAGGAAAATAAAATTTAATTAAATTAAAATTTAAAATTAATTTTATATATAATCCAGACATTGTGAGCAAGACAAGGCAATTCTCAAATCCATCCTAGGTTTTTAAAAAAAAATTTAAACTTGTTTCAAACTCATTTATTTAAATTTCAAACCCGTCTAGACGAGACAAGCACCCAAAAAATCCTTCCCCATTGTCATCCCTACTTGTCACAGTTGTGAAGTGACTTATCCCGTTAGAAGAGTGGCTTATGTAGCATTTGGGTACATTACAATAATAACTTTTATTCATTCATTTTTTTTGTAGACTCTATAATAGTAACTTTTATACCATAATAATAATAATAATAATAATAATAATAATAATAATAATAATAATAATAATGACTTATCTTTAAAAAATAATATTTTTAAAAAATTATTCAAAAAAAGGTAAGTATTAAATGTTTTTACTATATTTAAAAACATTATCAAATTTAGTGTTATGAAATTTATTACTAATACCAAATTCAAAAAAGCAATATCTATTGCTCCTCCCCTCTGTAGGGTATGATGAAAATCTAAAAATCTAAAACCTATATTTTAATTGATTTTTGCATAGTTCCTAAATATTATTTGTATAATGTGTTGTAGCACAAATATAACTGAAATCATTTTGGTCCGTCCATATATGGGAAATCATAGAAATGAAACCATTATGTCTATTAGATGGGGCTTTTTTAACTTTTGCGGAAATTTTAAAAAATTATAATTAAAAAATGGTAGTTTTGAAAATATTGACAGATTTACGGCAGTTTTGGCCACGTGGAAGGTGTCTTTTGAAGAGACACCTTCCACAATTTTCAAAATCATGAAAGAATTGAATTTAAGCTAAAGGTGTCTCTTGAAGAGACACCTTCTACAATTCCAGAAAATTTGATTTATATTAAAGGTGTCTCTTGAAAAAACACTTTCGACGTGGCAAAAAATCCAATATGCATTAAAGGTGTCTCTTGAAGAGACACTTTCCACGTGGCAAAAAATCCAATATTCATTAAAGGTATCTCTTGGAGAGACACTTTCCACAATTTGAAAATTTTGAATGTCTTATAAATTTGATTTTAAAGCTAAAGATGTCTCTTGAAGAGACACCTTCTACAATTCCTAAAAATTTTAATTTATACCAAAGAGACACCTTCTAGAATTCCAAAAAATTATATTTATACTAAATATGTCTCTTGGAAAGACACTTTACACAATTCCACAAAATCCAATATGTATTTTATTTGTGGAAATGATTTTAAAGCTAAAGATGTCTCTCTTTAATGTATGAAAATTGTGGAAATCAAGAGACACTTTAAGTATAAACCCAATTTTTTTAAAATAATAGAAGGTGTCTCTTGAAGAGACACCTTCAATATACTTTCATTTTTTGGGAATTGTGAAATGTGTCTCTTGATACCTTCCGCAATTTTAAAAATATTGAGTTTATACTGAAAGTGCTTATTCAAAAGACACTTTCCACAATTTCCATTCAAACAGTGAAAAATTTTGAATTTATACTTAAGGTGTCTCTTGAAGAGACACCTTCCATAATCACAAAAAACTGAAATTATATTCGGACGCCTTTCATCATTTTTAAAAAATTGGGTTTATACTGAAAGTGTCTCTTGAAGAGACACTTTCAACAATTTTTCAGTGAAAAAAAAGATAGTATTTTTTATTTTTTATTTTAACAAATAAAAAGTGAAGAATCTCCTTGAATTTAAATTTGAATTTGAATTTCAATTTTAATTATTGCAGGTACTAATCTAATCAGGTTATTATTTTTTTATTTTGTTGCAACCCCCGTTTCATTCCCAAGTTTTTGCAATCCCCGTTTGATTCCTAAGAAAATCCATCCCCCATTTGCTTTCCGGGAAAGTCCATGCAAAACCCCCTAAAAAAACAAACAAAAAAATGTTTTTTTTTTTGCTCCATGCTTTTTGGATCTGTCCAGGGGTCTTTTTGCTTTTGTGCCATTGGATTTAAATTTCACAAACCCTCCACGATTTTTGAGCCACGCTGAAAAACACAACCTTTCCCCTCAAATCATGATCACAAAGCTTTTCCCTCAAATCATGATCAGATTACGCTGAAAAAATTGGACAGATACCCTGTGCGCGGGCTGGACTGGTAGGAAATATTGAGAAATTTTTTTTTTTTCAACTTTCCCACACTTTCTTGGCAACCAAATAGAATCACAACAAGTCGAACCACAAAAAAATTAAAACTTTCTCCATTATTTTTAGTCTACTCGGTTTCATTGTAAAAAAAAAACAAAAACTTTATTTTTTTTACAACTTTCCCACACTTTCTCGGTGACCAAACACAACCACACCACCAAATATAACCACAAAACTTACAGAAAACACCGGGGGCAATGGTTTCTCAGATCTGCACTTCACTTCCCTCCTATTGGTGTTGAGGCAAGGATCTGCACCTCATGATCAACGTGCGGGATAGTGGGTTTTCGGGCAAAGGAGGTTTGATGCAGAGAAGAAAAATGGGAAGGGAAGAAAAGAAAAACGGGAAGGGAAATGGAAAGGGGGGAATGGGTTTTTATATCTCATCCGACGTGTTATCCTACGTGTTCAAAAGTGCCGTAGAATTGGAATTATTTTCCAAACTATGGTATTTTAAATATTATTTTTTTTAAAAGCAGTATATTTATCAAGAATCCCTATTAGATGCATCAAGTATAATTTATCTATGCTCTTTATAAGTCTTTGTAATGTATGGTCGGATAGTATTTATGGGTGCCCTTCTATATGCTAATTGGACATATTGCTACATCTACAAGCCTAGGGTCTTTTGAAAAATTGGAGGGTTGGTTGGCACCGGCTACATGAAAAATTGAAGGGTTGGTTAGCACTAAGTCTCTCCTATTTTTTGGTTGGTTATGTACAAAAGTGTTCATTCCTAAGCTACTATGTCCTCCTCCTTCATTGATATTCAATTAGGTTTGCCTAGGGTCTACTACATCATGCTTTTTTGCCACACTACTAGTTTTACTTTTTGCTTTGATGACCTATTGTTTCCAAGCCCCACAAACACCCACCCCCACACACACGCACCTAAAAAATAAATAAATAAATAAATAAATAAATAAAAAATAAAAAAATGAAAAGAAGAAATAAAGAAAGTACTTAAAAGTAAGTCAGCCACCCATCCCGCACCAAAAAAAAGAAAGAAGAAAAAAAAAGTAGTTAAAAGTAAGTTATAATATAGGTGAAATGGGTAAAACTAATTATCCTAATCTAAATTAAAATAAAAGAATGAATTTTATGAATTAAACTAATAAAAAATAAATCAAATGATTCTAAAAGTGGAATATATGTGTAGACCTGTATTTTTCATATGCTTTTCCACTACACAACGAGACTTACTTTTTATTTGTGATAAAGTGATTTTCAAAAAAAGTTGGAATAACTAAATATTTTTGTTTATTTTTAAAACAACAAAATAAAAATAAAACCCTAAAGTGTCTCTTTTTGAAGGAAAAGACATATTTGCAAAAATTGAATATAAATCTTAGAGTTAAGTTACTTATTAGGAATATACATAGGATAACACTTTTCTAAACCCTATAAAGGTCTCTACTAGACAAATGAAAGAGACTATGATAATTAACTAGTAAATCATAGATACAAAAAAACAAGAGCAAAAATATACAATAAAGCATGGTGATAATAAATAAGAAACTAATGATGAATATATAGGAGCAATTAGATCAAGCTTCTTGTGTTGAAGCGGTTAATGCTTGTGTCAACTAAATCCCTTTGATATAAACCCTAGGCTTGATCCTAAGTTTGACATAAGTTCAGAGCCTTGTTAGCGAGTTAAGCCTAAGAGATAACATTTAAGTGAATTTCTATTCTTGGATTTCGTTTTCCTTTTACTTTGTAGTTTCTAAGTTCTTTCCCTTTCTCCAAATTAAAAATCAACTTTTTTTTTTCTCTTCCAACCAACACTTACACCCCAAAAGCAAACACCTTTAGCACAATTAATCTAAAGTTCCATGTCGAGACAATCTAATCGCTATATTGCTATTAGTTCTTTTTATTTTTTGTTTCAAGATCTAAGAATTTCAATAACTAATCTGGCTTAATTTTTGTAAAGCTTCATTGCTAAATTTATTTTCAGATTTTGACACCAAACCAGAAACATTTGAACCAATACACTATCTCAATCCTATGAGATATTATGGAGTCTCTATCAAGAATACTTGTTGCCACCAATCTCCATCAACAGTGACCCAATCCGTAGGGATATATGACCACCTTAGAGTTTCACTTATAAGTCAAAGCCTCCTATTTACTTTTGCACATACCCAATATTTTTTCAAGGTTGAGAGTATATGTAATATAGTAGCTTACACCATGACTCATTATAGTTCCTATCCAATGTGTAACGATATACACTAGTGCACTCATCATGAGAACCTCAACCGAAAGGCTAAGACAAGTCATTTATCTAATTAAAAGGTAGTGCACTATAGTGTCTATTAGATTGCCTAAATCTATGAACCAACTATGAACTACTTATTATCTTGTAAAGAACTCATGACTTGGATCTTTAACGTAACTCCTAATACACTCAACTCATGTGCAATACAAAATATATAGGCATGAATGCTCAAATAAGCAATCAATATGGGATAATAAAAGAGACCCAGAAAAATAAATAAACAAATTTATTAATGAATTTAAAATTTGTTACATCATGTCATGCTTTCTAAGACCTTATTCGAATAAGAACCCTATCCGAAGACTAAGACCAATCATCCCTCTAATTAGAAAATAGTATATTACAACCTCATATGGTTTGTTTAAGTCCACAAATTAACTATGAACAAATTATTAACTTGCAAGTAACCCATAATTTTGATATTTCATATGACTTCTAATGTACCTAAGTCATATACAATGCAAGAAATGTCGGTTATAATGCTTATAAGAATATAATGTATGGAACAAGGATAGATAAAAGTAAAATTGGAATATTATTAAATAATTTGTTACATTATGTCATACTTTGAATGGCTCAATCCTAATAAGAGTAAGGTTGATTAGAGAGTAATAAATGAGACTCCCATAATAACATAGAGTTAGATGAGACTCCCACAATATCAACCATTCTCATGTCTAATGCTCATCTTTTGCAATGAGTTATGGAGACAGAGTTAGAATCTATGTATTTTGACAAAGTCTGGGAGCATGTAGAAGTACTTGAAAAGATAAAACCCATAGGATGTAAACGGGTTTACAAGAGGAAGAGAAGAGTAAATGGAAAGGCTGAGACATATAAGGCTAGGCTTGTAGTGAAGGATTACAGTAAAAAACTTGATTTCAACTATGATGAGCCCTTCTCACTGGTAGCTATGCTCAAGCCCATCACAATACTCATATCCATTATGACACATCTCAATTATGAGATATAACAAATGGTCATCAAGACGACATTCTTGGATGACAATCTTGAGGAAGACATCTATATGATGCAACAAGATGAATTAATAGCAAAGGGCTAAGAGCATTTAGTATGCAAGTTACATAAATCCATCTATGGATTGAAAGAAGAATCCTTCTCTTGGAACATATGTTTCACTTAGGTAGTCAAGACATTTGACTTTGATGAAAATGTGGATGACCTTGTGTGTACAAGAAAATGTAAGAAAGCATGGCGATCTTTATGATCTTGTATGTTGATGATATTATATTCATTGGGAATGATGTAGGGTTATTTTCATCAATCAAGATTTGGTTGTTTACTCAATTCCAAATGAAGCTTCAAGGAGAAGTACAATATATTTTTGGGATTAAAGTCCTATGAGACTGTAAGAATAGGAAACTAGTATTATCTTAAGCCACCTACATTAACAAGCTATTAGTCAAGTATTTGATGTAGGATTCCAAGAAGGGTTTCATACCATTCAAGCACAAAGTTCATTTTTCCCAGGATTAGTGACCTAGGACACCTAAGGAAAAAAAGGCATGCATGTAATACCCTATGCATTAGTAGTAGGTAGCCTTATATATGTAATGTTATGTACTAGATCAGATATTTATTTTACATAAGGCATAAGGAGTAATTATCAGTCAAATCCAAGCCTAGAACATAAGAAAATAGTCAATCATAAACTCAAGTATCTAGGAGAACAAGGAATTATGTACTTGTGTTCCAAAGTGATGAGTTAGTATCCATTAGGTACACATATTCAAACTTCTAGTCTGATGAGAATTTTCGTTAGTCTACCTTGGATTTTGTATTTACTCTTTGTGGTGCAGATATTAGTTAAAGGAGTGTGAGACAATCTTGTATTGTTGACTGCACTATGGAAGTCAGGTATGTTGTAGCTTCCAAAGAAGCAAAGGAAGTTGTTCACCTTAAAAAATTCTTCTTAGGACTTAAGGTAATACCCTTGGCTATACAACCCATGACACTATTTTGTGATAATAAGGAGAGGGAGGTGGCACATTTTGAAAAACCAAAAAACCATAAAAAAAAAAAAAGGTAAACACATTAAGATAAAGTATCATTTAATTCGTGAGATAATTCAAAGGGGTGACGTAGTGATGAATAAGATACCTTTTATGGAGAACCTAACGAATCCATTTACCAAGACTTAGTCAGACAGAGTCTTTGATGGTCATAGGGATAACATAGGTGTCAGATGTGTTCCTAATATGCTTTGAGGTCTAATGAGAGATTGTTAGAATAGAGCCCTTACAAGCATAACATGATGTAACATTTATATATATATATATATTATTTAATAAGATTCTAATTTGTTTTTATCTATCATATTCCATGCATTTTATCTTATGAGCATTTTAGTCTATCAACTTTTGTATTATACATGACTTAGGTATATTAAGAGCTACACGAAAGATCTCAATCATGAGTTCCTTACAAGTAAATGATTTGGTCATAATCGGTTTATGGATTTAAGCAATCTATTTGAGGTTGTAGTGTACTACCTCTTAATTAGAAGGATTACTAGTCTTAGTCATTGGAATGGTTTTCCATGATGAGTGCACTAATGTATACGGTTACATATTAGACAAGACCTATAGTAAAATCATGACATAAGGTTATTGGATAGTCATGACTTAACCAAATTACTATATTATATTGGTCTCTCAACCTTAAGAGAATATTGAGCTTTATTAAAGTTTGTAGTGTCTTTGACATACAGGTAAGACCCTAAGGTGGTCATATATTTCATATGAATTAGGTCACTATTGATGGAAACCAGTGACAATAGGTATTTTCAATTGAGGCACCATGATATCTCATAGAGTTTGAGACAATGTGTCCTCTTAAGTGATCTTAAGAAAGTATGTTCAAGAAAACTATGGTCATAGTAGTTCCATAAGTGAAACTTGGCATATGTTTTTGTGTGCTGAGACATGTTAGTTGATTATATAATAGGAGGATCTATAACTCAAGGATAACAGAGGTAATCTTGAGAGGTTGATAGCAATCACCTTATTAGATCACGAACATCAATTCATGGAGAGACTATATACAGTGGATAGTAAGGTCATGAGTCGAGCACTTATGTCTCGTTTTAATTTATATATGATATTAGAGTGCAAATGACTCTTTGTAGTGGGATATTAAATCAAATTCAGAATTAGATTCTAATAGAGCTAATATTCTCCCATGGGTCCTAATGGTCCCCACTTGAGCTCAAATTCCTCGATATCACTGTTTATGAAGGTTATATGAATTCTTAGTTCACTAGTATGCATAAGGGAATTTTCGTAAATGCACAAGGTTACACAAGAGTGATTAAAGCCAAAATATGTGCTATAATGGCACATATTCGATATGATTTATGCACTATAAGATACTCAAATCATCCGACTTGATCAAAATTGTTGCTAAAGCCTTAGCCATGAGTTTAACTTGCATTTCAGAGATTTATCTCAGGTTTAAGGAAAGAAAAATGAGCAAGGTGAAGTATTTTAGATTTTGAAAGATCAAGAAAGGTTTTAAATGAGGAAATGGGTGAGTCGAAACTCATGGACTATGAGGAAAGGCAAGCAAACATGGATAATGAGGCATAAAGCAAATTCATCAAGTTGAATAGAAATTTGGAACCCAAAATCTGGTGGCAACATGTACTCTAACTTTGAAGCAAATTTTAGAGTACTTCCTGAATTCCATTTTAGGCAAGTTATATATCTTTCCAAGTCTAGAAGTTATGAATCCAACACTTCAAACGGTGTGCAAATCGGAGCTGAAACAAAGAAGTTATGACTGTTTGAAAATAACTGTGCAGAGTTGAAGGACCATTTCTAAATCATTTCAAAATTCAACTTATGAATTCAAAATCCAATTCGAAATGACCCCAATTTCGAATTCACACACTGCCACATTGATATTTCACCTCTTCTACTTCGGGAATTGCATTTTGGGCACTTTAGCAGCCCTAAGTGGGCCCTACACAACTAGAAATCATGATTTTATTATTATTATTTTAGTCATTTTAGGTAATTATTTGTAAAATAAGTGGCCAATAGGAACATGCCATGTCTTAGGTTTTTTGGTGGAAACTATAAAAACTCGATATTTAGGTTTTTTAGGTAGTTCTTGATTTTTTAGGAGTAGAGATGATGACTTGATGATTCTTGAAGAGGAGAGAAGAAGACCTTGAAGGTTTTTATTGATTTGTTTTCTTTCTTCTTTTTTATTATTGAATAAGTTATTGTTTTTAATTTCTTTGAAATAAAAAATGGTTATTTCTTATTCTTTTATGGTCTATGTATGTGAGGACATGCCCATAAGAGGCTAAAAAGCCATCTTGGGGTGAAACATGAAAATCTAGGGTTAGATCCAAAAGGAAACGATGGGTGAAATTGGATTAATAATGGAATGAACGAAAGGTTAAGGCACTAGTATTGGAATCGAAATACCCTCTAAAGTTAGTTTGACTTAGGAGATGATATAATTGCATATTCCTTTATACTAGGGAGTCTTGGTAATTCTTGATCTCTAGTTACAAAAGGTTTGTCATTGTTATCTACCCTAAGGCAAATCTACATAGAGTGGTAAATGCCTAAAAACCTTAGACCTAAACTTAGATTCCATGTCCATTCATCTATTAGGCAATTCAATGGAATAAAATATTAAAAATTAGTATACGGATCAACTCTGAGGTATGAAACTTAAGTTAATCTCGTTAGACCATGCATTTTGATTACCCTAAGACTATTAAATTATATACCCTTGTTTCGCTTAAAGGTTGATACCAAAGTTGGATTGTGGATTCCCAATCTTGATTAATTGAATTAAAAATCAATAATTATTCTATAATTTAAATAGGTTTATTTAAGAAAATTTCATGCATATTTTTTTTATGATTTATTAGAATTATATATATATATATATATATATATATATATATATATATATATATATATATATATATATATATATATTTACCTTTAGTAAATAATTAATTCTTTGAATCTAAGAACAAATAAACATATTAGAGCTGATCTTAGAAGATGACAATCTGGAATACTAAAAAGTCGTGGTAACTCTATCTCTGATTTTTTTTTTTTTTTTTGCCAAAGGTATCATGTATTTAAGTTTTAGTATTTTATTTACAATAGAGATTTACGGTCAAGGTGCTAATGAATGGTTTCTTTGGATTTGGCTAGTTGTTTAATTAAAGCCCAATTGGGTTTATTAATAAATTATAACCCTTTTTGGACTAGATCAAGTGACTCAAGCTTAATGTGGGCTCAAGTCACTTAATCCCATGGGAAGCCTATAAATACCCCTCTTAGGGGTTAGAGTTTCACTTTTAACATTAGTCTTGCTTCTTGATCACTTAAAGAGAGAAACTCTAGCCTCTACCCTCTATCAAATCTCTATCATCTGAGTGTTTGGATTCAACGAGGAGCCATCATATAGAAGACTTTGCATTTATGAGATCTTCTAGAGTTTGTGTTGCACTCTTTACTGATAAGAATTGATTTGGGGACCACCAAATCTAGGCAAGCTTTTTGAAGGTTTAAATCTAGGTCTTGTAAAGTTTTATTACTTGTTTTACTTCTATGCTAAGATGTAGAGAGCCTTACGGAGATTGCATGCACCTAATTGATCCAGGGCCAAGGAACGAAGTGATCCGAGATTTCCTATACTAATGTGCTCAATGTCGACCGTAATAAATAAAAAACATGAAATGCGTGAATAGTATTAAATTTAAACACAATGTATCTAATTGTGCGATTTGAATAGACAAGTATGCACAATTTAAATAAACTGAGGATGCAAAATTTGAATGAGTAGGAGTGGACAATTTAAGTAGTGCAACTTTTAAGGTGCTCAACCGGGGATGTTAGGTGTGCTACTTAAGTTGTACACTGCTTTGAGGTACACCAACTTAGTACTTTAGGGGGTGCATTTTTTTTTTAATTTAGTTTGCAAAAATTTTAATTCCTAAGAGAAAATTAATATAAATATTAAATATATTTTTCAATAAAAAATTTAAAAATTAAGCAAAAGGTTAAACATTTTAAACATCTTAACCAAGCAAGAATTATTATCAAGTTAGAACTAAAAGCAAAAAAAAACAAAAAAAAAACTAAAACTATGATCATTTTCACATGAAAAATTAAAAAAATATGACAACGGTATTTTTATTTACAAAATAAATAAATATTTTATTTAACATGAGTATATAAGATCTCTTATACCCTAAACCTTTAAATTTGTACATTATGTATTTATTTTTATATTAAATTTCTTCTAATTAATTATTTATTATATATTATTATTTTACGTTTAAAGTGTCCATAAGTAATTAAAATCAATAAATATATAATGATGAAAAATGGAGAAAAAAAAAACCTATTCCCAATATATTAAAAAAAAATATGGAAAAAAAGAAAATAAAAGTTTAAAGAAACAAAAAGGGGGGGAAAAGTTCAAAAAATAATAATAATAAGATGTGACTAAAAGGTAACATTCAAAATAAATTTTGTATGGATTCATCTACTATAAGTAACATTTGTATGCTTTCTTTTTCCTTTCATTTGCAATGATGTGAATGAGATTTTAAGGCCATTTATTTCACTAATTCCCAACCTATCACTCTGCGACATGAATACAATTTTGGTTCTCATAGCATACATTCCAAAGTTTTGATATCTTCATTAATAAGTTCCTTTAGTGTATATCCACTCATTTATTTATAAAAATTTAAAATAATCATAAATTTTAAGTAAACAGTTAATTTATTTTAAAAAATTAAATAATATTTTATATAGAATAATTTATTTGAAATTTCTCATTTTAAAATTTGTTTGAAATTATTTTAATGATAATTTATTTAAATTAATAAATTATATTTATTTTTTATGTTGTGAAAATAATTTTTTTCAAACTTATATTTTATAAAAATATTATAAAACTTATTTTGATTAATTTATTTCCTATTTTTGTTATAAATTTATTAAAATTATAAGTGATAAATGTATAAAAATTTAAAAGTGAAGAGTCAACAATTTTTAAAATTTTTTTTTATTAATGTGATAAATATGAAAAAATTAATTTGATAAATATGTAATTTTACATAATTCTTTTAAAATAAAATTAATTTTGATAGATATAAAAATAATTAAATATGAGGATAAATCATTTTGAATTAAAATACTATTATGGTAAATATGCAATCTTTTGAATTTTCTAAAATTAAATTAATATTATAAATATAGGAAAAAATTAAATAAAACCAATTTTATAATAAAAATCACCAAGAAATCATTGAAAATCAACAACAAATCACAACTGTTTTTATCTTGTCAATAGTTGCTATCCAATTTTTCTTGATTATCTACAAAGCTATTTTTAAATTCATATTTTATTTTTATTTTTTATTTTTATTTTTACCTTGGTTCCATTGATTATTTTTCAGGTCATATTATTTTTTAACCTAGTCACATTTGTTAGTACCCTAAACTTTTTTGTTTGTAATTTTATCTTGTGTCTTTATAAGATCCATTTATTTCCTTCTATTTCTCTTTTTAAAGCAAATAAAATAAATATATTTTATTTATAAATAAATTATTTATAATATTTATTATATGACAAAGTAAATTGGTCAAATATTATCTTCACAAATTTTCATTATTATGAACAAAATTTCAATTTTCTATAATATGAATAAAATTTATTTTTAAAATGTTATATATCATCGTCTAAATGATATTAATATTTTCTTTTGCTTTGACATTTGATTTCATCATTTTATTTCATTTTTATCCAAATAATTAGTGATTGTCATTAAATCTTATATAAATTTATTTGGGTAGCATTATTTTCCAAAATATATTTTCTTTATTTTTGTTACTAAATAAATCTCGTATGAATATTCCTTTTTCCTAGTCGCCATGTTTTATAAATCGATATTAATGCATTTCTTTTTCAAATTTACTTTCTTAAATTATTTTTTATTTCACTATTTTATAATATTCTTTCCAAATAATTTTTATAATAATATATTTTTAACTAAATATATTTAAGATTGAAAAAGATGAAGATGAAAAAAAAAAGAAAAAGATTTTTATCTATTATAGGATCCATTGATTTTTATTAAATGAATGGGTGGAATTGCATGGTTAGATTTTGCAACCATTTTAAAAAATAGTTCTAAAAATCACAACAGTTTTTGAAAACTATTCGTGATCAATATTTTGTAAAACAAATATATTTGAAAACATAAAGTGTTTTTAAAGTGATTTCTATATTTTTAAATATATTTTAAAGATAACTTTTATGTATAATGTTTTGTTTTTAATAATTCGCTTTCGAAATTAGTTTTGAAAATTACAATAGTTTTAAAAAAATATTCTTTAATGTTTTGTAAAATAAGTATGTTTGAGAATTGAAATGTTTTTAAATTATTTTCTATATTTTTAATAAATTTTTAAAATAACTTTTTTTTATGTAATTTTTTATTTTTAATCATTCTTCATATTTTTATAATTATTTTTTAAAACAATTCTTTTAAAACAAACAAAAACAACTAAAAATATGTTTAATAATGATTTTAGAAAATGTTTTTAAACTTTCTAATACTTCAAATATAAAAATTTTCAAGATTTTAAAAATATTAAAAACACTTTATAAAATCACCTCAACATTGATTCTCAAATTGGTTCTAAAAGATGTTATTTGAAAATATTTTATTTTCTATTTTTACAAATAAAAAATATATATTTTATTCTCAAATTGTTAAATATGTTTTCCTATTTTTTTTTTGTTCTAAAAGCCAAAAACTGTTTTACAAACCCGTAGTATTTGGTACTTCTGAAGGAAGGTATTGTGGCGTTGGAGCCAACTTCAGCCCTAAGTTATTAAGGCACTTTTGGGAACGCAGTTGGAAAGTTACTTCAATTCACACAAGTCACTAGGAGTCAACCATAGGTCGGCACCAATGGGAGAAGAGATCTTCAAAGCCAAGTTTGTGGTAAAGTAATAAAATCCCACCATTATTTTCACACACACACACCCCTCTCTAGAACCAAGCAAGAAACACTCAGAAAATATGGCTCAAGAACCCACCTCTGCTCACCTCTTTGTCGATGAATTCTACTTCTCAGCCCTCCTGGATCAGCTTGAAGATACTGAAGATTTCGTAGTTTCAGACGCCAAGTATGCGGAAGAGCTGCAAATTAGTTCAGATTTTTCATAGAAAGCAGAAAATTTAGGAATGGAGAGGAAGAGAAAGGAGGTTGATAGAGGGAAAAGTAAGTCCCATTTGGCTTCCTCTAGTGGGAGTATCCACTCTCAGGTATTCATTTCCATAGTTTTTTCTTCTTCTTCTTTTTTTTTTTTTCATTCTGCCTTTGTCTTAAAGGATTCTTCTGTTTGGTTCGTAAGAAAAAGGTAATTTTTCAGCTCAACTGAATCATGAAGATTCTTTCTGGGTTTTAGATAAACAAGGGAGTTTTTTTCTTTAATGGGTTTTAGATCAAATTCAATTCTTTCTTTTCATTTCCACTAGTGAAGATACTACACAAATTTCTGATTGGTGCTATTCATTTTTCCAAGTTTAGCTTCTCATTTTCTTGATTGGCTATGTTGCATGCAACATTGTGCCATGCTTGATAAAATGGTAGTGAATTTCATTAGGCACCAAAGGCACCTATGAAGATGGAACAAGATGGATCATCCACAACTAAAGCAAAAGCGGCATTACATTATCATAATATTGATGAGATCATGAAAAAGGCGAGATTTGGTGAAGTATGTTTGATGCATCTTTGTTATGGTTATTGTTGTTAGGCTTAGATTTCATTTGAAAGTATTTTTAGAAAGCATTTTAATCCTAAAAAGTGCTTTTGAAAAAACATCTATGAGTCTGTTTGGTCATGTGATTTAAAAACAATTTTTTGTTTTTAAAAGCAAAAAACTGTTTTTAAAACTTTTTAATATTGTGTGATCGTTAGTCTTTGGAAATAAATTTTAAAAACAAAGTGAAATAAAGAATAATTTTTTTATAATAAATAGAAGTTGTTTTTACCCATTTTTAAAAACATTTCATTTGACCTCATTTTTCGAAACTTGTTTTTAAAAACTGTTTCAGAAAACAAAACGTGGTCAAATGGGTTTATATTTACATTTTGTTTTTAAAAATCGGTGAAAACAATTCCTACTTGTTTTCCAAAAATGAAAACATGGTCAAATGGGTCCTAAGCTTTTGACAAAATTTAAGAAGTATTTTGAAAATTTTGAAAATTCACTTATAGTGATTTTTTAAGAAACACTCAATTCTCTTAAAGACGATTTATGATAAAATACTTCCATTAAAAACACTATCAATACTTCCAAATGCACTCATAATAAATTAAAATTTATTTTTATGCAAGGCTTGGTGAATTTATTTTCAATTTTAATTAGGCACTGAAGATCGAAAAAGATGGATCATCGAGGAGTAAAGCAAAAGCAGAATCATATACACTTAACCAGATCATCTCAAAGGCAAGATTTGGTGTAGTTTGTTGCTTTCACAAAAATGATTTTGAATAAAAATCCAGTGAATTTAATTTTGAATTTAATTAGGCACTAACTAAGAAGATGGAAAAAGATGGATCATCAAGTAAAGAAAGAGGAGGATCACATTCTTTGATGGAGATGATAGAAAAGGCTAAAGTATGTTGCATGCATCACTCTTATATATGAACTGAAAATTATTTTTCTTTAGAATGTAGTGAATTTATTTTCGATTTTAACTAGGCAACGAGAGCATCCGTGAAGATGCAAAAAGACCGATCATCAACAAGTAAAGCAAGAGCATCATCGCATTCTCTAGAGATCAAGGACAAGGCTAAACTTGGTGAAGTATGTTGCATGCATCATCTTATGCTTGATAAACCGAAAATTATGGTTCTCTTTAGGAAATATTTTTAAAAATAGTTCTGATTTTTTTTTTTTTTTTGAAAACAATCTCTTATTTTTTGTACAACAAAAGTTTATTTAGAGTTTATTTGACTGTATGATTTAAAAATAGTTTTTTTTTTAAAGACAGAAAACTATTTTTAAAGACAGAAAACTTATTTTCACAATGTTTAATCCTATTTAGCCGTTGTTATCTAGAAATAATTTTTAAAAATAAAGCGAATTAGATAATAATTTTTAGAAAACCCCTTTAGTTATGTTTTTTGAAACTTGTTTTTAAAAATTGTTTTTATTCTTTAACTTAAAAATAGTTTTTGAAAACCTGGCCAAACAAGCCCTTAGGTGCTTAAAATGTTCTCTCACTTGTTTTCTATATTTTTAAAATAATATTTACATATAATGTTTTATTTTTAATCATTCTTCATTTATATAATTATTCCTTAAAACAACCTCAGAAAATAAGTGCAACTAAAAGATTTTATCTAAAAAAAAGAGTTTGTTTGATCGAGTGATTTAAAAATGATTTTTTGTTTTTAAAAAATACAAAATTGTTTTTAAAAATTTTCATTACTATTTGGTCATTGTTATTTGAAAACAATTTTTAAAAGCAAAGTGAAATAGAGAACATATTTTGGAGAACAATTAAAAGTTATTTTTACTAGTTTTTAAAAGCAAAAGAAAAACATGGCCTATTTGACCATATTTTTTTAAACTTATTTTTAAAAACTCTTTTTAAGCTACAGAATAAAAAATGAATTTTTAAAAACAAGTTTCAGAAAACATGGTCAACCAAGTTATATATGTTTTCTATTTTTAAGAATAAAAAATTATTTTTTAAATTTTTTATTGTCAAATATATTTTTCTTTTGTTGTAAAAATAGTTACCAAATAGAGCATAAATTTCTACAAAATCTAGTGAATTTACTTTGGATTTTAACTAGGCAAGAAAAGCAGCAGTGAAGATGGAAAAAGACGGATCATCGGCAAGTAAAGCAAGAGCAGCATCACAATCTTTGTTTGAGTTGATGGGAAAGCCTAAACTTGGTGAACCATCAAAAATCTTGTGTCTAAACAAGGGCACGAGTAGTATGTTTAGATGCCCGGCTTATAAATGTAAACCTATTCTAGAACTTAGCCCTGGAATTGTCCCCGGACCTGTATTCCAAAGATGGAATGCAGCAAAGTATGAAGCACTCCATATTGAATCCAAAAAAAACCAGAGTCCTTTTGAGGACTGCAACAAGGGAGGAGTCAGCAGAGAGAGTGAGTATCCATGGAATTCCCATAAGGATCAGCTCCGGGTAGTGGGAGAATCTGGTAAAAAAGTGGGGGAAGCATCACAGGGAAGGTTTAGGTTTTATGGGATGTGTGAAATCTGCTGTGAAAGGAAGGAAAGTACTGGGATGTTCAGAAATGAGGGCTGCAGGCACTCGGTCTGCACTGACTGCATAAGCAAACACGTAGAAGTTAAGATTGAAAGCAACTCCGGCATGATTCTATGCCCGGGTATGGACTGCAGAGGTGTGCTAGATCCGGAGCGCTGCAAGGGATTCTTGCCCAAAACGGTGGTGGAGAGGTGGGAAAGGGCAATAATCGAGACACTGGTTCTTGATTCGGAGAAATTCTACTGCCCTTTCAAGGACTGCTCAGCCATGTTGCTGAATGACAGTGCAGAAGCAGTGATGATGATGAGAGAGTCTGAGTGTCCTCATTGCCGGAGACTCTTCTGCGTACAGTGTCGTGTTCCATGGCATTCGGGGATGGAATGCAGAGAAGTCCAGAGGCTAAATGCAGATGAAAGAGGAAGGGAAGATATGCTGCTGAAGAAGCTAGCCGAGGAAAAGAAATGGAAGAGATGCCCCCAATGCAAATTCTACGTAGAAAAAATTGAAGGCTGTGTGCACTTGACCTGCAGGTCAGATTTACTCACCCTTCATTTTTTTTTCTTGGTTGCTTTGAGTAATGCTGATTTCTACATGTATATATATATATATGCATGTATATATATACGTAATATGTAATGAAAGTATATGAAAACTTGTTCTATGATGGTGGTCGCAGATGTGGATTCGAATTCTGCTATCGATGTGGAGGAAAATGGTCAGTGAACCATGGCACATGTCAACTCTGGCGATAGAACTTCAAGGATCTTCTACAACTTTTGCATCCTTCTTTTTACTCAATTTGAATTTCAGTTGGTAGGTTTTGCATTTTGGTGGGATAATTTGTTGACAGAGTATTTAATTCAAAATGGGACTACTATCATCTATCAAAGTAGTGATTGAGTTGAACTTTGAAGGTGTGATATCTACTCCAATGATAGAAGAAAATTTTGGTTACATAATGCCAATGTGTTAGGGCATGCTGCTTTTTCTTTAAATTGATAATGGTCTATGTGGTGTGGAAGAAAAATGATTTGATTTTTAAATGGGAATTAATTTTTGAGAATGGTGTTTTCCCATATGGGATAACTTCCATTATTTTTAAAATTTATAAAAGTACAACTAAAGTATATTCATAGAAAAAGTCCCATCAATGTCTCTAAGTTGTCGTCATTTTGTACTTTGTTTCTATTATTTAATATTTTATCTTGTATATGACTTTATTGTTTTAATCTAATTTTTTTCACCTTTATCATATATATTTATGCTATAATTCAATAATTCAAATTTCACATATATAATAAAATTAAAGTTTGATATATATCAACTTAGTATCTTAGATTTTTCAAATTATAATAACATTTCTATTGAACACTATGAAAAATGACTAATTTATTTAAGGAAAACACCCAAGGAAGAGGAAAAAGGGAAAGAGAGTTAAAAACTTTTCAAAAAATTTCAAATTCAACAATAAACAAACAATAATTAATACAAATAAGTAAAAAGTGAAGAGAAGAAAACACTTTTATAGTGGTTTGACAATCATGCCTATGTCCACTCTCCTTAATTTTCTTTCTAAGAGTTCCACTAAGCAAGAAACCAAACCTCTAATCTGGTATACTTGGATTTACGATTTTAATGGACACTACACTCTCTTCATATTTGGTACCAACTTGAAGTCTTAACCATTAAAATTCGGACAAATAAATGGGATTTTAAAACACTCAATTCTAACATATAGTGAGAATCAATACAAAGAAATAATTAGAATGAAATCAAGAGGGTGTACTAAAGGATTTGCAAGAGAATGATTCAACAACTTGAGTAAAGAACCTTGAATGAAATAAAATGGTAGATTAACAAGTTAATGTAGGTATCCTCTTATCAATAAATGCATGGGAGTTCTCTAATTTATAGAAAAATGTCTCAAACACTTGAAATAACAAAAGTTACCCTTGATTGGTTGGGTTCCGATTCGACCAATTGATTAGCAGTTAGTTAACATATTTAATGCATAGTAGGTGATCATTAGCCTTTTTTAAGGTTTGGTCAACCCTTAACTAGGCCTCGACCGAGAAATACAAAGGTTCTAGTGACAACACCAAGGTTCTAGAAGAGAAAGCATATTCTTAAGTAACTCAATCAATCCCCAATTGAGAAAGCCTAACCAGTTGACCCAATTCCCCAATTGATTTGATTAGTTTAACGTACCCTTGATCAATTGGGCTTAAAAAAAACCCAGAAAGCTTTCTTTTCCAATTCTAACCTTCTAATAGCTTGAGCATTTCATTTAAAAATCTTTATATGGCATTTTTGAAAGAATTTAGCCTAAGTTTTTTTAGGTAAAAAACATATTCATCCATTTTTAAGAGCTTAAGGTTATTTTTAAGAAAACAAGGTACAAATAAATGCATTGGAAATGCATGAAAAATAATTTAACCTTAAGTGCACCCATGAGATTCATCTTACAATTGTTCCTAGTGCTGGAACCTTGGATTTCTCAATTCCCTTACCCTAGATTGTATAGGTGCATGCAAAACTACCCTAAGCCTCTAGATCCTATGCAATGGAAACAAATAATAATAATAATAATAATAATAATAATAATAAAATAAAATATTTTTACAATTCTAGGATCAAGAGGAAAGCCATTAGAGAACTTTACCTTTGATTTGGATATTCCCAAATCAATTCTGCTTGGTGAAGATGAAGAACAATGAATCTGGAAGTCTTGTACACTAAGATCTTCTGTTTGATGACTCCTACCACGATGTTGACAGTCCAAGTGTCGACTTTGGAAATGATGATATCTTGGCTCTCACTATCTCTTTCTTTTTCTGGAGGTGGAAAACAAAGTCTCTCTTAAGGTTACGGAAACCCCAACCCCTATGGGGTATTTATAGGGTTTCCCTACTAGGCTTAATTGGATTGAGCCCACCAAGGCTTGGGTCACTTAATCTAGCCCAAAATGGGTTTCTTAATCTAACCCAAAATGGGTTTCTTAATCTAACCCAAAATGGATCTTAATTGATTAATTAACCACATAGGGCCGTTCAATTAATCAATTAGCCCAATCCAGAGAACTTGTTCACCATCCCTTGTGCAACCTTACGTAATTACCAAAATGCCCTTATGCACAAAAATGAACAAAGAGTCAATTCATCATTCATAAACCGTGTTATCATGGTATATGAGCTTAGAGCGGAGACCAATGAGACCCATATGAGTACTGGCTCCCTTAGAATCCAATTTTAGAGTTGATTTAACATTTCACTAAAGAGAATCAATTGCACTCTAGTATCCTATGTAAATAACAACGAGAAGAAGCTCGAGGTCTATGACCTACTATCCATTTCATGCAGACTCCCCATGAACCGGTGTCCATAATCTAACAAGGTAGTGTTATCACATATTAAGATTACCTCTACAATCCTTGAGTTACAAATCCCACTTATTTTATGATCAATGGACATATTCTAACTTTAAATATGTCAAATTTCCACTAAAGGAAATGCTATAGCCATAGTCTTCTATATCACATGTCATTTGGATCACCCAAGGGGACACATTGTCTCAACCCATGAGATATCATGGTGCTTCTATTGAGAATATCTATTGTCACTAACCTTCATTAATAGTGACCCAATTCATAAGGATATATGACCACTTTAGGGTTTCACTTATAGGTCAAAGCCTCCTGTTAACTTTCACATAAGCTTAATATCCTCTCAAGATTGAGAGTCAATGTAGTATAGTAGCTTGGTGAATCATGACAATTGATAGCCTTATGTAATGATTCATCGTAGGTCATATCTAATGTGCATCACATGCACTAGTACACTCACCATGGGAAAATCATCCCAATAACCAAGACAAGTTATCCCTCCAATTAGGAGGTAGTGTATTACAATCTTAGATAGATAGTCCAAATCCATGAACCAACTATGAACAACTCATCACTCTACAAGGAACTCATGATTTGGATCTTCTGTGTAACTTCTAATGCACCCAAGTCATGTACAATGTAAGTAATGTAGAGTGTGTATGTTCAAATAAGCAATTAATACAAATGAGATATTTAAGGGAAACAAAGAAACATAAATAAATAAATTTATAAATGAATCTCAATCTATTACATCATGTCATGCTTTTCAAGGCTCAATCCCAACACTTAGACATCTTGAGTTTTCAAGAATCTATCCCTTCATGACGTTTAAAAATTTTCAAGGCATATTTTGAACTCTCTTTGGAAATTATCAATAAAACTTAAAACTTTTACTTGATTTAACCATTATTAGGTTTAATATTTATTTTTTAATGATCAAAACTCAATTAAAAGAACTCTTGGGCTAACAATCTACCTTTTTTTTTTATGAGAACAACACTAAGGCTATCTAGGGAAGAGATTCTCCCTCAAGATAAGCATAAAAGAAATCAAATAAATAAAGCTTAATATATGTAAAAGAGATTAAGACAACTAACCATAAGCACAAGAGTCCATGAAAAGCATTATAGAAAGAGTGAGTACAACAATAATAGCCAAAACATGGATAAATAAGAGCTCTACAAGGATGAGCAACATAAGCAAAAATATCTAAACAAATATAAAAAGTATGCATGTATGTCCAAAAGTATGTTCCTAATCAACAATCAATGTTCTTAAACTCCCTATATATATGCCTATAGAAATATTTCCTCCTTTAGTAATATAAAAAAAGAAAGGGAGAACACATAAAACTATCAAGGTTGGGAAGGAGGAGATGGAAAAATTGATCAAAAGTACCATCAACTCATTGTGTTGCATGATGAATGTAGCCTCAAAATGATCAAGGTGAGTAGTTAGACTCTCAATACGTGTAGCTAAGTTTTCATACTATGAAGTAAAACCGAACTAATATTAATCCATCTCATCCTCAAGAAAGTAGAAGCGACAACCACTAATTAGAGGTATCTCATTCATACGTGTGCCAAAGGAGCTGATTTGAGTGAAAAGGTCCATCTATGGTGCAAAGTCTAAAGTAAGAGTAACATAAAGGCCACTAGACTAAAAAAATGTGAGGTGGAGGAACCTCAATGAAAGTGGGCTTTATGAAGAAAGTCTTCTCAATTGGAGTTGTCTACTTAGGATGTGATTGATAGGTCATGTCAGGATACTTTATGCATAAAGGTACCTTAGTTCAGGCCTTCTCTGTCTAATCATCCATATGAAACTCTCTTCTCTTTATCTCGAGGATTTCATCATCCTCATCTACACCCGGTGGAAGTGGTGATTGGCCAGCCACCTTCCTAACCCAAGACCTATTCAGTAGCTTCTTAAACTGCATTTGGTCCTTGTACTTTGCATTATAAGTGTCATAGATAGATGGAACTTGAATGGCTCTCTCTCTCTAGTCAAGTATACTCTAAACTCCTTGAACACCTTAGTAAAAAATCTTATAAGGCATAACCTTAGACTTGCTCTCGTAGCAAGCCACCTTATGTTAGAGGATAATAAATCCTAGATTAATTCTTTTCCTAGTTAGAATTGAATTTATCAAGAACACCTCATAATATGAAACCTCATCCTAATGTCCTTCTCCCATGATAAAGATGTGATTGATCACATGGCGGAGAACACGGGAGACAACTATAAGACTATAAGCCAAAGGCTTAGTTGTTATGGTATCACTTATACTATCCCAACTATATATATATATATATAAGAATGTTGGATATCACAATATGTAATCAAAGTACATGAAAGCTTTTTTTATGATGAGGGTCTTAGGTGTAGATTTGAATTTTTCTATTGTCAATGAACCATGTCATTTACTAATTATAGTAATTAACTTTCAAGGATCCTCTATAACTTTTGCATCCTTTTTTTACTCAATTTGAATTTCAATTGGTAGGTTTTGTATTTTGGTAGGATAATTTGTTAGTAGAATAAAATTCTCTTAGTGTTATTTATTTATTTATTCAATTCAAAATGAGACTACTATTGTTGGGAATCCCAGATTATTTGTTCCCATGCCCTAGATCTCATAGATGCATACATCTATCCTTAGACATCTTTAAATATATCACAACAAAATAAAATGACAATAAAAACTATTATTAACTATAGATCTATAGATATAGTACTCATACATGTGATCTAAATGTTCTCAAATCAAAATCCATTTGATGAAAATAAAGCCTGAAGAATTTGAAGGTCTCATATACGCAAAATCTTTTGCATGATAACTCGAACCATGATCTTGACACTCCAAAGCATGGGCTTTGAAATGGAGGAATCCTATGCTCTCTTTCTCTAGAGGTGAAAGACAACTCTTACACCAAAAATCGATGGAAACCCAAACCCCTAAGGGCTATTTATAGGGTTTCCTTACTAGGCTTAAGTGATTTGAGCCCAACAAGGTTTGTGCCACTTAATCTAACCTAAAATGTGTCTTAATTGATTAATTAAACCATACAGGTGATGGGATTAAGCCTCTAAAAGCAATACATGATGTAACAAAGTTAGACTTAACTATCCCCTTGCTATTCTTTTGGTGTATTGACATTTATTTGAGCATTCAACTCATATCTCTTACATTGTACATGACTTGGGTGCATTAAGAGTTGTACAAAAGATAAAGTCATGGGTTCCTTATAAGTAGATAAGTTGTCCATGGTTAGTTCATGGATTTGGGCAATCTAGTAGAGACTATATTGCACCACCTCCTAATTGGATGGATGGTTTGTCTTGGCCGTCGGGATAGGTTTTCCATGGTGAGTGCACTAGTATATGTGATGCACACTGGACAAGATCTATGGTGAATCATGATGTAAGGCTATCAATTATCATGATTCACCAAGCTACTATATTGCATGGTTTCTCAATCTTGAGAGGATATTGAGTCTGTTGCAAAATCAACAAGATGCTTTAACCTATGAGTGAAACCCTAAAGTGGTCATATATCCTTATGGATTTGGTCACTGTTGATGGAGGCTGGTGGCAACAAGTATTCTCGATAGAGGCACCGTGATATCTCATAAGATTGAGACAGTGTGTCCCTTTTTTTATCCAAATGACATGTGATCATGAAATCTGTTATCAAAGTAATTCCTTTAGTGGTATTTGACGTATGCTCTTTGAAGCCAGAGTATGTCACTTGATCACATAATAAGTGGGATCTGTAACTCAATGATCTGAAAGTTAATCTTGATAGGTGATAACACTATTTTGTTAGATTACGAACACCAATTCATGGGAAGTTTGCATGTAGTGGATAATAGGTCACGAACCTGAGCACTTAGTGTTGTTGTAATATACATAAGGTATTGGAGTGTAGTTGACTCTCTATAGTGAGATGTTGAGTCAATTTCAAAATTTGATGATGAGGAAGCCAGTATTCCTATTGGTCCCAATGGTCTCCTCTCTAAGCTCATATTCCTTGTTGGCATGACTTGTGAAGGTTGGATAAGTTTTTAGTACACTTTTGTACATAAGAGCGTATTAGTAATTACACAAAGTTGCACAGGGATAAGTGAATGGTATCTTTATACTGAGTTAATTGATTAATTAGGTCTTATATAGTTAATTAATCAATTAGCAACCTTTTTGGGTTAGATTAAGTGACCCAAGCCCATGGTGGGCTTAAGTCACTTAAGCCCAATAGGAAGCCTATAAATATCCCTTTAAGAGTTAAGGTTTCCAAGTCTTGTCATTCTTCCCTTTCAATTTAAAGAGATAACCGTAGCCTTCATCCTTGAGATCTCCACCATCTCAGTGCCTAAACACAAGGAAGAGTCATTGGACAAAAGATTATGGTGTTTATGAAATCCTTTATGACTTTGGAGTTATCTACGTTGATTGGAATTGATCCAAGAACATCTGGATCAAATGTATGTGACTTTATTTTCTAAATCTATATTTTCTATAGTATCCATATTATTTTTGAATACCTGTTTATCTGCTACGATAGATTTAGAGAGCCTAGATAGATTTCCATGCGCCTTACACGATTCAAGGCATAGAAACGAAGTAATCTAGGGTTCCCAAGAACAAGGTCATCTAATTAATCAATTATCCTAATCTAGAGACCTTGTTCACTATCCCTTTATGCACAAGAATGAACTTAGAGTCAATCCAACCCTCATAAACCATGTCATTGTGGTAAATAAGCTCAAAGCGGGGACCACTAGGACCATTGGGACCCATAGGAGTTTTGGCTCCCTCATAATCCAATTCTGAAGTTGATTCAATATTCCACTAAAGAAAATCAACTACACTCCAATATCCTATATAAATAACAATGAGACAAAGCTTGAGTCTATGACCTACTATCCATTACATGCAAATTCCCCATGAAATGGTGTTTGTAATTTAACAAGGTAGTGTTATTATATATCAAGATTATCTCTCAAATCCTTGAGTTATAGATCTAACGTATTATGTGATCAATTGACAGACTCTAGCTTCAAAGAGTATAAGTTAAAGTCCACTAAAAAAATTAATGTGGTCACGTATTTCATGATCACATGTCCTTTAAATCAGCCAAAAGGACACACCGTCTTAATTCCATGAGATATCATGATGCCTCTATTGAGAATACTTGTTGCCACTAGCCTCCATCAATAGTGATCCAATTCATAGGGATATATGACGACTTTAGGGTCTTACTCATAGGTAAAAGCCTCCTGTTGATTTTGATGCTAGCTCAATATTCTCTCAAAGTTGAGAGTCCATGCAATATAATAGCTTGGTGAATTATGAAAATTGATAGCCTTGTGTCATGATTCATTGTACGTCTTGTCCAATGTGCATCACATACACTAGTGCCCTCACAATGGGAAACACATCCCAATGATCAAGACAAGTCATCCCTCAAATTAGAAGGTGAAGCATTAAAGTCTCTATTGGATTGCCCAAATTCATGAATTAAGTATAGACAACTTATTTACTTATAAGGAACCCATGACTTGTATCTTCTGTACAACTCCTAATGCATCCAAGTTATGTACAGTGCAAGAAATATGGGTTGAATGCTCAAATCAATGTCAATACATAGAAGGGATAACAAAGGGATAGTCAAGCCTAACTTTGTTACATCATGTCTTACTTTTAGAGGTTCAATCCCAACAACTGTCATCTATAAAAGTAGTGAGTGGGTTGAACTTTGAAGATGCGATATTTGCTTGATTGATAGAAGAAATTTATGGTTACATAATGCGTTTGTGTTAGAGTTTATGTTGTTTTGTCCTTAAATTGATAATGGTCTATATGGTGTGGTAGAAGAAAAATGATTTGATTTGTTAATGGAAATTGCTTTTTGAGAGTGGTGTTTTCCCATTTGGAATAACTTTTATTATTTTTAAAATGTATAAAGGTCTAACTATAATATTTTTATCTAAAAAGTCTCATCAATGCATCTAAGCTCTCATTGTTTTATATTGGACGAGATTAGGCTAGCAGCCTGCTCTCAAAAGCATGGGCCTGGAAAGTTGTTTTGACAAGAATAATGGGCCAGTCCAGGACTCCAAGTCCAAAATTGAGTTCACGTGGGATGGTATTGGGCCATGTGGGGAGGCAACCCAAATCATATTGGTACTGATTAGTAACTTGTAACCAAAGATGAAAATATTGGTAGTCACGGATATATCAGATATATCGGAGATATATCGGCGGATATTTTGGAAAAAAATATCGATAGGCTTAAAATTGTTAAAAACTCATGAAAATGTAAGGAAACCCTCATAATAATATAATTAGAAGTATAATAGATATTTTTAAGTTATTTTATTGAAAATTTTGATATATGTATAATATGATTTATCATATTTGATAATAATATCGTATGCATCGATAAAAATATGAATTTTATAAGTGTACATTTATTATTAAATTACATATAATATTATGATATTTGATTATAATATATCTAATTTTAAAATATATATTAATATTAAAATTATGATCCATTTAATTCAATTGTATTAAACAATATAAAATAAATTATGATATATATATATATATATATAATTTTTTAATATTTAATTAATTATTAATGATATTAAAAACATTATGAAGAAAATTATATAATTTTTATATTTTTGGTAATCAATTAAAAGAAAATTTTGCATTTAATTATAAAATAATTATAATTAATTTGCTCTTTAAAATATTCTTTTAATATTTTCTTTACATAATGAGTTTAAGTATATATAAGTTTAGTGCACAATATATAACAAGGGTAAGTTTGCTCGGATGGCAAGTGGAGTATACCCCAAACCTTTTGGTTTGGGGTTCAAATCCCATCAGAAGCAAAAAGAGAAGGCACTGTAGCGCGTTTGACTTTCGTTGACCCGTGTTGACCATGTGATATATCGGGAAAAATCGACGATTTATCGCCGATTTCTTGGAATTTATCGCATATACCCTTCAATTCCGAAATATCGCGACATTTTCCTTCTTGCTTGTAACTTGGTGATAGGAGGGATAGGGACCGATGGCCCAATCCAAATCCTAGCCCATTTATTTAAAATAATTTTTATTCCTGTCTCATTAAAAAAATTAAATGGGGTAGGACATGACAGGGGGTACCACCACGTTTAATTTATTTTTTTTTTCTGAAAAAACTTAATTTTTTCTTTAAAAAAAAATAGTTTAAAATTTTTTAATTACATTAAAATAAACATATTTTATAAAAATTAAAAGCATTATAATTTTTTATAACTTGTTTATTGAAAAGTATTTTTTTATTATATATATATATATATATATTAAAAATAGGAAAATAAAATTTATTTAAATTTAATTTTATATATAATCCGGACATGGTGGGATAGAACAAGACAATTCTCAAATCCATCCTAGGTTTTTTAAAAAATTTCAAACCTGTTTCAAACTCATTTATTTAAATTCCAAACCCGTCTAGGCTAGATAAGCACCCAAAAAATCCCTCCCCATTGTCATCCCTACTTAGTCATGGTTGTGAAGTGACTTATCCCATTAGAAGAGTGGCTTATGTAGCATTTGGGTACATTACAATAATAACTTTTATTTATTCATTTTTTTTTCAGACTCTATAATAGTAACTTTTAAACCATAATAATAATAATAATAATGGCTTATCTTTAAAAAAACAATATTTTAAAAAAATTATTTTAAAAAATGTATGTATTAAATTTTTTTTACAATATTTAAAAACATTATCAAATTTAGTGTTATGAATTTAAAAAATATTTTCTATAAAGCATTATAGGGTATGATGAAAATCTAAAAATCTATATTTTAATTGATTTTTGCATAGTTCCTAAATATTATTTGTATAATGTGTTGTAGCACAAATATACCTGAAATCATTTTGGTCTGTCCAAATATGAGAAATCATAGAAATGAAACCATTATGTTTATTAGATGCATCAAGTATAATTTATCTATGCTCTTTATAAGTCTTTGTAATGTATGGTTGGATAGTATTTATGGGTTCCCTCCTATATGCTAATTGGACATATTGCTACACCTACAAGCCTAGGGTCTTCTGAAAAATTGGAGGGTTGGTTGGCACTGGCTACATGAAAAATTGAAGGGTTGGTTAGCACCAAGTCTCTCCTAATTTTTGCTTGGTTATGTACGAAAGTGTTCATTCCTAAACTAATATGTCCTCCTCCTTCACTAATATTCAATTAGGTTTGCCTAGGGTCTACTACATCATGCTTTTTTGGCACACTACTAGTTTTATTTTTTGCTTTGATGACCTGTTGTTTCCAAACCCCACAAACACCCACCCCTCACACACACACACCCAAAAAAATAAAAATAAATAAATAAATAAATGAAAAGAAGAAAGAAAGAAAGAAAGTACTTAAAAGTAAGTCAGCCACCCATCCCGCACCAAAAAAAAAAAAAAAGTAGTTAAAAGTAAGTTATAATATAGGTGAAATGGGTAAAACTAATTACCCTAATCTAAATTAAAATAAAGGAATGAATTTTATGAATTAAACTAATAAAAAATAAACCAAATGATTCTAAAAGTGGAATATATGTGTAGACCTGTATTTTTCACATGCTTCTCCACTACACAACGAGACTTACTTTTTATTTGTGATAAAGTGATTTTCGAAAAAATTTGGAATAACTAATTATTTTTGTTTATTTTTAAAACAAAACAAAATAAAAATAAAACCCTAGAGTGTCTCTTTTTTGAAGGAAAAGACATGTTTGTGAAAATTGAATATAAATCTTAGAGTCAAGTTACTTATTAGAAATGTACATAGGATAACACTTTTCTAAACCCTATAAAGGTCTCTCTATTAGACAAATGAAAGAGACTATGATAATTAACTAGTAAATCATAGATACAAAAAACAAGAGCAAAAATATACAATAAAGCATGGTGATAATAAATAAGAAACCGATGATGAATATATAGGAGCAATTAGATCAAGCTTCTTGTGTTGAAGCGGTTAATGCTTGTGTCAACTAAATCCCTTTTATATAAACCCTAGGCTTGATCCTAAGTTTGACATAAGTTCAGAGCCTTGTTAGTGAGTTAAGCCTAAGAGACAACATTTAAGTGAATTTCTACTCTTGGAGTTTGTTTTCCTTTGACTTTGTAGTTTCTAAGTTATTTCCCTTTCTCCAAATTAAAAATCAACTTTTTTTTGTCTCTTCCAACCAACACTTATACCCCAAAAGCAAACACCTTTAGCACAATTAATCTAAAGTTCCATGTGGAGACAATCTAATCGCTATACCGCTATTAGTTCTTTTTATTTTTTGTTTCAAGATCTAAGAATTTCAATAACTAATTTGGCTTAATTTTTGTAAAGCTTCATTGCTAAATTTATTTTCAGATTTTGACACCAAACCAGAGACATTTGAACCAATACACTATCTCAATCCTATGAGATATTATGGAGTCTCTATCAAGAATACTTGTTACCACCAACCTCCATCAATAGTGACCCAATCCGTAGGGATATATGACCACCTTAGAGTTTCACTTATAAGTTAAAGCCTCCTATTTACTTTTGTACAAACCCAATATTTTTTCAAGATTGAGAGTCTATGTAATATAGTAGCTTACACCATGACTCATTATAGTTCCTATCTAATGTGTAACCATATACACTAGTGCACTCGTCATGAGAACCTCAACCGAAAAGCTAAGACAATTCATTTCTCTAACTAAGAGGTAGTGCACTATAGTGCCTACTAGATTGCCTAAATTTGTGAACCAACTATGAACTATTTATTATCTTGTAAAAAACTCATGACTTGTATCTTTAACGTAACTCCTAATACACTCAAGTCATGTGCAATACAAAACATATAGGCCTGAATGCTTAAATAAGCAATCAATATGGGATAATAAAAGAGAACTGAAAAAATAAATAAATAAATTTATTAATGAATTTAAAATTTGTTACATCATGTCATGCTTTCTAAGACCTTATTCGAACAAGAACCCTATCCGAAGGCTAAGACCAATCATCCCTGTAATTAGAAAATAGTATATTACAACCTCATATGGTTTGTTTAAGTCCACAAATTAACTATGAACAAATTATTAACTTGCAAGTAACCCATAACTTTGATATTTCATATAACTTCTAATGTACCTAAGTCATATACAATGCAAGAAATGTAGGCTATAATGCTCATAAGAATATAATGAATGGAACAATGATAGATAAAAGTAAAATTGGAAAATTATTAAATAATTTGTTACATCATTTCATACTTCTAATGACTCTATCCTAATAAGAGTAAGGTTGATTAGAGAGTAATAAATGAGACTCTCATAATAATGTAGAGTTAGATAAGACTCCCACAATATCAACCATTCTCGTGTCTAATGCTCATCTTTTGCAAGGAGTTATGGAGACAAAGTTAGAATCTATGTATTCTGACAAAGTCTGGGAGCATGTAGAAGTACTTGAAAAGATAAAACCCATAGGGTGTAAATGGGTTTACAAGAGGAAGAGAGGAGTAAATGGAAAGGTCGAGACATATAAGGCTAGGCTTGTAGTGAAGGATTATAGTCAAAAACTCGATTTCAACTATGAGGAGCCCTTCTCAATGGTAGCTATGCTCAAGCCCATCACAATACTCATATCCATTAAGACACATCTCAATTATGAGATATAACAAATGGTCATCAAGACAACATTCTTGGATGACAATCTTGAGGAAGACATCTATATGATGCGACAAAATGAATTAATAGCAAAGGACTAAGACCATTTAGTATGCAAGTTACATAAATCCATCTATGGATTGAAAGAAGAATCCTTATCTTGGAACATATGTTTCGCTTAGGTAGTCAAGACATTTGACTTTGATGAAAATGTGGATGAACCTTGTGTGTACAAGAAGGTGTAAGAAAGCATGGTGATCTTTATGATCTTGTATGTTGATGATATTATATTCGTTGGGAATGATGTAGGGTTATTGTCATCAATCAAGATCTGGTTGTCTACTCAATTCCAAATGAAGCTTCTGGGAGAAGTGCAATATATTTTTGGGATTAAAGTCCTATGAGACTGTAAGAATAGGAAACTAGTATTATCTTAAGCCACCCACATTAACAAGCTATTAGTCAAGTATTTGATGTAGGATTCCAAGAAGGGTTTCATACCATTCAAGCACAAAACCCAGATTAGTGACCTAGGACACCTAAGGAAAAAAAGGCATGCATGTAGTACCCTATGCATTAGTAGTAGGTAGCCTTATATATGTAATGTTATGTACTAGATCATATATTTACTTTACATAAGGCATAAGGAGTAATTATCAGTCAAATCGAAGCCTAGAACATAAGAAAATAGTCAATCATAATCTCAAGTATCTTAGGAGAACAAGGAATTATGTACTTGTGTTCCAAAGTGATGAGTTAGTATCCACTAGGTACACATATTCAAACTTCTAGTCTGATGAGGATTTTCGTTAGTCTACCTTGGATTTTGTATTTACTCTTTGTGGTGTAGATGTTAGTTAAAGGAGTGTGAGACAATCTTGTATCGTTAACTGCACTATGGAAGTCAGGTACGTTGTAGCTTCCAAAGAAGCAAAGGAAGTTGTTCACCTTAAAAAGTTCTTCTTAGGACTTAAGGTAATACCCTTGGCTATACAACCCATGACACTATTTTGTGATAATAAGGGGAGGGAGGTGGAACAATTTGAAAAACCAAAAAAACCATAAAAAAGGTAATCACATTAAGAGAAAGTATCATTTAATTCGTGAGATAATTCAAAGAGGTGACGTAGTGATGAAGAAAATACCTTCTACGGAGAACCTAACGAATCCATTTACCAAGACTTAGTCAAACATAGTCTTTAATGGTCATAGGGATAACATAGGTGTCAGATGTGTTCCTAATATGCTTTGAGGTCTAATGAGAGATTGTTAGAATAAAGCCCTTATAAGCATAACATGATGTAACATTTATATATCTATATCTATATATATATATATATATATATATATATATATATATATTATTTAATAAGATTCTAATTTGTTTTTATCTATCATATTCCATGCATTTTATCTTATGAGCATTTTAGTCTATCAACTTTTGTATTGTACATGACTTAGGTATATTAAGAGCTGCACGAAAGATCTCAATCATGAGTTCCTTACAAGTAAATGATTTGTTCATAATCGATTTATGGATTTAAGCAATCCATTTGAGGTTGTAGTGTATTACCTCTTAATTGGGAGGATTACTAGTCTTAGTCATTGGAATAGTTTTCCATGGTGAGTGCACTAATGTGTATATACGGTTACATATTAGACAAAACCTATAGTAAATCATGACATAAGGTTATTGGATAGTCATGAATTAACTAAATTACTACATTATATTGGCCACTCAACCTTGAGAGAATATTGAGCTTTATTAAAGTTTGTAGTGTCTTTGACATATAGGTAAGACCCTAAGGTGGTCATATATTTCATATGAATTAGGTCACTATTGATGAAAACCAGTGACAATAGGTATTTTAAATTGAGGCACCATGATATCTCATAGAGTTTGAGACAATGTGTCCTCTTAAGTGATCTTAAGAAAGTATGTTCAAGAAAACTATGGTCATAGTAGTTCCATAAGTGAAACTTGGCATATGTTTTTGTGTGCTAAGACATGTTAGTTGATTATATAATAGGAGAATCTATAACTCAAGGATGGCAGAGGTAATCTTGAGAGGTTGATAGCAATCACCTTATTAGATTACGAACATCAATTCATGGAAAGACTATATATAGTGGATAGTAAGGTCATGAGTCGAGTACTTATGTCTCGTTATAATTTATATATGATATTAGAGTGCAAATGACTCTTTGTAGTGGGATATTAAATCAACTTCAGAATTAGATTCTAATAGAGCTAATATTTTTCCATGGGTCCTAATAGTCCCCATTTGAGCTCATATTCCTTGATATCATTGTTTATGAAGGTTATATGAATTCTTAGTTCACTAGTATGCATAAGGGTATTTTGGTAAATGCATAAGGTTGCACAAGAGTGATTGAAGCCAAAATATGTGCTATAATGGCACATATTTGATATGATTTATGCACTATAAGATACTCAAATCATCCGACTTGATCAAAATTGTTGCTAAGGTCTTAACCATGAGTTTAACTTGCATTTCAGAGATTTATCTTAGGTTTAAAGAAAGAAAAATGGGCAAGGTGAAGCATTTTAGATTTTGAAAGATCAAGAAAGGTTTTAAATGAGGAAATAGGTGAGTCAAAACTCATGGACTATGAGGAAAGGCAAGCAAACATGGATAATGAGGCATGAAGCAAATTCATCAAGTTGAATGGAAATTTGGAACACAAAATCTGGTGGCAACATATACTCTAACTTTGAAGCAAACTTTAGAGCACTTCCTGAAGTCCATTTTAGAAAGCTATATATCTTTCAAAGTCTAGAAGTTAGGAATCCAACGCTTCAAACGGTGTGCAAATCGGAGCTGAAACGAATAAGTTATGACTATTTGAAAATAATTGTGCAGAGTTGAAGGACCATTTCTAAATCATTTCAAAATTCAAAATCCAATTCAAAATGACCCCAATTCGAATTCACACACTGCCACATTGATATTTCACCTCTTCTACTTCGGGAATTACATTTTGGGCACTTTAGCAGCCCTAAGTGGGCCCCACACAACTAGAAATCATGATTTTATTATTTTTTTAGTCATTTTAGGTAATTATTTGTTAAATAAGTGGCCAATAGGAACATGCCATGTCTTAGGTTTTTTGGTGGAAACTATAAAAACTTGATATTTAGGTTTTCTATGTAGTTCTTGATTTTTTAGGAGTAGAGATGACTTGATGATTCTTGAAAAGGATAGAAGAAGACCTTGAAGGTTTTTATTGATTTGTTTTCTTTCTTCTTTTTTATTATTGAATAAGTCATTGTTTTTAATTTCTTTGAAATCGGGAATGGTTATTTCTTATTCTTTTATGGCCTATGTATATGAGGACATGCCTATAAGAGGCTAAAAAGCCATCTTGGGGTGAAACATGAAAATCTAGGGTTATATCCAAAAGGAACCAATGGGTGTAATTGGATTAATAATGGAATGAATGAAAGGTTAAGGCACTAGTACTGGGATCAAAATACCCTCTAAAGTTAGTTTGACTTTAGGAGATGATACAATTGCATATTCCTTGATACTAGGAATTCTTGGTAATTCTTGATCTCTAGTTACAAAAGGTTTTGTCATTATTATCTACCCTAAGACTAATCTACATGGAGTGGTAAAAGCCAAAAAACCTTAGACCTAAACCTAGATTCCTTGTCCATTCATCTATTAGGCAATTCAATGGAATAAAATATTAAAAATTAGTATACGGATCAACTCTGAGGTGTGAAACTTAGGTTAATCTCGTTAGACCATGCATTTTGATTACCTTAAGACTATTAAATTATATACCCTTGTTTCGCCTAAAGGTTGATATCAAAGTTGGATTGTGGATCCCCAATCTTGATTAATTGAATTAAAAATCAATAATTATTCTATAATTTAAATAGGTTTATTTAAGAAAATTTCATGCATATTTTATTATGATTTATTTGAATTATATATATATATATATATATATATATTACCTTTAGTAAATAATTAATCCTTTGAATCTAAGAACAAATAAACATATTAGAGTTGTTCTTAGAGGATGACAATCTAGAATACTACAAAGTCGTGGTAACTCTATCTCTGTTTTTTTTTTTTTTTTTTTGCCAGAGTTATCATGTATTTAAGTTTTAGTATTTTATTTACAACAGAGATTTACGGTCAAGGAGTTAATGAATGGTTTCTTTGGATTTGTCTAGTTGTCTAATTAAAGCCCAATTAGGTTTATTAATAAATTATATCCCTTTTTGGACTAGATCAAGTGACTCAAGCTTAATGTGGGCTCAAGTGACTTAATCCCACGGGAAGCCTATAAATACCCCTCTTAAGGGTTAGAGTTTTATTTTAACATTAGTCTTGCTTCTTGATCACTTAAAGAGAGAAGCTCTAGCCTCCATCCTCTATCAAATCTCTATCATTTGAGTGTTTGGATTCAACGAGGAGCCATCATATAGAAGACTTTGCATTTATGAGATCTTCAAGAGTTTGTGTTGCACTCTTTACTAATAAGAATTGATTTGGGGACCACCAAATCTAGGCAAGATTTTTTGAAGCTTTAAATCTAGGTCTTGTAAAGTTTTATTACTTGTTTTACTTCTATGCTAGGATGTAGAGAGCCCTAGGGAGATTGCATGCACCTAATTGATCCAGGGCCAAGGAACGAAGTGATCCGAGATTTCTTATACTAATGTGCTCAATATCGACCATAATAAATAAATAACGTGAAATGCGTAATAGTATTGAATTTAAACACAATGCATCTAATTGTGCGATTTGAATAGACAAGTATGCATAATTTAAATAAACCGAGGATGCAAATTTTGAATGAGTAGGAGTGGACAATTTAAGTAGTGCAACTTTTAAGGTGCTCAACCAGGGGCCCTTAGGTGTGCTACTTAAGTTGTACACTGCTTTGAGGTACACCAACTTAGTACTTTAGGGGGTGCATTTTTTTTTTTTTTTTAATTTAGTTTGCAAAAAAAATTTTAATTCCTAAGAGAAAATTAATATAAAATATAAAATATATTTTTCAATAAAAAATTTAAAAATTAAGCGAAAGGTTAAACATTTTAAACATCTTAACCAAGCAAGAATTACTATCAAGTTAGAACTATAAGCAACAAAAAAAAAAACTAAAACTATGATCATTTTCACATGAAAAATTAAAAATTAAAAAAATATGACAAAGATATTTTTATTTACAAAATAAATAAATATTTTATTTAACATGAGTATATAAGATCTCTTATATCCTAAACTTCTAAATTTATACATTATGTATTTTTTATATTAAATTTCTTCTAATTAATTATCTATTATATATTATTATTTTACGTTTAAAGTGTCCATAAGTGATTAAAATCAATAAATTTATGATGATGAAGAAGTGGAGAAAAAAAAACCTGTTACCAATATATTAAAAAAAATATGGAAAAAAAGAAAATAAAAGTTTAAAAAAACAAAAAGGGAGAAAGAAAAAAAAGGGAAAAAGTTCAAAAAATAATAATAATAAGATGTGACTAGAAGGTAACATTCAAAATAAATGTTGTATGGATTCATCTACTATAAGTAACATTTGTATGTTTTCTTTTTCCTTTCATTTGCAATGATGTGAATGAGATTTTAAGGTGTAGATCCCTCTTGGACCATGGGTTTTTTCTCAAACCCAAGAAGAGCTGGCGGCTTGTTTTTGGAGTGGGGGGTTGGTTTTTGGAGGAGCCAAGCTACATGGGACGCATGGCCAAGGACACCACCACCTTTCCATGATGGTGGTTGGGATGGAGACCTTTGGCTGAACATGGAACAATAGAGTAGTTGGACAAAAATGAAGAGATATTTGTAGAGCTGCAGGAGGAACTGTGAGGGAGGAAGAAAAACTCAGAAACCAACTGAGGGGATAAAAATAGCAGCTGGGATAAGAGAGAGATGTCTCAAAATAGAAGGGATGGCTGGAACAGGGGAAATGGGAAAAAAAAAACAGAGCAAACAAGGAGGGGGAGAACGGTCCACTAGAGAGATTTTTCGGAGAAGAAGAGAAACAGAAGAAGCAGAGCTGGCTAGCAATTTTTTGGGATTAGGAAAAAGGAAAAGCTGAGGGGGGAGCTTTTCGGATGGAGATTTTTTAAGGAGCGAAAGTAGAGCATGAAGGAGATTGAGAGAAAAACGAAGAGCAAGAAAGTGGAGCGGGAGAGCCAAGCAAGTCTTTACTTGAGAGCAGCTTCTCGAGCTTCAGACTGCTAATTCTGGTGGTCTATGTGCGGAAGGGGTTCATTGTGTTGTTTTGAGAACTGGGTCTGAAGAAAATCTTATTGTACAGACTGCTTTAGTTGATTTTTACGCAAAAAAAAAAAAAAAAAAAAAAAAAAGCTGATCGCATGGTGAAGGCACATTTGACGCTTGATAAGATTTCTCAACCAAACTTGGTGACTGGAATGCTTTAATATCCCGTTATTCTTTGAATGGGTTTGATAAAAAGGCCTTTGAGGTTTTGAGTTAAATTCATGTGATGGGTTTGATGCCCAATGTGAGCACTTTTGCCAGCATAATTTCGTTGCGTACTTGAATGAAATGTCTTGATATTGGGAAGACCATGGCTTCGTTGTAAAATCTAGATTTTCTTCGGATGAATTTTTGACACCTGCTTTAATTTCAATGTATACTGGTGGTATGAATTTGTTTATTGCTAGAGACTTGTTTGATTTTACAACAGAAAAGAATGTTGTTATCTGGAACTCTATGATCTCTATCTATGGTAAGAATCAGAAGTCTAGTGAAGCCTTTAAAATGCTCCAGTAAATTCTCCAAGCCAATGTGCAGCCAAATGTGGTCACTTTTGTGTCCATTATTCCCTGTTGTGAGGACTCTGCTGGTATGGTAAATCCCTTCATGCTCATGTAATGAAATACAAGTTAGACAGTCAACTCTTAGTGGCACCCACTTTGAGGCGTCTCCAACACGCACAAGAGAAATAGTCGCAAGTTCTCACTAGCCTCAGGCACAACCATCATTAAATCGATAAATCATTACCAATTCATTAAATCGATAAATCATTACCAATTCTTTGAGGTATGTGATTGTCTTTTATTATTATTATTATTATTATTATGTTATAAGATTTTCCAAAGTTCACTAACTTCGTTATTTTAAGAATTGTTGTTGCATAATGGTGATGAAATTTCACGTGTAACCAGTATTAAAATATGTAAGGTTGAGATTGTTTTATTATTATTATTATGTTATAATATATTTCATCCAGAGCCCACACGTTGCATAGCCACCTTCAGCCTGTCGACCACTACACCTTTTTTTTTTTTTTTTATCCATGTCATTATTTTACTTATTGTAGACTCCCTCGTCAGAGACAGGGGGCGGATTGTTCTTTTTATGATTTTATTTTCTGACCACCCGGAAAAACGGGGCTGCTTTGGGCGGCCATAGGATGGGATGGAGGAACTGCTGGTGGCGGCCAGAGAGATAGCTTGGAGAAGCTATCAGAGAGAAAAGAGATATTTTTTATTATTTTGGGCTGTCACAGAGAAGAGGGGAAGGAGACGTAGACAAGGGGTGTGGTTTTTGGCAGGAGAGACGACTGGTGATGGAGGAGGATGGACCTTTCTGCTGATAGCTTGTGAGTACTGCCCTGTTTCGGCTCCCTTTCACATTTCCTTATGCTTTTGTTGCAAAAATGATTCATGTTTGATCTCAAGGTAGTGATTGATGGTCATGCATTAGCTTATTTTCTGTTCGTTCTATTGGTTTTTCAATCTGTTGATGATGCATGAAATGAGGTTACAACAATCAAATCCTCAGACCACTCATCCTTGCTCGGTTTCTTAGCGATCTCCTTCTCCATACTTCTTATGCTCAACCCCCTGCTCATGCACACGTGGACTGCACACCCACTCTTACCCTCCATTCTCCCTTCTCATTTTCCTTCCATTCTTCTCACTTCTCAAAACACCAGAAGAAGACGTCTACCAGGACAGCAGCCAGAGATGCTCCAAACTCCAACCCCCATTTCGAGCCTAGCGCCAAAGCTCCAAAAATCCTAGCAAATGGGGAGCCCCGGGTGCAGTTCTGAGAGCACGAGGCTCTCTTGCGGCGCTCCGGCGAGTCCCATGCACCTCGCATTCCACGTGATGGCGTCGCCAACAGCTCTCCCCTCGTCATCGCCGCCATTTGAAAACACTCTACCCAGCCCGCCACTGCCACCGCTCCGGGACAGCGCCGCCGCTACCATTGCCCGCGGCAGCGCCACCGCTGCCATAGCCCGCGGCAGCGCCACCGCTGCCATAGTCCGCGGCAGCGCCACCGCTGCCATAGCCCGCGGCAGCGCCACCGCTGCCATAGCCCGCAGCAGCGCCGCCATCTTCGTCTGGAAGGGCGAGATCCGGAGCTGTTCTCGCGCCACCGAGGCTCAGGAGCTGTCCACCAAGCCTAGAGAATCCACGCCTCGGTGCCCGTCGCTGCTGCCGCCGCCGCGAGGAGGTGGCGAAGATGTAGCAGCCAGACGCGGGGGGGAGGGGGGGGGGGGAGAGCTAGGAAGAAGGTGAAGCCCAAGGCCCATTTCCTACCCTTTAGCCCATTCTCAAAGCCCAAGGCCCATTTCCAACCCTTTAACCCATTTCCAAAGTCCAAGGCCCATTTCCCTTTTGTTTATTCCCTTCCAGGCCCATTTTTGAAATCCATATTATTATTATTACAAGCCATTTTTGAAGTCCAAGGCCTACTATTATTATTATTAATATTAATTCAACTTTTAAAACCATATTATTATTATCATTATTTCAAAATCTTATCATTATTATTATTATTATTATTATTATTATTATTATTGTTATTAATTTAACTTTCAAAATCACACTATTATTATTATTATTAACTCAACTTTTAAAAATCTTACTATTATTATTGTTATCAATTCAACTTTTAAAATATTATCATTATTATTATTATTATTAATTCAATTAAAATATTCTTATTATTATTGTTATTATTATTATCAATTCAACTGTTAAAATATTATTATTATTATTATTATTAATCCAACTTTTAAAATATTATGATGATTATTATTATTATTATTATTATTAACTCAACTTTTAAAATATCATTCTTATTATTATTATTAATTCGACTCTCAAAATCTTGTTATCATTATTATTATTATTATTATTTCAAAACCTCATTATTATTATTATTATTATTATTATTATTATTATTATTATTATTATTATTATTATCACTATCATTATCACCCTAGGCCCTTCTAATTCCAAAGTCCAATTCGTTTCTAATGTCTCAAGCCCATTTCCAAAGCCCTTCTTACCCTAAGCCCTTCTAATTCCAAAGCCCAATTCGTTTCAAATGTCCCAAGCCCTTCTCACCTTAGGCCCTTCTAATTCCAAAGCCCTTTTAATCCCTTTTGTTTATCCATATTATTATGACCATTTATTATTATTATTATTATTAATCCGAACTCTCAAAATCTTATTATTGTTATTATTACTATTATTATTATTATTATTAATTCAAACTTTCAAAATCTTATTATTATTATTATTATTATTATTAATCCGAACTCTCAAAATCCTATCATTATTATTATTATTATTATTATTAATTCGAACTTTCAAAATCCTATTATTATTATTATTATTAATTCAAACTTTCAAAATCTTATTATTATTATTATTATTAATTCAAACTCTCAAAATCCTATTATTATTATTATTATTAATTCAAACTTTCAAAATCTTATTATTGTTATTATTACTATTATTATTATTATTATTAATTCAAACTTTCAAAATCTTATTATTATTATTATTTTTATTATTATTAATTCAAACTTTCAAAATCTTATTATTATTATTATTATTATTATTATTAATTCAAACTTTCAAAATCCTATTATTATTATTATTATTATTATTATTATTATTATTATTATTATTATTATTATTAATTCAACTTCCAAAATCTATATTCTCGCAATTTAATTTCTCAAAGTTCATTTCTTATAATTACTATTATTATTAATTCAACTTTCAAAATTCACATTCTCGCAGTCTGACTTCTCAAAGTTCATTCCTTATAATTACTATTATCACAAATTCAACTTTCAAAATCCATAGTCTCGCAGATCAATTTCCTAAAGTTCATTTCTCATATGCTGTGACAAATTTCAATTTAATTACTGGAGCTCTAATATTTTAAATTTAATTCCAAAAACTCCAATTTTCAAATAAACTCCAAGAATCCAGTCTTCACTCGAATAGTTTTAATCTCATTTCGGTTCCTAAATAATCTTCTGATTTTCTTGATTTTACGTAAGCAGTAATGAGTTCTTCATAATTGTAAAACACAGAATTTGTAAGACTAATTCATGAACAATAATTGGGGTTTTGGTGGGGGCCCTATGTTTAATCCTTTTCGATAGTCAATTGTCGTACTTAATGTATTTTGCTTGATTTTCGTTTTGCACTCCGATGTGCATGAGCTATATTTTGTGTTCATTAATTGTGTACTAATCCCGTTTCTTGATAGCGCATTGTGACTCGTGGTCGAGGTACGCATCCACTCCCATTCTAGTCAATCTCTATTGCGTGTTTTGATTCTCATATTGTGCATGATCTAGGTAAATATCCATTGATTTTCTCGTTGATTGCCACGTCAGTTTCATTGTATTAGTAGAGACCAGGTTTTAGGGCTTAGAGGGGTGCTACAGTCTTCACCGTACCTTCCCGATAAGTAACCTAACCCCCGAACCCGATCCGGTTTTTCACAGACCACCTTTTCCAAAGTAAGGAGTCGCGCTTAGGGTTTTCTTTCTTATTTTATTTACCTTTTAAAAACAAAATAAAAATAAGTGGCGACTCCAAGTCAATTTTAATCAACAAATCAATTTTTCAAGTAAAAATCAAGCTCGCCATTGAGTGGGAAACGCATGAGCCGAAATGCGGGGTCCACACTTATCATTCCCTCAAATTTTTCGATATCCCAAATTAATTTCCAAAGATTCCAATTATTACATTCATCTGTTTTAGCAGTTTTATTTTCGTTATCATTATTACTTTATTTATTTATTTTAAAAATTCCATCCTTAAACAATTTTTCAAAATTTCGATTTCCAAATTTAATTTCCAATTTCAAAAATTCCAATATTCACGTTCATTTATTTAATTATTATTTTCGTTATTATTATTATTATTATTCTATTTATTTATTTATTTTTAAAATTCCATCTTTAAACAATTCTTCAAAATTCTATCTTCTAAATTTAATTTCCAATTTAAAAAATTCCAATATTCACGTTCATTTATTTAATTATTATTTTCGTTATTATTATTATTATTCTATTTATTTATTTTTAAAATTCTATCTTTAAACAATTCTTCAAAATTCCGACTTCCAAATTTAATTTCCAATTTCAAAAATTCCAATAGTCATGTTCATTTATTTAATTATTATTTTCGTTATTATTATTATTCTAATTATTTATAATTCCATCTTTAAACAAATTTTCAAAATTCCGATTTCCAAATTTAATTTCTAATTTCCAAAATTCTAATTTTCACATTTATTTATTGAATCATTATTATTTTTGTTATTATTATTATTTTATTTATTTATTTATTTTTAAAATTTCCATCTTTAGATAATTCTTCAAAATTACGATTTCTAAATTTAGTTCTCAATTTCTGAAATTCCAATTTTCCAATTTCTGAACTTAATTTCCAATTTCAAAATTCCAATTCTCACATTTATTTATTTATTATTATTATTATCATTTTATTTATTTATTTTTTAAAAATTCCACCTTCGAATAATTTTCAAGATTCCAATTTTTATAATTTAATTTTCAAAACTTTAATTCTCAAATAATTTGTTAATTTCTCTTAAGTTTAATTTCCAAAGTTCCAATTCCTTAATTTAATTTTCAAAACTCTAATTCTCAAATAATTTTAAAATTTTCAATTTCTTTCAAATTTAATTTTCAAAATTCCAATTCTTAAATTTAATTCCTAAGACTCCAATTCTCAAATAATTTTCGAGACTCCAATTTTCAAATAAATTTCAAAAATCTAGTTTTCTTTGGAACAGTTTTAATTCCACTCTGGTTTTCAAATAACCTTCTGTTTCTCTTGATTTTACATAAGTAAGAATGAATTTTTTATAATTCCAACATAATTAAATTTGTCGAATCAATTCATGCAAGATAAATTGGGCTTTGGTAGGAGGCCCAACATCAAAGAAGTTTTACTTAAAATAAAAATGAACTTGAGTGAAATGTCATGTGTGCCATAGGTGATTTCATATTATGTTTGGTGATGCATGCGATATATTTTAGTTCATTCTTGTGCACTGACCCCATTTCATGATAGCACATTATTCGCTTGCTACCAAAATACACACCCGCTCTCACTCTAACCATTCTCTACGCTTTGTTTTGGCTCCTAGTGTATGATCATCTTTTGGTATCCATGTTTAATCAACCAGTTGCCACACATGCTTCATTTTATTAGTAGAGACTTATTTTTAGGAACTTAGAGGGGTGTTACGATCTTTACCGTACCTTCCCAATAAGTAACCTAATCCCAAACCCCGATTTGGTTTTTCGCAAACCACCTTTTTCAAATAAGGAGTCGGTTTTCTTTCTTATTTTGTTTACCATTTAAAAATAAAACAAAAATAAGTGGCGACTCAAAGTCATTTTCTTAATAAATAAATCATTTTTCAAATAAAAAAAACGAATTCACCATCAAGGGGGAACGCATCGCGACATAAATACAATTTTGGTTCTCATAGCATACATTCCAAAGTTTTGATATCTTCATTAATAAGTTCCTTTAATGTATATCCACTCATTTATTTATAAAAATTTAAAATAATCATAAATTTTAAGTAAACAGTTTATTTTAAAAAATTAAATAATATTTTATATAGAATAATTTATTTGAAATTTCTCATTTTAAAATTTGTTTGAAATTATTTTAATGATAATTTATTTAAATTAATAAATTATATTTATTTTTTATGTTGTGAAAATAATTTTTTTCAAACTTATATTTTATAAAATGTTATAAAACTTATTTTGATTAATTTATTTCCTATTTTTGTTATAAATTTATTAAAATTATAAGTGATAAATGTATAAAAATTTAAAAGTGAAGAGTCAACAATTTTTTTAAAAATTTTTATTAATGTGATAAATATGAAAAAATTATTTTAATAAGTATGTAATTTTACATAATTCTTTCAAAAGAAAATTAATTTTGATAGATATAGAAATAATTAAATATGAGGATAAATCATTTTGAATTAAAATACTATTATGGTAAATATGCAATCTTTTGAATTTTCTAAAATTAAATTAATATTATAAATATAGAAAAAAATTAAATAAAACCAATTTTATAATAAAAATCACCAAGAAATCATTGAAAATCAACAACAAATCACAACTGTTTTTATCTTGTCAATAGTTGCTATCCAATTTTTCTTGATTATCTACAAAGCTATTTTTAAAGTCATATTTTATTTTTTTTATTTTTTTTATTTTTACCTTGGTTCCATTGATTCTTTTTAAGGTCATTTTTTTTTTTAACCTAATCACATTTGTTAGTACCCTAAACTTTTTTGTTTGTAATTTTATCTTGTGTCTTTATAAGATCATTTTATTTCCTTCTATTTCTCTTTTTAAAGCAAATAAAATAAATATATTTTATTTATAAATAAATTATTTATAATTTTTATTATATGAAAAAATAAATTGGTCAAATATTATCTTCACAAATTTTCATTACTATGAACAAAATTTCAATTTTCTATAATATTAATAAAATTTATTTTTAAAATGGTATATATCATCGTCTAAATGATATTAATATTTTCTTTTGCTTTGACACTTTGATTTCATCATTTTATTTCATTTTTATCCAAATTAGTGATTGTCATTAAATCTTATATATATATATATCTATTTGGGTAATATTATTTTCCAAAATATATTTTATTTATTTTTGTTACTAAATAAATCTCGTATGAATATTCTTTTTTCCTAGTCGCCATGTTTTATAAATCGATATTAATGCATTTCTTTTTTCAAATTTACTTTCTTAAATTATTTTTTATTTCACTATTTTATAATATTCTTTACAAATAATTTTTATAACAATATATTTTTAACTAAATATATTTAAGATTGAAAAGGATAAAGATGAAAAAAAAAAAAAAAAAAAAACAAGAAGATTTTTATCTATTATAGGATTCATTGATTTTTATTAAATGAATGGGTGGAATTGCATGGTTAGATTTTGCAACCGTTTTAAAAAATAGTTCTAAAAATCACAACAGTTTCTGAAAATTATTCTTGATCAATATTTTGTAAAAAAAAATATATTTGAAAACATGAAGTGTTTTTAAAGTGTTTTCTATTTTTTAAATTTATTTTAAAGATAACTTTTATGTATAATGTTTTGTTTTTAATAATTCCTTTTGAAATTAGTTTTGAAAAGGACAATAGTTTAAAAAAAATATTCTTTAATGTTTTGTAAAACAAGTATGTTTGAGAATTGAAATGTTTTTAAATTATTTTCTATATTTTTAAAATAACTTTTTTTTATGTAATTCTTTATTTTTAATTATTTTTCATATTTTTATAATTATTTTTTAAAACAGTTCTTTTAAAACAAATAAAAACAATTAAGAATATATTCAATAATAATTTTAGGAAGTGTTTTTATACTTTCTAATAGTCAAATTATAAAAATTTTCAAGAGTTTAAAAATATTAAAAACACTTCATAAGATCACCTGGACATTGACTCTCAAATTGGTTGTTATTTGAAAATATTTTATTTTCTATTTTTAAAAATAAAAAATACATATTTTATTTTCAAATTGTTAAATATGTTTTCCTTGGTTCTAAAAGCCGAAAACTGATTTACAAACCCGTAGTATTTGGTAGTTATGACTAATAAGTATCCTAACATTTTTCCTTGGTTTTTTTTTTGTTAGCTGCTTAAATACTCGGTCAATTTCAATAGATTCCTCATAGTTGTTGTCTATGGCAATTTATTCCAGGGTCATATAGGCCCCACATTTGAATTGATTATCATGCGGGTCCACCTAGTTTTAGGATCCAGTCAAGCCAACTTCTGAAGGAAGGTATTGTGGCGTTGGAGCCAACTTCAGCCCTAAGTTGTGGCGTTGGAGCCAACTTCAGCCCTAAGTTGTGGCGCTGGAGCCAACTTCAGCCCTAAGTTATTAAGGCACTTTTGGTAACGCAGTTGGAAAGTTACTTCAATTCACACAAGTCACTAGGAGTCAACCGTAGGTCAGCACCAATGGGAGAAGAGATCTTCAAAGCCAAGTTTGTGGTAAAGTAATAAAACCCCACCATTATTTTCACACACACACGCCCCTCTCTAGAACCAAGCAAGAAACACTCAGAAAATATGGCTCAAGAACACACCTCTGCTCACCTCTTTGTCGATGAATTCTACTTCTCAGCCCTCCTGGATCAGCTTGAAGATACTGAAGATTTCGTAGTTTCAGACGCCAAGTATGCGGAAGAGCTGCAGTTTCAAGAGGCCTTAATGGCATCCGTAGAGGCCGCATCTAATACTGCTGTCCAAGAAACTGCGCCATCAATAAAAGAAATAGGTTCAAGCTCAGGCTCAAGCAGTGCTGCAGACGCTGCTGTTGATATGGCCGTGGTCGAAGAAGGCCAAACATCGGAGAATTTCTGCGAGATTTGTGCGGAAAGGAGGGGGTTGGATGAGATGTTTAGGAGTGGGAAATGTTGCCATACATTCTGCAGCTACTGCATAAGCAAACATGTGGCAGTGAAGATCCAAGAGAGCGTGAGAATGGTCACATGTCCGGCCTTGAGCTGCGAAGGGGTGCTGGAAGTTGATGATTGTAGGGAAATTGTGCCGAGAGAAGTGATGGAGAAGTGGGAAGAGGTCAGGAGCGAGTCCATGATAGCAGCATCGCAGAGGTTTTACTGCCCTTTCAGGGACTGTTCAGCCATGTTGGTGGATGATAATGGAGGGGAAGTTATAAGGGAGTCTGAGTGTCCGGTATGCCGGAGGCTGTTCTGCGCGGCCTGCTACGTGCCGTGGCACTCAGGGGTTGGGTGTGAGGAGTATCAGATGATGAATGAGGATGAGAAAGGGAGGGAGGATCTGATGCTGAGGGAGCTTGCTCAGGAGAAGAAATGGAGGAGGTGCCCACAGTGCAAGTTCTATGTGGAAAAGACCGAAGGTTGTTTACACATTACTTGCAGGTTAGTTCCCTATTTTCGGTTCTTTTCTTTATCTAATTATTTCTTTTTCCAGTGGGGTTTTCCAATTGATTATGAATTGCTTCTTTAATGAACTCCATGGCATCATTACTAAAATATTGTAGGTTCAAAGTGGATTATAGTCATATTTTTTTAGAAAAGCAATTGATCAAGAACATAACTCATCCCATACCTTTTGGATGGTTTGATTGCAAAAATAATCACAACACCACACAAATAAATGTTCATTTTATTTTTGTTCCACGAGTGTAAAATGATATTATAAAGGCTTTTTATGGTAGGTGATTCATAATATGTTTTACAGTGATTTTATAAATTATTTTAATAGTTCTAATACCTAAAAGATAAAAAAAAAAAATTAATATTAAAAAAATTAAAAAGACTTCTTAAAATAACGTGAAATAATAATCTTCAAATTCAAATTTTTAAAGAGTTCATTTTCTTATAAATATGATTAAAAAAGTTGAAGCTAAATTCTCGTAGTTTTTAAAAATAATATTGATATTATAAAAGTTCTATAAAATATGAAAAGAAAGAATATTTTTCCTAACTTCCGTATTATGATTTTTTAAAATTTATAAACTTTTCAAATAAAATAAGTCATATTGGCATAAAAACATTTATTAAACTTAAAAGATAAATAAAACAAGTCACTATAGAATGTTCTCAAACAAAGATGATTTATTCTGTCAACAAAGATATGTCAATCTCATATGGTATCTTATTCTTTATGTACTACACATCCCGCATAATATTTGTCACTGAGAACTTCATTCATACAATTCACTATATATTGTTTTTATGATGGTGTGAAATCAGGTGCACGTACCAATTTTGCTATGGATGCGGAGCACAGTGGACTCAGCACCATGGGGGCTGCCAAACACAATGAAAGAGAGCCTTGGAAGACCAAGAGAGCTTCAACTTTCTATTTACTCATATTTCTACTCAATTTGTAGTACTTAATGTTTTGTTTTCTCTTGTAAGAGAAACTACTGTGTGAAGAAATTGTGGTCTATGTTTAATTGTTATTGATCTTGAGGTGCTTTGATTGCTTCTAAAATGTGATCTTGAGATGCTTTGATAATTGCTTCTGAAATATTCGCAAGGTATGAATATTTTTAATTTTATAAAATATTATATATCATTCACATGTTTTTATACAAAAAATAATTAAATTTGAGAAGTATTTAAAGTTGGTAATCATTTTTTTTTATATTTGTAGCCTATGTAGTCTATATTTGATTCTTGAAAATATTAAAAAAAGAAAAAAGAAAAAAACTATAAAAAAAAATGATTTTATTAAGTCATTTTATTAAAATATATCATCTTCTTGAGTTAAAATTAAACACAAACCCTCGACCTCGTTGTTTTATAAATCTAACGGACTACACATGTTCTAGTCTCTCAAAATCAACATGAAGAATGAATATAAATCGATTAGTTTGAAAAGTGTTTATAAACTGTTTGACAGATCTTAGAAAATATTTAAAGTGTCTATAACATTTCAAGTATTTGAAAAAAATTTTAAGTGTTAAAAGGGTTATAAATGCTTTCTAAAATATTTTCTAAAATCTTTATCAAATAGACTTTTATAAAACATCGAATATAAAATTATAAAAAAAAAATAAATTGCATATTTCAAAATTTTATGAAATAAATAAGATTTAAATAAAATTAAAAATAAAAACAAGTAAATATTTTATTAAAAAAATGTATTTAATTTATATTTATCTTTTCCCTCCTTTTCTTTTTATTCTCTCTCTTAATAATGACAACAAGGCGGGTTCGGGACGGTCGTCCCCATCCCAACCCTGCCCCGTCTATTAAAAACAATTTACATCCCCGTCCCGTTTAAAAAATTAAACGTCGCATACCCACCCTGCCCCGTTTAGCCTTTTTTTTTTTTTAAATTACTTTTAAAATTTTTAATTACATTAAAATAAATATATTTTATAAATAATAAAATTATAATATTTTTTATAACTTATTTTATTAAAATTTTTTATTATTATCTATGTATTAAAAATAGTAAAATAAAATTTTAAATTAAATTAAATTTATATATAATCGAGGCGGGATGGGGCAATACCCGAACCCGCCCCCGATTTTAAAAAAAATCTTATACCCGTCCCGAACTCGTTTATTAAATTTAAACTCCGTCCTATTAGGAGCGGGGTGGGGCGAGTACCCGAAAAAACCCGTTGCCATCCCTACTCTCTCCATTCTTTTTACTAAATGCAAAGTTATTTATTTTTAATGAAAGAATTATTGTTTATTATATCTTATCATTAATACTTACTTACCATGTAAATAGGCAATAAAAGTGGTTTTAAGAGGGAGTGTAGCCGCATTCTGAGGAAGTGTTTCTACTTTTTTTTAATATTTAAAAAATAAAAAAATTTAATTATTAGAAAGACTTTCTAAAATCAAAGTCAAATATACTCTAAAATTGATAATGAACTATTAAGAAAATTTGACCCGAATTTTAATCATCTCAACCACCCACTAAACCTATTCAACCTAACAAATAAATAAATCCAGTAGAGTGGGGAGAGTTTTGTGAACTTCTGTTACCTTGGAATTTGAGGAGTTCAAATTAATAATTTAATATTTAATATTTAATTCATAGTTAAATAAATAAATATATCTAAAATAAATAAATATAAATATAAATAAAAGAATAGATAAGATTGGAAAATATCAAAATAAAATTTGAATAGGAAAATAAAAAATAATATAAAATATTGGGTTATGCTTCAAATCCATTTTCTCTCAATCACATCTTTTGATGATCAACCTTTCATCTTTATTTAAGCCATAAAGAATGCAAGAATGGAGATATATGGTAAAAATTCAATGGCAGAAATTATTCAATTAATTAAAATCAATTTTAAATTAAAATTTTATTTTTTATTATAAAATTATATTAGATTTATTATTTTTCATTTCAATGAATCTAAATAAATTTTTTTTAAAAATCAAATAAAAATCCAATTCCATAATCTTTTCCAAAAATTTCTCATTTTCATCCCACCAACTTCTCAAAATTCATATTTTCAATTTCCAATTCTAGAATGCATCATTCCCGAGGTTTAGTTAATGAATTTAAAAAAAAAAAATTTATATAGAATTTTTCCATAAAAGTAATAATTTATATAGCATTATTTTTTACAAAATAAATGCAAAAAATTTTCCCATTGAACCGGCAGTGCAAAGAGAATTTTCTGGTAAAATTAGTTCAGATTTTTCATAGAAAGCAGAAAATTTATGAATGGAGAGGAAGAGAAAGGAGGTTGATAAAGGGAAAAGTAAGTCCCATTTGGCTTCCTCTAGTGGGAGTATCCACTCTCAGGTATTCATTTCCATAGTTTTCTTCTTCTTTTTTCTTTCTGCTTTTGTCTTAAAGGATTCTTCTGTTTGGTTGGTAAGAAAAAGGTAATTTTTCAGCTCATCAACTGAATCATGAAGATTCTTTCTGGGTTTTAGATAAACAAGGGAGTTTTTTCTTTAATGGGTTTTAGATCAAATTCAATTCTTTCTTTTCATTTCCACTAGTGAAGATACTACACAAATTTCTGATTGGTGCTATTCATTTTTCCAAGTTTAGCTTCTCATTTTCTTTCCCTTGGTTTCTCATCAACCAAACGGGTGTTGTTCTCTTTTTCTTTGATTGGCTATGTTGCATGCAACATTGTGCCATGCTTGATAAAATGGTAGTGAATTTCATTTTGAATTTCATTAGGCACCAAAGGCACCTATGAAGATGGAACAAGATGGATCACCCACAACTAAAGCAAAAGCGCCATTACATTATGATAATATCGATGAGATCATGAAAAAGGCGAGATTTGGTGAAGTATGTTTGATGCATCTTTGTTATTGTTATTGTTGTAAGACTTAGATTTCATTTGAAAGTATTTTTAGAAAGCATTTTTTACCCTAAAAAGTGTTTTAAAAAAAACATCTATGAGTTTGTTTGGTCATATAATTTAAAAACAATTTTTTTGTTTTTAAAAGTAAAAAACTGTTTTTAAAACTTTTTAATACTTGTTTGATTGTTAGTCTTTGGAAATAAAATTTAAAAACAAAGTGAAATAAAAAACAATATTTTGATAATAAGTAGAAGTTATTTTCACCCATTTAAAAAAACATTTCATTTGACCACGTGAATGTGATCAAACGAGTCTATGCTTTTATTTTATTTTTAAAAATCGATGAAAACAACTTCTATTTATTATTTAAAAATGAAAACATGGTTAAATGAGTCCTATGTGTTTGACAAAATTTAAGAAGTATTTTGAAAATTTTGAATATTTTGAATATTTACTTATAGTGATTTTTGAAGAAACACTCAATAGATGATTCTCTTAAAAACATTCTTTGAGAAAATACTTCCATTAAAAACACTGTCAATACTTCCAAATGCACTCTTAATAAACTAAAATTTATTTTTATTCAAGATCTAGTGAATTTATTTTCAATTTTAATTAGGCACAAGACACATCTCCGAAGATCGAAAAAGATGGATCATCGGGCAGTAGAGCAAAAGCAGAATCATATGCACTTAACGAGATCATCTCAAAGGCAAGATTTGGTGTAGTTTGTTGCTTGCACAAAAATTATTTTTAGTCAAAATCTAGTGAATTTAATTTTGAATTTAATTAGGGACTAACTAAGAAGATGGAAAAAGATGGATCATCAAGTAAAGAAAGAGGAGGATCACATTCTTTTATGGAGATGATAGAAAAGGCTAGACTTCGTGAAGTATGTTGCATGCATCACTCTTATATATGAACTGAAAATTATTTTTCTTTAGAATGTAGTGAATTAATTTATTTTCGATTTTAACTAGGCAACGAGAGCATATGTGAAGATGCAAAAAGACCGATCATCAACAAGTAAAGCAAGAGCATCATCACATTCTCTAGAGATCAGGGAAAAGGCTAAACTTGGTGAAGTATGTTGCATTCATCATTCTTATACTTGATAAACCGAAAATTATGGTTCTCTTTAGGAAATGTTTTTAAAAATAATTCTGAATTTTTTTTTTTTTGAAAACAATCTCTTATTTTTTGTAGAACAATAGTTTATTTAGAGTTTGTTTGATTGTGTGATTTAAAAATAGTTTTTTGTTTTTAAGATGGAAAACTATTTTTAAAGACAGAACTTATTTTAACAATGTTTAATCCTATTTAGCCATTGTTATTTAGAAATAATTTTTAAAAATAAAGTGAAATAGATAATAATTTTTAGAAAACCCCTTTGGTTATGTTTTTTGAAACTTGTTTTTAAAAACTGTTTTTATTCTTTAACTTAAAAATAGTTTTTGAAAACCTGGCCAAACAAGCCCTTAAGTGCTTAAAATGTTCTCTCACTTGTTTTCTATATTTTTAAAATAATATTTACATATAATGTTTTATTTTTAATCATTCTTCATTTATATAATTATTCCTTAAAACAACCTCATAAAATAAGTGCAACTAAAAGATTTTATCTAAAAAAAAGAGTTTGTTTGATCGAGTGATTTAAAAATGATTTTTTGTTTTTAAAAAATATAAAATTGTTTTTAAATATTTTCATTACTATTTGGTCATTGTTACTTGGAAACAATTTTTAAAAGCAAAACGAAATAGAGAACACATTTTGGAGAACAATGTTTTTAAAAGCAAAAGAAAAACATGGGCTCGTTTGACCATATTTTTTTAAACTTATTTTTAAAACTCTTTTTATTTCTGAACAAGTTTTTAAAAACAAGTTTAAGAAAACATGGCCAATCAACTTATCTATGTTTTCTATTTTTAAGAATAAAAAATTATTTTTTAAATATTTTATTGTCAAATATATTTTTCTTTTGTTGTAAAAATAGTTACCAAATAGAGCATAAATTTCTACAAAATCTAGTGAATTTACTTTGGATTTTAACTAGGCAAGAAAAGCATCAGTGAAGATGGAAAAAGACGGATCATCGGCAAGTAAAGCAAGAGCAGCATCACAATCTTTGTTTGAGTTGATGGGAAAGCCTAAACTTGGTGAACCATCAAAAATCTTGTGTCTCCTCTGCATGAAAAGCATGGAGAGTGAGGAGACGTACAGAAATAGCTCATGTTCTCACTCGTATTGTATTAAATGCATAAGCATGTATGTTCCACTTAGGATAGTCCTAAACAAGGGCACGAGTAGTATGTTTAGATGCCCGGCTTATAAATGTAAAGCTATTCTAGAACTTAGCCCTGGAAGTGTCCCCGGACCTGTATTCCAAAGATGGAATGCAGCAAAGTATGAAGCACTCCATATTGAATCCAAAAAAAACCAGAGTCCTTTTGAGGACTGCAACAAGGGAGGAGTCAGCAGAGAGAGTGAGTATCCATGGAATTCCCATAAGGATCGGCTCCGGGTACTGGGAGAATCTGGTAAAAAAGTGGGGGAACCATCACAGGGAAGGTTTAGGTTTTATGGGATGTGTGAAATCTGCTGTGAAAGGAAGGAAAGTACTGAGATGTTCAGAAATGAGGGCTGCAGGCACTCGGTCTGCACTGACTGCATAAGCAAACACGTAGAAGTTAAGATTGAAAGCAACTCCGGCATGATTCTATGCCCGGGTATGGACTGCAGAGGTGTGCTAGATCCGGAGCGCTGCAAGGGATTCTTGCCCAAAACGGTGGTGGAGAGGTGGGAAAGGGCAATTATCGAGACGCTGATTCTTGATTCGGAGAAATTCTACTGCCCTTTCAAGGACTGCTCAGCCATGTTGCTGAATGACGATGTAGAAGCAGTGATGATGATGAGAGAGTCTGAGTGTCCTCATTGCCGGAGACTCTTCTGTGTACAGTGTCGTGTGCCATGGCATTCGGGGATGGAATGCAGGGAAGTCCAGAGGCTAAATGCAGATGAAAGAGGAAGGGAAGATATGCTGCTGAAGAAGCTTGCCGAGGAAAAGAAATGGAAGAGATGCCCCCAATGCAAATTCTACGTAGAAAAAATTGAAGGCTGTGTGCACTTGACCTGCAGGTCAGATGTTTACTCACCCTCATTTTTTTTCTTGTCTGCCTTGAGTAATGCTGATTTCTACATGTATATATGTATGCGTGTATATATATACGGTAATATGTAATGAAAGAATATGAAAACTTGTTCTATGATGGTGGTCGCAGATGTGGATTCGAATTCTGCTATCGATGTGGAGGAAAATGGTCGGTGAACCATGGCACATGTCAACTCTGGCGATAGAACTTCAAGGATCTTCTACAACTTTTGCATCCTTCTTTTACTCAATTTGAATTTCAGTTGGTAGGTTTTGCATTTTGGTGGGATAATTTGTTGGCAGAGCATTTAATTCAAAATGGGACTACTATCATCTATCAAAGTAGTGATTGAGTTGAACTTTGAAGATGTGATATCTACTCCAATGATAGAAGAAAATTTTGGTTACATAATGCCAATGTGTTAGGGGCATGCTGTTTTTTCTTTAAATTGAAAATGGTCTATGTGGTGTGGAAGAAAAATGATTTGATTTTTAAATGGGAATTAATTTCTGAGGATGGTGTTTTCCTCCATTATTTTTAAAATTTATAAAAGTACAACTAAACTATATTAATAGAAAAAGTCCCATCAATGTTATTTAATATTTTATCTTGTATATGACTTTATTGTTTTAATCTAATTTTTTTCACCTTTATCATATATATTTATGCTATCATTCAATAATTCAGATTTCACATATATAATAAAACTAATGTTTGATATATATCAACTTAGTATCTTAGATTTTTCAAATTATAATAATAGTTCTATTGAACACTATGAAAAAAAAAGACTAATTTATTAAAGGAAAACACCCAAAGAAGAGGAATAGAGGAAAAGGGGTTAAAAACTTTTCAAAAAATTTCAAATTCAACAATAAACAAACAATAATTAATACAAATAAGTAAAAAGTGAAGGGAAGAAATATGAAAACACTTTTATAGTAAGCAAGAAACCAAACCTCTAATATGGTACACTTGGATTTACTACTTTAATGGACACTACAATCTCTTCCTTGAAGTCTTAACCATTAAAATTCGAACAAATAAATGGGATTTTAAAACACTCAATTCTAACATAAGTGAGAATCAATACAAATAAATAATTAGAATGAAATCAAGAGGGTGTACTAAAGGATTTGCAAGTGAATGATTCAACAATTTGAGTAGAGAGCCTTAAATGAAATAAAATGGTAGATTAACAAGTTAATGTAGGTATTCTCTTATCAATAAATGCATGGGAGTTCTCTAATTTATAGAAAAATGTCTCAAACACTTGAAATAACAAAAGTTACCATTGATCGGTTGGGTTCCGATTCGACCAATTGACTAGCAGTTAGTTAACATATTTAATGCATAGTAGGTGATCATTAGCTTTTTTTAAGGTTCGATCAACCCTTAACTAGGCCTCGACCGAGAAAGACAAAGGTTCTACTGACAACACCATGGTTCTAGAAGAGAAAGAAGATTTTTAAGTAGCTTAATCGATCCCCAATTGAGAAAGCCTAACCAGTTAAACCAGTTCCCCAATTGATTTGATTAGTTTAATGTATCATTGATCAATTGGGCTTCAAACAACCCAGAAAGCTTCCTTTTCCAATTCTAACCTTCTAATAGCTTGAGCATTTCACTTAAAAATCTTTATAAGGCATTTTTGAAAGAATTTAGCCTAAGTTTTTTTAGGTAAAAAACATATTCATCCATTTTTAAGAGCTTAAGGTTACTTTTGAGAAAACAAGGTATAAATAAATGCATTGGAAATGCATGAAAAATAATATAACCTTAAGTGCACCCATGAGATTCATCTTACAATTGTTCATAGTGTTGGAACCTTGGATTTCTCAATTCCTTTACCCTGGATCGTATAGGTGCATGCAAAACTACACTAAGCCTCTAAATCCTATGCGATGGAAACACAATATATATATATACAATTCTAGGATCAAAAGGAAAGCCATTGAGAACTTTACCTTTGATTTGGATATTCCCAAATCAATTCTGCTTGGTGAAGATGAAGAACAATGAATCTGGAAGTCTTCTACACCCAAGATCTTCTGTTCGATGACTCGCACCATGATGTTGACACTCCAAGTGTGGACTTTGGAAATGATGATCTCTTGGCTCTCACTACCTCTTTCTTTCTTTAAAGGTGGAAGACAAAGTCTCTCTCAAGGTTATGGAAACCCCAACCCTTATGGGGTATTTATAGGCTTTCCTTACTAGGCTAACTGGCTTGAGCCCACCAAGGCTTGGGTCACTTAATCTAGCCCAAAATAGGTTCCTTAATCTAACCCAAAATGGGTCCTAATTGATTAATTAACCACATAGGGTCGTCTAATTAATCAATTAGCCCAATCTAGAGAACTTGTGCACCATCCCTTATGCAACCTTACATAATTACCAAAACACCTTATGCACAAGAATGAACAAAGAGTCAATTCATCCTTCATAAACTATGTCATCATGGTATATGAGCTTAGAGCGGAGACCAATGGGACCCATAGGAATATTGGCTCCCTCATATTCCAATTCTGGAGTTGACTTAATATTCCACTAAAGAGAATCAACTGCACTCTAGTATCCTATGTAAATAACAACGAGAAGAAGCTCGAGGTTCGTGACCTACTATCCACTGCATACAGACTTCCCATGCACTGGTGTCTACAATCTAACAAGGTAGTGTTATTACCTATTAAGATTACCTCTTCAATCCTTGAGTTACAGATCCCACTTATTATGTAATCAATTGACATACTCGAATTCTAAGGAGCATATGTCAAATTTCACTAAAGAAAATGCTATAGTCATAGTCTTCTATTTCATAGGTTCCTTGGATCACCCAAGAGGACACATTGTCTCAACCCATGAGATATCATAGTGCTTCTATTGAGAATATCTATTGTCACCAACTTCCATCAACAGTGACCTAATCCATAGTGACATATGACCACTTTAGGGTTTCACCTATAAGTTAAAGCCTTTGTTAACTTTGGCATAAGTTCAATATCCTCTCAAGATTGAGAGTCAATGCAGTATAGTAGCTTGGTGAATCATGACAATTGATAGCCTTATGTAATGATTCATCGTAGGTCCTATCTAATGTGCATCACATGCACTAGTACACTCACCATGGGTTTGTAATCCCAATAACCAAGACAAGTTATCCCTTCAATTAAGAGGTAGTGTATTACAATCTCAATGGATAGTCCAAATCCATGAACCAACTATGAACAACTCATCACTCTATAAGAAACCCATGATTTGGATCTTTTGTGCAACTCCTGATGCACCCAAGTCACGTACAATGTAAGTAATGTAGAGCATGTATGTTCAAATAAGCAATCAATACAAATGAGATATTTAAGGGAAACAAAGAAACATAAATAAATAAATTTATAAATGAATCTCATCTATTAAATCATGTCATGTTTTTCAAGGCTCAATCCTAACACCTAGACATCTTGAGTTTTCAAGGATCTATCATTTCATGACGTTTAAATATTTTCAAGGCATATTTTGAGTTTTCTTTGGAAATTATCAATAAAACTTAAATCTTTTACTTGATTTAACCATTATTAAGTTTGATATTTATTTTGTAATGATCAAAACTCAATTAAAAGAACTCTTGGGCTAACAATCTACATTTTTTTATGATGACAAAACTAAGGCTATCTAGGGAAGAGATTCTCTCTCAAGATAAGCATAAAAGAAATCAAGTAAATAAAGCTTAATATATGTAAAAGAGATTAAGACAACTAACCATAAGCACAAGAGTCCATGAAAAGCATTATAAAAAGAGTGAGTACAATAATAATAGCCAAAACATGGATAAATAAGAGCTCTATAAGGATAACCAACATAAGCAAAAGTATCTAAACAAATATAAAAAGTATGCATGTATGTCCAAAAGTATGCTCCTAATTAACAATCAATGTTCCTAAACTCCCTAGATATATGCCTATAGAAATATTTCCTCCTTTAGCAATATAAAAAAAAAACAGGGGGAACACATAAGACTATCAAGGCTGGGAAGGAGGAGATGGAAACCTTGATCAAAAGTACCATCAACTCATCGTGTTGAACGATGGATGTAGCCTCAAAATGATCAAGGTGAGTAGTTAGACTCTTAATACGTGTAGCTATGTTTTCATACAATGAAGTAAAACCAAACTAATACTGATCCATATCATCCTCAAGATAGTAGAAGCGACAACCACTAATTAGAGGTATCTCTTTCATACGTGTGCCAAGGAAGCTGATTTGAGTGAAAAGGTCCATCTATGGTCAAAGTCTAAAGTAAGAGTAACATAAAGGCCACTAAACTAAAAAAACGTGAAGTGGAGGAACCTCAATGAAAGTGGGCTTTGTGAAGAAAGTCTTCTCAATTGGAGTTGTCTACTTAGGATGTGATTGATAGGTCATGTCAGGATACTTTATGCACAAAGGTACCTTAGTTCAGACATTCTTTGCCTAATAATCCATATGAAACTCTCTTCCCTTTATCTCGTGGATTTCATCATCCTCCTCTACACCCGGTGGAAGTAATGATTGGCCAGCTACCTTCCTAACCCAAGACCTATTTGGTAGCTTCTTGAATTGCATTCAGTCCTTTTACTTTGCATTATAAGTGTCATAGATAGATGGAACTTGAATCTCTCTCTCTCTCTCTCTAGTCAAGTATACTTTAAACTCCTTGAACACCTTAGTAAAACATCTCTATAAGGCATAACCTTATACTTGCTCTTGCAACAAGCCACCTTATGTTAGAGGATAATAAATCTTAGATTAATCCTTCTCCCAATAAGAATTGAATTTATCAAGAACACCTCATAATATGAAACCTCATCCTAATGTCCTTCTCCCATGATAAAGATGTGACTGATCACATGGCGGATAACACGGGTGACAACTATAAGACTATAAGCCAAAGGCTTAGTTGTCATGGTATCACTTATACCATCCTAGCTATATATATATAAGAATGTTGGATATCACAATATGTATTCAAAGTACATGAAAGCCTTTTTTATGATGGTGGTCTTAGGTGTAGATTTGAATTTTGCTATTGTCAATGAACCATGTCATTTGTCAATTATAGTAATTGACCTTCAAGGATCCTCTATAACTTTTGCATCCTTTTTTTACTCAATTTGAATTTCAATTGGTAGGTTTTGTATTTTGGTAGGATAATTTGTTAGTAGAATAAAATTTCCTTAGTGTTATTTATTTATTTATTTATTCAATTCAAAATGAGACTACTATTGTTGGGAACCCCAGATTATTTGTTCCCATGCCCTAGATCTCATAAATGCATACATCAATCCTTAGGCATCTTTAAATCTATCACAACAAAATAAAATGACAATAAAAATAATTATTAACTATAGATCTATAGATATAGTACTCATACATGTGATTTGAATGTTCTCAAATCAAAATCCATCTGATGAAAATAAAGCCTGAAGAGTCTGAAAGCCTCATATACCCAAAATCTTTTGCACGATAAATCGAACCACGATCTTGGCACTCCAAAGCATGGGCTTTGAAATGGAGGAATCCTATGCTCTCTTTCTCTAGAGGTGAAAGACAACTCTTACACCAAAAATTGATGGAAACCCTAACCCCTAAGGGCTATTTATAGGGATCCCTTACTGGGCTTAAGTGATTTGAGCCCAACAAGGCTTGTGCCACTTAATCTAACCTAAAACATGTCTTAATTGATTAATTAACCATACAGGTGTTGGGATTAAGCCCCTAAAAGCAAGACATGATGTAACAAAGTTAGACTTAACTATCCTCTTGCTATCACTTTGTTGTATTGACATTGATTTGAATATTCAACTCATATCTCTTACATTGTACATGACTTAGGTGCATTAGGAGTTGCACAAAAGATAAAAGCCATCGGTTCCTTATAAGTAGATAAGTTGTCCATGGTTAGTTCATGGATTTGGGCAATCCAGTAGAGACTGTAGTACACCACCTCCTAATTGGAGGGATGGTTTGTCTTAGCTGTTGGGATAGGTTTTCATGGTGAGTGCACTAGTATATGTGATGCACACTGGACAGGATCTATGGTGAATCATGACGCAAGGCTATCAATTATCATGATTCACCAAGCTACTATATTGCATGGTCTCTTAATCTTGAGAGGATATTGAGTATGTTGCAAAATCAACAAGAGACCCTAACCTATGAGTAAGACCCTAAAGTGGTCATATATCCTTATGGATTAGATCACTGTTGATGGAGGCTGGTGGCAACAAGTATTCTTGATAGAGGCACCATGATATCTCATGGGATTGAGACAATGTATCCCCTTTTTTGTCCAAAGGACATGTGATCATGAAATTTGTGGTCAAAGTAATTCCTTTAGTGGAATTTGACATATGCTCCTTAAAGCTAGAGTATGTCACTTGATCACATAATAAGTGTGATCTGTAACTCAATGGTTTGAGAGGTAATCTTGATAAGTGATAACACTACCTTGTTAGATTACGGACACCAATTCATGGGAAGTTTGCATGCAGTGGATAGTAGGTCACGGACTTGAGCACTTAGTGTTGTTGTAATATACATAAGGTACTGTAGTGCAGTTGACTCTCTGTAGCGGGATGTTAATTCAATTTCAAATTTTGATTCTGAGGGAGCCAATACTCCTATTGGTCACAGTGGTCCCTGTTCTAATCTCATATTCCTTGTTGGCATGACTTGTGATGATTGGATTAGTTTTTAGTACATTTTTGTGCATAAGAGCGTTTTGGTAATTACACAAAGTTGTATAAGGATAAGTGAATGGTATCTCTAGACTAGGTTAATTGATTAATTAAGTCTTGTATGGTTAATTAATCAATTAGCAACCTTTTTGGGTTAGATTAAGTGACCCAAGCCCATGGTGGGCTTAAGTCACTTAAGCCTAGTAGGAAACCTATAAATACCCCTTTAAGGGTTAGGGTTTCCAAGTCTTGTCATTCTTCATTTTCAATTTAAAGAAAGAACCCTAGTCTCCATCCTTGAGATCTCCACCATCTCAGTGCCTAGACACAAAGAAGAGTCATTGGACAAAAGATAATGGTGTTTATGAGATCTTTTATGACTTTTGAGTTATCTACGTTGATTGGAATTGACCCAAGAACATTTAGATCAAATGTATGTGGCTTTATTTTCTAGATCTATATTTTCTATGATATCCATATTATTTTTGAATACTTGTTTATCCATTACAATAGATTTAGAGAGCCTATGATAGATTTGCATGTACCCTACACGATTCAAGGAATAGGAACGAAGTAATCTAGGGTTTCCAAGAATAAGGTCATCTAATTAATCAATTAGCCTAATCCAAAGACCTTGTTCACTATCCCCTTATGCATAAGAATGAACTTAGAGTCAATCCAACCCTCATAAACCATGTCATTGTGGTAAATGAACTCAAATCGGGGACCACTAGAACCACTAGGACCATTGGGACCCATAGGATTTTTGGCTCCCTCATAATCCAATTCTAAAGTTGATTCAATATTCCACTAAAGAAAATCAACTACACTCCAATACCCTATATAAATAACAATGAGACAAAACTTGAGTATGTGACCTACTATCCACTACATGCAAATTCCCCATGAAATGGTGTTTGTAATTTAACAAGGTAGTGTTATTATATATCAAGATTATCTTTCAAATCCTTGAGTTATAGATCTAACTTATTATGTGATCAATTGACATACTCTAGCTTCAAAGAGTATAAGTTAAAGTCCACTAAAAAAATTAATACAGTCATATATTTCATTATCACATGTCCTTTAAATCACCCAAAGGGACACACCGTCTTAATTCCATGATATACCATAATGTCTCTATTGAGAATACTTATTGTCACTAACCTCCATTAATAATGATTCAATTCATAGGGATATATGACTACTTTAGGGTTTCACTCATAGGCTAAAGCCACCTGTTGATTTTGACGCTAGCTTAATATTCTCTCAAAGTTGAGAGTCCATGCAGTATAATAGCTTGGTGAATTATGAAAATTGATAGCCTTGCGTCATGATTCACTGTAATTCTTGTCCAATGTGCATCACATACACTAGTGCCCTCACAATGGGAAACTCATCCCAATGATCAAGACAAGTCATCCCTCCAATTAGAAGGTGGAACATTACAGTCTCTATTGGATTGCCCAAATTCATGAACTAAGTATAGACAACTTATTTACTTATAAGGAACCCATGACTTGTATATTATGTGCAACTCCTAATGCATCCAAGTTATGTACAATGCAAGAAATATGGGTTGAATGCTCAAATCAATGTCAATGCATAGAAGGGATAACAAGAGGATAATCAAGTTTGACTTTGTTACATCATGTCTTACTTTTAGAGGTTCAATCCCAACAACTATCATCTATAAAAGTAGTGAGTGGGTTGAACTTTGAAGATGTGATATCTGCTTGATTGATAGAAGAAATTTATGGTTACATAATGCCTTTGTGTTAGGGGCTATGTTGTTTTGTCTTTAATTTGATAATGGTCTATATGGTGTGGTAAAAGAAAAATGATTTGATTTGTAAATGGAAATTGCTTTTTGAGAGTGGTGTTTTCCCATCTAGAATAACTTTTATTATTTTTAAAATGTATAAAGGTCTAACTATAATATTTTTGTCTAAAAAGTCTCATCAATGCATCTAAGCTCTCATTGTTTTATACTATAGTTCTATTATTTAATATTTTATCTTACATATTTTGATTCTCTTAATCTAATTTTTTTTACACCTTTATCATATATATTTACATTATCATTAAATAATTCAAATTTCATCATATACTTTGAACAATTAAATTAAAGTTTGATAGATATCAACTCAGTACCTTAGATTTTTCCAATTATAATAGTAATTCTATTAAACATTGTAAATAAAATAAAATAATAATAATAATTTATTAAAGGAAAAATACTCAAGAGAGGGTTGGGGGTTGAATTGGGTTATTAAAAAACTTCTAAAAAAGTTTCAATTTCAACAATAAACAAACAACAATTAATGCAAATAAGTAAGAGTGAAGGGAAGAAATATGCAAACACTTTCATAATAGTTTGGCAATCCCGTCTACATCCATTCTTCCCAATCTCCTTTTTGAGTAATGGTTATACTAAACAAGGCTTTGAACTTTGCCTTTAATCTTGTACACTTGGATTTACAACTCCAATAAGCACTACACTTCCTTCAAGTTCAACACTAACTTAAAGTCTTAACTACTAAAATTTGGACAAATAAATAAGATTTTAAAACATTCAATCCTAGCACAAGTGAGGTTGAATAAGAAGAAATAGCTAGGATGAAATCAAAAGGATGCACTAAAGAATTGCAATTGATTGATTCAATACTCTTGAGTAGAGAGCTTTGAATAAGACAAAATGGTAGGTGAACAAGTTAATGTAGGTGTTATCTTATTGATAAATGCATAAGTCATCTTCAATTAATGGAAAATGATCTCAAACATCTAAAATAACAAAAGTTGCCCTCAATTAGGAAAGTCAAAGGCTATGTTGACATGCTAAGGTTCTATAAGAGAAAGAAGGTTTTTAAGCAACTTAACCAATCCTTAATTGAGAAATCCTAACTGGTTGAACCAATTCCTCAACTGATTCGACTAGTTTAGGATATCTTTGACCAATTGGGCTTAAAATAACCCAAAAGCTTTCTTTTCTAATCCTAACCTTCAATCAATTCAACCAATTCATTTAAAAATCTTTATAAGGCATTTTTGAAATAATTTAGCCTAAGGTTTTTGAGGTAGAAAGCGTATTCATCCATTTTTAAGAGCTTGAGGTTCCTTTTAAGAAAATAAGATATGAATGAAAGCATTAGGAGTGTATGAAAAATAATTTAACCCTAAGTACACCCATGAGATTCATCCTACAATTGTTCCAAGATATCTTGAGCCTTCAAGAATTCACCTTTTCATGACATTTGAATCTCTCCAAGGTGTACTTTGAGATTTTTATTTTTATTTTTTTTGAAATTATCAATAAAACTTTAAATTTTTACTTGATTTTAACCATGAGTATGCTTAACCTATATTTTGTAATCATCAAAACTCAATGAGGAGAACCCTTGGGCTAAATCAAGTAAATAAAGCTTAACATGCATAAAAGAAATTAAGATAATCATAAGCACAAGTGTCCATGAAAAGCTTATATATTAATATATATATATAAAGAGTGAGTATAATAATTATAGCCAAAATATGGATAAATAGGAGCTCAATAAAAATAACCAACATAAGCAAAAGTATCCAAACAAATATAAAAAGTATGCATGTATGTCCAAAAGTATACTTCTAATCAACAACCAATGCCCTTAAACTCCCTAGATATATGCCTATAGAAATATCTCTCCCTTTGGCAACATTAAAAAGGAAAGGGGAAACACATATGACCATCAAGGTTGGGAAAGAGGAGGTGGAAATATTGATCAAAGATATGCCATCAACTCATTATGTTGCACACTGAATGTAGCCTCAAACTAATTAAGGAGAGTAGTCAAACTCTCAACGCGTGTGGCTAAGCTTTCATATTGTGAAGAAAGACTGGCTTAATACTAACCCATCTTATCTTCAATAGAGTAGAAGCGACAACCACTAATCAAAGATATCTCCTCTACATTTGTGCCAAAAGAGTTGATCTGATTAGAAAGGTACATCCATGGTGTCAAGTCTAAAGTAGGAGTAGCATGAGGACCATCGTAGTTGGGAGCATGAAGAAGAGGAACCTCAGTGAAAGTGGGCTTTGTGAAGAAAGTCTTCTCAGTTGGAATTGTTTATTAGAGTCAAAATATGTGCTCCAATGGCACATATTTGATATATTTATGCACCTTAAAACACTCAAATCATCCGACTTGACTAAAATTGATACTAAGATCCTAGCCATGAATTTAACTTATATTTTAGAGATTGATCTCAGAATTAAGAGAAAAAATGGGTGCAAGTTGAAATCATTTTAGATTTTGAAAGATTAAGAAATGGGTTAAATGAGAAAATAAGCAAGTCAAGACTCATGGAATATGAGGAGAGACAAGACAAGGATGTTATGAGTTTGAGAGATGAAAAATAGTTGTTATGAGTAAGAAATAAGGTACGCAAATATGGTGAATGAGGCATGCAGCAAAATTCAACAAGTTTGCATGGAAATTTGGAACTCAAAATCTAGTAGCAACATGTACTCTAAATTGAAGTGAAATTTGGAGCACTTCTTGAAGTCAATTTTAGGCAAGCTAAATATTATTTTGAAGCTTGAGAAGTTAGGAATCCAACACTTCAAATGGTGCACAAATCAAAATTGAAAAGAGGAAGTCATATGTGTTTGAAGCAAACTAGTCAAAGAGGAATGTTGAGTTTGAAATTGGCAACTTGAATTCAAAATGTTTTTTTACCATTTAGAACTCAAAGGAATGCAAGAAAACTTTTGACAGGGGCTAATTGTGAGTCTTCCTCTCTATTTTGAATAAGAGGCATACATTTCAAACCCAAAAACATGGAGAACTTGAATGGGAAAAGGGTGAGTTTGAAATTCACTATGAATTTCGAACTTGTCATCTTGATTTCAAATTGGACATTTTTTTTTTCTACTTCTAAGTTCAAAATTGATTTAGAATTCACCCAAATTTCAAATTCAACCACTCGTAATCAAGTTTGAGTTTTGAAACATGTAGAAAGGAGTTTCAAATGCCTCAATCTAATTCAAAATGCATCATACTCATTTAGAACTCATTATTTTTAGAGTTTTTTAGGTTGTTTATGACTTTTCTTTGTAATAAGTGGGCAATGGGAGTGTGCCCCATGTCATATTATTGAATTTAATATTTAAACTCTTTTAGTTATAGGGTTTAGGAGTTCTTTTTGAGATTTTGACGTTTGTAGTGGAAAAAGACAACAACTTTGGTTTGTTTCCATTCTTTTTTATTGAATACATTGTTTGTAGTTTCTTTTTATTCAAATTATGGATTTTTACTCTATCATGGGTTGTGAATGTGACACCACCCACATGAGAGGCTAAAAAGCTAACTTGGGGCTTGAAACATGAAAACCTAAGGGTTAAAAACTTATTAGAATAATGAGTAAATTATTGTAACAATGAAATTAATTAATGATTGTGTTACAATTATCAAATTTTTATCTTATCCTTGTGAATTATTTTAGGGAATGATATGGATTATTACCTGATATTAATAATTTTTTGTAACTCTTGATCATTAGTCATCCTGACTTTCTCTATTGATATCTGCCCTGAAACAAAGTTATAAAGAGTAGGAATGGTTAAAAAGTCGAACATTGAATCGATAATCAATCTCATTCATTTGATGGTTTTAGGAATTTGTTTTAAAAATGGAAACTTAGGTTTCAAATGTAATTCTGAGTTATAAAGCTCAGGTTGATCATGAGCGACCAAGGATCCCAAAACCCTAAGATCACTCTACTAAAGAAACCCTTGTTCTCTTTGATTTCTATACTTAAAGTTAGATTGTGAAAAACCCTAAACTTGAATCAATTGAATTAAAAATCAATATTCAATTTGTTATTAATGTAGTTTTTTTTACTTAATTTCACTTCATAAAAATAAATCCACATATTTTTTTCACTTTAGGATTTAAATAAAAGTAACTTTTTTAACCTAGTTTTGACAAATTCCGTAAGCCAATCCCTTAGGGCAATACCTAGAATACTACGAAAGTTGTAGTAGTTTTTTCTCTAGTTTTTCTTTGTTAGAGCTATGACGTATTTAGGCTTAAGGAATTTGGCATAATAAAGAAAATCGATCAATTGTCTACTCAAGATATGACTGATAGGTCATGTTTGGATACTCTATGCTCAAAGGTGCCTCAATTCAGGCATCCTTTGCTTGATCATCCTATTGAAACTCTCTTTCCTCCATTTCGCAAATGTCGTCCTCCTCATTTTCACCTCGTGGAGGAATCTCTAGAGGTAGTGATTGGATAGCTACTTTCCTAACCTAAGACCCATCTGATAACTTCTTAAAGCACATATGATACATGGACTTTTGCTTTATAAGTGTCATAAATAGATGGAACTTGAATGTCTCTCTCTCTCTCTAGTCAAGTAGTATACTCCAAACTTCTTAAACACCTTAGTAAAAAATCTCCCATAGGTTAGAACCTTAGACTTGCTCTCACAACAAGCCACCAAATGTTATAGTATAATAAATCCTAGATTGATCCTCTTTCTAGTGAGGATTGAATCTATTAAGAAGACCTCATAATATGACACCTCATCTTGATGTCCTTTTTTCGAGATAAAGATGTGACTAATCATATGGTGTACACAACTTACAACTATAAGACTATGAGCTGAGCACTTGGTTGTCATGGTATCATAGGGTAGAGTACACAGGCACTGAACAACTTGACCTATATCAAAATATTTTAAACTAGGCCACCCTTTAGTTTAAAAATCCTTTGTCCTAAAAAGGGTATGTCCAAAATACGGCAAATGGAATCTCCATCAAGCTCAATTGAAACCCCTCTAACTATGGTGGAGATATGACCTCCTCTAACATATCTCATGTTAGAATAAAAAAATTTGAACTACTGTTAGGTAAACAAGCTTTAAACACATCACTGCAGCAAGTTAACCCATTATCGCAAACATCTCATCAAAATGAAAGTAAAAAAAAAACATGTAGAGGTTTACTTCTTTCTTAGGAAAATTTCAGAACAATACTCTTATAAAAAGCTCATATTGAGAATGTCATATCCATTTCTACTCCCATGATCAGAAGAACTCAATTGTTTGATCATCCTGGTGAGTTCCAATAGAATCTTATACTATACAAGAGCGTAATTGATGCACTACAATATGCAATCATTACTAGACCTAAGATTGCTTATAATGTATATAAGGTTTGTCAATCATGAAACACCCTTTGGATAGTCATTGGAAGGTTGTAAAGAGGATTCTTAGGTGTCTAAAAGAAACTATTGATTTTGGAATTCATTTACCTAAGCCATATAACTTATTTTTAAATAGTTTCATAGATGCAAACTAGGTATCAAATCTAAATGATAGAAAATCCTCATATGGATTTTGTATCTTTCTTGGCAATAGTTCTATTACTTGGAGGTTGAAGAAGCAAATTGCAATCTCAAGATCAAGCACTAAGGTTGAATGTAGAAGCCTAGCTAATACTACAACAAAAATGGTTTGAATTTAGGCTCTTCTCAAAGAGCTTAGATTTATGCAAAATAAAGTTTCAATTCTTTGGTGTGACTATCTAAGTGTTGTCTCATTAAGTGCTAATTTTGTCCTACATTCTAGAACTAAACATCTAGAAATTGAATTGTATTTTGTTCGAGAAAAGGTCCTCATGGGGTCCTTATCAGTTCAACATGTGCCTAGCATTGATCGGATTGTTAATATATTCACCAAATCATTATTTGTTGTATTATTCCATAGACTTCAAGCCAAGTTAAATGTGTTGTCACCAACCACACTAACTTGAGGGGGGCTATTAGAGAAAATACAAGATTAACCCTATAACCAATTAAGGATAAATTGTTGCCTATTTTTTAATATTTAGCACATCATAATTGCAATATAATTAGATATTGCAATATTTGCTTTGCTGGTGGTTGCATTTGATTGATTCATCTTGTGTATTCTTTATTTACATATCCAAATGTATCAAGGATTCAAGAAAAGTAGTGAAGCCTTAGGCCTTGTTTTGGTAAGCGCTTTCAAAAACAGTTTTTTATTTTCTATAATAAAAAAAATAAGGAAAATATGTTTGACAACCAAAAAATAGAAAACGGTTTCTTATTCTTAAAAATAGAAAACATAGTGTTTTTAGAGAAGATCTTTTGGTTGTTTTCAATTATTTTCACTTATTTTTTTTAGAGTTGTTTTAAACATTAATTACATAAATATGGATAACGAGTAAAAATAAAATAACACATATAAAAGCTATTTTTAAAGCATATTTAAAAACATAAAAAGCAAGTTAAAAACATTTTAGGTTCCCAACATACTTTTATTTTATAAAACATCAAAGAATAGTTTTGAAAAATTGTTGTCATATACTATTTCTCATACTGTTCCGAAAACACTTTCCAAACAGAATTTTAATTTCTTGTATTTTCCTTTGTTTTCTCAATACTTTCAACACTATTTAAAAATGGATGATGACTCTAACTTCCTTCTCTTTTTAGAATAATTTGTTTGTTTGCTTGTTTGTTTTTCTATTATTCACACATTAATCTTATGCCACAATTATAGCTTCCCATATTAAACATAAGTGATTTTAAACCACAATTTAATGAGTAATTTATATATATATTTTAACAATATTTATAATTAAAATATTTAAAATTTATAAATAATATATATATATATATATATATATATATATATATATATATATATAATTTAATTTTTTCAATCAAATTTTTTCCAAAATATAGAATATAAAATTTCAAAAAAAAAAATTAAAAAAAATAGATGAGAAAAATAAATTTATGATTTATAAAAGATGTATAGCTCAAAAAAAAAAAAAAAAAAGATATGATAAGTAATAATAGCATGGGTTATTCCATCTTTTACCTTATCGTTATATTTAATCAACCAAACATAACTTATATTGATATAGTTTACCAATGTTTATTATCCAAACATAACTTATATTGATATATTTTACCAATGTTTATTATTTTCATTTTCTTGGCTAACTATATCCTAAATTTTCTACATGGATAGGGATGATTACAAATTTAGAATCACACTCCCTGATATTTCTAATAAATACATTGTCACACCCTATAGTTTTTTAAATTAGGTAGCCTCTTTTGATGTTTTCAAATTAATTTTTAACCTTATTGAAAGCAACAAACTTTAAATGATCAAACATAAACCATCTAAAATATGTTCTTATTTGACTTACAAAAAGCATATGTTGGCCACTCAACAGCCAAATCTCTAGAAATTGGTTACCAACACCTCTAAACTTACAAAATATGCTCTTTATGGCAACGCTAGCCTATAGTCAACATAGTAAGTAATTGAGTAAAACTAAGTTGTTACTAAAAATTCATGTTTATGTACGGGAAAAAAATATAGGGGCAATTATGTTTTAAAGGTAGATGGATTGAATAATGATTTCAAAGATCACATATTTTACATAATTATTGATAAGAATATGAAATGGGATAGATAAAAGCAATGTTTTAAAAACCGGACCGGACCGGCCGGTCCAACCGGTTCAACCGTCGACCGGTCGCATTTCCGGTCCGGTCCACCCTATTAAACCGTTTAACTATTGGACCGGTTACGAACCGCCTGAACCAGCGGTCGAACCGGTGAACCGGACGAACCGGACGGTTCTAAACGAACCGAACAGTCCATATTGGCCCATCATTTTGCAAGCCCATTGTATAAAAAATTAAAAGCTGCAGGCCAAAAACCATGCTGGGCCAAGTCTTAGCATGACAAGCCCACACCCAAATCATTTAAGCAGGCTCAGTCTTGAGCCCACAAGATGGGCATGCTGTAGCTAACACTAAGGATACCTTTTATAGGCATCCTTTGCACCCTTACTTCTCTCCCCAGCCGATGTGGGATTGCAAACCAATAATATCAATGAAAAAAGTTTAACAAGTGCAACAGGAGGATTTGATGCTGGGACCTCAAGTTTTCAAAGCAACCTGGGACACCACTCGGCTAGTCGTGTTTTGTTTTTGGATATGCCAAAACAAAACAATATATATTACATTTCAGTTTTTATATAATATTAAATAAAAATAATATAATATTTTTAAAAATTATAAAATTAGTTAAAATTTTCATTTTTAATATATTCACATTTAAATATTGTATACATTTCATTTAATATGATTTAATTTGATAATATCAAATATATAAAATAATATTATTGATTTTTAATTTATTCATATATATTTTAAAATTTTTATAATTATTTTTAATTTTAATAATATATAAATTATATATTTATGACGTCACCGGTTCGATAGCGGTTCGACCACCGGTTCGACCGGTGAACCGTGAACCGGTAACTTTTCCGGTTCAATGACCGGTCCGGTTCTGAAAACATTGGATAAAAGTACCCTTATCAAATGTCATGTCATCTATTGCATACTCAACCCATGTTTTTCTTTTTGCATCCCTCTATGTTCATGGAAGACTTTTTCTTGCTTCAATTGTTCTGAAATCCAAGTCTCCATTGTCTTTGCCCTTACAAGCTCAACCATAACCACCACAAATCATATTGTAGTCTCCGATCTTTAATTAGTCATCTCATGGGTAACTTATTTTCAAATTTTAAAAAATACAATAATATAAAAGTATATTGTTATTTTTAAGATAAAATTAAAAATGGAAGCAAAAAATGATAAAGTTAATTTTTTTTTATCTTTCATTTGATTTGTAAATATTTTAAAAATAAATAAAAAATTAAAATATTTAATTTGAAAATAAAAAATAGTAATAGTAAATTTTGAAATTTGCCCCCTTCTAGTAAAATTAAGTAATTATTTAAAATTTTAAAATAATAATTAAAACTTTACCAACTGCTTAATTTTATAAGAAAAATTTGTTTAAAGTATTATAAAGTACTTTTAGTCTTAATCACACTTACATATAGACTCTAAAAGCTTGATGGAGAGTGGATTTGAGAGAATTATAAATATTTTCATATTTCCTTGTAAATATTAGGTATTTGACGAGATTTTGATAATTACTTTAAAAGTTTTGAGAATTACTAAAAATAATTTCTAGATAAGTGATTCTTTTAAAAATTATTTTAAAGAAGTATTATAATTAGGAATGTTTTAATTAAAATAATTATCAAAAGGATTTTAAGAATAAGTTCAAATGATTCTTAAAAATAAATAAATGATTTTAAAATTTTATAAAAAAAAAAATATTTTAAAGCATTAAAAAAGGGTTTCTAAACCTCATAGATTACTATTGCAAGGAATCTTTGACTTCTTTTTAGAAGATTTAAAACATATGTTATAATAAAAGTTGTCTTTATGTGTTTAATTACTTCTAATAAATCATTTTGATTAGAAAAAAAAAAAAGGAATTATGTAAATACGCAGCATTTAGGAATTAAAGAAGAAAATAAAACCTAAAAAAGGCTCTTTCATGGGTAGTGCATTTTTCCCAAAAAAAATAAAAATAAAAAAATCCTTGTTTCATGCACTGGAACAATGTCCTCCCCACATTGGCCAAAAATGCCCTTGGGATGCCTTTTTGGTTGCCACCCACAGCAGACAAAGGGCAATGCCCCTACCACGCCAGTCTCCTTCATTTGCTAAAAAATAGTTACCCAACCATTGGATTAAAAACTTCTTCAAACATAATGAATCTTTTAAATTAAAAGAATACATGTTAAACCAAACCTCAGTTTTAAGCATACATAATTCTCCCAACCTAAATTAAACATACATTAAAATGAATATTTAAATGAGCAATTAAACCCAACTACTTAGATTTCTTTGATGGAACCCTAACGTAGATGAAAGGTCTTCTATGGTGGAGCCCTAACCCTAATGTGTTCAAGAGGCTGGCCTACCTATTCCTCCATCTATACTTGAGGTTCGTTGTAGTGTTGATTTTGTGTTGGTGGGAAGGAAGAAAGTGGGAAACCTTCCCCCTCTCAAATTCTTGACCATTGTTACCAGAATAAATCGTAATCTTATTGTTGTTCGGAGTAAAAGGTACCATTTTTTTGTTCCTTATGTCGAGTCTCTCTATGTTTGTCTTTCTTTGATGTTTAATCAATTGTGTTGGACTCTTCATCCGTTGGGATGAAACGATTCTAGGTTAGAATGGATGGTTGGATTGGGTTCTAGAAAATATGAGGGAAGTTTCTTTTTTCTTTCAGCAACATCTCTTATATAAATCCCCACATAATTGCTTTGCCCTTTTTTTATTGGCACTATTAATATTATTTTTGTTTGCTTATTAAAAAAAATTGATACCTTCTTAGGATTTGTATTTATCAGTTGCATTCACTATTTCCTAAAAGATTCTCAATCATAATAATGAGATCTTTACCAATCAACTACATTTGTAAGGTATTGACCTAGTGGTTTAGTCCTGTTTCAGTTTTTTAAACATCGAAAGTTGTCTTTTCTCTTTTCCAAATTTTGACATATGTTTGTAAAGGCTACATGATTTTCTTTGGGTTGTTTGCTTTGACTTTTTTTTTTTTTTTTGGGAGGGGGGGGGGGGGGGGGGGAGATCCTCCCTACATAGGTTTTAGATTTAGGACTTGAACATGCCAAAACTCTAACCAACTTAACAAAAGCTTGTAAGTCAATTGTTAAGTTCAAGTTTCCTATTTATTATATTTGTTATTTCCTAATTTTTATTTGTCAACTTGCTTGGTCTTTTCTGTTCCATGACAATCTTCTTGTCTTACAATGAAACACTCACCTAAGAGTGCATACACATGAAAACTCTATTTAACTTCAAAAACTCTATTTAATTCCACTTTCTATCTACCATATGTAATTTTTCATCTTGGTCATGGTTAGCAATATATTTTTCCATCCTATGTGTCTTTTCTAGTTAGTGCAACATCTAAAGTTTCAACCAAGATCCAATAAGAAAAAAAAAAAAAAAAACATATAGTTTTTAAAATTCCTCTCTTCCGTCATGCATGTATGTCCTTCTTACATGACTTTCCTTTTCACTATGATTTCCAGCCAAGTACTTAAATTGTTAAAAAATAAAATATTCTAGTGTTCTTAATTTTCTATGAGTATTTGCCCTGGTTTTCTTTTTCATAATGATGTTTTTTCATTTAGGTAAGCCCCTTTGAGTGTTAGAGATGAGTCTTCATTTTTCCTTCAAAACTCAACAATAAAGATAAAATAAAGAAAAAGTTTTTTTTTTTATGTTTCATCTATTAGTTTTAGTAGGGTCTTATGCAACACCAAAAACAATGTTTTCTTTGGGTTGACTACTGGAATATCTACTTTTGTTTAGTTGGTATTTTGTTTAAGTACTATGTTTGCTAAAGAGACATATATAACAGATATTAGTAGTGATGTTGATCACCATTTTTATTGCTTTGGCACTTGCATGTGAACATGAAGTAATTTGTTTGATTCAATGTATAGAATTCATATATTTGTAATGTTGGTTGAATGTTAGCTATCAAGCGTTAGTTGCGATCACCCATGTTGTTTCAACATTAAAATTATATTCATTCATGTTTCAAAATTACAAAGCTAACTTCATTCCCTTTTTAGGTGATTAATATGGTGTGCCCTTATTTGAATTCCTTAAACGGAAATAATGAGCAAAGGCATTTTATCACAACATCATTTGGGGTATTAGTAATACTTGAATTATCTCTATTACTTACATTTCCTTGACATGTCTTTCATTTTCATGCACTATTCATATTAATCTTCTCTCACAATTGTTATACACAAGAATCTGCATCTGTCATAGCCTTAAATGCAAAAAATCCCTTATTCATAAATAGCTAGCCACATACACTTAGGGAATTGATCATTACAATTAGGTATGCCATTTAGAAATTTTTGTGTCTCTTGAAATTTCCTGCATGTTTGTGTTTAATAGTTTCACTTCTCTTATGCGCTTAACATTCCCTCATTTCCATGACATTGCATATTAGCATTTCATCCTACTATGTGAATTTAACCAATGGGTGGTGCTATGTCTCAATCTTGGGGAAAACAAATCGACATCCTATCATCAACAGCATATGTTGAGTTCATGCACTTTATACAGCTGGCCAGGAAGATTTCAATGTTCCGTAAGGCCTTAATTGGATATAAAAAAACTTACAAAAACCACAATTTGTTGACATAGTCGGCCATGATAATGTGTAAGTAAAATAAATGACTATTTCATGTTGATTAAACATATAATAATAAAGAAAATATTTGATTGTGTGGAATTCCATTTTGTGCTATAGGTATTACTACGGAATGTACTCCATCCTATACATGTAAAAATAGAATGGAAGTGACTTGAGTAGATCTATAGACCTAGTAAGGCATCCTCATCCAACCTCTTATTGTGGGAGTAATGAATCATCCATATTTCTTCCTTACAATTACAATATTATGTGTATGCAATCACATAGGAAAGAATGGGACTTGAATGATTAAAGTTGGCAGTTCAATTGATACATGGTGATGCAAATGAAGTCTGATCTACTCTATTCCCGAACATATTCCTCTTCCCCAATTAGCCCTAAACTTCAGGTAGGGCATGATTAAGAGTTCACTTTTGGACAATGGTTGTTACGTTAGTGTGCATCATCTACTGATCCCTTAAGTTAATAACATTGTTGGTTGTAAATATAAATAGAGTGGGTGTTATTAAGTGCACATTGGTCTAATTAATATGCACTACAATTGTATTTTCTAACATACACTTCTAGGCTCGTGCAAGGGAAACAGTTGTCTAGAATATCTAACTATGAAATTAATATTTTTAGTTCTAGTCAATATTACTAGAGATAGTTAACATTATTATCATCACTTGGATCATTACTTATTTAGATGTAAGTAAGACAAATACATTTGTTGTTTTTTAAGGTTATGTAGTTGGAACCATTGACTATTAAGAGCACATTTATTATGCTTAACTTTTAGCACCTAAAGTTAGTTTTATCATCTCTGTTAAGAATTACCTTATGTAAGATATTTTATTACTACTCAAAAAGAGCATATTTTAGATAATAATTCTCATGAGTTTCACATCTTTTGAGTAGTAATTATGCCTAAAACACTCGATTAACATGTTGTTGCCTTTGCAAGAGTTACTAACAAGTTTTATAAAGTTTTGGAGTCATTTCAAGGTATGATTTTGATAAATTGGTGACAAAATAGATGAATCAAATTAAAGAGAACAAATAATGTTGATGATGATCCAAATGCATAATGAAAGCAGTAATGCAATTGGTTTGGACAGGGATTTGAGCTGATTTGGAGGTAGCTGAAGTGGAAAAAGAAAAAGGAAATGGAAGAAATGACAAAAGAAAACTTAAAAATCGAATATTTTCATTTTGCATGATCATGCGAAAATTTTGCATAACTATGTGAAATGGACCAAAATGTGGATTTGTGCTGCAAGACAAGAATTTCAAAGCTGATTTCGCATGATCATGCGAAAATTTCGCACAGTCATGTGAAATGCTCCAGAAAGATGTAAATTGTTGTTGCTGCATTTTTAATTTCGCACAAGCATGCGAAATTGCTTAAGCTCTTACGAAATGGTCATTTTATTATTAAACTCCAAATTGTTAATTTGATGAAGAAGTTTTCGGAAGACCTCTTAGATGATACTAAGTGTTTACTTGACCTTGGCCTATAAATAGAAACTTGATTTTCTCATGAAAAAACTTTTTGGGACATTTCTAATTGTAGACTTTTCTAGTTTTTATCTCTTAATATAATTCTCTATTTTCCTTCATTTTCTCTCATTTTCTCACTAGCCAAACATGCCTTGTGAGACCAAATCTCCAAGCATGAGTGGCTAAATCTCGTTTTTCTCGGAGGAATGAGGATCTAGAAGCAAGATCCATGGTGAATTAGAAAAATGAGCTTGAATTGCAAAGATAATTTGATCCACTTGATTGAATAATTGAATTTTGGGGATTTTTCTCTTCGAATTGTCTTAGATAACTTTTACAATGCAAACTAAGTAGATTCATTAAATTCTTAAAGGTAGATTTGATGAGATTGAATAGTTTCATTGTGTGAATCATTGGAAGATAATTTAAGATGAATTGAATATATGATTTGAATTGATCTCTTGGATTAAATAACCTATTTTGAAGAGAAATTAGATCTAGACCTAAAGCTAAATCAAAAATCGATTTAGATGAAAATTTAGGTTTTCAATCTAACTTGATAAAAATTAGATCTCAATATCTATTCACCATGAAATTTGTTTTCTAGAAAATTCTAACTTCGAGAATTCCATTTCCTATTAATTTTCTTTTATTTCACATTTCATTGTTCTTCTCAATTAGAAACCATTGTTAAATTGATTTTTCACCATGAATTTTCAAATCAATTTCACTTTATCAAAATCATTTATTCTCATCTCATTCAAGCCTTAATTATCGAGAACAATCTATCCTAGTGGACGACACCTAAAAACCACTATATTATAGTAGTTTGTACTAAAACCACTTTTTGATCGAGTACAAGCTACTCTAGAATAGTGAATTAGGTTATAAATTGTGTTTTGATGCGATAAATCAGAAAAATCAATCGACCAATATTTGATTTCTCTGTATTCCTTAATGAATCAGCTATATAATTTTGCAGTTGTTGTTGACTTAGTATGTGAATCTATGGTTATGCATTGTTTGAAGTGGTACATTCAATTACATTCATTGTTACCTTTAGGTACACAAAGTGGTACTGTTTGTACAAAGAGCTACAAAGGTGGTTCTCATGTTATTTAGTGGTGTTTCATTGTTTGATGAATACCTTATAATGGTTTTTTGCTACAGCCAATTGAGTGTGTGTGTTATATTTATTGATAAGTTTTTCATATAAAAATTTGACCACACAAGCATGGTACATCATTATGTTACCATTTATTGTAACTACCATATGGAGCATATATAAATGTATACACATATATGAAGAATATACATCTATTTTTTTTAGTACCAATTGCTTTATAGAAAGGTTTCAATATTTTAAATGATGAGACAAAAACATGATTACATGTCATGCTTCTTTGTGTTCCTCAATTTAATGATTAAGCTATATAATTTTCCTTTTGCTACTTATTGGGTGTGTGAATATATGGTTATGCATTGTATAATGTGGTACCTTCAGTTACATTCATTGATACCTTTAGTTTCAAACAGTGGTATTGTTTCTACAAGGACTTGTAAAGGTGGTTCTCATGTCATTTAGGGGTGTTTCAATGTTTGGTTAATAACTTATAATGGTTGCTACCACTATTGCTCATTCTCAACTAAGTGTGTATTTTACATTGTACTATTGACCATAGTGGCATGGTAACTCATAATTTGAGTACATTTATTGTAACTACCATATGAGCCATATATATATACATACATATACATGAATAATTTGGTATAATTGTAATACCAATTGATTTACCTTCAAGGTTTCAAAGTTTGTCAATAGTATTGTCTGCACCAACTTAAAAATGCATCCCAGGCTATAGCATTCACAACCACAAACTTAATGTTAGTCGACTATTCTAAATGAAGAGGTACCTTTAGTTACCTTTAATGTTACTTTTAGATTAATATATTGTTTACTATTATGGCACCAGAAGGACAAATGATTGAGAATGCAAGTGCTGCAAACAATAATGGTGCAACGAAAGGATTATAGGGCTATAATTTCATCACAGTATTTTGCATGGGATGTGTTGCCACACTTGTTATTATGTGGATTATTCCTAGAATGATGTGACTAACTCTCTCTCTAGCTCTCACTGCTTATGTCAATCCATTTTAGTATTATTAATGGACTCTACATTTTTTGATTTCTCATTCTCCAAATGCAAAAACCTTTTATAAGATGAATATGAAAATGGTTTCTTGTTGCTTTGTATGGTTGGAGATGCTAACATGGTATATATGCATGTTCCCTGCATATGAGTTGTTTTCTTTTTCTATGTTTTTAAAAGGAGACATTAATAATCACTAATTTAACAATGTCTGTATCTAGACATAAACATGAACACAATCTTAATATTATCTACTTAGGTTTTCTGCCAACGACATGACTGCAAAATTATTCCCTTAAATGCCAATTTACATTGGAATGGACTAGTCGTCCAGACCATACAACTTAAATATATTTTCATTCTCCACAAGTAAAAACCATTGAAGTAGACATATATGTGTCATTCCCATTGATGCTTTATGTTATGTCTTCACAATGCCCCCTTCGTTTTGTGCAATTGGTTGAGGATGATATTTCTTTAGATACTAAAGCTTTTATTTATACATCATCAAGACAAGCATCTATATAAATTAAACAATAAAAAATGTTATGCAAATGAAGAACATTCATACATAAGTCATAGTAATGAGGCATACCAATCTTCTGTATTGTTGTAACTAAACTTGTATGTACTAATTGACACCAAAGAAGATGATCCACATAAGTCTCCATTTGGAACTATGGGTTTAATTTGTTCCCTCACCATTTACATGGGAGGAATATCAGTAAAATGCGGTGCAAATAGTGGTAAAACACAACATGCATGATATGTAAATGACTACATCACAATGTTGGTAGAATATCACTGCCTATGCTACTATATTGATTCAATACAATACAACATATTTAAATTGGTGGTTGGGTAACCTTTTTTTAGGGGCAATGAAGAGGTTGACGTGGTTGCCACATGAGATTGTTGGCTGGTATGGGTGCTAGCCAAAAAGACACCACAAGGGCATTTTCAGGCAAAGTGGGGAAGGCACTATTCCAATGCATGAAATGAGGATTTTTTGGGGCAAAAATGCACTATCCATGAAGGAGCCTTTTTTGGGTTCTATTTTCTTCTTTAATTCCTAAATGCTACTACATATTTACATAATTCCCCCTAGAAAAAATTGGAGTTAAAAGCTCTTTTTGCATTATAATAGCTTTTACCAAGGAATGAGGCTATAACTTTACAATTATCTTGTGATTTTACGAGATAAAAAAATTATATATTTATTTATTTATTTTAAAAGGCCTTTTTAAAATGCAATAACCCTAAACTAATAAATTCCTTTGATAAATTCTACAACAAATCCCTTCAAAAAGTACTTATGGGATGTTGAAGGCCCACCATACTAAAAACCCTAACATGGGTTTTTGATTTAGCAACATAGTAGATTTTGAGATGATCATCAATTAAATGATCCATTAATCAAACTTATGGAAGATTATAAAGGGCTTTTTTTTTTTTTTTTTTTTGCTAGATTTCTTAGAACCTATTTTATCCACTAGATTTATCATTACTTTAGTTACTTCTACTATTTGATTAGTTAATCAAGACTTTATTTGATAATTGTTTTAAGACATAGTTCTGAAAAATAATTTTTGAAAATAGTTTTTGAGAACTATTATCTAATATTTCATAAAACAAAAGTTTGTTTAAAAATCTAAAGTATTTTTAACTTATTTTTATTATTTTTAAAATGTATAATTATTTTTTAAAATATCCCTAAAAAAAATTGTCTAAAACATCATATTTTTTGTTTTTAAAAAATAAAAAACAAAAAACATTCTGTGTTTTATTTCTTAATTTTTTGTTTTGAAGAATATAAAATTATTTTTAAAAATTATTGTCAAACAAGACCTAAGATACTAAATTATTCAATTTTTCAAAACCCTTTACGTTTTGTTAATATAATGGGGGAGTTAATATTAATTTCAATGGCTATAAATTTATTTTGTAGCCTATAAGAAGTTTTTATTTCCTACTAATTCTAGAAGATAATATACATGAAATGGAGTCAAAGCCAAACCAGCTCATGGGCCCTCGCATTAGGAAAGACCTTCAAATCATGATTTTGCAAAAACCAACCATAAGAATCTATCCTTATTTGACCTAAAACCTAATGAATCAAATATAGATATATAAAAGTAAAATTAGGTGAAAAGCTTTTTGACATTGAACACAACCATGAAATTAAAAGCAAATGAGAAAATTAAACATTTTTCCTTGGAAACATTTCTTTATTTCAAGGTTTTGCAGCAGCAGACAACCCACTAATTGTTGCGGCTCTGTGAAAGAGAGAGAGATGCGGTTTGTAATGGAGATGGAACCAGTGATACCACTACTGCCACTGTCTCTGATGATCTCCCCATGATCCATGCTTCAGCTTCTGCTCCTCCCCCCACTGGTATGCTCCATATATGAGTATAGATACAGTGCAGAACGGAAAAATGTTGTTTTTGTTCCCATTTTAGCTCTGCCCTTTGCTTCTGTTCTGTCTGCTACGCATGAAATTTCTGCATAATTGGTCAGATCCTATTCATTTTCATGTTTTTGGTCCAAAAGGGTGATCTGGGTCGCTATTTGTTCTTTGATTTGAGTTGTGGAACATGGTGCTTTGAATGGTAGGTGTCCCAAAACGACGTCGTTTCTGGGATGCCCTTTTCCTTAAAATGGAAGATTCTTACGCTGACTCCTTTTTGGTCATTTGGGTTGCTGAGAAGATGTTGGAAAACCAAAGAAATTCAAATGTTTTGTTTTGTCTTTTCGCTTTTTTCTCAGCAGTCAAACAGAGGGTCTTGGTGAATCTTTCTGGGTTTGCTCTCTCATCTGTGATATTGATGCTTAGTGAAGAGCTTGGGCCTGTTTCCTTTGTTGATGCCTTTGACTTGAGCTGGTTTTGGTGACTCTGATCTATCCCATTTGGGTTTAATCTCATGTCAAGCTTGACTCCTTTGTATTTTCTGAAGTTTGAGTTACTGTTTTTGGATCCTCTGATCTTGGGTATGATTTGTTTCTCTTTTATGATTTCAAACATCTCGCCTTTCCTATTGCAGTAATCATTAATGTGTTAGTCTTTTTAATCTTTATGCTTTTTCCCAATTTATATGCATTCACATCTTTGTATAGAAGTTTTAGTCAGAATGGGTAATTTTGGTTTGCAGATCCTATTATAGAATGTTGGTTCAATATATTTTATATCATATTAATCAGCTTCATCATCACATAAATGTCCTCAAAATTGGCCTTAAATTTTGAAAATCATGCGAGTTTTTTCCCTTTTCATCCATTTTGTGAAATCATGAGCTTGGGTTAACAAATTTGAACTTGATCTTCATTTGAAGTTATGGGGTTTGGTTCTTATGTCATGGGTTTCAGTTCAACTGGGAATCCACATTTTATTTTTAGCTGATGTGTAACCCTAGAATTGTATCTAGAATTAATTTCTTCCTAGACAGTAATCCGTTTATTAGATGCTAGTTGCGAGTGGGTGAAGACCAAGTTCCTGCTCCTGGAAAGGTCTGAACCTGGGTCTGTACAGATAATGGCATTTAATGGAAATCACATCAAGCATTACATTAGTCCCTTCTCAAGCTTTTCGCGTGTTATCATTTCATGGAGTGTTACTATCATCTTCTACATGTAACCTTGATTCTCTGGTCCCCTGTTCTGTTTGTTCTTGTGGGTGGATACAGGTGTATGTCGAGATTTTTGTGATGCTTGCTTCTTGGTATGGCTTTTTTTTGTAGTTTCTAACGGTCTCGTGTTTATTCCCTAGGCCTACTTTGAAAATTGCATCAGTATAGATACAATTGGCGTCTCTCGGTGCTTTCTTGTGCGTCACTTAAAGAAGCCTGATGGGTTCCAGAATCCCTTCTCATCAGCTCAGCAATGGCCTTTATGTATCAGGCCGGCCCGAGCAGCAAAAGGAAAGGATGCCCACAATGAGCTCAACTGCAATGCCCTATACTGGCGGCGATATCAAGAAGTCAGGGGAACTGGCGAAAATGTTTGATATCCAAATGGAAGGCTCCAAGACTAGGAAATCTGGACCTCTAAACAGTGCTCCTTCAAGGACTGGATCTTTTGGAGGTGCTGCTTCGCATTCTGGACCGATCACATCTAATGCTGCAGCTCGGGCTGTCTATACCAATTCAGGTCCTGTTTCTTCTGCAGGAATATCTGGTTCAGCTTCAGTGAAGAGGTCAAATTCTGGACCACTGAATAGACAAGGAGATCCTGCGAAGAAGTCATCCGGCCCTCAATCTGGTGGAGGGACACCAGCTGCCCGCCAGAATTCGGGTCCTCTTCTCCCTACAACAGGTCTGATCACATCCGGGCCCATCTCTTCCGGTCCATTGAATTCCTCTGGAGCCCCACGGAAGGTATCTGGTCCTCAGGACTCCATGGGATCACTCAAAACACACAGCATCTCCATTGCTCACAACCCTGCTGTGACTACACTTAGCCAAGATGATGATTTCTCCTTCAAGAGGAACTTTCCAAAGCTGATACTGTGGTCAATTATTCTGATATTTGTGATGGGTTTCATCGCTGGTGGATTTATTCTTGGAGCAGTCCATAACGCCATTCTCCTTGTTGTTGTCGTGGTTCTATTTGGCATCGTTGTTGCATTATTCACTTGGAATACTTGTTGGGGAAGGAGAGCTACAATTGGTTTCATTTCTCGTTACCCAGATTCTGAGCTAAGAACCGCGAAAGACGGGCAATATGTGAAGGTCTCTGGGGTATGTAACTTATTCATTTCCGATCTGATGTCTATATATCTTTATCTGCTAATGCTTCATTGGTACTTGAAAACGGTTTTAACTTGATTGCTTTTTCTAGTTTCTGTGTCCTTATCTTTTAGTTTCCTTAAAATTGAATGAGTTTCATCTGTGTATATGCGACAAAATAAACTTTTTGGTTTGGAGCAAACTGAAAGGAGAGTAATGACAAGTGTATAGAAAGAGAGTGAACCTAGGACTAGAAAGACAAGGACTACTTAACACACACATGGTGCCTCGTAGCACAGAGGTTGGCTTCTCCATTCCACAATAAAATATTCAATGATCCGATAATATGACAATTTAATGGCCAATCCTATAAATGCAAAGATTCAACATCATATATGTTAACTTTATATGATGCTAGTGATCATTTTTAATTTTTCTTTTGACACCAGTATCTTTCGTACATGCACATGCATTCACACACAACTGTTTCTTTATATACAATTTATATATTCAATATGGGCTGATCAATTGGTTGGTGTTCCTCTTGTAGAGGTACTTTTGTTTATTGTTTACTTGCTTACTTACATATGCTTTAAATAAAATTTTATGACAAGATTGTTAAGTAATTATGGGTTTGATTCTTGAAGGTGGTCACATGTGGAAATGTCCCTCTTGAGTCATCTTTCCAAAAAGCTCCTAGATGTGTTTATACATCGACAAGTTTATATGAATATCGAGGATGGGATTCAAAAGCTGCCAACCCTACTCATCGCCGTTTTACATGGGGACTCAGATCACTAGAGGTGAGCCCTAAAATACTAACTTCAAATATTGGGATAAATAATTATCTTATCCTTGACATTTTAAAAAGTAATCTTGTCCTTGAGCTCTTGAATTTCACACCATTGATTGAACCCTCCTTTTATGTTGTTTTGCAGAGTCATGTGGTTGACTTCTACATCTCTGACTTTCAGTCTGGTTTGAGAGCATTGGTTAAGACTGGCTATGGTGCAAGGGTGACCCCTTATGTTGATGACTCTTTTGTCGTTGATGTCAATGCAGAGAACAAAGAGTTGTCTCCAGAATTCATCAGGTGGCTGGGAGAGAGGAACCTTTCATCTGACGATCGTATGATGCTATTGAAAGAAGGGTAAAAATACTCTTTTATTGAAGATTCAACTTCATGTAACTTGTTAGCTTATTCCAATGAGAAATACTTGGGGCCTATTTGGAAATTGTTCTTGAAATAATATTCTCTCCTTGAAAACACATTTAACTTTTGACGAAAAACAGTTTTTTGATAATTTGGTCTAAAAACATGTTTTTTAAAACAAATTTCAGGTGCTTTCAGTTGTTTTTCCGTAAAATGTTCTGAGCAATAATTAGAAATATGGAAAATACTTTGAGAACTTGTGTATAGTACATAAGTATACAGTACCTTCATAGAGTAAGCTGAGAAAACCGTCTTCATATTTAAGTTTCCAAATAAAATTTTGTTTTTAAAAACAATTAAAACTATTTGTAAGAACCATTTTCAAAAACTACTTTTTAAGAACTGTCTTTGAAACCATTCCCAGGCAGGCCCTTGGTATTTCTTTTATGCGTTCAGTGTATATAATCCATGTTTACATGATCGAGATACATTCATTTTTGCATCCAGGATTAGTATGAGTTATACTCCTGTCTCTAAGATGGGTTTATAGGGTTGAAGCATACTCTGCATGCTGCACTAGCAGTGAAGCCTTGTGTCACAACCACACAGCTTGTAGTTTTAAGCCAATTTTTCAGTACCTATGAACCTTCTAAAACTGCGATTGGTGTCTATGCAGGTACGTCAAAGAAGGAAGCACGGTGAGTGTAATGGGAGTAGTTCAGAGGAACGAAAATGTTCTTATGATTGTCCCTCCACCCGAGCCATTCACAACAGGATGCCAATGGACCAAATGCATCTTCCCTGCCAGCCTGGAGGGTATAGTTCTGAGATGCGAAGATACATCAAAGATCGATGTTATACCAGTCTAGTACCACACCCAACATGAACTTCTCCTTCAAGTGTTGCCAGATTGATAAGTATTAGTGATGTTCTTCATAGATTTAAGATAATGGTAATGGTGTTCTTTTCCTTAATGTATAGTTTTTTGGGTTCACCTTCTTATTTTCCTCCAATTTGGTGTTTTTGTCCCTGGGGCTTGACAGCTTTTGTAATGGGGTTGGCTTGATGCAGTGGGGATTCCACTTGTTTGGGTAGATTGTGTTATGTTTGGAAAGAAAGAAAAAAAAGAAGTCCAAGATATTGAGTATATCGTCTTGTTCCCTCCTTGGCATGCTGAAACCTTCGTCCATTCTGGTTATTGGTTCATTGCTGGAAATTATGTTCATCTTGCAGGTAGTTAGAATTGTTGCCCAGAATGCATTCAGCATATCCCATGCTAAAATTCAATGATTCTTGCAGATAGACCCTTCAGGAGCCTCCATTGTTGACTCTTACTGAGATTTTTTCTTGTTTTTAGGTACAACACATTTGTCAACATCTCAATTATTTTTCCTTTGACAGTTGCATCTTCCTACAGACACATGAAATAAATATTTTTGAAACCAATAATTTTGCATCTAAGATTTGCTTAAGATCTCTCTATCAACAGGACATATATATTTTTAATTTTGTCACATCCAGAGAAATAATAGGGTCGATTTGGTAAGTGCCTTTTTAGAATAGTTTTTTGTTCTTTTAAACAAAAAATACTAAAAATATGTTTGACAATAAAAAATTATTTTCTATTCTTAAGAAAGAATGATGTTTTCAAATAACATCTTTTAGTTGTGTTTTTTTTTTCCACTTATTTTTTAAGAATTATTTTAAGAAATAATTGTACAAATATATAGAATGATTAAAAAAATATTATATATAAAAATTATTTTTAAAAATATTAATATGGGTTAAAAACATTTTAAATTTTTAAATAGACTTCTGTTCATGAAAGTTAAAGAACAATTATTTTTCAAAATTATTTTTAAAAATAATTATCAAATAGACCTTAATTTTCATTCATAACAAACAACTTTCATTAAATATAAATTTTTTACACTTATTTTATTTCCTAAAGTATCCCTAACCATTTATTTCATACCTCGATAGTACTCAATTTCCACTATGATACTCATCCATTTATGTAGTATATAATGATCATACAAATACAAACTTTAATTATTTTTTTTAATTTCTTTATTTCCACCTACGTATATTATTAAAATATTTATTCCACATGAATCATTTTTAATGTATTTTATTCTTTTTAACATTTTTTATATGACTTTGAATATTTTATTTTTATTTTATTTTGTTAAATTAAAATAACAATGGATAATGCTTTTGATATTTGAATTATAATATATGCAACAAGATCCTTAAGGTCATGAGAATTTTTTGGTTATTTTATTTTCTTATTTTGCATATGTTTATTTTACATGATATTTGGAATTAAAATAATTTAAAAAATGGGTTATTTTAGATTTTCTTATAGAAAATAAATTTTCATGAGAAGTTATTTTCCAAGTATTGTTCATTTAAAATTGGAAGTTTCTATTCAAGCATAAAAAGACACTTTTGAGAATACTAAGCAAGGAAATAACAAGGTTAGATAAGGAAAGAGTAAAAGAAAAGGTAAGTGTTCTCTTCGTAGTAAGAAGGGTCATTGGAAGAAGGGATATTCTAAGTTCTTGAAAAGATCAAAAGGTAGGTTTCATTCACTTCGAGTTGAATCTTATTTAGTGGTATGGTGAATAGATTCTAGAACCACTAACCATATTTAAGGAATAGTTATTGTAGTACTAGAGAATAGTAGTCGTCTAAAATTCAAGAATTATCTTTAGGTACTTGAGTCTAAATAATGACTCTAGGTATGATTACGATTACCATATACAAAAATGATGAATGTTTTCTTAAATTCATCACCCATCGGCAAGTTCTCTAGGTTTTGCTACAACAAAGTGAGGTTGTATGTGCGATTCGACATCGCTCTCCTATTATGTACTACAACGTCAACAACATTCGAGGGGATGCCTATAACCAAGCTTACATGTTTTTCAATAACGAGGACAACAATGCATGTAGCCATATTTGAGATGATAGTATGCTATATCGTAGTTTGAAATTATCCAATGGCATAGCTCATACCACAACTCCCAATATGCCAACCTTAAGGGATTTTTCTTAAGTCCCCTAAATCCCATCTCCACAATAGCATTTTTTTTTTCTCTCATTAACAGCCTTGCAATAACATAAATGAATTTTTGGTCGAACAACAAGACATAAGCAGCTTCACCTACATTCAAGGAACATTGAGATGAAGTTGAAAAATGTGGGAATAAAAGGGAATCCCTTAAGGTTGAAATTCAAGTTTTCCAGCAGTTAACAAAAAGTGCAGAATTTGTAACTTATGTGCATGTTGCTGGAATATGTTCTTTTCTTTTATGTTGAATGTTGTCCATTGTTGTTGGAAATATTTTATTTTATTTTTGTCTTACACTTTATTAGAACAAAGACATCAACACACTACAAAAGAAAGAGAGAGAGTGAGTCAAAGGACAATCAAGTATGGGGTTTGAACAACATATATTTGATGAAAATAATATATTACAGTGAAGGATATGAAAAAATATAAATAATAGATCAACAAAATGAAAATTAAAAGATCACTGGAAAAGGTATTGATAGCACTCACATGATACAGATGGCCCTTTGTCACATGATACCCGCCCCGCCCCACCCCGTTTAATTTTTTAAACGAGACGGGGATGGGAATTGTTTTTAATAAATGGGGCGGGGTTGGGATGGGGCGACCCGTCTCGAACCCGCCCCATTGCCATTCCTATTTGTCACAAGACCAACTAACAAGTCTAGGAATGAATCCTCCAATCAGAAACTCTACAACATATAAAGATCCAATACCTTCAGTTGGTAATAACCAAAACAAGAAAGAAGATTTTAGTAGCAAACTGATCTAATAAACAAAATATATCACAGTGAACTAGAAATCATTTTTTCACTTACATTTGACAAATCCTTCAGTTTCATAGTTTCATGAAAAAAAAAAAAATTAAACAACTAAATAACTGCATGCACGAGATAATACCTAACTTTTATGACTCTATATGTTGGTGTGAAAGCTATTTCTAGATACGAAAACGAAATCCACATAAACCTCCAATTAATAGCAGCTTAAAAGGTGAGAATACTAGAGAAACTTCATTCTATTTGTAAACAAAATTTCCTACTAGAAAAAATGCAATACACACCATATTGTGTGACATCTATATTATTTATTTTTCTACACAAAAATGACTTAACACAATAAACAACACTAAAGTACAAGTAAAAAAAGGAGTTGTTGGTTGGTACATAAAATTTTGCCTCAAACACAGATAATAACAATTTGATTTTTTATAAGACATTTTTTGTATAGGGAGAGTTTATAGAAAAGAAAACATGACCTTTTGTATAGGGAGAGTTTAAAGAAAAGAAAACATGACCAATGAGATCACGGACCAGACCATCATCATCAACGGATGGCCTGTCATGGGTCTTTGTATTGGGGAAGGAACCGGAGTAGATCAACTCTTGCCTTGGGCATTTGTACCAATCATCAACAAAATCAACAACATTTTTTTCCAATCGAAAGTATAATGGTTGCCACATGTTCACAAGGAATTCCTAATATTTGACAACCCCTACATGTGTAGGTATAGTTCATTATGTCAACATTCAAGAATACCCTCCCAATACAAACCCCAAAAATGTCGTTCATGAAAGGAGTGATGAGATATACCTTACCCTTGGCAATATTCTGCAACACCTTCTTTTCAATTTTTGACCCTATAAACTTCTTCTCATTGTTGGAGTTCTCTTTATGTTTAACAAGTATAGAACCTAACTTAGCCATGTGTTCCACTAAGAAGTTACAAGTAGAATGATGTCTTTAATTCTTTAACCAAACATTAAACGACTTGGCAAGGTTGGTGATCATTTTATCCCATCTTTGTTTAGGGAATTTTGACACGGTCTAATGTTTAGGTGCATTTTCTTCCACCCATGTGGCTAAAGCATCATTGTGTTTCCTTAATCCAAACATGCAAACGTTGTAATCATGCTCTAACCTTTCTTAGAAAATACTATTTATGAATTGAAGCACATTTTCCTTGTCTTTGTCCCCTTTTGTGTTATACTTGCTTAGAAAACAATTGAAATTCTTCTTCATGTGACGATAACAATAGGCATGCTTTTCAACGCCAAAAACCTCAAGAACATTATGAAGGAGGGTAGGATGACTATCAGAGATAATCACAACTTCCTTATCTTGAACAACTTTCTTCAAATTTTGGCAAGAACCATGACCAATCTTCATAATTTTCTGAGTTCATCACTCCAAAGGCTAACGGGAACATGGAATCATTAGCATCATTAGCATCGAAGGAGGTGGCTGAAAATAAGGCACCTCCAGATGGGTCACTCGTGTGGGATGAGTCAATAGCAATAATTAGGCGATACCCCATTGCAAAGCCTTGAATAGAAACTGAATAATCAACAAAGAGTTGCTCAAAATGGCCATAACTTGAATGAGGCAACTCAAGAATGGTTCATAGTGTTGAATATAATGTATTTATAGTGTACAATCTTTCTTTCCTTTCTTAATATAGGTCACATATATGATAGTTAGTTCAACCTAGCCTTGTATATATATTTCTCTATTGTAAGAAGTTAATCATATGAATGAGAATTAAGGTTTTCTCTCTCTCTCTCTCTCTCTTTCAACATGGTATCAAAGCCAAGGGAGAAAACTTTATTCTTTCTGGTTTACCCGTATAATTAATTCCGGGAATCCGTCCAGTGACCGTGTTTCATTCTGATCACCTTTTCCATCTCCCAAAGCTTTCCAGTCAACCATATCATGGTCAGAAAACCTTCATCACCGTCAACATTTTTCCGACGATATTTTCTGACACCGACCACATCATCAGGAGCGCAAAGAGGAGATCTGCAACTTTTCTCAAAGCACCGGAGCCAAAAACTGATCCACGCGCTGTTTTTCTTCGGCGGCCTGAATCCCACGCGCCAGTGCGTGAGGGCATGTGACCCACTTTTTGGTGTCGAGCTTCTACCAGCAGGCTCGTCCAGCGCCGTCTTGCACTTCTAAGCCTCCGTCAGTCCTCTCCGAACACTGTTTCTCCATTTTTTTGGCATTTCAGCCTCCGCTTGTCTTCTTTCAGCCTTCTCCAACCTCCGATGGCAGCTCCCTTCCTTGGCCGAGACCTGTGTGTGCCTTGGGAAGGCCTCTTCTTCATCTCTAGTCACTTTTCTCCTTTGTTTGGGTCCCGACATACCAGGTTCTTCTTCCACAGCTCTGATCCGACCTCCCTTTAGGGCTCTCTTCAATCCAAACGTGATTCAATCTCAGGTGAAGTAGATATGGCGACTAAAAGATCTGACTCCGTTGCGAGCTCCACATCTCAGAGTAGCACCCTTACTAGTAGTGATTATGATGTCTATCTCCGATATTAGGCAGCCACATCAGCTTCTATTGCTTCTATTGCCCAGACCGATAATGTCTCTGTCCATTTTACTCAGTCTCATTCTCTTAGCCCATGGATTCTAGATTTTAGAGCATCTGATCATATCTCTGGTAATAAACACATTTTCTCCTCTATTACTACTATCTCTGCCTTACCTACTGTTACTTTAGCTAATGGTTCCCAAACTATGGCTAAAGGTATTGGTTTGGCTCATCCTTTTCCTTCACTACCTCTCCATTCTATTCTTTATGCCCCTGAGTGTCCTTTTAATCTTATTTCCATTAGCAAAATAACTCACACTCTTAACTGTTCTATCACTTTTTCTAATAAATTTGTGATCTTGCAAGACCAGAGTACTAGGCAGACGATTGGCATAAGGCGTGAGTCTCAAGGCCTCTATCACCTCACATCACTTTCATCTCCTGCAGCTTGCATTTCTACAGATGTTCTTCTTCTCATTCACAGTCGTCTAGGTCATCCTAGTCTCTCCAAGTTCCAGAATATGGTCCCTCGTTTTTCCACTTTGTCGTCGCTTGCGTGTGAGTCGTGTCAACTTGGGAAACATACTTGTGTCTCGTTCCTAAAGCGTTTGAATAATCGGGCAAAGTCTCTTTATGAACTTGTTCACACTGATGTTTAGGGTCCGTGTCGGACCGCGTCTACTTTAGGATTTTAGTATTTTATCACTTTCATTGATGACTATTCAAAATGTACTTGGTTATTTTTAATGAAAAATCGAGCTGAGTTATTCTCTATTTTCCAGAAATTTTATGCTGAAATCTAAACACAATTCAATGTTTCTATTCGAGTGTTACGCAGTGACAATGCTTGGGAATATTTTTCTACACCTTTTACTTCTTTTATGTCCCAACATGGGATCCTCCATCAGTCATCTTGTGCTAATACTCCTCAACAAAATGGGGTTGCTGAACGTAAAAATTGACATCTTATTGAGACAGCTCGTACCCTCCTTCTCCATAGTCATGTTCCTTTTCGTTTTTGGGGGGATGTTGTTCTTACAGCCTGTTACTTGATTAATCGTATGCCCTCATCTATATTACATGACCAAATCCCTTATTCCCTCCTTTTTCCTACCCAACCAGTTTATTTCCTTCCTCCTCGTGTCTTTGGTTGTACTTGTTTTGTTCATACTCTCACACCTGAATAGGACAAGCTCTCCGTCAAGGCTACGAAATGCATCTTCTTGGGATACTCTCGACTTCAGAAGTGTTATCATTGTTATTCCCCTGACACTCATCATTATTTTCTCTCCGCTGATGTCACCTTCTTTAAGGACTCTCCATTCTTCTCATCATCTGCATCTCTTCCCATTTCTGAAGTATTGTCACTTCCTTATACATCCCCACCTTTAGATGCACTATCCCGTCCTCTTCAGGTTTATCATCGTCAACATCGTGCTATTGCTCCTCCTCTCTCTTCAGCTGAGGTACCTAAAGACTCACCTCCTGTCCCACCGATTTCTCCTACCCCGGCCTTGTCATCTACTGACCATTTGCCTATTGCTCTTTGGAAAGGTAATCGATCTACTCGTAATCCTCATCCTATTTATAATTTTTTTTGAGCTACCATCAATTACCTTCATCCTATTCTGCCTTTGTCTCTACTTTATCCTCTGTTTCTCTTCCTAAGAGCACTAGTGAGGCACTTTCTCATCCTGGGTGGCGACAGGCAATGGTTGATGAAATGGCTGCTCTGCACTCCAATGGCATATGGGATCTTGTTTCTTTACCTCCTGGTAAATTTACAGTTGAATGTTGTTGGGTATACACTATTAAAGTTGGTCCTGATGGTCAGGTTGATCACCTTAAGGCCCGCTTGGTTGCTAAAGGTTATACTCAGATTTATGGTTGTGACTATGGTGACACCTTCTCTCCTGTTGCCAAGATTGCTTCTGTTCGCTTATTTCTCTCCATGGCAGCTATGTGTCATTGGCCTCTTTATCAGTTGGATATTAAGAATGATTTCCTTCATGGTGAACTTCTCGAGGAAGTGTATATGGAACAACCACCTGGTTTTGTTGCTCAGGGGAAGTCTGGTTTAGTGTGCAAGTTACGATGCTCTCTATATGACTTGAAACAGTCTCCTCGGGCATGGTTTGGGCATTTTAGTTCAGTTGTTCAAGAGTTTGGAATGCTTCGGAGTGAAGTAGATCATTCAATTTTCTATCATCATAACTCTTCGAGCCAATGCATCCATTTGGTAGTTTATGTGGATGACATTGTCATTACAGACAATGATCAGGAGGGTATCCAAAGACTAAAGCAACACCTTTTCAACCACTTTCAAACCAAAGACTTAAGCAAACTCAAGTACTTTCTAAGACTTGAAATAGCTCAATCCAATTCAAGTGTGGTTATGTCACAAAGGAAGTATGCCTTAGACATCTTAGAATAAACAGGTATGTTAGAATGTAAACCTGTTGACACTCCTATGGATCCAAATGTCAAACTTGTACCAAGACAATAGGAGTCTCTAAGAGATCCTAGGAGATATCAACGACTTGTAGGCAAACTGAACTACCTCACTATCACTCGACCAGACATCTCTTTTCTTGTGAGTGTGGTTAGTCAATTTCTACAATCACCATGTGACAACCATTGGGATGTTGTGATCCGCATTCTTCGATATATTAAAGGAACATCAGGCCAAGGTATGTTGTATGAAGATCGGGGTCATACCCAAATTGTTGGTTACACAGATGCAGACTGGGCTGGTTCACCCTCAGATAGGCGTTCCACCTCAGGTTACTGTGTTTTTATTAGAGGTAACTTAATATCCTGGAAGAGTAAGAAACAAGATGTAGTGGTCAAATCAAGCACCGAAGTTGAGTATCGAGCTATGGCTTTGGCAACATGTGAACTCATATGGTTGAGGCAACTCCTTCAGGAATTGAGATTTGGAAAAGATGAACAGATAAAGCTAGTCTATGACAATCAGGCCGGATTACATATTGCATCCAATCTAGTCTTTCATGAAAGGACCAAGCATATTGAAGTTGACTATCACTTCATTAGAGAGAAGATCATATTAGGGTGTGTTGCTACAAGTTTTGTTAATTCAAATGATCAACTAGCAGACATCTTCACTAAATCTCTTAGAAGTCTTAGGATTAAATACATTTGTAACAAACTTGGTGCATATGACATATATGCTCCAGCTTGAGGGGGAGTATTGAATATAATGTATTTATAGTGTACAATCTTTCTTTCTTTTCTTAATGTAGGTCACATATATGGTAGTTAGTTCAACCTAGCCTTATATATATATATATATATATATATTACTCTATTGTAAGAAGTTAATCATGTGAATGAGAATTCAGGTTTTTTCTCTCTCTCTCTTTCAACACATAGATTAGTTGCAACAATTCTCTTACACATCCAAGGCAACAACTTGTAGTAATTTTTGGGTAGTCCATATAGTCGCTCTTTGGCTTTCTTCATTTGTCATGCTTGACTATAAGTCAATTTCATCCCATGTTGTCTTACGAAGTCTTTACAAATTTGGCAAGTTTGATAATTAGGAGTAGATCATGTGACATCATTAATGACCAAAAAGGCACAATTAGATCTCACTAAATGTTGGGACAAGGCGACATTTTCCAAACTACAATTATGGACATTTCGGAATGTGTGAACCTGAATGATGTTGGAATCCCTTATTGCACGACCGATGATTTTTCAAGGGCATTCATCAACTATGCAAACTACTGGCATGTGCTTTGTACTATTCTTAAAGGAATATCAAAATATACTAGCTAAGGACATCAAATACACTGCATCTCGAAACTTAACTCTATTCGGGAAAGTTTGTTCACTACCCATAATTGCATTTTGGAACCACCTTGAGTAAGTTGAAGCATATTTGTTTCGGCATATCTTTGAGAAAACTCATACAACTCAATTGTAAGGAAGTCATTAGAGATGTCCACAGGAGGCTTGGCATTGGTATTTACATGAGAGAAAACAACTTGTGCATAATTGAAGTAACAATAGGTGTAAGGGCACTGCAAATAAAACATGGAAACAAATTTGGTTATTCATCTACATGTGCTTAAAGTTATTAAAGAAAGTGGACACAATGGTGGTAAGCTTATATGTACCTAGTAGGTGTTATTTGGGTAGCAACAACATTAGTACATAAGGACACATACACGATAAAACATGTTGAATGTGAACATCTTGACTTGGGTTGCCTCATCATGCAACAATAGTAGACATGATGGGTCTAGTTTGACTATGAAATCAAATTTGATTGAATTCAACTCAAATTTCAATTAAGCACACACTTTTGAAATAAAGTTAGCATATGAGATATTCTCATTAACAACAATGCAATTGCTCTAACCACCTTCAAATCCTACTAACCCATCAACACGCTTAACAAGCTCACTGTTTCCATGAATATAGTCAAACATATCGTCTTTTATTTCCTTAATGACATAAAAATTTATTATAAACAATACAACAATGAAAGTAACTATGAATTTTGTATGTTCATCAGATGAACTAGTATTTTATTTTTTTTTAATTTCACAATTATGTTCATTCCATGAGCACCTACTCATTAGGAAGTCAAAACAAAAAAGGTGACAAATTCATCAGTGCCACTAAAGTATGACCCACTAACCAACATGCATGAACTAAGGTAAAGACTTAATGTTTAGTGCCCACTAGACCCATTTGGCACCAAAGATCCAAAGGCCTAATATATGTTGGATCTATGACAAAGGTAAGGATTCCTAATAATTGTATAATTTAATACCCATGTTCTCAGCTAACGTGTTACAACACTACCAGCTAGCTTGAGTTAATACGGGATGGTTTAAGAGTTTGTTAGGTATTATTATTTTAATAGATAAATACCTAACCTTGGAAGATAAATTTCATCTTCATCTTCGTATGCCTATGACTCTCCACTTCCAGTGGATGACAGGAAGATTAGTCAATGAATGCAAGTTGGAAACAAACTTTGGTTTGAAAAAACAATGACTATTGATTTATCCCCTATTTGATTGCATGTATGTACTAAAATCCTAATTTTTCCAAACTTCCCCTCAATTTTTATTTTTTTTTAAATCAAATATTCCCAACTTCCTTGTTAAGACTTCAAACGGGTGTTTTTCAATACCATTGGTGAGGATGTCTGCTAGCAATATTTCTATTGGAACAAACAACATGCAAATAACTCCATTGAAATTCCACTTTCATGTTAACTTTGAATAAGTGGTTTTATCTACCAAATGTTTTTCATTTTTCTCTTTTCATAAGGTGGAATGTTTCTTTGTATATAGGTGTTGAAAAGTCAATGCAAGTTTAGGTTTCAAAATCTTTAAGGGCAATTTTGTCACATGATTTTCCTCAATAATGACAACATCCAAATAAGTTAGGATTATCGAGACATCAATTCATATGGCATTGACCGTCAAACATAACATGTGCTCTTCTATTTCTACACCATTTGGCTAATGCAGGAATCAAAGGTTCAAAGCTACAGACATAGTGGATCAATTCACCCATATAGTTCTTCAAAACATCCCTCGTACTTGACGATTAGTACTCTATGAGATTCTTTGGATAGGTTGATATTGTAGGGGGTTTAAGAAACCACTCCAACCATGTAATTATGGTGGAATGAGCAAAGCAACAATTTGTACTCTTCTAATCAATCTTCATATAATTGTTATAGATGATCAAAGTGTGAGCATGAAGAGCCTTAATTATACAAATTATTGTTGAGAGAGGTACATAATACAAATAAAAGATTGTTACTCTTATTTTTTGCAGTTTTTGTAGACAAAAGAAAAACATAGAGGAGGAAATATGAAGACTTTCTTGTTTTATTTTATTAAGTGAATGATGCAATCATAAGTTAAAGATGATGAAAACATACTTTACCTAAATTTCTTGAAATGAAACAAATCAAAAACCTCATGCCAATTTTTTATTTATTTATTTATTTATTTTATTTTTTTGTCTCAACAAGATGATACAACTAAAGTCCAATGTAATTAAACTAAAATGTTCCTCATAGTCATGTTTTTTATAAGTTCTATAACAAGATGAAACGTTGTTGAATTGACCTTAGCTGTTAACTCACTCTAACTCCAAGCATAAAATCAATGAAAATGAATAAACATAAATAACATCAGTAAAATTAGCTAAATAACATGAGTACTAACACAATAATATCCTTAAATGATTACTACTTCACCACCTTTCTTGAGTCCATATAAACACTCAAATCTAGGTTTGGCTTTATCAAATACACAACAACCTTGTCTAGTACTATTCCTTTCTTTGATATATATATGTGTGTGTGTGTTGGATAAAAGTATTTTGGCTTGGTATATGGCTAAGATGATTGCTCAGCTTAAATTTTTATACAACACTCTAATCAATTGCACTCTTTATTTATGTGTCATGGTCTTGGCTTGATATTGGTAGCTAGTTGCTTCTCTTTTGGATGATTAGATTGGGATTCTAAAATGAACTCAATGAATATTTTTCATTTTGTAATATCAGTATGTCTATAGAGATCTTTTTTGGTCTTTTAATGAGTTTCATTTTCCATGACTTGTAGTCAGCCTTTACCCTGATTGAGTGGATTATATAAATGCCCATGCTACTTCAACTCCTTTGGGTAAACCATGTGGATATTTAAAAATTATTGCAATGTAATGTCATAAGTTTAAAATGTTTGAATCTATTGAAAAAGTTGAGAATGTTGCTAAAATGTGTCCTTCAATTGATGCAATAGAAGCTAATGCCACCAAATTCATATTCTCCGACCATGCAACATCAGGTTCTTTAGGATTGTCCTCTACAAAGGTAAATTTAGTTTTTCTTTTCCTAATATATTTGTTAAGTTAAAAATCTCTGAGTAAAATGTGAGTATAAATTTTATAGGCATAACTTGTGGCAGGTAGGCCTTGCATTACCAACTTGTTTTCTACACATCTTATCTGTTTGACAAGGTGATCAAAATGTTGCTTACTTTGATCACCTTTCTTTGTAGAGGATTTACATACTTCATATGATCCTCTTAGGTGATTTATTTTTCAATCCAATTGAATTCCAGTGTGTTATCAATCATCTCCTTTGTGTCACTAAAGCTATGGAAACAATGTTTGCCGTTTTAAGCATACACCATGTAAGATACCCTAATCTATTGCTATATTTGCCAAAATGCCTCCAACATGACCTGTCAATTTATGGTGGAAGCCTATCATGAACATAAGTCTTGACTTATATTCTAACTTCCTGCTTTCTCAATGCAATTGTATATAATTCACGCTTTAGATCTGATTTCATTTAATTTACATTGTCTCATTTAGTTGTGATACAAATTTTTTTCAATAGCATAGATACCTAAGTAGCTTCTGAATGTTTTTCTTTTATGATGGTTATATATTTTCTAGGTTTCCTTAGGAAGCCTAAGTTGTATGGCCTTGGAGGAAGTGGCTATTCTTACAACCTTGTAAGATATATGGTGAAAAAGCTTATGGATCCTTTGAGGACGAAAAGAGATCAGTATTTGAATTTTCGGAGAATCTCTTTGCTTACTTGTGAATGCAAATTGCCAAGGAGTTATTTGGAGATCCTTAACTATCATTCTACAAGATTGGAAACTAATCTATTTCAAAATTAAGCAAGTCATGAACATACAAGGCAGGTTGAGGGGGTTCCTTTCATAGTTTTTTTTAAGCTTAATTTAGATAGATGTTCCTTAATAAGATGGGTATTGGAGGACATAGTTAGGATCAAAGGAATTAGATTTTTTTTAGCTTTTTCTATAGAGCTAAGTTTGGACTAGCTATTGAAGTATGGGATTCTTGCTTTAGTTGAGGGTCTAAAATTCCTAATAGAGTTGGGTGTCACCAATGTAGTACTATAAAGTGGTTAAGCAATAACTTTGTCTTGTATGACAAATAGTTATAGAGGGTCTTGATGATTTGACCATCAAGTGTGAAGGATTATGGACTTGAGTAGGGTTCCAATTAGGTTATTCTTGTAAAAGCGCAGTTAGTAATCAAGATGTTGATAGGTTGGCTAACATATGAGTTTCTACTCTAGATGATTTAGTTGGGAATCGTATGCCTCCTATCGATTTTGGTACTTTACCTCAATTGGCATGTACAATCTTTTCATTTTCTAAGGATTTCTCATCATTCTCTCTTTTAAACAAATTCTTACTATCATTTAATAAAATACAAATATAGTTTCTATTAAGAACAAGTACCAAGAAGGATGAGTTATCCTTCAAGCAAACCTCAAAAAGAAAACACAAACAACAAAAACAATAATAATAATAATAAAATAAAAAACCTTGTCCAAAATATCATAAAATAAATTGTAGATGGTAAAAAGTTTGCCTTGAAGTTCCTTGCAATCTTGAAAACAAGCTTCTACATTAACAAAGAAAGAATGTAGATATTCATATACAAATGCAAGAATCAAGACGAATAGTTGAGACCCAAAAAATCAATTTCCACACCCGAACGCCCTCAATAACTAAATACAAGGAGTTACAAATAAATTAATATGGTTACCTATAAAAAAAACAAAAACAAAAAACAAATAAATGAACGTGGTCCCAGGAATTGTTAAATTTTTATAGATTCATCTTTTTTATTTTGATAAGGTTGAAAGTAAGGGCCATGGAGATCTCAATTTGAAACATTAAAGAAAGGTCTTTTTACTCCATAAAAGAATTATTGTTTCTATTTTTTTTTCCCCTAGGAATACCTAGAACAAAAATCTTATTAACATAAGGAAAGTATCTATGCATGTTGACATATCTACCTATTGGGTGTATGAGTTGAAGAAGAGTTGGAAAGGTTTAAGCAAATTTTGGAACACATAAATCAAATAATTTTATTGTAGACAATTGGTTACTGCATCTCTAGGAATTGTAATTTTTTTTTTTTTTTTTTTTGTCAAAGATTCTAATGACAAGTACATTGTGATACAAAGCTGATACAAAGCTATATGAACTAATATTGTATGAACTAACCGAAACCAAACTCAAAGTTGATATAGAGCATTTAGAAATGGTAGCTACTGTAATTGCAACAACTGCCAACTCCAACACTGGTCTTAGATTGACTCCATTCTTAGGCCAAACCCGGAGATCTAATGCTAACCAGCTTAGAGATATTGTTCCTATAGGAAATGGAAAGTTCACTATGGTATTTCAATTTCATACATTTAAATTTCTTATGATGTTATTTTATACTTTTCCAATTTGCTTTGTCTAGGTGTTGATTGAGGTTTGCGTTGGATTTTTGGTTCCGATGGTCCAAAATGGTTAACCTTAGCAAGCCAACAAAGGATTAAGAAATCTCACCGTTTTATATATATATATATATAGGTAAAAGCACAAAAAAAGTATATTTAAAAATAAGATGACGCCTAACGGCCAACCAAACTCATACAAGAAGTATACAATAGGCATTAAAAAACAACAAACAAAAAAAAAAAAACAAATCTACCCTCAACTAGAGCCCAACCAAAAAAAAAAAAAAAACTGATTAAAGATTAAGGCCCTTCAACTATACACGGCTTAGCCCAAGACTAAAAGTTACTAACAAAAGAAAATTTCAATCTTTGAATTGAGAACTCGTCGTTTTCAAAAGCAATTTTATTTCTTTCTTTCCAAACCATCCAAAAGAGACACATAGGGGCTGCTCTCCAAACCCTTCTTCTCTTCTTGCCCACAAATGAACCATGCTACCCAAGAAGGACCTCTTTAACTAACAAATGAAGAATCCACAACACACTAAAAATGGTAAACAACAAATCTCACAAAGCCTTAGACTTGGAGCAATGAATTAGAAGATGATCAATGGTCTCTTCAACATCACAACAAAGGAAGCATCTATTCAAGAGTGACCATCCCCTCTTCTTTAGTTGATCCAAGGTTAAAACTTTACCCCAAGAAGCTTTCCAACCAAAAAAACCCAACCTTATGGGGAGCATAAGAGCTCCAAGTAGTGTTGTACAGAAACGGAACTACACCACTGCCGTCTAAAATACTATAAAAAGAATTAACAAAAAACAACCCATCCTTGGCCTTTTTCCACTAAACCCTACCCTTCATGTTGTTGACCACCTTATTCCCTTGTAAGGTGACAAGGAATCTCTCCATCGTCTCCATCTCCCAATCATTAACCAGCCTAGAAAAACAAGAGTTCCATATCCCTCCTTCCCCAAAGCAACCCACACCTCAACCACCCATTCCTCTTTAGAAGCAACCAACTCAAACAACGAAAGGAATGAACAACTTAAAGTGTCGTCGCCACACCACTTATCCTCCCAAAATCTCACTCTTCTTCCACCCCCCATGAAGAAAGCAAAATTGTTCCTCATTAAAGGACATTCCTTCCTAATTTCCTTCCAAAACCCCACACCATACCCCTCTCTCACTTCCCAGGTACACGACCCCCTTTTTTCTACGCCATACTTCCTACTTATCACTTGTTTCCAAAGAACCCCATTTTCTTCCCCAAAGCACCAACTCCATTTACCCAAAAGGGCTCTTTTAAGATTAGAAAGGCTTCTAACACCCAAACAACCCTTCCTTTTATTAATCAAACAGCCTCTCACTTTACCAAATGAAGCTTCTTCTCCAACCATCTCTCACCCCAAAGAAAGTCCATTTGAATTTTCTCGAATCTCATCATAAAAACTGGAGCTTTAAAGTAGAAGCTACTTAAGCTTCTCAAGCTTGCAAATGCCACTAGGAATCTTACTCACCAAAATTGGATTTTCAGATAAATCAAGAACATGATGAAATTCCAAAAAATAGAAAGAACATTACATGAAACCAAGTCGCTTCCCAAGTTGACAACTTGTAGATTCTTTAGTGACCCTACGCTTTCTGAGATCTTCCCTTCAACATGGTTTCTGCTAAAATCAAGCGCCCTCAATGAGCCAAACTCAAAAATCTACTCTAGGATTGTACCCCAAATGAGATTCAAAGTCTCCAAAAAACTACACTAGGAGAGATGGAGAGGAATGGGTTGGTTGAAGAGATTGTTAACAAAGTTGGGTTAAAGAGATTTTGGAGTCCACACAGAGAAGCGAAGATTTCACCAGAAAGGTTCAGGCTTTGAACGTTGAGAGAGGTAACAGAGAGAGGTGGAAGCATTGGATCTTAAAGTGGCAATGACAAACACGGCTATGATAGTGAGGAAGAGGTGCTACCCATGGTAGGTATGACAATGAGCGGGAGAAACAGAGATGAATTGAAGGGAATGCTCGAGTTTCTTTTGTTGAATCAGTCGTCTTAGATTGGGGTTAAAAATGAGAGGAAGTCAAGAAATCTTGTTTTGGGAAATTGTGAAATTTTGGGAAATTTTAGATGGGCACTCTGTTCGGGTAGTGACGAAGTTAAAAGAGAGAAAAAAAATGTTTGGGAAATTTCAAACTATAGTAATTTTTATTTTTATTTTTAACCCTTCTACCTGCTACGCAACGTGGATGTTGACATGGAGACTAGGTAAGGGCAAATTGGGCATAAAAAATCCACTTAGCACAAAGTGTACAAAAATCCAATATTTTTCCATATAAACATAGGAACTTGGGAATTGAAAAACTTAGGTTCTAAAAAGTTAATTATTTCCAAATGGGCATGCCAAAACATACTTTTCCTTTTGTCGATTATAGAGAGAAAAGTATCCTTGGGTACCCAAGGTGCATGTCATCTCATTTTTTGTACCTCCAAATCCCAAGACATCGTATGAATCTCTTTGTACTCATGATCATAAAAAACTAAAGGAGTAGAATGTAAACGAGTCAACTTCTCCACAACAAAGCTATAAGAGTACATTAACTAAACAAATTTAAAATATATCACAATTTAATTCTATAATTCAAAATTTTGATATATTTGTTAGTATACACAAATAAATAAAACATTTCTTTTACCCTTGTAATACTCCACAATGCCATTTTATCTATATTTATTAGTATGAGTATCTTTAGTAAATTTATCATAATTATAAGATTTTTCTAAAAAAATTTATGGGTATGTACTAAAAGTCACCCTTATATTTCTATTTGAGCTTAGTCTTAAAACATTTTTTTAAAAGCAATATAAACTCTAAATTATGTCTAATATCTCTTACTGAGATTTCTCATCAAAAACCAAGAAAGACCCATATGAAAAATGCATAGACAAATTAAACATATCCATGCATATTGTATAAAAACTCACACTAATATTCAAGTGTTGATGTTGATTATATATATATAAAAGAAATTTCAGGATGATATTCATGTTGAAAACCTCTCAAATTTCAACATCATAATCATTCATTCATTTGTTTGGGTTTTTATTATTTGATTGAATAAAGTGAGTGAATGGGGGCATTAAATTTATAGGGGCCTCACATAGCCTTTTTATGGAACCATGACCAAAAAGTCTAGAAGCCAACATTACTAATATCATTCATTCTGAATAATCAAAGACAGCTTCAACATGATCCCCCCAACTTCAATTAAACTTGTCTCTATATTTCTTTTAGATATCACCATTTCGATTGGGTTTTAAAGAACTAAACTGTTTGAAAGAGTTTAGTTTGGTGTGAGAAAAACATTATGGCCTTTTAAGGAAACAGTCCTAAACTATTTTGGTTCTTGAGGCCCATAATGAAAACTCAAAGGTCTCATTCAACCTTACTCGCTTGCCCTTGTAGGCCATGTTTAGAGAAAAAGAAGGGAATATGCTTGACCTGTTTGCAACACTTAAGCAACACAATCCAAAGAGTTGGAGAGGATGAGAGGCCTTGTGCATCCTACAAGCTTAAACATTTAAGAAAATTGGTTATCAACATAATGTCTGAGCTTTGTTTGGCAGGACATCATATATTTGAACCTCATCGAATATTTGTTTCCTCAATTTGTTGAGTCAATGTGGAAACCCAAAAGAGCTGAGCCCATGCATTTCTCTATGCGAGGGTATGGGGCTGCACATGAGGGTGTTGGAGAGTATGATATCAATTGTAGAGCTAAATTCTATAGGTTTAAAGCTTTCAGAAAAATTGGTTGTCTAACACAAAGAAAGGGCCTAACAAAAATGGGGGAGCCTTCAAGCACTTCAACAAAATGCCAACCTTTTTTTTTTTTTTTTTCTGTGAGCAAAAAACAGGAGGAAGCTTACATTTAACATTTCTATACATACAGATCAGGTTCCTTGTTCATGAACTATTTTCATCAGACCATTTTAGAGTGGCGACATCATCCAATGGCCGATAATTTTTATGCATAAACTACAAATTGAAAATATTAAACTCACCTAATAACACTTTCCAAAGCTGCATCCTATTTTTCCTAGTCATCAATGTTCTTCATGTATTCTTTTGAAAGTTTGGTCTCCATTATCAACTGCTGTTCTTTGATGAGAGAGTAGCCAGACTCAAGTAAAGCATCAATAGTTTGCTGTTCAACCAAATGCAACAACTGCTGTCAGTCTAAAAATTAGCAGATTAGTTATATGCAGTTTGAAATTCAAGAAAAGAGAATGTATAGTGCTAAATGTTTTAAAGAGTTCATCCATTCGGAAATGAAACTAATCCCATCGTGGTGCTGATCCAAAGGTCTTCATCTTCGATGGCAGTCTTCTTCTTAAGAAAACATAATGCTATTCCAAATGCTCATTGGTAAGAAGATTTCTATTTTTGGAACAAGTAAAAACTTGTCCACTAATGATAGCTGTAAGTATTTTTTTCTAGTTTGATTTGATTCTACAGATGCACTATTTTTCACTGACATCTGAGTGCAACAGCACAAAAAAAAAAAAACTCATTGTTTGTTTAAAAAGGATTGAAAAATACTAACCTTCGGTGGAACAAACACAGGAAGTTCTTCATCCTTCCTTCTCCTGAGGAGTTTGTTTCCGAGATTTTCAAGACCTCCAATATCATCCACCCACTGCCATAACAAAGAGTTAGATAACAGATGTGTATAAGTAACAAATGCTAATTTAAGTCCATCTGTTGCAGCATTTTGACTACCTAAAAGCTCTTTTCAATTGAAGTTGTTATAGTGTGTTTAGTTCACAGCAACACTCTACAGCAAAGAGATTTGAGACTTCAAATTTTTTTCTCTCAATGCAGATCAGTCCTGATGCATTTGCAGAACTTATATGAACTGGAATCTGAATTAAAATCTCTTATTTCATGCATTTTCTCAGGAAAAAAAAAAGGCACTTTACTAGAAGGCAACTGTACCAAACCTGAGTTACTGCTTCATAAAATGCTAACAGATTTTGAGTTCCCAGGCATAGCAAGATATCCCCTGTTTGTTTTAAGTAGTTTGTTACTGATTTGTTGGTATTCCCTATTGATAAGGGACGTGTTGTTTAGTTTGATCTATTCTTTAGTCATAGACCATGTTTCTAGGATTGTTAAACGTGGGTTACTTTCAGTTCTGTTTGAGTTATCTTTGTAAGGCTATTTATAAGCCAGTAAGTTATTTATTCAATCAATAAGATATTCTCCCATTTCTTACTTTTTAATACACAGATTTCTTAACATTTGGTATCAGAGCCACATCACTAGGCCTGATCAAAACTTGAGAAGAAGCAGTCTTCTAAGCGTGTAGCAGTAAGGATGGCAACTAAAAGTAACTTTGTGCAACCAGCAATTCCAAAGCTTGATGGACACTATGATCACTGGTGTATGCTCATGGAGAAGGAGCTTGATAGAACAAGGGATCCCTACAGCAGAAGCAGGGGCAGAACTCACTGAAGGACAAAAGAAGGTGATTGAAGATGCAAAACTGAAGGATTTGAAGGCTAATAGTTATCTCTTCCAAGCCATTGATCGATCAGTCCTGGAGACCATTCTGAACAAGGATACAGCAAAGAGCATTTGGGACTCTTTGAAGCAGAAGTACCAGGGGACGACACGGGTGCAACGTGCACAACAACAAGCTCTTCGAAAGGAATTTGAGGTGCTCAACATGAAGGTAGGGGAATCTGTGAATGAGTACTTTGCTTGAACCCTTTCTATAGCCAACAAGATGAGGGTTCATGGTGAGAAGATGGAGGATGTTGTGGTCATTGAAAAGATTCTGAGATCTATGACTCCTAAATTCGACTATGTTGTGTGCTCTATTGAGGAGTCTAATGATCTAGACACCTTATCCATTGATGTCCTACAAAGCAGTCTTCTGGTGCATGAACAAGGCATGCATGGCCATTTTGTGGAAGAACAAGCATTGAAGGTTACTTATGAAGATCAATCAAGAGGAAGAGGACGAGGTTGTGGTGGATTTAGAGGAAGAGGAAGAGGTAGAGGCAGACAAAGCTTTGACAAGTCTACCATTGAGTGCTACAATTGTCATAAGCTTGGACATTTTCAATATCAATGTTCAAACAAGGAGACAGAGACAAAGGCACACTATGCAAAAGCTAGTGGAGAAATGTTGTTAATGGCACATGTGGATGTCAAGGAAGCTAGTAAAGAGGAGTTATGGTTTCTTGACTCAGGTTGCAGCAACCATATGTGTGGCAAGAAGGAGCTTTTCTCTAGGCTTGATGAGAGTTTCAGCACTTCTGTAAAGTTGGGAGATAATTCAATCATGGCTGCGATAGGAAAAGGAAATATACAAATGCTTGTGAATGGAATTGTGCAGGTCATCACTGAGGTGTTTTACGACAAGTGTGGGATAGCTACAAGAGAAGGGGCTTGCAATTCTCATACAACATGGGAAATGTAAGATTTATCATCCAGAGAGGATTAATCATGGAGACTGCAATGTCCTCAAATAGAATGTTTATCTTGCCTGCTCAAAAACTGCTAAAGGAAGAAATCCGCTTTTCTTCTCTTAGAGAGGATCAAGCTCGGCTTTGGCACTTTAGATATGGACATTTAAGCTTCAATGGCTTGAAAACTCTTCAGCTGAAAAGAATGATGAATGGACTGCCACGATTTCAAGCTCCTTCGAAGGTGTGTGAAGACTGCTTGGTAGGAAAACAACGAAGAGATCCATTTCCAAAAGAGAGCACATGGAGGGCTTCTTAGATTCTTCAACTGGTGCATGCCAACATTTGTGGACCAATCAATCCCACTTCAAATAGCAAGAAAAGGTACCTGATCACTTTCATTGATGATTTTTAGCCGCAAAACTTGGGTTTATTTCTTGGTAGAGAAGTTGGAAGCTTTCATCACTTTCAAGAATTATAAGAGTCGTGTTGAGAAAGAAACTGGTTCATATAAAAGATGCCTTTGCACTGATCGTGGAGGAGTATTCACATCACACAACTTCACAGATTTTTGTAAGGAAAATGGCATACGTAGACAACTGACAACTGCATATACTCCACAACAGAATGGTGTTGCAGAGAGAGAGAACTGAACTATTATGAATATGGTGCGAAGCATGCTTTCAGGAAGAAAATTTCCAAAAACTTTCTGGCCTAAAGCAGTCAACTGGACTGCCTATGTTCTGAATAGAAGTCCAACTCTGGTAGTAAAAGACATGACTCCAGAAGAAGCTTGGAGCGGATCTAAACCATGAGTTGATCACTTCAGGGTGTTTGGTTGCATATCACTTGTCCATATTCCTGATAGTAAGAGGACTAAGCTTGATGACAAGAGTGTGAGATGTGTTCTACTCGGAGTTAGTGAGGATTTGAAGGCATATAGATTGTATGATCTAGTCTCTCAGAAGATAATAGTAAGCAGAGATGTGAAGTTTGAAGAAGAAAACAGTTGGGATTGGAACAAGAGTCATGAAGAAGCCATTATAGCTGATCTAGACTGGGGAGAAAGTGACAAAGAAGTAGTCCTAGTTGATACCCGATAAAGGAAACATCGAAGCTGATCACCACGACAATACAATGGAAAACATGGAGGGTAATGATTCAGATGAGTCAAATGAAGAAAATCCACTTAATCCTAATGAAGGAAGAATCAAAAGGCCACCACCTTGGATGAGAGATTACAAAAGTGGAGAAGGTCTATCTGAGGAAGAAGACAATGCATATCAAGCTTTGTTTGCAGCCAGTGATCCAGTCTCATTTGGCAATGCTGTGGAAAGTATGAAATGGAGAAAAGCAATGGATGCAGAGATAGAAGCCATAGAGAGGAATGATACATGGGAGTTGACAGACTTACCTGCTGAAGCAAAGAAGGTTGGGGTAAAATGGGTTTACAAGACAAAGCTCAATGAGAATGGAGAAGTGGATAAGTACAAAGCACAGTTGGTAGCAAAGGGTTACAATCAAGAATATGGGGTGGTTATACTGAGGTTTTTTCACCTGTAGCTCGGTTAGATACAATTCGAGTGGTGATTTCTCTTGCAGCTCTAAAGGAGTGGACAATCCACCAGTTAGACGTAAAGTCAGCCTTCTTCCATGGTGAACTAAGTAAAGAAGTCTTTGTCAAACAGCCTCCTGGCTATGAACAGAAGGGCAATGAGCAGCAGGTGTACAGACTGAAGAAGGCTTTGTATGGACTTAAACAAGCTCCGCAAGCTTGGTATAGTCGTATAGAGTCCTATTTTATGAAGGAAGGATTTGAGAAATGCCACTATGAACATACTTTGTTCATCAAGACTGGAAAAGGAGGAAAGATCTTGATCGTGTGTCTCTATGTGGATGATCTTATATTTACTGGGAATGATGAAAGTATGTTCGCTGAGTTTAAGAAATCCATGATGCTTGAGTTTGATATGAGTGATCTTGGAAAAATGAGATACTTTCTTGGCATTGAGGTGATGCAAAGATCAAATGGCATCTTTATTAGTCAGAAGAAATACACACAGGAGGTGATGGAAAGGCTCAACATGGACAAGTGCAATCCAGTTCACAACTGATTACTACTCAAAAAGTGTTATTTCATAGCTTGTAATTAACTCTTATAAACACTTTTGAGTAGTAGTTATCACCTTTTAACCCAATTAACATATTAAGGACCCTTGCAATCAATTCTAATCAAATTGTGTTAAGTTTTGGTGTTTTGATAGCTTTTTGATCACCAAAGCAATCAGAGATTGAGGAGAGTTCTTTGGAATCCATGGCAAAGCAATGGAAAGCTCAGAAACATGAAGAACCGAAGCTTTGAAGTCCTTTTCCATAAGCAAATCCGGAATGCAAGGAGCAAAAGATGTCCGGACAGGGCGTCCGGACACACCATCAGATGGCGGCGGAACATGGGCTGTGGCAGACTGTCGGAATGACGTAGCAAGGCTTGCTCACTTTAGTCAATGATCCGGACAACATATCCGGATAGGATATGCTATTGTCCGGGTGTGATGTTCACGAGTGCCGTGTGCTTCTCCCTGAGGGAGTCCGGATAGGGGAGCGCGTCACATGTCCTCTTGGGGAATCCGGATGGAGTTGATCCGGATAGCCATGCGCACTCCGTGTCATCCGGGAGAGGGGTCCCTACACCTTGCACACGCAGACGGTCCCCCTTGCGACATAGCTCATTCCACCCGGGGGAAGAATTCTGTCTGGCCGACATTCCACCTTCTCCGGATATCTCACATCCGGATGGGAGAGGAGGACGTTTCAACTTCCCCGGTCAGACATGTCTGGATCCTCTGAGCGAATATTTCACATCCGGATATCCCACAGCCGGATGGGAGAGGAGGACGTTTCAACTTCTCCGGTCAGACAGATCCGGATCCTCAAATAGCGCTTACCCGGAGAGTTTTTCTCTCAGTATACAGTGTCGCGGTGTTCTCCTGAAGCTTCCTGATATTTCCGACCGACATCTTGAGATATTTTGCTTTAGATATTTGTTGTCTAAATCCCCAAAGTCTCCTTGTAACCCACCTATCATAGGATTCTTTAGTCTTTAAGTAAGAACAAAAGGGTGAATAACCTCATATATATAGTTTGTAATTTTCTTTACAAATGATTATTATGTAATCAGCGAAAGGAAGATATATATTTTACAGAGCACTTGCTATGTTTTTCCTTGATATATTTGTTTTCTCGTTAGTTTTCTTTCTAGCCAAACAAGCTCTGAGGAAGTTTCCTCAGAGAATGAGTGGCTAGACTTTTAGTTCCTTGGAGTTAAGGTTGTCGGGAAAGGTTTCAAGTGCAAGAATTAGTAGCTTTGTGGTTTCAGCCATTAAAGAAGAGAAAGTGTGATCCTTTAATGATTTCTATGTTTTTAGTTAACTTAAAACACCTTCAATTCACTTGAGCCAACACTTGGTAAGGCAAGTGATCTCCGTCCATGGAGATGCACTAGTTTTCCTCTTGCGAGCTTTTGGGAAGTAACTTGAAGGTAGGATTTTCTAGAATTGCCAACACTTGGTAAGCTTTTGGACTCCAAGGAGACATCCATTAGTTATCTCTTGCAAGCTTGGGAAGGGAAGTCCAAAGTTAAAGATCACCTTGAATGGCAAATGCTAGGTGAGAGGCACGAGCCATTGCAAGTTGCATCAGTGAGAGGGATTTAGAGCTGAAATCCATTTAAAGGATACATCTGTACAACACCGGTTAGAGAATCGACTATATGTTAATTCTCTAATGCAAGGAAATGAACCAAATGACCGGAGCTCTGTTTTTGCATAAGGAACCTCCCCTGTGAACCCAAACCTCCAAGGAATGTTTTTCTTCAAAAGTAATTTCCATTACTTTCTTTTTAGTTAGCTTTAAACAAAACCTCATTTAAACAAAGTTTGTGTTTTATTTCTTAAGCTAACCTTGAAATGAAAAAGCACCAATTCAACTTTGAATTGGTATCAGTTGTGAGTTGAAAACCCTTCCCAGTGAACGATCCTAGAGTCACTATGCTATATTAGCTAAAGCTATCCTAATGCATGGTGATATAGGTTATAAATTTTGTTGATTACTCTCTCAATCAAAAGAGCACCAGCTGGACATAAATCAGCTGAGACACCAATTGGGAACGAATCAACAACCCTATGGTTCCTGGATTCAAGGTTACGAAAAATGGAGATGGAGTGAGGATTGACAGTACTTTCTATAAGAAGATTGTGGGAAGTCTTATGTATTTGACTGCCACTCGACCGGATGTTATGTTTGTGGTGAGTCTCATCAGCAGATTCATGGACTATCCTCCGAACTTCATTTGCAAGCAGCAAAGAGGATACTAAGGTACTTGAAAGGTACCATTGATTTTGGTGTGTTCTAGAAGGAAGTGAGGAACTGATTGCCTACATAGATAGTGATTATGCTGGGGATTTAGACGATAGGAAAAGCACTTCAGGTTATGTGTTTACGTTGAGCTTAGGAGCAGTGTCTTGGTCCTCGAAGAAACAACCTGTAGTCTCCTTGTCCACTACTGAAGTTGAGTTTATTGCTGCAACTTCATATGCTTGTCAAGCAATATGGTTAAGAAGGATATTTGAAGGTCTCAGCTATGCTCAACATGATTCCACAACAGTCTATTGTGATAACAGTTCAGCGATCAAGCTTTCTAAGAATCTAGTGATGCATGGTCGCTGCAAGCACATTGATGTTTGTTTTCATTTTCCTTCGTGAGCTCACAAAAGATGGAATTGTAGAGATGGTTCATTGTCATACACAGAAGCAAGTTGCTCATATAATGACTAAACCTTTAAAGCTTGATGCATTCTTGAAAATACGTGATTTGTTGGGTGTTTGTTTGGATCCTGGAGTAAACTGATTGCTAAAGCATTCAGTTTAAGGGAGGATGTTAAAGTATTTTTTAAGTGGTTTGTTACTGATTTGTTTGTATTCCCCATTGATAAGGGACGTGCTATTTAGTTTGATCTATTCTTTAGTGATAGACCACGTTTCTAGGATTGTCAAACGTGGGTTACTTTCAGTTCTATTTGAGTTATCTTTGTAAGGTTATTTATAAGCCAGTAAGTGATATTCTCCCATTTCTTGCTTTTCAATACACAGATTTCTTAATACTAGGTAAGTGGGTGAATAGTCCAATTGTCTATTATTAGCTGGTAGAACCAAAAATATTAAATAATATTATTTCACTGAAAAATAGTAGAAAATAGAAATTTGATTTTAAGAGGTTAGAAGGAGGTTATGTATCTCTTTGAATAGTTTGCAAATTTGTATTTTCTCTCTAGGAAGAAGTATTGGGCACGTTGTATTTGTAAGTGTTGTGTAAGAAATGTGATAAGCATATAAAAATATAAAATGAAGAGTCTAAAATGGGATTAGAGGATTGATATAGTGGTTCTAGCCTTGTAGATCAGCAGATAGCGGTAACATGGATACCATAAACAACCTGTAATCAACTCACAACAAAACTTCAATCAACATGGAAACAAGTTAACCTCAAACGTGTCTTCACACACTTCCTGCACCACACAAAACTTTGCTCAATTCAGAAAGAGCACAGGTTCGTATTCAAACATTCCTACGCAACACCCAACTGGCTAATTTGTTGGGCCAACAGCCACTATATGCCTGACGACTATGTCTGATACATACCTCATAATGGTAGTATTTATAGGAGACGATTTTGAAAAATATGCAGGCAAAAAAATAAAATGGGTATGAACAGGAGACATGCTTCTGGTTGTAATGTTTGACTCCATCAAGATGAAACATAAACAAGTAAGACACATGTTCATGGGTGCATATGTGTTTGTTCACATTCCAAATTTACAAATACTGTTGTGTCTACTAGCAGGATAATACTGTTCTGTCTACTAGCAGGGTTATGAGTAACATCAATTTTTTCCTTCATCGTGTATTCTAGGACTTGGAGACAAAGCAGAAAATCAGTATGGTTAACAAGAATTGTGGCCTTTGTGTCCTTGATCACCCTGTACTTATCCTCCCCAGCACATTTGCAAGTGATGGTTCAGTTGAAGTTGTGGCATAATTCTGAATCTACTACCTGTTTTACAGTACTATCAACATACATTAGAACTCCTGGCCTTGAAAAAAGAAATGTCTGCTTAGCACGACCAAAGTCATCATGACCCTGATGCTGCCGATTCTGGAAAACAATTAGCCAAAGCATATACATAGCTACTTAACTCTGGAGAGAGACCATAATTGTCCCTTCCCTGGAGCAGGAATCACATCACTCACGAGGTATTGGGAATACGCTTATTGTACTCCCAACCCAATGATTTAAGCCACCTCATTCTTCTCTCTTCAACTTATATAACCTCATCCACAGATAAAGTATTGAAATAAAGCTACCTAAGGTGATATAACTGCCCCCTCTTCTTGTAAATTCCTTTTTTCAGGACAACTCTAAAACCCACTAGCCCAGCTTTGGAGAACCATGGAAAACCATGGATACACAATTTGTCTGTGATAAACTGTGTATCAGGTAAGCCCAGGACTAACTCTATCGCACCCATTCTCGAGCAAGAATGCCTGCCAATTGAGCAGCATGCCTAGCCTCTTTTCTTGCAACACATTCAAGTATTGTTTCTTAGTGTATACAAAAGTACAACAACTGGCATCCAATATCCAGTCGTCATGAGAAAGTGTCACTTTTAGAGACTGTAGGGGCATCTCGAAGATTTCCATCAGCTACTGCCAGAGATTTGTTACCTAAATCATCTGTGTTCTCTCAAGAGTGTCTTCCTTCTGCTGAAAAACCAAGCAGCATTTCCACCTCACAAGTATTTATGAGCAAGGACATCCTAAATGTCCTTAACAATCCACAAGAACAGATGCCATTGATCGATTTAAGCAACTAAGACATAGTAATTGAGTTTTGACATCCCACCTTCCATAATAGTCATTAGGGCTGGGTTCTTTTATCTATCGATAGAAGAGCTCATCTTTACTCAATTAACAAAATGGATTATTGTTTCCAAGCAAGACAGCTTCCACTAGTTCCAGTAGAAGATCTCCACAAAAATCAGGTAATTCATTAAAAGAGATATCTAACCTATCTGTCTATTAATACTTCCATTGTTTGATCAATCTGTGCCTTCTAACTTCATGTTCATAGTATATAGAGATTCTAATTATGAGCACTAAAATGGTCCAATCCACCACTAGGAACCTCCAAAGACATTTGGTTAACTTCTAACACTATTAAGCATCTAATATGCCAAAAACTTATTAATGAGTCAAGGGTCCAGAAACAAGAAAAGAATATCACATACAACCAGCATTAAATTATTCTAGCCTAAAAATGAATTACCAAAAAATTAAATTATTCTTGCAAATAATATTGGAATTATGAAGAGAAATAGAAGAAGAAAATTATAATGCCATGATTTACATGGCAAATAGCTAATAACACTATCACAAATACAATATGATGGTAAATAGGTGATAAAAAACTGAAAAATCCTGGTCCATGAGAAATAATTTCCTGGAAAATGTGGCAAAGAATTTCCATGTTTCAAGTCAAAATGTCATTTACCTTGGAGATTGACCGATCATATGTTCGGGACCTAAGAGCTCCATAAAAATCCAAAGCTGCCCAAAATGGAAAGCTCATAATTCTTCAGTACACTTCCAATCAGTGTTAAGTCAATGGAATGCAAATCAATCATAACACGTGAAAATGAAGAATATAGGCATATTTGAGTACCAACAGAAGTTCTAAATGGCAAATATAAAACTCAAAGTACAATGATAACAAGAAAATCAATAACAATAATAATATCATGCTAATTTTAGAAACTATTTCTGAATATACTGAAAAATAGACTAAAAAACAATCAATAAGATATTGATGGATAGTTGATGTGTTGATGAACATTTTGATGTTTAGAAAATTCAACTATTCACAGAAGCCATTCTTCCTTTATACCTTTCCGTTTTTGTGTAGCTTCCTCTTGAGAAAAATACATAAATCTACACGTATTCCCATGTATCAGCCACAGGAATGGATACATCCACATGTTAATAGAGTTTTACTACACTGGTGATAGATTGAAGGGCGATGTAACTCTGTATCCATGTCTCAAATCAAATAACAAAACTCAAAACAAATTCAGTTTTGTATTAATTAATAAATAGGTCCAATCTATGTTTCTATATCATTTACAAAAAAATTTAAAATTTAAAATTTAAAATATACATATATATTGATTGCAATCCAAGGGCTATATTCCATAAAGCCTTTAATTTGGCCAAATCTTTGCTAGTCTTGTTCAAATCTTTGAAGTTTAAAAAGATTGAAAATACCTTGTTTAAATGGTACGTGTGCTTGATGAACCACCAAAGGGATTAAATAAGCATACCGTGCAGATGTATAGGATGATCCTAAATTTAAAACAACATTGTTTTAATGAAAAATTTTAAATTTTTTTTACCATTCTCTTAATGGAAGGAGTTCCTTTTTTTCTTTTTTCTTTTTTCTTTCCAACTTTTAACTTAGACAAAACTCAAAGCTAATTTCTCGATCAACTTTTGAAACCAAATTCACTTTTGAAAATTTCTATTATTTGTAACTTAAAAAGAAATCAAAGTACCTAAATTTCATGCAATTTGATTGAGAAATGAATTTACTACAAATTAGCAAAATTTTCATCAAGAAAATTGAATATAATTGATATAAGTTCTATTTTTAACCATTTTCTGTCTTATTTCTTAAGAAAAAGTAGATTTAAAATTTTTTGAAGAATTCTTACTAAAAAGAAAACAACAACATAAGGACCAATTGATTTGGATAGGAAACGAGTCTAAAATGAATCCACAAATTTTAAAAATCAAACAGATACTTAACCACATGCAGTCACTATGTTTGACTAATAACTCATCCATTTCTCAATAAAATTAAATTTGGTAAATTTTTTTAGATTCTTCATTCAAAAATGAAAATAGTAACACTAAAATCATAAAGTTAGATAAAAAGAGTTTACTATATTTTTTTCAAAATTGAAACTCTTTTTTTTCTTTTCTTTTTTTCTTTTTTCTTTTTTTTTTTTTTTTTTTTGATAGGTAAATAAAAGATTGTATTAGTAATGCCTAGAAGCGGCAAAAAAAGTACACACGAAGCATACAAACAACGCCTAAGAAGCTAGGCAAAAAGAAAGACGAAAACCTTTCTCCTAACCAAACAAAAGCCACTCTATAAAATCAATCATGGACAAAGAATGATCCTCTAAACACACCCTACCCCAATTCATAAAAGTGTACAAAAAAGAAAGTTTTAAAGCTTGGTCGAACCGTTCTGTGTCATTGAACACTTTTTCATTTCTTTCCTTCCATAAGGTCCACATTAAACAAAGGGGGGGCAGCCCTCCAAGCCTTTTCCTTTCTCTTACTCACAAAAGCACCATGTCAACCAACCAAATTCCTTTTGATTGAGGAGTGCAGGACCCACTACACACCAAAAAGGGAGAAAAGCAAGCTTCATAGCATTGTAGCCTTCTTGCAAAATAGGATCAAGTGGTCACTGGTTTCCTCTTCCATTTTACACAAGTAACACCTATTCGGCATATTCTAGCCCCATCTTTTGAGTTAGTCAATGGTCAAGATTCTATTCCAAGATGCTTCCCAAGCAAAAAAGCTTACCCTCATCGGAGCCCAGGACCTCCACATAATACTCCAAGGAAAAGGGTTTACTAGAAGCTCTTGTGAAGGAGCGGTAGAGTGATCTAACAAAAAATGAGTCGTTCTTGCTATTCTTCCAACTCAAGACATCCTCCACATCTCTATTCAAAACCAAAGGATGCAGTTTCCAGAATAAGCCCTCCTCCTCTTTCATTTCCCAATCATTAAAGTGTCTTGAAAACAGAGGATTCCAGCTGCCCACCTCCCCGCCCTCCTCCCAAGCATCAAACACCCACTCATCCTTGTTGACCGCCAACCAAAACAAATTAAGGAAAGCATCTTTCAACGTTTGGTCCTCACACCACAAATCCTTCCAAAATCTGACCTTCCTCCCATTTCCTACAACAAAGCGGGATCTAGAGCGAATACTTTCCCAATCTTTTCTAATAACTTTCCACACTCCCACACCATAGGCTCCCCTCACTTCTCTTGAACACCAACCTCCTTCCTCTACCCCAAATTTATCTATGATGACTTGTTTCCACAAAGAATGCCTCACTACAGCAAATCTCCAACTCCACTTCCCAAGTAAGGCTTTGTTTACAAGGTTGCGAATACCTAAGCCTCCCTACCTCATATCAGCACAAATTGAACTCCAATTCACCAAGTGCGGTTTTTTCACCAAGGCACCACCGCCCCATAAGAAGTCTCTTTGAATCTTTTCAAGTCTTGTACGCACCTTCCGCGGAATGAAAAAGAGAGATAAAAAGTAAATTGGGAGACTTGAAAGAGTGTTCTTTATCAAGGTAAGTCTCCCCTCCTTAGAGAGATGTTGCCTCTTCCACAAGGACAAACGTTTTCTGAATCTCTCTTCCACTACGTCTCATACCCTTGATGATTTGAAAGGGGAACCCAAAGGAAGACCCAAATAAGAAGTAGGAAGCTTCCCAACTCTACACCCCATCACCGAAACAATATTCTCCAAAGAATTAATACTTCCTACAAGGATAGCCTCACTTTTATCCCTGTTCACTTTTAAACCAGAAATTGCCTCGAACCATAAGAACACCCAACTCAAGTACCTCAGCTACTCACTATTGGCCTCGCAAAATAAAAGTGTGTCGTCAACGAACAGAAAATTGAGCATATCCCTTCCTACTCCACAACTACTTCCCACCTTAAACCCCTCAATTAAACCCCCACTTCTGGCTCTGAACAGTAGCTGGCTGAGAGCCTCCATGACTAATATGAAGAGATAAGGAGATAACAGGTTGCCTTGTCTCAAACCCCTAGTGTTGCAAAAAAATCCTGAAGGGGTTCCATTAATTAAAACTGAAAAATTAGCTATGGAGATTAATCCACCTCTACCCAAACCCCATCTTGGACATAACTGACATAAGGCAATCCCAATTAACATGATCAAACGCCTTCTCAATGTCTAATTTCAAAAGGAGACCAAAGAAATTATCCTTCAACTTGGAGTCTATAGCCTCATTTGCAATAAGCGCAACATCCATAATCTGCCTATCCTGAATGAAGGCATACTGGAACTCTGAAACCACCTCCCCCACAACTAGTTTCAGCCTATTTTCCAAGACTTTGGCAAGCAACTTGTAAAGGCTCCCAACCAAACTAATCAGTCTGAAATCTTTCACCTCTTCCGCACCCTCCTTTTTTGGGGATCAAAATGAGAAAGGTGGAGTTTAGACTCCTCTGAAAAGCGTCAAGGCGGAATAAGTCACCAAAAAAGGCCATAATCTCGTCTTTGGTAAATTCCCAGGAAAATTGCCAAAATGCCATAGTGAAGCCATCTGGACTAGACACTTTATCGCCGAAGAGGCTGTACAGGGCTTCGAATACTTCTTCTTCTTAGAAAGGCACCTCTAAACTTCTAGACCTTTATGTCCCCAAAACACGAAACTGTAGATCCCTAATTTGCGGTCTCTAATCCTCATTTTCCGATAACAAAGTCCAATAAGCCCTACACACCCCAGACTTGATATCTTCCTTGACGATAAGTGTGACCCCATTAATTTTCACCTTTGAAAAAAAGTTTCTTCTCACCCAGGCATTGGCCATCTTATGAAAAAACCCGGTATTCTTATCTCCCTCCTTTAACCAGGTTTCCCTTGATTTTTGTCTCCAAGAGGTTTCTTCCATTAAAACACAATTCTTGTATTCCTCTAAGTCCCCCATTCGAGCCTTTGCTTCCTCAATAGACAGGGGATTAACACTCTCCTTGGAATCCCATAATTGAATTCAAGAGAAGGCTTTTGATTTTCTAACAGAGACATTACGAAAAACTTCTTTATTCCATCTTCTTAGATCCCTTTTAAGAGCCTTCAACTTCTAAGCAAGACAATGGCTATTGGACCCTACAACCGAGTACCCAGTCCACCACTCTCTTACTAGCTTTTTGAACCTATCCGACATAAGCCATATATTCTCAAAGCAGAAAGGAGTCTTGCCTTTAACCCTCCCACCCTCCAGAGAAATGGGGCAATGATCAAAGACGATTCTAGGGAGAGCATATTGAAAGACACCCAAAAAATGGTCCTTCCACTCGTCGGAGACTAGAAAGCGGTCCAACCTTGATGCTGCTTGAGAATTAAGACCACCATACCAAGTGAATTGACCACCAAAAGAGGACAGATCCTTTAGACTCAGCTCCTCAATGACCTCAGAGAACCTTCTCATCTCTGTTGTCAGACTGAGCTCATTCCTTCCTTCCCCTGGAAATCTAATAGAGTTGAAATCCCCCCCTACGCAGCAGGGATCATCCCATAGGCCTTTAATTGCACCCAATTCTTCCCAAAACTCCTTTTTTTCCCTCGAAAAGACTAGTCCATGGACACCAATGAACACCCAAACAAAACCATCTTCCATATTCCTAAAATGACCCGAGATGGTGAAACCACCGTGCTCTAGCTCGAAGAGATCCAGAACCCTGTTGTACCAAAAAATCAGAATGCCTCCTAAGGCACCCTTAGCATTAATTGCACCCCAGTTCGTAAACCTTCCAGCACCTAAGCTTTTCACCACCTTTAATGACATCTCTTGCACCTTTGTTTCTAAAAAACAAACGAAAGCTACCTTCTGGGATCTAACCACTAACTTAATCATCCTCCTTTTCTCCCTATTGTTAAGGCCTCTGACATTCTAAGAGAGGATTTTGATCTTCATCAATCCATTGGAATCAGTTCCCAATTGTTCCTACCGCTCCTTCTATTCGCAAGTACAAGCTCTCCATAGCTAACCATGCAATCCAATCTCTTAACCTTTCAACGCGTAATGTAGACACCGCTTTCTTCTTCCTTCCTTTACAAGGGGTTCCCCCACCAGCCGTCCTCTTCAACTTCTTCAGAAGCAAAACAATTTTTTTCTTCACACCCCTTAACTAGCATTCCCAAGAATCTACTAAAATCTTTGAAATTAGAGAGCTCCTTATCAAATGGCAGATCCTCTCCAAAGGAAGCCTTCTCAGGGAAAACCACCTCTGAACCATCTTGCAGAACCATAGAGAGAGGCCCCTTTACAGTTTCGGCCCTTACCTCCAGCACACCCTCATCCCGCTCGGAGGATCCTCCCCAAAACTTCTGAATCAGTGTTGTCCCTCTGCATTCCCTGCCCAAAAAAGGAGAATCCAGCACCCAAAAAGAAGTAGAAGAAGAAAAAGGCCCTTCCTCCCAAGAAGAACAGGACCAAGAAACCGTACCTTGGAATCTAAGAACTTCTTCTAAGAGAGCGACGTGTCACGGGCTTAGTCTTTTCCTAAGCTCATGCGGCACTTAGACAAGTCAAGACCCTTGTTCTTGCTAAGTCAGCCTTACTCCCAATGCTTAGCTTGCTAGACTAAGATGCTCACAACTTGGAAGCTTTTATTACTCAAAGGAAAGTTTACAAGTGCTTTGGAACTCACTTGCTTGGTGCCTTGGCCAAATGAGACCTTCACCTATTTATAGGCACCAATGGAACTTTCTGGAACCTTGGAGGGTTCCTTACAAATCATGAATATTCTAGAACAACTTATACAATTCTATGTACAAGTCTATGTACAAGAATATACAAGAGATCTCTAGAATTCTCTAGAAAGCCTTGGACTCCTCTCATTCCTTCCACCATAGTGTAGAGATGTGTAGACATCTCTAGACATCTCTAGAACCTTCCACACTCTTCCCACCAATGGCTATGTGTAGGAATCTCCAAAAGCTTCTTGGGCTCTATATAAACCCATGGGGAGGCTCATTTGAAGCATCCTGTGACAAACGTCTGCTAATGGCTTTGAGTTCGCCTCCAAAGCCGTCGAAAATGACACACAAGGATCGGGACCTTAGGGAGAAACCATCATGGTTAACGAGAAGCTAGGGCATCAATCATGGAGTGCTTCTTTGGGAGGAGAGTGGAAATTCTCCCCTCCTTTTAAAAGACAAGCAGGACCCACTTCCAATTGGGCCTTGCCTAAAGAAAGTCTTTTAAGGCTACCTCCAATAACAAAGCCCAACATGGCCCGAAAAACTAAAATAAATCAAACATTATTACTTCAAATAAAAGTTCTCCAATCAGAACTCCATAAGCAAACTCACATTCATCTAAATATCCACTAAACTCAACAATTTCAACTTATTTTGAAAAATAAAAAGTTAGGATTTGACATTCTTAATTTCCCAAATTAAAATTCCGAAAAGTAATGAATTAATTCTAACAATTGAAGATACACTTCTATCATAAATTTATAGATCAAAATATGCACTAGATACAAATAAGTGAGTAATCAATGAAGTTAACCTAGAAAAATTCCAACATTTTGTCAGCAGCTGAACATGATTAGAAATTGTGATTAGTACCCAATTGCTAATTTCCTAACTAATTGCAAAATTAATCATTATAAACTTTTGGAATTGTAATCCATTTTAGCATTTTTTTTTTTTTTTTTTATTGGAAACGACACAAATATTTATTGATAGATAAAAATAAGTACAAAAGAAGGATGAGGAATCCTCCTGCCAAAGAAAGCTAACTAAAGAAAAATACACTGAAACACAAGCAAACACTCTAAAAATTCCTCTCCCTAAGGAGTACACACTGCTATCCAATCAAGTTGTATCACATTAAGGGGGGTCCCCTTAAAAACCTTGGAACAATAAGCCCAAAGAGAAGCAAGGAAAACAATAGAGTCCCAAAGATACTCTGAATTCCTTGCTTTATCCTCAAAAATCCTCGCATTTCTTTCCCACCACACAATCCGAATAAGAGCGGTGCTTGCCGCTTGCCACAAGGCTATCCCCCTCTTAGACGAACCAAATCCATTAAATTTGATGTGCATCATGTCAAGGATGCTCCTCGGGGGGACCCAATCCATCTTAGCTAACTGAAATAGTCTGTGCCACAACCCAATCGTCAAGGAGCAATGAAGAAAAATATGATCAGCTGATTCCCCATGCTTCATGCACAGAATACAAATATCCGGACTAAGGGCTTTGTAGGGTCTTCTCACTTGTAGCATGTCATTAGTATTCACCTTCTTGTGTGCCACTAACCAGATGAAGGACTGCACTTTGAAAGGAACTTGAGAATTCCAAACGAACTTAGAAGGAAAAACCTGAGGAGATCCAGAAAATTGGGATAAAGCTAGAAAGAAAGATTTAATTGAAAAAAGCCTTGAAGAAGATAAGGGCCAAAATCTGGCATCTGGAACCAAAGGAGATAAATGCAATCCATCGAGAGATCGCATGAGGCCTTCTAAGTCCTCTATCTCAGAATCTGACAGGTTACGACGGAAATTTAAATTCCAAGAGAAAGGACGAGTAGGACCGAGAACTGAAGAAATAGGTATGTTTTTATCCAAGACTACTCTAAATAGACTTGGATATTGAGAACCCAAAGGTTGGTCCCCCCACCACAAATCTTCCCAAAACCGAATTCTTTCCCCATTTCCTACCACAAACCGAGTAAACGAGGAAAACTCCTGAAAGACTTGAGTAATAGCCTTCCAAGGACAGCGATGTGACCATCTGACTAATGTGTTAGCATCCCAACCATTGGAATGTGAACCATAAATGCTAAGTATGACCTGATGCCATAGAGCTGAACCCTCTCTAGGGTACCTCCACAGCCATTTCCCTAAAAGAGCGAGATTCCTCATAGAAATATTCCCAAAACCCAAACCCCCTATTTCCTTCGGTTTACACACGACATCCCACCAGACTAAATGATCCTTTTTGCCTTCCCCAATCCCTGACCATAAAAAATCCCTCTGCAACCTCTCGATTTTTGCAGCGACTGAAGCGGGTAACTTAAATAAAGACAGAAAGTAACAGGGCATATGGGTAAGGCAAGATTGGATGAGAGTTATCCTCCCTCCGAATGATAGGTATGCCTTTTGCCATCCATCTAATCTTCTTGAAATTCTCTCAATCACAGGATCCCAAAATCCCCCTGCCTTGGGGTTCCCTCCCAAAGGAAGACTCAGATAGAGTATAGGCCAGCCTGAAGCCTTGCATTCAAGTGTCTCAGCCAATCTTGAAATATGAGCTTGATCCAAATTGATACCATAAATATTACTCTTGTCTAGATTGACCTTAAGCCCAGAAATATGCCCAGATGCTAACAAAAGACTCTTGAGAGTCTGCAAGTCTTCCTCCCTAGTGTTAGAAAAAAGATGGTGTCATCGGCAAATTGCAAATGAGAAACCCTAGTTCTGTTTCTACCCACCCTGAAACCCTCCAACATATTTCTCTCCTCTGCTCTCAAAAGCATCCTACTCAATGCATCTGCTACTAAAGTAAACAAAAAGGGGGATAAAGGGTCGCCTTGTCTTAATCCTCTCGATGCCTTAACCCAACCTTTAGCGCTACCATTCACCAATACTGCATAAGATACCGATGACAAACATCCACTCATCCATTTTCTCCATTTAGGACTGAACCCCTTCTTCTCCAACACTTGATCTAAAAAATCCCACTTTACGTGCTCGTAAGCCTTTTCAAAGTCAATTTTAAAGACGACACCTTCCTCCCCTGATCGTCTTCTCTCATCTACTATCTCATTTGCTATGAGAACCGCATCCATTATTTGTCTCCCTTGAACAAAAGCGCCTTGAGTAGAATGGATGGTTTCATGTAAAACCCCTCTAAGACGCCCTGAGAGCACTTTGGCTATTATCTTATAGAGACTAGTGATCAAACTAATGGGTCTAAAATCTGAGATTTTCTTTGTCGTACTCTTTTTGGGCAAAAGAACAATGAAAGAGGCATTAGTGCTTTGATTGATAACTCCGCTCCTATGAAATTCTGCAAACACTCTCACTAAATCCTCCTTAATCACATCCCAACAGTCTTGGAATACTGCAATAGTAAAGCCATCAGGCCCCGGACCCTTGTCCCTATCCATCTGAAAAATGGCTTTAGAAATCTCTTCTTCAGTGAAAGGGGCATCCAAACTTATCGCGCTCTCTTCCGAAATAGGGGACCAATCTAATCCTTCAATACTCCAAGACTCTCCTATAGGACTCGCGTAGAGATTTTCAAAGTAAAGTAAGATCTCCTCTGTGATTCTCTCGGCATTATTCAACACTAAGCCCCTTTCATTTTCCAAAGTCTTGATATATTTCCTATTTCGCCTGCCATTAGCCACTTTATGAAAAAACTTAGAGTTGCAATCCCCTTCCTTAACCCATTTCACCCTAGCTTTTTGTCTCCAATGGATTTCCTCCCTCAAAATTAATTCCTTTAGCTCCCCTTTTCTTAAGGCTCTTTGATCTAACAATTCAGAGGTGAGACCCCCATCCTGCTCAATGGCGTCAAAGTTAGCTAAATCCTTGAGGATACTTTTTTTCTTTTCATTAAGCTCTCCAAAAGAATTATTATTCCATTCCTTCAATTTGGCTTTAACAAATTGTAATCTCCTCATGAACTTGTGGCCTTCCCATCCGTTTCCTTGATAACCCCTCCACCAGATTCTAAAATTCTCCTTGAAACTAGGATGTTGCAACCACATGTTCTCAAATCTAAAAGGTGTTGGGCCCCACATGAACGGGTTGGTATCCAAAGCAATTGGCCAATGATCCGAGGTCCTTCTGATAAGGGTTTCTTGAATGCCTTGGGGAAAGAGCTGCCCCCACTCGTTTGAGTAAAGAAAACGGTCTAATCTCTTACACACGGGAGACTCTTGCATATTTGACCAAGTGAATGATGTGTTTCGAAGAGGTGGATCTAGCATTTCACATTCTCTAATAAAACTATCAAAGTCCCTCATGCTTGAAGTTAGTCTAGAGCCCCCCAATTTTTCTGTACTTCTCCTTATGACATTAAAATCACCGCCCACACACCACAACGGAAAAGTTAGACCATAAATGTCATGAAGTTCCACCCAAAAATCCTTCCTAAGTGAGGGACTATTTGGACCATAAACTGCAGAAATCCAAAGAGATCCATAGCCCTCCAAGGCCAACTTGACCGATATTGAGAAAGAGCCTAATACCACTTCCTCCTTGCACAACTTTTTTGAGTCCCAAATGAACAAAATCCCTCCTGATGCCCCACACGCTGGGAGAATAACCCAATCCTTATTTCTGACCGTCCAGACACTGCCCACTAGCCTTCTGTCACACTTCTCCTTTTTTGTTTCCTGAATCATCACAACATCCGGATTCTCTGACCTAAGGAAATCTTTAATCACCCTACGCTTAATACTCGAACCCAAACCCCTAACATTCCAACTGATAATTTTCATGGAAAAACACTCAGGCCCTAACCCTCCAAACCAAATCCACCTGGATTCAAACGCCTATGGGCCTCTATTCTTCCTCCTAGAGTACACCTTAATGTCCAGAGAGCATAGAACCTCTCGCACTTTAGCCATTTTCCTAGGGGACAGGCCATCGATAAGAAAGTCTTCCGGTGGGGATGCCACATTAACCCCCGGACTGCCTGACATCAGGTTAGAAGACTTCCCAGGGGTAGATCTCTCGGACATCTGGTCAAAAACAGCTCTCTGATTCTCCTCCTCAACATGGACAGGGATGCCATCAAAATTTAAAGGGCCAACATCACCTATTTCAGGAAAAATTTTAAATTTACCTTGATTTACCGAAGGAGACTGGGAAAAAAATTCTGAATTTGGGAGATGAGGACCAGAGGGACCCAGTAGAGTCTTTTCCAGATTACAGAAAGAAGATGAATAAGGCTCGGGTGGCTGAGAAGAAAAAGGCAGACTTTCCTCCAAGTTTTCCACTCCCGGAATTTCACAATTTTCCCCCAAAATGATTTCCTTACCTCTGGTTCTTGGAATAGAAGGTGATACCGTGACTGAAGAACCACAAGGATCGTACCCCGCTCGGCCCGTAAATCCTCCTTTGTCGTCTTCGATTTGGGATTTTCGCGGGTCCATCTCTCCACTTGACGTCGAGCTCTCTTCCTTTGACCAGCTGTTGCATTTCCTTGGCAGAAGACAACGGAAGATGGGACTGTCTCTGATACCTTGAGATCCCAACCCGCCGTCCACTCCCAGATTGCGAGCTTCGCGACGAGGCGCTGCGTTCCGTAGGGGAAGAGGCTCGCTGCTACTCCGTTGTCCAAGACGGCGAGCCGCGCTTGGAAGGAAGGTTTTGGACCACATCTTCCTTGAATCCGTCGTCTTTTCCCCTTGCGTGAAGACTTCCATCTGAACTAGTGGAGCTTTCCCCTTCCTCGCTGCGCTTTCTTCCTCTCGAGGCCTACCTTTCATGCCAGAGGACTTCGGTCCTCCTAGAAATTGGCCCAACCCCGACGGGCCTATTGACTTATAGCCCACAGTCCGACGCCCGTAACAATCGTCTTCTGTTTCTGAAGGTGGGCTAGGGTTGGATAACGTCTGGGCCTGTAACTCACCGGCCCGACCATCCTCTCCAAGTATTACCTCGACGTCGGCCCTCTCATCGCCTGAACATAGCTGCGTGGTCGCTTGTGCAAAGGAGCCCACTCGCTGGAGAGAAGAAGATGATGCCGCTGCGTCATGGGCTTGAGGGGCGTCTGGGCCAGCTTGCAGCCCACGACTCCTTCTCCCTCTTTGGGCCCTTGCTGGATGGGCTTTAATTGAAGTCTCAGGCACTATGGGCCCAAGAAAATTCTCTTCTACTAAGCCCAATCTGCTCCCTTCCCTTCCTTTCTCCCTTTTGGCCGCCATGCTTTTACTTGAGCACCGATAGCGTGCCCGGTGAAGAAGCTCCCTACTGTAGCACTCATTACCCCTGATGCTACCTCGTAGCCCCTCTGCAAATTTTGTCGTCTGAGAGACGCAACCCCCTTCTTTCAACCACTCGTACTTGCAGTGGGATGTCTCGGACTTGACCGTGTCGTCTTCACCCTCTTCTCCGATGACTGAAACTGCCACTGTATGTTTCCAGGCCCCGTCTTCCACCTCAAGCAACGCTGGAAGCACGACATTAGGATGCATCTCCACCCACAGCTTCACCTTCGTCAAGTCCAACAGCTTCACGGTTTCCCTAGCTACCTCCGTCACCCTCCCCCACTTCTTCAAGATGAATTTCAGCTGGTCTTCCTCCCACAAATGAAAAGGAAGACCTTTCAACTCTAACAAGCCCCGTCTGAATTTTCCAGGAATAATCATATTTTCACTTGGCGCCCATCTTCTTAGAAGAACAGGCCTTCCTTTCACTAAAAGTCTCTCCTGCTCCTGGAACCATATTGCTCTTCCTGCTGTACTCACAAAGAAACACCCCTTGAAGGCGGAAATGGGATTTATAGACACCATACCTTTCACACCCATCATCCTCGCAATGGCCTTGCCTTCATGAGTCCAGTCTTGGACTTTTTCTTTGCATTCACATATTACGGCTCTGGCCCATTTTCCAGCTAATAATGGAACTCCACTCCTACTTCCATCCTCTGCAACCACCTCTGCATATGATCGACCACCTCTATATATAGCATTTTTTTTACTTCTAGTGTTTTCAAATTGTTAGGTTCTAAATATCTTATTTTAATTATATAAAATAATAACGTAATAAATTTTGGTATTTTGGTAAATTAGGCAATATATTATCAAAATACTATTTTTTTAAAATTATTAATTTTCAAATATCTTTATCTAAAGTAAATAGAAGTAAAAAATAATTACTTTGTTAAAATTATTAGTTTTCAATTATATTTATTTTAATTGTATAAAAATAAGAAGAATCAAATAATTATTTTTGTAAGGATAAAAATTGATTAGGTAAAGCATAACAACATTAAGATAATAAAACAAGCAACTTAGCAATCAATAACATTTTAAATATTAATAAATATAAACAACTTAATACTTAATGAGATTAAGTTCTACTTAGACTTCAATCAAATTAAGGTCTACTTAGATTTAAGACCAAAAAAGAAAAAAGGTCATCCAACTTTGCCTCTAATATCAAGAAAATTCAAATTTACAAACCCTTATTATTAGAGTAAACCTCTTTCCATGTCAAGAGCTTTCACAAGTCATTCGTAGGCTTGTGATTTCAGCAAGAGTCTGTTTTGTTACCAGCTTATACATGATATTACACAATGATATCACCACAAGCAATCAGACAAGCATAGAAAATCTACCACAACACAAGCTACATAAAGTGCAAATAAGTAATGAAGGGAATTCAGCAACATAACACTATTGCCGGAAACCAAAACTTAGATGATTGACATTATGCACCAAAAAAAATGATGACATTATATTCACCATATTCTACGAAAGCTAGTAAAACAAATTTCAATTGAAGGTAAGGTAGAACAAAATAACATCCAAAGCAATTATCAAATTTTCCTGCAGCTAAACATATCATACAAGTTACAAAAAATAAATTAACTACAAGGCGATGTAGAACAGACTGATACCTTGATTAGGAAATGTGTCCACAATTCTTACAACTGCATCCCTAGATATGCCATCTTTCTCATACATCCTATGGACAATATTTATGATATCTTCATGGGTAGGCTGCCTGTTTCACAAACAATAGTTTAGAGAATAATAGCAGACATCCATTGATTTCACAAAAATACTACAGAAATAAATTAAGAAATGTAAGAATTTAAACAAGTGAAAAATGATATGATCTCATCAAAGAAATAAATTGAATATAATATTGAAAAATAGAATAACTCAATTAAGAGGCATTGAGAAGTACGTAAGCAACAAATAGTATGCAATATATAGGATAACTATTGGAGAATAAGAAATCCTTTTAATTTTTTGATAGAGAAAAAATATATTCAATTGAACTCCACACTAAAACAGAAAAAAAATATAATAATGACATAGAAAGAACTAATTAAAATGGTTCACTGACACCTAGGAATCCTCTAACAATTACAACATTCCTAACTGACAAAAGTCAATTAACTAATTTACTGCCTAAAATCAGGAAACAATCCTAATAATAATGAGAGCCAGCTAGGAAAATATGTTCCAACAAGCCCCCTCAAACTGGTTTGATGGCATCATCCATTCCCAGCTTGCTTACCATAGAGTTGAGCGTAGGACTTGAAACTCCCTTCGTAAAGATGTCAACTAGTCGCAACATTGTTGAGATGAAAGGATAAAGATCTGTACACTATCCATCTTCTCAATGAAATGCTTATCGATTTCAAGAACTTAATTCTATCATGTTGCACCAGATTGTGCACAATGCTTATTGCAATACAACCTTACAGGTTCTTCCACCATTGCTTGTACTTCCTTTAGTAGGATTCAACCACATACGCTCACATATACCAGAGTCATGTCTTGAACTCCACCTCAACACTAGGCTGAGCAACCACTAGTTGTCTTTTGCTTCTCCATTTGACTGGGTTATCTCCCACAAACGCATATTGAAGTGGATCTTCTGCCTATAATTAAACCCACTCAATCTGCATCTATATAAGCTTCAACTTGAAGATGATTGTTCTTTAAGAAAAATAATCCTTTCCCAGGTGTGGACTTCAAATACCTCAAGATTCACAACACAACATCCATATGACTTTCCAAAGGAGAATGCGTAAATTGACTTATCATAATGAATGCATATGTAATGTCAAGTCTTGTATGGGGCAAACTAATTAATGCCTGACAAGCCCTTTATATCTCCCTTTATCAATTGGAGCTCTTTCAATGGCATCACCTATGTTATGGTTTTGTTCAATAGGTGTGTCCACCAGTTTACATCCCTCATCAAGCATATCAAGTATATACTTTCTTTAAGGACAAGAGTAACCCAACAGAATTCATCTTTGCCACTAGAGCAAAGTTTCTTGACAATCAATTTCATAGGTTTGTGTATATCCCTTAGCCAACAATTTGGCTTTATACCTTTCAATTGAATCATCAACTTTGTATTTAATGGTAAATATCCACTTCCATCCTATGGAATTTTTTTCTTTTAAGTTCAATGGCAAAACAGCATCCCATGTCTCATTCTTATGCAAACCATTCATCTCCTCACCTATAGCCTTTATCCACCTTGCATCACTTAAAGTTTCTTGTATATTTATAGGAACTGAATCCACAGACAGATGTGTGGTAAAGACCTTATGTCGGTGGTCAAGTCTATGATAGGACAAGAAGTTGGACAAAGGGTGTCTAGTACAGCTTCTAAGACCATTCCAAATGGCTAAAAGAATACCTAGATCAGTATTACTATGATTAAAAGGAAAAGAAGGATTAAACACACCTAATTCACAAGATGATGATTGGCTATGGGTGAGGGATATAGGGTCTTGACTGGTAATGATTCTCATCCTCTCCTAGAGTACACTAGCAGATTTGAATTCATATTTTCCCTTGCTAGTATATTACCAAGGTTAGTTTCAAGTTCTTCAACTAACTTCTCCACTTCTTCCTGAAAATCAGCATGATTAGTAACATTTCTGTCATTGCTGTTAGTAGCATTTCCATCATTGCCGTTATCTTTCTTTTCACTCCAAATAGGTAAATAAGGAACCCAAATCAGTTTGCCCCCCTGAAATTCAGTTTTCTGGAAATAGGGCAGATTTTACAAAAAATTTCATAGAAATAAATCTCCTCTTTTAGGTGGATTAGCACTTGTACCCTTTTTGTGTAGGAGATTAGCCTAAAAAAAACACATGTAATTGACTCTAGGATCAAGTTTGGATCACTTTTGTTTGGAATGTGGACAAATGCAATAAACAAAGACTTTTGGAGGAAGGAAACAGAGGCTCTCAAGGTGTCAGCAGGAGTTTGGGAGTATAAAATTTTTGTGGGCATTCTATTGATAATATAGGCTACTATAAGAACCGCATCTCCCAAAAAAATTTCTAGCAAACATTATGGCTCTAGCTACCTCTAATAAGTACCTCTCCTTCCTCTTGGCAACTTCATTTGTTGTGGAATATCAATACAAGTGATTTGATGAACGATTCCTTTCTCAAGAAAGTATGACCAAAGTTTTTGTTTAAAGTGCTCCCCTCCATTTTTTGACCTTACTACTTGCACCTTAGCATGGAAATGAATTTGGATCATTTGGAAAAACTGTTTAAAGATAAAATGAGTTTCAGAATTTTCTTTTAAGAGATAAATCCATGTGGTTCGGGTACAATCAACAATAAAGCTTAGCAACCATTTTGCCCAGAAAAGCAACCCTAAACATTATCATGCATGATACAAAAAGGTACTTCACTTTTTTTATCACTCAAAGGATAAGGAACATGATGGTTCTTCAATAAGTCACATACTTGACTCTTTGAACTTCAGAAAATCTAGCTTAAAAGATAATTCAGGGTAGAAGGCTTTTAAAGAAGAGACTTAACTATCAAAAAAAAAAAAGTTTAAAGAAGAGAAACCTAGAATGCCCTAATTTTTCATGTAAAAATCAAAGAGTCAAGTATCAGACCCATAATGAAGGAAACCCGTGTTCACAACAATGAGGCAAAGGCAGTGACGGGATCTCTGCGTTCGCAACGACGCAATTTCTGTTGCAACAGGGGCACAATTCAGACAAAATAAACCTTTAATCAACAATGAAGGCCGACATTAAAATTTGAGCTCAACAATGAAGGCTAAAAAAAATATATATATTTCTTGATTTATAGATTTACGAGTATAGAGCTTTGATACCATGTTGAACTTCTAATTTTCCTAAAAGCTTAAGCTTATAGGATTTAGACCCATAATGTATATCATGCACTCTAACACCCTCCCTCATTGTAAACTCCATTTTCTGGGGCTTACACTCACATTTAATAAATCGGGTAATTAGACATATGATGGTGAGATATACTTGACCTTCCACCAAACAAGGTTCTAATACCATGTAGAATATGAAGAATTGGAAGGTAAAAAGAATAAATTTCCTCCTTAAATTTCAATCTATACAGACCCACATATTTATACAAATATTCTTAGCACAAAAAATAGAAAGCTTCCTAGCCTAATTATATCATATCCCCTTGATTACGGGTATGTCCTAATTCTCTCCTTAATTACAAAATTATACTGCTATAATCTTTCCTAATTACATTCTTTCATACATCGGAATCAATGCAATTGTGATTTCCAGATATGGAAAAGTTGAAGTTGGAAATCCAAATGCAAAAGACGAGTATGGAGGGATAGAACTCCTTTATTTAAAAGACACATGCCAACAGAACAAGGGGGAAGCATCTATAAATATGGATTTTCGGTGGTTCATTTATTCAATCTGTTCTTGTACTAACAATTAATTTCTGACCTTGATATTTCTCTTACCTTGCTATCCTTTCCAAAACAATGGACCTACTGAAACAGCTTTACCTCAAGGTGATTCACAAGCTAAAATAATGCAACACATGTGGCTTTGGTCTAAAGGATAAATTTGAATATTTGTGATAACAGATGATTGAATAATGAGTACTATAATAAACCAGATATGTGAAAAAAAATAATGAATTTTGGAAACCAAGACAGCAAGCAACAATGGATTAGCATCCTCAGAATTTTGATTCAGTAACTCTGCTCAGAATACATAGATCTAATCATATTATCCCAGAGGACAGAGATTTCTATTTTTATGACAATATTGGTGTCAGTCCCTGGAACCGTTGAAGTCCCTGGACCCATAGATCAAATATATCTATTTCATGATAGATGTACAGGTCTAGCTTTATCTATCATACTCATAGCTTTTGAGCCACAAATCAGTTGTGTATGATGAGTAACTCTTTTGTTCCTCATTCTGCCATGTATGACTATATTTGATAAGATTGAAATGACAGTAAATCTATGTCATCTACTAATGACAGACTTTTTTAAGCATTCAAACAGCTACTGAATAAATACTGACATGATTATAACTTACCGTAAAGAGTTGTTAAGATAGATATGTAAATGAAAAGCATAGAGTAGTTTCTTTCCTTTTTTGTAGGCAAACAAGAAGTGTTTATCAAAGACGCAAAATAAACACATACCAGTAGAACTTGTCCATCCTTCCATCACGAATCAAGGGAGCATAGATTGTTGAAAAATCATTTCCTGTAACAATTATAGGAACTCTATTCGTAATGTCAGTTTCTCGCCAATCTTGTCCAATACTGACTCTTGTAGGATTATCTGACAAATTCATCAGAGTCCCAACAGCAATTTGATTGTTGACTGTCACTTGAGTGTTTCCTATAGTAGAAAAATATACATTTCAATATATTTTAAAAAAAAAAAAAAGGAAAACAATAAAAATAAAAATAAAAATAAAATAGAGAACAAAAGGAAATTGGAGTTTCCAATCATTGTTTCCCAGATTAGTATAAAGAAATGAAAGGAAGTGAGTGAACAAAAAGGTTTGGAATGCCAAATGAATGACTTCAATATGAGGACCACCCAATGTGTGCATGAGTGTGTATAAGCATATAGAACCAAAGTCATGCATATAGAACAGAAGTCAAGCTGATGGACTGCGTTGGAAAACACAAACTATACAGCACAGCATTTCCATCCAGCAATTCAAATCAAAGTTATCAACTATATCTCACCAAATCTCCCAATGCCAGCATCAATGTCATTGATCATTAAACAGCTCATCTTCCCCTGCGGTAGTCAAGGAAAATCAACCATAACTGCATTAAGTACTCAAACAAAGTCAATAAGAAACATCCATTAGGACATTGATATAAATCAGAAATATTCACTGAAGCTTCACATAGAAAACATGTAGATTAAAAATTAATTCTTTTGGATCGCCATCTTTTGAACTGCCATGATTCGTCTGGTTTTAGCAAGTGTACAGTAGCTTGTGGATCCTTATAACCTGGGAGGAAGTTCTTTATATACATTTTTCTTATCATGAAAAATTAATGAAGGGAAAAGGAAAAAAGAAACACCCATTCACTCATTCTGCTTAAGAGCTGCTCCTTTTCATATAAGGATGGGATACTTTTCCAACTTAAATGATCCAAGGAAGGAGCAAGTACCATAATGCCAGGAACAAGAGTGCAGTCTTGTCTTTTCAGGACTAATTTCTAATTTCAGATACAAGCCAACCATCCTTGGGGATGCTTTGCTGTCTGGTTTAAAACATTTTATTAGTGTTGAAGAGGGAAACCAATTGTATAATCAGATGTATAGGCTGTAAATTAGGGAGTTACCCTTTTTGTATAGTTCTTGCATGGTTGACTCATGATTTCTGATGATTACCTGAACCTTAGGCTATATAGGTGTTTCCTTTTTCTAATTTGTCTGTGATCACTGCATATTGGTGGATACCTGTCAATACAGAATAAGAGAGAAAAATGTTATTCTTCTTCCTCTAATTGTTCTTCATGGTATCAGAGCCCTGGGGTTTTTGGGTTGGTTTTCAGGTTTTATTGATCAGTTCTTTTCAGCCTTCATAGCCAAGTTCTTTACTGGTCTTCATTGCTAGTGTTTTTTCATGTTTTCCCATGCTTGCATCACTATATGATCTCATAATCTAGTCTCAATGCCTATTTGTCCTGTGAAGCCCTCCTGATTTTTAATCACCAAAAGTTCTACCTTCATTACTAATTCTCAATCCACCATGTCTGAAGAATTTGGTGCTACCCTTTCCCACAGTTCAGATAAGATCAACAACTTTTGCTAGAAATCTTTCCAACAATAAGCAAAGCCTCCGAGTTCCCTTCAAATTGTGTGGCAGTAACTATCTTGAGTGGCCCCAATTGGTCAAGACTTTCATTAAAGGAAAAGGAACAAGGAAGATCCCAAATTTAATTCTTGAGATGAAGAAGATTCCATGGTCATGTCATAGCTATGGAATGCCATGCAACCAGAGTTTAGAAAGACACATATTTCTCATTACTGCCCATGAGATTTGGGAAGCCTTCTTGCAAACTAATTCAATGATATACATGATAGCACAGATTTATAAAATTAATTGAAAAAACATGCAATTAAACAAGGAAATTAGTGTGTGACTAAAAACTATAACACTGTGAGGGTCTATGGATGGAATTAGATCATTATCAACATATTAGAATGGAGTGCAGTAAGGATGCTCCCAACTTGCAAAATTTTGTTTGAAGGAGGAAAATATCGTGTTTCTTGCTGTCCCAATACGGAGTTGGATCAAGTTGGAGTCTAGGTCATAGGGTAGAAGTTGTTACCCCTTTCAGAGAGGTATTTTCAATTATAAAAGGAGAGGAGAGCTGTAGAGTGGTGAAACTATTCCAACAAGCTGAGACAAACTTGAGAGGCCTGTAGGAAGCTTCATGGAGGATCTTCATTTTTGGGAAAGGGACATGGAAAGGAGAAAACCAAGGAAGAAACAGCTCCTGTCCTGGTAATTAAAAAGTAAAGGTTACTGATGGAACTTTAGTTACAGTAGCTGGTCAAGGAACCATCTCTATGACTCCCTCCTCGTCTCTAAAAACCATTTTGCATGCCCCTTAACCCTGTTAATTTTCTGTCCATTCAGCAGATCACTAAGGACCTGAATCTATCTCACTGTGTTTTAGGAGCTTGCCATGAGGAATATGATTATGCATGCTAGCAAGAAAGAAAGGTTGTACTTCCTTGAAGATGAGAGTGGCAATAATGACCATATTCACCTTTGCCCCTTTCAGAGTAATCTACATACAATAAAAATCAAGTTTGATAACTTCATTTTCTTGGACATCCATCTTTTGCTTTGTTAAAAAGAAAGTTTCCGTTTGAAAACCTTGATGTTCAAAGTCTCCATTATGAAGTTTGTGATTTACGAAACACCATCATTTTTCATTTCCTTTAAGTAATAGAAAAAGTTCAATCCCTTTTACTTTAATTCATACAAATGTTTAGGGGCCTTCTTGGGCACAAAATATTGCAATGATAAGTGGGTTGTCTCTTTCATTGACGATTTGATGAGAGTTGCATAAGTGTATCTTTTGAAGAGAAAAAAAATCAAATATTAGCACTATTTTTTCCAACTTCCATAAAATAGTGTGTACCTAATTTGATACTAAGATTTAGATAGTCAAATCCAATAATAAAAGAGAACATTTCAACCAACATCTTTTATCTTATTTTCAAATGGAATGGAAGGTAATGTTTATCGATCTTTTCGTATTGATAACCCACAAATAAATAAATGAGGTTGTAAAACAAAAAACAGACACTTGTTTAAGGTTACTAGAACCCTACTATTTCAATTGAATTCGCCAAAATCATATTGGAGAAAAATCGGTTTTCTGCTGCTCCTCTTATTAATGGGTTACCATTTAGGATTCTTGACTAAAATATTCAACAAGTCCCCGACCCAACTTTATCCCCATTTTGATGGGTTTTGTGGTATTCCTCCTAAACTTTTTCAATGTGTGGCTTTCAATCATACTCATGCCAATCAAAGAACTAAAATTGATCCTTGGGCTCTTAAATATAGGTTAATTATTCTCGTAGAAAGAAAGGTACAAGTACTATTATCTACCTTTAGAAAATTCTTTGTGCCCATGGATATGACCCTAATTGAAAATCAACCTGATCACTCTTAGTCTTATGTACAAGGGGAGCCTTTTTGTAGAAGATGAGGAGTTTTTCCTCAAGCCTTAACTATTACTAGTGGCATTTCTCAAGTTTGAAGTACTTGCAGCTCTAGTTACAACCCCTACAACATTTGAAACGGTCATTATCTAAAATCACAACTAATGCCATTGAATTTGAACCTAAGTCTGAAGCTATGGACCTCTACCCAGTACCTTGCAAAGGAGAAAAGAGGAGGATCATGTACTGCCACTCATGGTCTATTGAAGAACCAAGCAAGCATCACAAGAAACTCTTCATGTTCAAATCATTGACTCTGTCACAAGTACTCAAAGCTAAACCAACTCAAGCTTTAACAATCTTGATGATCTAGATTTAACTATTGCTTTTATAGAAGACAAAGACAACGTACCTAACACACCATCTGCCCAACATTCTCCTCTTTATAGATTGTCCTCACCATACCGAGCCTTTGCTACTAAACTAAACTTCATTAAGATATTTAAAACAGTTCAAGAGGCAGTTAGGGAGGACATTTTAAGGGAGGCAATGGTGCAGGACATGAATGCAATAAAAAATGTGAACAAATAAAACACGGGAGGTAGTTGATCTTCTTACTCAAAAGAAATTTGTTGGATGTAAGCGGCTGTTTGTGGTGAAGTATAGAGTAGGTACAAGGTTAGGCTAGTAGCCAAAGGCTACACATAAACTTATCCAAGAGACTATTAGGAAACTTTCGCACTGGTGGCAAAAATGAATACTTGTCATCTCTTGTTATCCTTAGCTACCAATCTTAATTGGCCCTTACAGCAATTTGATGTAAAAAAATACCCTTCTACATAAGGACTTGGAGGAGGAGGTCCACATGGATATGTCACCTGGACTAAACGAATACCTTTCTACCAACACAAATTGAATTTTGCCAAAAACTAAGAGGATATCTTAAATGTGATAAGAGTATTTGGCTGATATCTTTATCAAACATCATAACATGTACTCATAATTTCTCGTACTTTTAACATATTAAATCCTAGTTACTCCAGATGTATACTCATTTCTAAGGACATTTCTTTGTATATCTTCAAGTTTCACAGAGCATACCTGTTAGATTAACAAATTAAACCCTAGTTACAACGCATATACTCATTTCTAAGGATTTTTCTTTTTATCTCCTTTAGTTTCACAAAGCATATCCATTAGATTATCTTCACTTACAATTTATTAGATCCATTGTTAAATCTCAACATACTAATCAAGAAATGATGCAGATTCATGTGGGGATTATGAATTAACTGAAAAAAAATGAAAATGAAAAATTGATGAAATCACATCAAGCAACAATGTCATGACCCTAGACATACATATATTAACAGTGAAAGTAGTAAAGCTTCTAACTTGGTTCTGGACCACTTGAGAAGCTGTTCTATACCGTTCCCGTATCAATTTCCCTGGTTCTCCTGTTAAAGGAAATAAAAAATTTTATATTATAAAATATCACAAGTAAAATAAAAAGTTAAAAAAGTAATCCAAATCTTGTGTTAATGAGGAGAATTATTAGCCGGAAAGACATGGTATACCTTAGGAAAGGAGTTTGTAGAATATGGCAAGAGAAACATAGAGTTCTTTTTAATAACCAAATTAAAAATATATATATATCATTAACATATTTTCTACGGAACAAGGGGGTGTGACCTAGCATACTGGGGAGCATACAAGGCACACCATGAGGGTACAAAAGGAAAGCCCAAACTAAACTGCCCCAAGCTGTCTACAAAATTTAACATGGATGTTGCATTAACTTTTGTTTTGCCATAAGACCACAAATACAATGCTCTGTAAGGAATAATTTTTCAACACTAACTTTGATAGCTCCATCACCCTGAAAATTCTTTTGCTTCTCTCTTTCCATATTGTCCACCGGACACATAGGGGAGCTCCTTTCCAAGCTCCCAAAATGCATCAAGGTAGAATAAGTTAAGCAATAACCCTCAAAGGCATACACCTTAAGGGTCAAGGCATTGATTAGGCACACCTTAGGTGTGGTTTTGGCACTATAAGGGATGAGGTGCATGGTTGGAGACTAATGCGAATGATGATGACATTGAAGAGAAGGACTTCAGTTGATATGTTTTTGAGTTATACACGTCTGATTTATCATGTTCGTTATTTTGTGACTTTTTAAGACTTCGATGAAAGTGTGAAAGTAATAATATGATTGTTAGTTGACTTAAATTGACTTATTATAAAGCTTATTATATATTTTATTTTATTTTATTTTATTTTATTTTTTATATTTCAAATTATTTTAAATATTCCATTAATTATGAAATTAGAGTACCAAAAGGCTTGCGCCTCAACACCTCAATGCTTAAGCTTCCCCTTACGGGAACTCAAACACCTAGTGTTATGCTTTCGCCTTTAAAAACTTCATTCTTGCCCACAAAACCATAATACCATCCATATTTCATTGATTCCGCATACAAGTGTCAGGTAATGGGAGTTGGTCTAAATATTAGACATCTAATCCCCAAAGCTTAGGCAATTGAGGCAAGGCAAAGCGTCAAGTACAGGTGTATGTCCAACTTTCTTCTTCTATACAGGGAAAAATGAAGTATAGGTGAAACATTAGCATGTCTGACATGGGTCCATCACAGACATGAAATACCCATGAAACAAAGGTGGGAATTACAAAAGCATCCGATGGAACTTAACAGTAGATCAGGAATAGTTCTTCACTTTTTCTGTTTTACATTCATGTTAGGTTTAAAACCAACAATAAGCATGTTGAGAACATACTCATACGCATATACATGCCATGACATGGGTACTTCACATATTTTTAAAAGTCCTTGCAACATAAAGCACTAATATTGCCAAGAATGAATTTTAAAAATTACCCTAACTATTTTCTGATATTAAACCAAAAAAATACAATCTTAGAACTTATAAAACAGCCCTTAAGACAGTGACTCACAGCCTCCCTCTCGCCCAAATGAAATGGGTTAGCATGTCTGACATGGGTCCATAACTTGCATGAAATACCCATGAAACAAAGGTGGGAATTACTAAAGCATCTGATGGAACTTAACACTAGATCAGGAATCGTTCTTCACTTCCTCTGTTTTACATTCATGTTAGGTTCATGTCCAACAATAAGCGTGTTGAGAACATACTCATACCCATTTACATGTCATGACATGGGTACCTCACAAATTTTTAGAAGGCCATGCAACATAAAGCACCAATATTGCCAAAAATGAATTTTAAAAAATTAACCCGGCTATTTTCTGATACTAAAGCAAAAATACAATCTTAAAACTTGTAAAACATCCCTTAAGACTCATATGTACAATCATTAATTTGTCATGCATTCACAAGTACCCCTTAATTTATGATAGTTTAGTCTCTATTTCTTTAAATAAAAAATAAATAAAACTAAAAGTAAAATATGAAATAATCATAATACAAGAAGCATGCTAGTAAATAAACCCAAAAGAAAAAGGGGGAAAGGAATAAGCAAGGAATCCATTGTACCGGCTCTTTCTGATTCCAGTTCCCCAGCAGACATAATGACAGGTTCTATTCCCATGGCCTGGAAAATAAGTTCTGTTTGAAATGATTTTCCCTGACCTTTTCCTCCCCAAATGCCTGCAAAATAAATGATATAATTAAACTAGCTTCATTAGTTATCAGGAAATATGTTCTAAATAAATAACCATAAGCACGTGAAATTAATTTTCCATTCGTGGGAGAAAAGGCACTTACATCTCATGCATGAAGTGCTCTTAATTAATAAACTGAGGGGTGAAACTAAAGCTATTTCAATCAGGCTACAACATAAATAATTTATATACAATTTTTTGTCATTGGAAGGATATTAAGGCCATGAAAAGTAAGTATATTCTCCTCTAAGAGCTTTAGAGCATAAGCAAGTACATGGACCATTAGGAAATGATAAGATATGACAAAACATTTGGAAAATTATTAGAAAATATGACATCAATTATGAGTGTACAAGTTTTATAAAAGAAATTATTAATTTGTAGCCATCTATGTTGCACAGGTTTGGGTGTGAGGGTCAGGTATGTGTATGAAACTAGGTGTCTGATCCTTTACACCCAAAGATTTTAAGATAAGGGGGTTCCACTAAAAAGGATCTCAATAACTAGTATAGATAGTTAGATACGATATAACAAAAGGAGTGAAATCAATTAAAGATTAATAAAAACAAAGATATCTTCTGATAAGAATGATCTCTTTTTTTTCCTTATTTTTTCTTTCTTATCTCCAAATATTTTTATAAAGTTCATTAATAACAAACTCTCTTTTATAATGTAATTATCTACCAAGAAAGTGGAAAATAAAACATAAATAAATAAAAATTAAATAGCCAAATCCAAAGAAAAGTATGAGCATTTGGTACAGATCCCCACCCACACTCATGTCATTGCATGTCAACATGGGTATGCTGAGTGAAATTGGAGGATCCATGTATCCTAGGTGGCCATTTTATTATTGATAAAATCTTCTAGTAACCTGTGTAAAATGATTGTGAATATCATCTAGCATTAGAGGTACTTTGGTCTTGAGAAGATGACCAATCCAGTGTTAAAGGTACCTCGAAACCCATGTCAACACCCATATCATGTCATTCTGACACAGCTAAGTTGAGTGGCATTGAAGAATCCAGGTATTTTAGGTAGCCATTTTATCATTGATAACATCTTCTAGTAAGACGTGAAAAATGATTGTGAATATTACCTAGTATTAGAGGTACTTTGGTGTTGAGAAGATGAGCAATGTAGTTCTTCACAATGTGGCACACTGCATAAACACAAGTGGGAATAGCACCAATCATAACAGTGTCCAACAACCAATACTGCAATTTTATCATACCATATTAACAAAAGATATGGAACTACTCATTTCGCACCCTTGAAGGGATAAATACTAAATGACTATGGAAAACCTTTCCAACTGATTTCAATATGAAGAAGCCAAGTACATGTGCAGATTCAAACCTAAAATGAAAAAGAACTGAAATTATCTAGGAATTGTCATGATTTATGCAACTTAGACATTGAAGTGATAACATAAGAAGTTCAAGCCATCAGATTTTGCTTCCTATTTATAACACCAAAATTTCCCCATAGTTACTTTTATGAGGTTTATTACTTTCTTTTGGGTATCAGAGCACCAGTTGAGTTGGACTAAACAGTTAAGTTACTCTCTCAATTAATTTTGATGAAAGACCTACTATTAAAATTGAGAACAAAATACAGTAGCAGGGTGAATAGTGTTCATTACTGCACAACGAAATCCAAGAATCTTTACTATGTTTCTTTAGAATGGGAAGAAAAAACAGTAAGGACCCAGTAATGTTGGTATGAGATCTTGCGTCTTCACCTCCTTCTTATTCCTCTGTTAACAGAAAAAAAAAGGAATATTTATTAGAGAAAAGGGATTCTAGTACAAGGGTTAGTATCTTTCAAGGAAATAAATACAATCAACCACCAACAACAACTCAAAAGATGGCTACATCAAACACCAGAAACTCAGTGGTGGAGAAGGTATCTAACAAACATTGCCAAAAACGAAGCTCCTCATTTAGCCAAAATTTGCAATATGGTGTTCCCACTAAAGAAAGCCCTAGACCTCTAGAAAGGTATCCAACACATCCATGAATTGCATCTCCAGACCCTCTCGTACCCTGAGTTCCCAAGAAAGGGCAATAGCTGAGTCCCTTTCCCCCTAAATTTACCAACTCCCCTTGAAGATGGTTCCTGCAAATCCTTACAATAATGCTAGGGTCTCCACCTCGATAGGTGGATCAAACAGAAGATACTCTAACCACAGTACTCACATGGTTCCTAAGCATACATCAATCTTCTTATGCCCCAGATTAGTCATTGAACAACCACCGAAGTTAAGTTAGGCTCAGCAGGCTACACTTCCAATAGACAACAATAAACCTCACTTCATTTGACCAAGATCAAGCTAACACGTATAGCAGAGAACTCTGGTTCCAGACACCCAAAGACATGTGAGATAAGGAACAGTATCCAATATATAGATCTGTGTCTGTCCTCAAAGATTTTAACATCATTCTCAAGCCAATCATCCAAAAAGTGGCTAGAATAGCCCTTTCCAGCAAGACCCTCCCCTCACATCAATAGACATAGATGGTTAAACATAAATAACTTCACCACCCAAATCCACAAGAAGATTTAGTCCACAAGTGGTGAGATATTTCACTGACATTATTATGTCTCCTGAAGATGTTGTTTAATCTAAACTAGAAAGGAGATTAAAAAGCTCTACTGAACTTTATCATAAAATCTCTCTCAAATTTCTTTAAATGGGGTAGGAATTTGTTCTTGAATAAACTTCTAGAAGAATTAAATCAACTGTGTTTGTCCTTGAAGCTCAATATATCCAGCTAGACTTTCTAGCCCAATACATCCAGTCAGAGTATCTAGCTTGGTCGATCCAAGAAACCAATTATGGATTGAACTCCCATTTTGTTGCTTCAGTCAATTAAACTACAGTTTGTCAACTTCTAATTTGCTTCTTAAACTTCATCCTAAACCAATTAATCAAAGTTCAAGGATTAATCACACTAAATATCAATCTAAGGTTTCTAAGTCACCAAACCCAAATTGCTCCAAAAACTCATGGTTGAAAATCTTCAACCAATGAACAAATGCTGTCTCTGACACACTATCTATTTGTATCGGCTACACATATTGTTGCTTTCCTAACATAGAACATTACTTTTGAGACAATTTTGCCAACACAAATTTTGAACTAAAAGTTATAATACAAAGATAATGTGACAAAGACTAGGCAATATCATTTTTATACTTCTACAATAACATTATTGAAAGTTATCAACCGATGTAACATTTTTCCAACAAAAATATACTAGAAAAATTAAACAAAAAACAAAAAGAAAGGGAAATACAGTGCAAATTTCTTACTGCTTTGCATGATTCATCAAAGTTTTCTATCTTCACAAAGTTTCATAGAACTTACCAACTTTATCCTGTCAAGTAAAGGGGAAAAACAATGCATGTTAAGATAGGAAAGTATAAAATAACAAGCTATAAATCTTGACCTAAGAAATATGAACATTTAATGAAACAGCTTAAAAGAAGTTAGCAGTAATTGGCATGTTAGTTCAGACAAATCTTGTTGTGAGAAGCCATCATTGGCTACTAAGGAGATAACCCTAATCAAGAGCCACCCGTAAAGGCCAATTCAAATAAATCTCAAATTATATTAGTTTTCATTGTCAACTAAGAATTGAAAAGCACATCATAATTTAAGGGCATTCCTCCATAAATAGATGAGCACCATTCATTCGAAGAAGACCTCTGAAGGAGAGGCCTGAAACTCGATGTGAAAAAGAAGCCTAAGAGGGAAACACACAAGGCTTTCAAGAAATAAGAAAAAATAAAATGAGAAGTTAATCTCCAAATTTTTTTATTCATGATGCTTCTTCTTCATAAAATTATTTGCTTTTTTTCTAATTTTTTGTTATTCTTTAATCAATAATTCTTCTCAATAAAAAACAATAATATAATTAACACTTCAATTTTGATTCAATTAGGAGTAACTTAAAATGAGGAAGGAATTTCATCAGTGTGCATAACAAGTTTCTGTCACCGTGGTATGGTACAAAGAGTTTCCTTGAATCTTGTTGGATTGAGGTTGGCTATTGAGGCTGAGATTTTGGCTCTTCTGAGCCAATAGCTGTAGGTGAAATCTATGGATCTCTCCAACCTTTATATAGAAGGAAATTCTGGTATTGTTATCTCTTGGGTGCCAAAGAAGAAGCAGGATAAGTGAAACTATGTTATGTGATTATGTCAAATCATCAATGTTTCTAAGACTTTGTTCCTATTCTTGGATTCCTTACTCCATAAACTAGTTAGTGGATCATCTAGCGGAATGCACAACCTTGGGGTTAGATGCTTTCTTCTTTTGATCAGATTCTGTGTTCATGTAAAGGATATCTTATCCTTCTTCGTACTTCTGAATTTATTTAATGATATGGTTGTTGCCTTTGATTTAAAAAACAAAATATATAACAAGCTAACATAAAATTAGGGGATTATAGGGTTTTTTTTAATTTAAATTAATAATGCAAAGTTTAATATGTTTTATGGTGTCCCTCTGATTGATTTCTAAGTAACCAGTGGAAGCTTATTTTGAAATTTGCTATAGTTACTTTGTGTCCAAAAGTGGATTCTACCAGGAAAAACAACGTAAACAAAAGCAGCATTTCAAGGTGTATTATTTTAGCTATTGATTTTCAATAGAACTAGTTTCTTAGACCAAACAAATTTTAACATTAGTCTGCATATTAGATAGATTTTGCTTTCTAAAGAACAATTTTGCATTTTTAAAGTAATCCCACATTGCACACTTCATGTTCTATTGTTCCAATATACTTTTAAATAACTATTTTTGTTTGAAGCATTAATGTCAACAGTCTAACAAAAGTAAGTGACAACAGTTAACTACAATGAAGAGAAACCAGAAAGAGAATATTGAGCACAAACAATAAAGAGAGAAAAATCATCCTAACAAATAAGAGAAATAAAGCAAGATAAAACCATGTAACTTGCCATGAAGACAGGAGCAATGTAGTAATCCCCTTGAAGATACTCAAATGAGCGAGTCACTTTTTGTCGGTAATCAAACACAATATCCGCTGCAAACAAGGAAAAAAGAATTCAAATCCTCAAATAAGCTAAGCAAATTCATCAAATTCAGCAAATTCAAAGTAAGAAACCATGGTTATCAGAGATTCAGACACCTATTTGGTTGCTGAGAAAACCAAGGAAAACCAAACATCATGCACTTGACACTGTTTCAGGTTCCCAATAACTGAAAGTTAACTAACCCAATATTTGGGAGTCTTTGTTTTATACCCTTTGTGGCCCCATAACCAATAAAAAGCCAAATTACATTTTCTAAGCAAATCCAAAGAGTGAAAATCATGCATCAAAATTGAAAACCCCAGTTGGTTGCAGAGAAGAGCAAGGAAAATTCAACCCTGAAGGCCTGCTTGGCAATGTTTTAAAAAACAGTTAAATAGTTTTTGAGAATAGTTTCTAAAAACAATTCTCAATTGTTATTATACACTTATATACAATGCAAAACTTTCCAGAACATTCTTAGTATTTTTAATTGTTGTTCATGACACTTTGCAAAAAATAACAGAACAAATCCACCAAAAATTACTTTAAATGAAAACGGAAAATTGGTGTTAAGATCACTTTCAATCATGTCCTACATTTCACACTATCAGTTCCTTATCACCTCAACTAGGCCAATAGTTTAGTAACAAAGATGATCAAAAAGAAAATTCAGAGCATGTTAACAGCAGAATATGAGAACTTTTTTCTCTTTCAAAATATTGTTCTTTTACATTTTAAAATTTGAAAAAACCATATAAAACTATCGTCTTCATTGACTACAGTTTCCAACACGAAAATGTTCCCCAAACTCCATTGTCATTTCCGTATTCAAACCTGGCAAAGCTACATTTCCCAAAAAAACAAACCCCAATTCCAAAGGGGGTAAAAATCAGGCTCTCCCTCAAAAATTCCCTAGGAAGTAACCCACTAGTTGATCGACACTTTTTACTATGTCATCTCCCAAACAAAATAAAATCCCATTTTTCAAGCAACCAAGGAATGACTTTGCTTTCTAGGAAAACCGAGGAAAATTCAACCCTCAGTGACACATTTCACAGTGATTCAAATTCCCAATAGTTATGAACTCGACTCAGCCAATGGATAAGTATTTTCATTTTTTGGAAGAAAGCCACAAACCCAATTTCCAACCAACGAAATACCCAATTAGGAAAAGAAAATTACAGTCTCGGCCGAGAAAATTCCCAACAAAAAGATCATCAATGATGCCAGACCTAGCCCCAACCGCGATATTCATGTTATCAGCCTCTTTCCCCAGCCTGTACAGATAGTCCCTTCCCTCGGAGTCCTTGGCCTCCCAGGAGGATTGCTTGGAAATCCTTCTCGGGCCAGCTTCGCCGCCGGCGCTTTCCCCGGTGGGATTGTCGTTGTTAGACGAGTTGAGGGCGCGCAGAGAGAAAGGAGAGGTGGAGAATTTGGTGAAGAATCTGAGAGCATTTGGAGGTTTAAGAAATGGCGACAGAGGAGAAAAAGAGGAAGAATAGGAGGAGAGGAGCGTGTTGTGGAAGTTGCAGAGCGCCATCGGAGATTGCTACGTAGAATTAAATGGAGCGTTTGGCGCCACATATAACCAACCCCCTTCATCCAAAAGGCCCACCAATTTCTGCCCTATCGCCCTTACAACAAGAAGGTGAAGCAAGTTCAATTTTCCCTTTTTTTCTTAAATAATCTTATAGTATTTGGATATAAAACTATTAAATTACAAAGTTTTATAATATTTATCAGGTTATAAATACTTGTAAAAATTACTTTATTTTAAGCAATGGCCAAAAAATTACCTTAATACAAGCATATATACCTTCTCATAGTTTAAATTATTTCTTAACAATATTTCGTTTATTTTCTATATCAAGAAAAGATTGATCAAGTGTCTCAACTTACTTATGATCAATTTAGGAATGATAATAAGATGGTTTTTTCATATATCATCCCTAATGGAACAAGTTTAAAATTTAAATAAATTAGTTTATGACAGGTTTAGGATGTCCAAAGCGGGTTTGAACATTATCTTGTCACATCCTGCCCTACCGATTATATATAAAATTTAATTTCAAAAATAAATTTAATTTTCTCATTTTTAATATATATATATAAATAAATAAGTTATAAAAAAATTATAAGGTTTTAATTATTTACAAAATATCTTTATTTTAATGTAATTAAGAAAATTTTAAAATAATTTATTTAAAAAAAAAAAAAAAAAAAAGTTAAACGAACGGGAAAGGTATGAGAATTTCTCATACCTACCTCAATCCGCCCCGTTTAATTTTTTTAATGGGATGGGGATGAGAAATATTTTAAAGAAACCGAACAGGATTGTGATAGGATCAACTCATCCTGAATCCATCTCGTTGTCATCCCTTAATCATCCGTGTTATGTTGTTCATAATCATGCTAATTAAGTATCTACACTACCAAAAAATTATCTCGGTTGAGCTATGCATTAAGCAAAAGCTCTGAACATCCTTTCCTTCCATACAATAATAGGGCCCATGTTCCAATTCCCCAGTGATCTTTGAGGTCCAACACCTATTTGACCACTTCACTTATAATTCAAATTCATCATCAAGAACTAAAAAATTGATTTAATTGATTTCATCAATTGATAATAATAATAAAATAAAATAAAGGAATAAAGACAAAAGAAGAGAATTATATAAGGGGATTCATACACCTAAGATCCAACCTTAGCCATGACTAGGATGTCTTTCAGTTTAAAGATGATTGCATTCTTTTGCTTCCAAAATCTCACACAATTCAAGCATATGTTTATCTCAAGATTTAATTCGAAAATGATCCATGCACTTGATCAAATTCAATTTTCAATGAATCATATTTAATTAATAAGCATTCATTGAACCTAAATAAGCATCGATATGTATTGTCTTGAAAAGAATTTAATCATTCATGGTGGAGATCTTTGAAACCACTTATAGTTGAGAATTCAACCTCAATTCATATATTTGTCAATCAAGATAATCAGGAAGAATGAAGATAGATATTAATGGGGTGTTTGGTCAAATTTAATACTTATTATTTAATAATTTAAGTTAAACTATACTTAAGTTGTTAACTTAAAATTTATTATTTATTATTACTTTAAATATTAAGGTTATTTAATAAAATTAACTTAAAATATATTTTCAATTATCAAATTGACACACCTATCCTCATGAATTAAAACTAGGATAAAAGAGATTAAATAATAGTAGAGGTTGTGAAGTAGTAAAAAAGATTGTGGAGGTAATTAAGATAAATGAAAGTAAAAAAGTAAAATGAAGATGTAAACTTAAGAATAAGTTAATTATTTTTACTTAATACTTAAAGTTGTTTTTCATTTTAAGTCAAACCATTAAATTATTTTACCAAACGTATTAAGTCACTTAAAGTTATTTAATGAATTTACCAAATACCCATTTAGAGAAAAGAAAAATTCAAAATTATAATTCAAAGCTCGAAGTTATCCACAAGAGTCGCCAAAAGTCCTAAAACATTATTCTCATATCCCATTTATACCACCAAAATGTCATGTGGCACCTCTCAACCTATGCTACATTGTCTAAAGTCAAAGATCTTAAAATTTTACAAGTTTCTTTTATCCCACAAAAACATTATGGGGTGAAAAAGGTACTAATTACATAGCATTGATGTTGACTTACACAACATATTTCAATATACGCTAATCATACCAACACTCACTTGTTTATGCCAAAGCATGAAGTCATTATTATCTAATTTTGAAGTAATCAAATTATCAAATAAAATTATAATAAACTAATATATATAAGTTTTAGAATTTGTTTCGCAATAATTATAAAAAACATTTTTTACTTTTTTTTAACACTTGAACAATTCTTTTGAGAAAAATTTCTTAGTATTAAAAAAGTTATAATCATTTCCTAAAATTATCGTCAAACACACTCTTATCATTTTCTTTAATCCAATTTAGTTGGTTTAATAAAAATTCATACTTAATTTTCTTTTTTTGAAACAACATTGCATGAGAATTATGATCAATCAATTAATTAAACCATTAATTTTATCAATAAAATTAGGGGTAATTTGGTAATTCCTCCTTTTATTTCACAATCAAAACTTCAAAAATATTAAAAGTAGGCCCATTATATGTACCAATAATTACTTTAGGTTTTACTATTTTTTTATTACATCAATATTATCCATCAAATGAGGCTTTGGTGGGGGTAATATGAGGAGGTCATGACGTCAACTTTGCAAGAAGAAATAAAAACAAATAAATAAAAAAGGAATATTTTTTTTAAAAAAAATTTATAGTGCTTCTTGGATAGTGACATATACATTTGAAACCCACTAAGATCAAGGGAGAGAGAGAGAGAGAGAGAGAGAGAGAGAGAGAGAGAGAGAGAGAGAGAGAGAGAGAGAGAGAGAGAGAGAGAGAGAGAGAGAGAGATTTGGTGGGCGTAATATGAGGAGGCCATGACATCAACTTTGCAAGAAGAAATAAAAATAAATAAATAAAAGGAATATAGATATATTTTAAATTTTTATAGGTTTTTTTGGAGAGTGACATATACATTTGAAACCCACTAAGAGAGAGAGAGAGAGAGAGAGAGAGAGAGAGATTATTAAAATGAAAAGAAGATGCCATGGAGGAACAAAAAGAGGCCTTATCCATGTTTAAATGTTGTCCACTTCTTACCATTTATTTTTTTCCCCAAAAAATGTGAGTAAAGAAACTAAAATTGAGGTTACTTTTACCTAATGCGTCTTTGTCATTGAGTTGGTCGTATCTCATGGCTTATTCCACACAATTTTATTTTGTTGCTTGTGAGACCACAATTGGATGGTGTAGAATCTTCTTTCTTTTTCTAAAGATGATCATATCAATGCTTAAAGTAGACTTCACCTTCCATAAAAGAAAAATTATAAGTACATAAAATTTTATTGATATTTGAATCATTTAAATTTTAATCGAGGGTTAGTTGATAAGATCACATTGTTGAATTTATCGACAATGGTAACTTTAGTGGTCTTATCTAAAGGACTGAACAGGTTTAAGAGTTACCATTGTTTCAATCTCATCTTGTATTTTTATTTTTATTTTAAAAAATAATATAAAATTAGGTGTGACCCACCTTGTTCCATCACCTTTAATTTTTTAAAATTTTAATTATACTAAAAATGAATATAATTTAAAATTTTTTTAATTTATTTTAATAAGAAATAGTTTTTTATTTTATGTGTTCAAAAAACGAAAAATAACAAGAAAATAAAATAAATTTTTGTTTAATTATATGTATAAATAATGGATGAAGCAATACAAGACAATACCTAAACCTACCTTGAAACGAACTAGGGTTTTTAAATAATATTTCCAAACTCAGTCATCGTTGTTTTAGTTTATCCTAATCTTATAACAGCAACCTGGAAATATATGTATCTAACTTTATATTTAATAAAACATTTATAATATCATAATTGTTCTTTGACTCAAATTTTAGACTTCTAGTTTTTATGTGATGGCAAAGCAAAATCCCACACAAAAGAGAGAATGCTATTATTGTACTTAATGACATGGCTTGCAACTTAGGATACCCTTGTCCCTATCATGGACTCAAATCAACAAATTTAGGTGGTTTTTTTTTTTTTGTATGAATACACTAAATAATAAGTTATTAATATACATATATATTATTAGAAAAGACACATGACTAGGAAAGAAAATATTTAAAATTATGGAAAGGTTTAATCAACATACTATTAGAAATAAGCAACTCAAGGAAATTTTGTTCTAAATAAAATATTTAGGTGATGTTTGGTTTTCAAGAAATTTGAGGAAAAATGTAAAGGAAAGGAAATATAAATGAAAAGTAGAAGGAAAAAAAAAAATTAAAACTCAATAAATTATTTTTATTTACTACTTCAAATTTATTTTATTTATTTTAACTTATCGATATAAAGATTAAATAATTTTAAAATGTATAAGTTGCCAATTAGTTTTAATTACATCTTATTTTGTTTAGGATTTTTCCTATGATAACTAAACATGAGAAAACCATTTTTCTTACCATTTTTTTCTTTGAGTAAACAAACATAACCTTAATTTCTAACTCTAATTTATCAAATTAACTTGATTATGAAAATTTTGAATGGACTGAATAAAACCTAACATCATGTGAAAAAAATAAAATAAAAATCAACATCACTTATGCTATTAGGAATTAATACAAAAGAAAACATAAAAAATAATGAAAAAAATTCAGGTCAATAGATCATTTTTTTATGTTATTTCAAAATCATTTTCCTTATTTTAACTTTATATATATATATATATAAATCAAATAATTTGAAAATACATAAGTTTTTAAATTTTAAATTATATTTGATTTTCTTTGATATTTTTTTATAGTAAAATCTAATATTAGAAAATGAATTTCCCAAATCTTTTTTTCTTAATATTTTTTCTGGTATTTCCTTAGGTTACTTTTGGTCCCCGAAAAAGTTTGAAGGAAAATACAAAGGAAACAAAATAGGGAGGAAAAATGTAAGGAAACAAAAAATGAAGGAAAATAAAAATTAGATTTAAAATTAATAAATTATTTTTATACACCATTTCAATTTTTTTTTTGTGCTTATGTAACTCTTCTATATAAAAATTAAGTAATTTAAAAATATATAAAATTTTTAATAATTTTAATTATATTTTACTTTCTTTTACATTTTTCATAACAAAACCAAACATGAAAAAAAATAATTTTTTTATATTTTTTTTCCTTAGTATTTTCCAAAACCATTCATGCTTTAAAGATGTGTTTAGTAAAACTTAATACTTATTACTTAATTACTCAAGTTAACTTTTAAGTTCAAATATACTTAAGTTGTTAACTTATAACTTATTATTTAATTCTTATTTTAAATATTAAGATTGTTTAATAAAATTAACTTAAAATTTATTTTAAATCATTAAATTAATATATTTATCTTTAAAAATTATAATTATGGTAAAAAAGATCGAATAACAATAAAGGTCATGTAGTAACAAAAGAGATTATGGAAATAACTAGAGTAAATTGAGATAAAAATATAAAATGAAAATATGGACTTAAGAATAAACTAATTGTTTTTATTTATTATTTAAAGTTGTTTTTTACTTTAGGTTGTATAATTAAGTTTTTTTACCAAACATATTTAATTTACTTAATAACTTAAATTAAATTATTAAATTATTAAATTATTAAATTGATTTACCAAATACCCACTTCTCAACCCAAATACATCCTTAGAATAAAATGCATAAATATATATTTTTCCATTACAAAAAGGTAAAAGAAACTCTGTGGGGTGGGTTATGGGTAATGTTTGAAATATCAGTAAACACAAATATATCGGTACTTGAATTTTATGAATATATTGGAAATATCAGTGGATCATTTGATAAAAATATCAATTGAACAAAAATAGTTTAAAATTCATAAAAATGTTTAATTTTCCCGATTTTTTGCCCATTATCGGTGACCGATTTCATTTCGGCCACCTCCAATATCAGATATTTCACCGAAATATCAGTGATATATTTTGATTTTTTCAAACCTTGGTTATGGGTTTCCTCCACTGAAGGAGTGATGTAAGAAAAGGTTGTCTTAAAACTTAAAAGTTAGGCTGAAGATGGCTGATGCTCAAACCTAACTTGAAAGACTCAGACCCAGTCCTATACAAGAGTGCTAGAGCTTCAATGTTGTACGCAAGAGCCCACATAACCTAAAACATTTTGCTACGATATACCAAGTTGTTCAACCTAAGCAAAAGACTTGGCAATAAATGAGTAAATAAATAAACTAAAACCAATAAGAAAAGACCAAGAAGTCAAGAAAATCCCGAGTAGGTCCAAATCTTATGAACTTAAACTGTTAGGCTATGTTTGACTCTTAAAAAATACTAAAGAAATAAAAATATATATATTAAAGAAAATAATTTTTTATGTTTGATTTTGCCATAGAAAATATCCAAGAAAGTCAAATATAATTAAAATTAATGGATGTTTGATAAATTAACTTAATAACTTAAAAGTGACTTAATAACTTAATTTAAGTTATTAAGTAAATTAAATATGTTTGATAAAATAACTTAATGGTATGATTTAAAATAAAAAAATTAATTTTATGTAATAAGTAAAAATAATTAACTTATTCTTAAGTCCACATCTTTATTTTACATTTTTATCCTTATTTATCCTAATTACCTTCACAGTTTCTTTTGTTACTCCACAACCTCTATTGTTACTTAATCTTCTTTGCTTTAATTATAATTTATAAGGATAGATATATCAATTTAATGGTTTAAAATAAATTTTAAATTAATTTTATCAAGCAACTTTGATACTTAATGTAACAATTAAATAATAAGTTTTAAGTCAATAATTTAAGTATAATTTAACTTAAAGACAACTTAAGTCATTAAATAATAAGTATTAAGTTTTATCAAACACCTCATAAGTTATTTCAAGACTTAAATCATTTTTAAAATTATTTAATTTTTAGTTTATCACTTTTTATAACACAATTTTGTTTTAATAGAAAAAAAAATTACTTTTAACAAACAACGCCTTAGTACTTTTTTGGAAACAAAGGGAATTTATTTCATTCGTTTTTTAACTTGAAAATCTAGAAGAAAAGTATGAAGAGAAAAATGACCACTAATTAAAACTATATTTAGAAATAATTGAAAATATAAATAATATTTAAAAAAAAGTTTATATTACATATAACTATACAAGAATAAGTTATTATTTTTATTTATTTTAATATTTAAAGAAATAGGAGATCTATATATTAGTTTGGACAAGTTGATAGAGTTAGAATTGTACTAATTAGTTACTTATATTAATTCATACATCTATAACTCAATTTAACTTATTTATTAAGCATGTTAAGATGTTCATTAAGGAATTATTTTGTTGACCTATCACGTTAACATGATTGGTAGTATTGGAATGGAGTGGATTTTTATTAGTTTTTTTTTCTCAGAAAATCCAAAAATTCATTCACCCACCCACTATGCTAATTGAAGGACATTTAGAATTGGAAAACATGTCAAATGATACAAAATTAGGGATGAAAATGGGTCGAGTTTGGAATGGTTCATCCCATCACAATTCGGTCCGGTTTAATAAAAAAATTTTAATGGGATAAAGTGGGATAGGTGTAGAAAATTCTCGTACTCGCCTTATTCCACCCATTTTTTAATTTTTTTTAAATTTAAATTTTATTAAAAATAAATATGATTTATAAATAAAGAAATACTTATAATTTATTTTTATGAAAACTCATATTTTATTCATGTTAAAAAAATTAAAAATGAAAAAAATCAACAAAAATAATTTTTTATTTAAAATTATATATAATCAGAGCAAAAGCAAGATGAGACAAAATCATACCTGAACCCATCTTGGGTTTTTAGGAACTTTCCAAACTCATCTTTAACTCGTTTATCTTTATCTCAAACTCTTCCCATTAAAGACGAAGCGCTATGGAACATGGCGAGTACCCAAAAGGACAAGTCCGTTGTCATCCCTACACAAAATATATGATTTATACTCTTATTTTATTTATTTTTTTGTTTCCTTTCCATGGTAATAGACTTATGAAGCTAGATGCCACCATTGATAAGGATGTTTATAGGTTAAAATCTTATTTCATAGAAAACATCAAACCACAACAATGATAAGTAACCTTTCTTTTGCTACAACATGTTGAAGACGATATGAGAAAAATACTTAAATTAAGTTGATTGATAACTTACAAAATAAAAGTTTTTTTTTTATGTGATTCACATTTTGATAGTTGCTTGTACAAGTAAAATTTTGAATTCTTGTATTGTGGGGACTTCATATAGCACATGTCATTTCAAAATTATTGAATATTACATGTTCCTAAATCATGGTAGGAAAAAACCTAAATGTGATGGTATGGAGAGTCAAACCTAAATCAAGGGAAATTCAAAAGAAAACGAATATATTATTTAAATATTATAAATAATTTTTAATAATATTTAGGTAAAATTTTGAAATGATAGCTTAACTGAAATAATTATAGTAAGATTCTAGAATATCAAATCCTATAACTATTGAACATGCAATGCAATTTGAACAGTTGAAAATATACGTTAACCGAAATAATTATAGCCGAAATAATTATAGCAAGATTTTAGAATATCAAATCGCTGACTATTTAACATGCAATTTGGACGGTTGAAAATATATGTTAAATAGGGTTTGTTAAATGAAGTTACAAATAATAGGATTAACACTAGGGATGATAATGAAGTGAGTTTTTCTAGGTATCTGTTTCATCTCTGACATGATGAGTTTGAAATTTAAATAAACGAATTTAGAACGAATTTGAGATTTTTTTTTAAACTTGTAACAGGTTTGAGGTAATTTTGATATTGTTTTATTCCACCTCATCTCACCCATCATGATAATATATAAAATTAATTTAATTTAATATTTATTTTCATATATAATAATAATAATAAAAATTCAATAAAATAAGTTATAAAATTAGAATATTTTAATTATTTATAAAATATATTTATTTTAATGTAATAAAAAAATTTTAAATTAAGAATTTTTCAAAAAGAAAAAATGGTATAGAAAATTCGCATACCCATCCGTCAGTTTAATTTTTTAAAATAGGATGAGGATCAAAATTATTTTAAAAAAAGGGTGAGGTTGGGATGGAGGTGATCCATTCAAACCAGCCCAATCGTTATTCCTAATTAAAACATAAAAAAATACAATTAGATATAAATATTGGAATTAGGTATAAAGTAATGAGAAATAATTTGATTCAAAATAATAAGAGTTAAATAGACCTATGATGTAACTTTTCTTCTGCTTGTGATACAAGGCTTCCATATTGGCTCAATTAATTGAACCTCTCTTCAAAAGTAGTTCCAAGTTCCCAATGCTTTGCCAAAAAGGCTTTTCATTGACTCACTCAATGAAACTTGTTTAAAATTTTCAAAAGGGCATTTAATTTTTTTATAATAGTATTTTTTAAGCTTTTTATAGAAGCATGCATGCAATCATCTTCTTGTTAAAAAAAAATATTAAATACATTTTACCATCTCGATCTTTGACCGGGTTTTACACTTTATCATCTTACATTCAATACTCAACATTTTCCTGCCCAAATTTATTAAAATACAATACTTTTCCTAAACTTATTAAAAAGTCAATATATAGTTTGTTAAATAAAGAAATAATGATAAAATATGAAGAAAAATGGTAGATTGTAAAGAAAAACATCTCTTCCCACATTCAAAATTGTCACATTTCATAATTGTATGTGAAAATCATGAACAATCGTGTAAATATTTCTTTAAAATAAAAAATTAAAACTGATAGTTGTTATATCTTGAAAGTATTTAAGAAATTTTACTTCAAAGTTGTTAATTTAAAGTTGGTTTTATCTAATTTTATACTAATGCTTGAATGAAAGTACAAAAAAATCAATCTCTTTCGTAATTTCATTTATAATTAAGAGCAAAATGTTTGGTTTTGAATTATATATAAGTAAAAACATCTTATTTAGTGTACATTTTGGATTTAAGTTTTGTTTTTTATTTCTAAAATAAAAAAATAAGAATAACTTCTATATAAAAACATTGAAAAGATACTGAGTTCTAAAATTTGATTAAACAAATTGAGTTATTAAAAAATTTACTTCCTCAAATTTAATAGTTTTTAAAAATATTTTTTAATGATATTTACATTTTTTAGGTAAATAAAGAAGCCAAATTTATTTTATTATTAGAAAAAATATTATAATTATAGAAATGTGTGAATTTTTCTATAAAATGAAATGCTATGGCTTGACTTTTTGAGTGATTTATGCAAGTCCCCAATTTTGGCAGTATTTTGTTTCTTTTTGAGTGATTTTGAGTGAATTTTTCTATAAATGTGTAATTTTTAAATCAAATCAAATGAAAAATATTTATCCTATATTTGATTTTTTTTGGAAATTTTGATAGAAAAATACATGGGAAAGAAAGAAAAAATATATGAGAAAGAAAATAAAGAAAAAGAAATAGTAGAAAAGAAAAAAAATAAAGAAAAATAAAAAATAGATTTAAAGTTAATAAATTATTTTTACGTACTTCTTCAAACATATTTTATATATTTTTTCTTTTTCATATAAATATTAAATAATTTAAATTTATATAGGTTTCTAATTAAGTGGTGTTTGGTAAATCAACTTAATAGTATAATTTAAATTATTAAGTAAATTAAGTATATTTGGTAAAATAACTTAATGATATAATTAAAATAAGAAACAATTTTAAGTAATAAATAAAAATGATTAACTTATTCGTAAATCTATATTTTTATTTTACATTTTTATCATCATTCGTCTTAATTATCTACATGATTTCTTTTACTATTTCAGGCCTTGATTGATATTTGACTTTCTTTATTTGATTATAATTTGTTAGAATAAATATATCAATTTAATGATATAGAATAAATTAATATAGAATAAATTTTAAATTAATTTTATCAAACAATCTTAATTCTTAATTAAGTAATAAGTATTAGATTTTATCAAATTTTCCCTGAGTTTAATTTTTCTTACCAATAAGAGAGAGAGAGAGATTGATTTTATCAATTTTAATTTTTTCTTACCAATAAAAAAAAAAAAGAGAGAATTTGGACTAAATGAAAATTTAAAAAATAAAATAAAAAATAGAGGGAGGGAGAGAGAAGTCCTAATTGCCTCCCCCCTATAAAATTTCAAAACAAATTGAATTAGAAGTCACATTTTTCTCGCTAAGTGGAGGAAACTTTGAAACTTGAAAAAGTTAAAAAAATAATAATAATTAAACAAAATGGCCACATATGATGCGCCATCCACTCAATCCCTTTCACACTCACCATATATGTTCATGGGATTACCCACGTGGACTAGAATGTTGCCGACACTATCTATATTTATATATTATATATATACATCCATCCTATTTTTTAATATTTAATATTAAATTATATAAAAAAAATTAATTTAAAAAGCCTGCTCGAAGAGTCAACACCTTATCACAGCTTTGTGAATAAGGACAAGACACGTTTCAAAACCCAAGTCAAAAGCATACCTAATCTATTAAACTATTCGAACCGACACTCCCCTAATAAACTCTATGGATTGAGAGATTGTTACGTTGCACCGCACCATATTATATTATTATTATTTTTTTAAAAAAATCTTCCTAATTTTATTAAATAGTTTATTAAATTTAACAAAAGAATGTGATTCGTCAAGTCCCATTATCATTATTCAATAGTTTTTTTTTTAATAAAAAAAAATCTAATTATAAGATTATATTTAGTTTTCGAAAAAGTAATAAAGTTAAGAAAAATGATATTTTCTCGTATAATTATTTTATAAAAATCATGAAAGAAAATCAAATATAATTAATAATTATTTTCGTTAAATCTAAAAATATTTTTTAAAATCTATGTTAAAGGTAATCTATTAACTAATTATGAATTTATATATTTTAAAATTATTTAATTATTATATTAATAAGATAAACTAATTCAAATAAATTTGAATTAATAAATAAAAATAATTTATTTACTTCAATTTTTTTAAAAAATTTTCCCTTATATTTCTCTCAATTTTTTAGGCTTAAAATTTAATTTAAAATTGGTGATGTAATTTGAGAGATATGGGGTGGTAGAATCCTTTATTTATTTTTATAGAGAGAAAAAAAAAGAATAAATTCATAAATAAGGTTTTGATTTATATACATTTTAATTTTAATATAACTTGAAAAAAATTAAAAATGATGTAAATAAATTAGAGTAAGTAGGATGAAATGAACCTAAAATATATTTTCTCCAATATGCTATTTAGAGGAAAGTTTTTCAAAATATCATTTTCATTCTCATCCTCAAAGGAACTAAATGACATGGCATAGCAAAATGACAAAATTTTAAATTATATCAATTAATTTAAAAAAAAAAATTGAATATAACAATGTTGTGTTGGATTAGAAATAGAAAATAAAAAAAGAGAAATTTAGAGTAGGTTCCATGAATTGGAATGGAGCATTGGGGAAAATGGACCCTATGGATGATGACAAGACAATAGCCTTGGGCTATTGATTTGTGATATGCCATTAAAAGTACCAAACAATTTCACTCATTTTCTCCAAAGTTTTTAATAATTGTACCAACCTCCTTTAATGTTCTTTCAATGTAGTAACCTTATGATTTGTTCATGGGATGGGAGTTGGTGAGATGGATCAATTTCATTCAAAGAATCATTGTACCTTCACTTTTCAAAAACAATTATTTGAATTATGAATTACTTAAATTAAATTTTAGTCAATATATTAGAAATATGTATGATATTGATTTAGTACCGTATAAATCTTGATATTTAGTATCACGATGCAAATAAATACAAAAATAATACGATGCAAATAAATATAAAAATAATGAAAAACTATAACTTATAATATACAAAATAATAAGATTCATTAGGGTTTGACCATTCTATTTGAAAATTAATTAATATGCAATGAGGGTATATTAAGTATTTTATGGCATTTAATCAATCACGTGATCCATCCCTAAGTATAATAAGAGTGGTGGAAGCTCTCATGTTTTAAACTCGTGACTTTTCCCTCTGATATCAATTATTGGATTGGATTTTAATCTCATATGAAAATCAATTGATGTCTAGTAAAGCTAGATTAAGGGATTGTTTGTTTTTTTAACTTTCTGTTAAAAATAACTTGTTTTTAATTGCAGATTATTTGTTTTTGTATTTAAATTTTTTTTTTTTACTCATTTCTTAAAATTTTTGACTGAATAAATTGGTCAAAATAATTAATTTTTTCTTGATACTAAAAGTAATTTATTGATTTTTTTTTTTACTTTTTAATACTTAATAAAAATAAAATTTTGAAAAAAATAATCAACTTAAAGGGTTGTTTTTTTTTTAACTTTCTATTAAAATAACTTGCTTTTCAATTACAAATTATTTGTTTTTGCATTTTTTTAAATAAATTTATTACTTATTTTTCAAATTTTTAAAAAATAATTTTTTGGTTTTTATTTACTTCTTAATACTTAATAGAAATAAAATTAAAAAAAAAAACAATCACTTAATATACAATATTATTAAGCATTATTTAATTTAAAGTTTTATTTAGAAATAAGTGAAAAATATAAACATCACCTCAGCCTTTCATGGTATTTCAGATTTAGAAACCTAGATATTAAGGTTGTTCTAGAAGCCTTTGGTAACTTTTTTTTCTCTCTTCAAAATTAAACATTTATCTTGAAGTATTACTTGAAATTGTCAAAGCTTTCTTAGCATTTAAGAACAACGCTATCTTGTTACCCAAGTTTTGAACTGCTTTTTTGAAAAACTACGAAGATATGTGGAAAAGCCTTTTCAACATCCACAATTTGTTTCACACTAAAAACCACATTTACCTTTTCTTTCTTCTTTTTTAAACATAAACAATTTAGAATAAAAAAAAAAATGTTTATTAATTTTATTTTCAATAAAAATATTTATATTCAAAATATTTTAAAGTATATTTTTAAAAATAATATAAGAAAAATTAAAAATAAATAAAAATATTTTAAGAATAATAAATAAAAATTATTTTTATAATTTAATTTTCATTTTTGAAAATAATTTGGAATGATTAATAATTATTGTTTATTTAATTTTGACTATTAGAGCAAAAGTGTCACGTGATCATATTGAAAATATACCATTGATTAAAATAATTTATTATTATTTAATTTTCTGTTATACGAATAAGGATAAAAATGGAAAGAGGAACAGCGGAAGGAAGCGCAGAAAAAACAACAAAATAAGAAGGCACCGCATCGCCCACCACACCGTCACGTGTCGGTGCGTACATTCCTATTTCAACATCTCCATATATAAATAAATAAACGTCCCCTCTCTATCTCTGTCTCTCAGCTTTTCGCTCAGAAATTGCGCAGAAGTCTCTCTCTCTGTCTCCGCCTCTTCTCTCTCATTCTCTCATCCACTGATTCACTGATCACTACTTTGAATTTCTTTTCGCCTCTCCATAAATCCAAACGTTCTCTTTTTTCGCGTACAGCATTAGCCTTGTGGTTACAGTAGCAGTAGGGGGTGGAAGGCGGCGGCGGAGATATTCAGACGTCAGGTCTGGCAGGGCTTAGGGCAATAGCGCTGCGCGTAGGCCTGGGCCGTCGCCTCCGGAGAAAGAGGAAGGTGAAGGATCAGTTGATGGAATTGTGGCACAAGATGATCTTCCCTGTCCGACGAGCTTGGCTAGCCGTTTCTTCTCGCGTCAAGGCCCGCAAAAATGGTCAGTTTCTCTCTCCTCCTCATTTTTTTCTTTCACCGGATCGTTTTGAAAAATACAAAACCATATTTTCCCGGAAAATTAGCTTTCCTTTTCAATTTTAAAGTCTCATCTCATGATTTTTTTTAAAGATATCGTTTCATGTTTGATTTAATTCAATAACTTCAGCGAAAGTTTGATTTGGAGGGAATGACATTACTATCGAGGATAATTCTCGGTTTCTAGAAATTCTAAGAAATCGCTCTGAAAAATACTAGTCGAAATCAATTTAATTCGGAAACGATTAGATTCATTCCTTTTTTATGACTTGCGTTTGAATAAAGCAAGCTCTTCGGAAGAATTTTTTTCTCTTTCTAATTTTTCCTCAATTATTTTTTATTTTTTAATTTTTGCTGGTGAGCTATGAACAGTGGCTCTTAAATGTCAAAGGAATATTCCAAATTCTGCTCTATCTCTGCCTTATTCACCATCCAAAGTGTTTGATTTTTTTTAAATTAAATCAAAGTTTAGAAAAAATTTTAGGGTTTAGAATATTCAAAAATTGAAATGGTGGAGTCTGTTGCGATCAAAACAAATTTCTGTTGAAGATGGGACAATTTTCAGAGACTTTATCGTTAAAATAATTATAAAATAATTATTAAATACGGTTGAGATTAACAGAAGATATGTAATAATTTCAAATTGGGATATGACGCATAGAAACATCTATAGTACAATTAATAATGACTATAGGCATGACTCATTATTGTTCTTCTCCTTCTGATAACAACATTTTTGTCTGTTCTATTTATACTTTTATTGTCCACTTTGCTTGCCTCTCAAAATTTTCAAATTATTTTAGTGGGGTTTTTATTTTTATATTTTTTTTGTCCAATTATTTTCAGAAAATAAACAAATAAAGATCTAAAAAAAAAATGATGTGTAGATTACAAGAATCTAGAGATGATTGGGGGCGGGGCACATCCAATAGACTGAAGCCATTAAGAACAAGAAGTGTGGTTGTTCGGTACCAATCAGAGACCACTTTGTTGATAATTTAATACCTTTTGGCCTAACACAAAATCATATCTTAATCCTGTGGATTGAATTCAATTTTTCTTTTAATTTTTAATTTTTAATTTTTTAATTTTACAGACGACCATAAGAATCAGTCTCAACTGCTTTAGAGTGTATTAAACCGTTTTAGAGTGTATTCAATAATATTCTTATTCGTGTTTGTCGTCTTTATTTTTAAAAGAGTCACGAAACTAAGTGTTTTTGCGAAGTGTTTTTAAATTTTATCAAATTAAAAATGTTTTTTAAAATTATTGTCATAATACTTTTTAAAGGAAGCGAAAACATTATTAAGGAAAGATTATTTATTTATAAAAACGCCATCTTATAGGATTAGGAAAAAGAAAAAAGAAAAAGAAATGTTGGATTGAAATGTGATTGGGTGAAAATGGGCAGGTGGAGGGCTGTTGAAGCTTCATGACGACGTGCAGACGTGTGAGTATGATGATGTGCATAGGATGTGGAATATGATGCTGAGCAGGTCGGAGTCGGAGCACGGATCTCAACATACAAAACGGAAGCACCGCCCCTTCTGGAGGGTCTTTGTATGGTCCAACCACAATTCACCCTCCTCCTTTTCCGCCAAACACGCTTAGCATGTATCAGCAGCTGCTCTTCTCTTCCCGACGTCCTTCAACTCCATTGTTTTCACAATTCCAAGAGCTCCCCCCCTGCTACTGCAAATTATGCTCAAATGAGTTGTGTAGTACCCAAAAAAAAAAAAAAATTGACAAAATGTCAGTTGTAAATAAATAAAGCTCATCCACTGAGGATGGTTTCTAGTTTCTAGTTTCTAGTTTCTACTCATGTTGATGTCGATTTTTGCTTGAGAGTTGAGATGCCCACATCATCAATGAAAACCACTCCATTTCCCCTACCCATTTCTCCATTGGTAGTGTTGGAACTTGGGGAAGGATATCTGTGCTCCAGCCCAGCCCACCAAGGCGGACTATTTCCACTTCACCCAAAAAAAGAGAAAAAAAAAAGTGGGGTTTTTATTTCTGAAAGTGCAGAAACTTGATGATGGGAAAGAAAATCACTAAGACTGGCCCCAGGATCAGCAAGCAAATTAGCAATGCCACCCACCAAGAAACACCTCCACCAAGTGCCAACCTCTTCCTCCCCTCTCCCAACCTAACCCAACATAAAGAATAATTAGTTCCAAAGAAACTATGCTTTCATATGCTCAATTCAAAAAAGATTAAAAATAAAACTAATCGGACTATTAAGACTATTGTATTCAAGTGGTGTGGATTAGAGGGACGACCTTGGTGTTTATAGGTGGTGTAGAGTAGAGGGATGACCCTAGCACCCAAGGTTCAAACAATCCATAACTAAACGTTTTGACTTTAAATATTTTGTAATTTTTTGAACACATGGATGTGTTCAAGTTTGGTCAAGATTTATATGGTTTTGAAACTACTCATTTCTTGTTTGAAGGGTGAGAAAAGTTAGGAAAAACCCAGCATCTTATTTTCCTTCTATTCTTCTTCTCTTCCACTTCTGGCTCCTTTGTTGCTTTTCCCTTTCACTTTCCAGGAAACAATCAGAACCTAGAAAAAGGAAAAGAACAGACATAAAAGATAAAAGATAAAAGATTCGCCAAAAATCAAAATGGGTAATCATCAAGCAAGCATCCTAATTCTTATGAATGGAGCTATTCAACCATTAGGCAAGCATATTGACTGATAAGAAGATCACTATGTATTGGACCATGACAGAGAGGGAGAAGATGTGGAGCATGCCTCCACCCAAGAACATGATTACAATTTACAAGTAACTTTTGTTCGTAAGAAATGTGAAATCGAATCAGGACAATCCCCTCTAGATAATCAACCATCATTCACAATGCTTCCTATCCTGCAAAGAATGTCTCTGGGTTGAGGGTATTTTTGGATGAGCATAAGCAACTGTTTTCAGATACCTTATTCGCCGCCTGTGAATAAGGTATCCCAAACTATTTACAAAGTAAAAGCTACTGCTGCTGAATTAGCATCATTATCATGATCTGGATGAAAGTTTTAACTACCAAAAACCATGTCATGCAGCTCCTACAATTCACCAAAAACAAAATTATAAGAAATTTTCTTCTTAATTCTCTCTAATGTCAAAGGGATTTGGACAATTACCATTAAACAAAACCTGATTTATGTTATTCCAAAAGCTCTGACTAATATTCCAACCAATCAGTAGAGTCACCTTCAAAGAGCGAGGCAGTCCTCAAGAATACTCACTCTTTGTCCAATAAAAGATTTTTGTGTTGTATTCTCATCAATGAGAAACAAGGTAAAAATTTTATCTTTTGAAATCACTATGGTTATGTTTGGTTCCCAAGAAATACCAAGGAAAGAAAAAAAAAATGTTAAGGAAAATCATTTTCTCATATTTGGTTTACTATGAACCATTAAATAGAAAGTCAAAATAAATAAACTAAGTTTTAAAGTAGTATAAAAAAATAATTTATGAACTTTAAATCTATTTTTATTTTCTTTATCTTTCATTCTACTTTTCTTCTCTATTTTCTCTCTCTCATATTTCCACAAATTTTCCCAGAACCAAACATAGCCCATAAGTTTCCAAATCTAGTTCATTAATTTCAGTCTAAAGTGAATAACCCTATTACCTATATTAGCCCAAACAACTAATTTAAGTTAAAATTTATCATTAGCATCAGTCCAAAATATCCTGAGTCTTAAGTAAGCATATTAACTGCTTTATACTTATGACAAAAGCAAGGTTTCAATACTAAGTATTGTTGTTGTTGAGAATTGCATTATTTTAGGAGATTTGATTCGGTCAATTTCATTATTTGAAGGAGCGAAGCTAAATTTGGGATTGTGATTTGCAATTCAAATTTCATTTCTATTCTAGATTAGGTTGACAATTGTATAGTTTCCTATTTGAATCAGTCTGGTGTAAGTGACAAGCCACTTCCAAGTCAAACATTGAGCAGCCACCACACACATAAGTTACTGCCCCTGTCAATCCTTCCCTTCATATTACATCTTACAAACTAAAAGACAAAACTACTTGTAGTGCTCTCAATCTGTAAAAATGTTTATCTGAGGCAAGGGAAAATTTGGTTATCTCACTGGAGCAATACAACCACCAGAAAAAGAAGATGAGACAACATTTCAAACATGGGAGGCAAAAAACTCAATGGTGATGGCTTGGCTTGTTAACTTAATGGATCTAGAAATTGGACAGACATATTTGTTCTCATCAACAACAAAAGAAATATGCGATCAATCAATCAGATTTAGGCAGTTCAACTCAAGTATATAAGATTAAGGCTCAAATTCATGACATGAAGTGGGGAGCTCAAGGTGGTACAGAATACTATGGTATTCTTAAGGGTCTTTGGTAGGGCTGCAACTTTGGACGAGTTGGTTCAGTTGATGGCTAACTCGAGCTTAACCTGAATTAAAAATAATAAAGCAGAGCCCAAACCTGAGGTATTCAACCCAACCTCATTTCTCTAAGCTTGGGTTGAGTTTGGATTAGTTAGGTTGATTAAGTTACATAATTCAAAATTGATCTATAATATTTTTTTAATAACTTTTTTCTACATATTTATATGAAAATTTAAATAGTAAATAAGACAAAATTTCAGGATAGCAACAAAATATTAAAAATAAATTTATCTATCTTTCTAAAATAGGAAATTATAAATGCATCCATCCTTTTAATGAAAATTTTTAGAACATAAAGGCTCCTTGTTGAAATCCTTAAAATACCTTTCAACACAAAAATGCATTCATTTCCCTCTCCTTTTTCATTCTCTTCTAATCTCTCCATAACCCTAGTAAAATTTAGCAAGAGAGTTGTGTTTCTCACCAATGGATAAACAAATAATCATATCCAATGATGTTAAAAGTGCACATGTATGGTTTTTATACATTTTTTTTTTTTGCATTTCTTATCATATTTTTTGGGTTAGAAGGAGTCTCATGGTTATTGTTCAAAGTCCCAAGGTTAAACATTTTGTAGTTGTTCGATCCTATACCTCCGGACACTCTTAAGGGTGTCTGACCCTATATTTCCGAACACTCTTAACGGTGTCCGACTCTATATTTCCGGACACTCTTAAGGGTGTCCGACCTTATACCCCTGGACATAGCTGAGATGTTTGGCCTTCCAGGATCGGACACTACGGGTTCCAAATTTTCTCTCCATTTACATTACAACTTTTCATGTTTTCTCACTTCTAAATCATATCTACATTCTTCCTAATTGCTTTCCTACAATTTTTACAAGTTTTTTGTCAAAATTTATATATGAATAAACTCAAAAATATTTCCATGTTCTATGTTATTTGTAGATAAGGTTTGTGGTTGGGAAGAAATAGATTGAGGGAAAAAAGAAGAAGATGGGTTTATGGATATTTTTAAATCATAGGATGGCTGTATTAATAGGTTTTTAATTTTTTTGGTGGATGTGTGAATAGGATGGATGCAAAGCCAATTTTGGTGGATGCATTTATAATTTTTCTTCTAAAATAATTAAAAAGTATATAATATAATATAATATAATATTTTTTTCCTTAAAAATTTAAAAAGAAAATGAATATTATTACCTAGGATAATATACATTGCCGTTGAGGCCTGGCTCCAGTGACAAAGTGATGGGGAGGGTTTGTGGGAGGTTCTAGGTTTAAGTCTCAATCTAGGTTCTAGGATAATACATTATAAATATTACAAAAACATTTAATCAGGTTTAGGCTAGGCTCGGGTTGCCTGAACCTTGGCCTGACCCCAATCTAAATTGAACTCGAGTTGAAAAAACCTAACCAAAGCTTAACCCAAGTAGTGAAAATTATTGTGAAAACTTGCCCATAATATTGGGTTGGGTTGGGCTAACCTGCCCAAGTTGTACCCTTAGTAATTGGAAAAAGTTAGATCAGTATTATGAAACTTAACAGGGGAATGTAGGAGATGCTGCCCAGTTCAAGAGGTTGCTGGAAAAAGAATGTGTTCTTGAATTTTTAGCAAGATTAAACGCGGAACTTGATGAAGCAAGGGGGAGAGTCCTTGGAAGAGAACCTCTCCCATTTGTTCGAGAGGTTTTTGCATGCATTAGAAGAGAGGAAAGCAGGAGGAATTTATGATGAATAGCCAAAAAACTGGCCAAAATTCAGAGGACGTAGCCTTTATAGACAGAAACACTTGAAACTGATCTTGTTGCTGGTCAGAAAAGCTCTATGAAAGAAGAAGAAAAGACCAAAGTCTAGTGTAATTATTGTAATAATCCCAGACATACCAAGGAAATATGCTGGAAAATTCATGGGAAGCCTGCTAAACTGAAAATCAACTGATTTCTAGAGAGAAACAATTGTGCTTGTTAGGCTGAAAACACACAATCAAGCAACCTTGGAGGAGCTGAGATGCCCTCCACAAAGGAACAATTAGAGCTTCTACACAAGTTTATTAACCAATCAAAAAAATATCCAATTGCTCCCTTGCCCAAAAAGGTAACTTCTTTATTGCTTCAAGTGTTTCTTCTGATGTAAAAGCTCCTTAGATCATGGATTTAAGAGCAACATATTATATGACTGGTTGTTCAAAATTATTTTCATCATATACTCCCATGTTTTGGTAGCCAAAAGGTAAGAATAGCTGATGGATCTTTGTCCTAATTCGCAGGAAAGGGATTTATTCCTATTTCTAAAACGCTTGTGCTAAATTCAATTTTTACATGTGCCTATCCTTTCTAGTGATCTGTTTTCCTTCAGTAAGTTTACTAAATACAATAACTGTATAATATTCTTTCCTACTCATTGTGATTTCTAGGACCTGGCTTCAGGGATGAAGATTGGTAATGCTAAAAAGGTTGATGGACCGTACTACTTTACTGATAATGTTGTTCTAGAGAGACAAGTCCAAGTAGTAAATAAGTCTCTTCTCAAATTATTGAGAATGAAATAATGTTATGACATTATAGATTAGGGCACCTTAGTTTTTATTATTTGCAAAGACTCTTTCTTTCTTTGTTTAAAGACTAAAGTCCATCTTTATTTCAACGCGAGTTTTGTGAATTTGCCAAGCACCATAGGTCTCATTTTCCTGTAAAACCTTATAAAAATCGATACCTTTTGTTCTTATTCATAGTGATGTGTGGGGACCTCACATGTTACTAACATTTCTGGAACAAAATGGTTTGTCACCTTTATTGATGATTATAGTCGTTTATGTCGGGTGTATTTACTAAAGGAAAAATCTGAGGTGGAAATTTTTTTAAAGACTTTGGTGCTATGGTTCAAAACCATTTTCAAGCAAAAATTAGGGTGCTTAAGATAGACAAATATTTTAGGAGAATATCTTTTACAAAATGGAATTATTCACCAATCAACATGTTTCGACACACTAGAGCAAAATGGAATTGCTGAAAGGAAAAATAGACATTTATTAGAAGTTGCATGTGCAATTGTGTTTACCATTAAGGTTCCAAAACATTTTTAGGGAGAAACAGTTCTTACAACCTCATACAAGGATCTTACAATTTCAAATTCCATTGGATGCTTTTTTGCAATTCTATCCACACTAAATTGTTCACATCATTACTTCTAAAGGTGTTTGGATGCATTGCATTTGTTCATGTGCACAACCATATTAGAAGTAAATTAGATCCTTATGCAATTAAATGTGTGTTTTTAGGAGGCGAGTCAACAAAAAAGGGTATAAATGTAATGATCTTGTTTGAAAAAAATGTTTGTCACTTTTGACATTACTTTTTTGAAAAAACAAGCTTTCACACTTTCCTTTAGGGAGAAAATGTAAATAAAGACAACTAGTTGAGCTTTGTGTCTACTCCAAGAGACAAAGTCAGAAAGAGATCACTCAGAATTGCTCAAAGCAAGGCTATGACTCAAACCATGAAGCTAAGGAAATGAAAATTACAAAAAACCATGAGCCTCCTCATCTTAATTTTTCATCTTCTATGAAGGATATAAATGATCTCAAAGGGCCATATCAAATTTTGTGACTTTTCATAGACTCACCATCTTTCAAAGCCTTTAATGAATCAAGCATAGATATTCCTAAAACCGTGTAGGAAGCTTTAGAAGTTTTGGAGTGGAGGGATGTAGTGCTTCAGGAGATGAAAGCTCTTGAAAAGCATGGTACTTGGCAAATCATGGAGCTACCTAGAGGAAATACCCCAATAGGATGTAAGTGGAATTTCGTTTAAGTGTAAAGCTAATGGAACTATTGAAAGGTACAAGGCGAAACTGGTGGCAAAAGGCTACATACAACCCTATGACATTGATTACCAAGAGACATTTGCACCGGTGGCTAAGATTAATACGGTTAGAGACCTACCCTCTCTTATAGCTAATCTTGATTGGTCTCTTCATCACCTAGATATCAAAAATGCATTTCTTAACAGAGAACTTGAGGAGGAAGTTTACATGCAACTGCCCCCAAGTTTTGAGAACTCTTATGGAAAAGGGAATGTGTGTAAATTAAAAAGATCTCTCTATAACCTAAAACAATGACCAAGAGCATGGTTTGACAGTTTTTCGAAGTCTATTAAGGTCTTTAGCTTCTCTCAAAGTTAGGCAAATCACACCCTATTTCTCATGCATTCTTCGGATGGCAAGATTACTATTCTTATTGTGTGCGTAGATGATATTATCCTCATCAAGAATGATGAAGCTGAGATTGGACAACTTAAAACATTGCTATCAAAGGAATTTGAGATAAAGGGCATGGGTCCTTTACAGTATTTTCTTGAAATAGAGATAGCTTGATCAAGTAGAGGGAATTTTAGTTTCACAAAGAAAATATACACTTGACTTGTTACAAAAGATAAGAATGCTTGGCTGCAAACTAGGAGATATTCCAAGGGAGCCAAATCACAAACTTAGATTGCTCAGGAACAGCAAAGTAGATAGGGAACGTTATCAACTACTAGTAGGTATACTTATCTATCTATCACACACAAGGCCTCCTGATATAGCATTTGCAGTGAGTGTATTGTGTCAGTTTATACACCCACCCCATGAAGAACACATGGAAGCTATATGCAAAATACTAAAGCAGTTAAAAAGAACACTTGGGAAATCTCTTCTTTTAAAAAAGAGTGAACATTTAAAAGTTGAGGCATACACTGACTCTGATTAGGCAAGAGCTATTAATGATAGAAGGTCAGCCTCAGGTTTTTGTACCATGGTAAACAGAAATCTAGTCACATGGAGAAGTAAGAAGCAATCGATTGTGACAAGAAGTAGAGCAGGAGTAGAATATAGGGTTGTTGCTCAAGGAATATGTGAGCTGCTTCTATGAAGCTTTACTGTGACAATAAAGCTGCCACAAACAGAGCCAACAATCCAATGCAACATGATCGAATCAAATATTGGGAGATTGACCAACATTTCATCAAAGGAAAATTAGAGTGGTCTTATTTGTATGCCATTTATTCCATCGAATGAACAACTAGCTGATTTACTTACTAAAGGGTTGCTGAAACCTACATTTGATTACTTGACTAGCAAGCTAGGCATGATTAATATCTATGAGCTAGCTTGAGAGGAAGAATTGCATTATTTTAGGAGATTTGATTCAATCAATTTTGTTATTTAGGGAGCTAAATTTGGGATTTTGATTTGCAATTCAAATTTAATTCCTACTCGAGATTAGGTTGACAGTAGTGTAGTTTTCTATTTGAATATGCTGAGTATAGGCTATAAATATCAGATTGTACTCTTCCAATAATATAGAAAACATACAGATTCAATCCACATCTATTTACAGTTGTCAATGAAGTTTTTTAGACTTTTGCATCCTTTCTAATACTTCCTTATTCTCTTTAGAAATAATGCATAATAAGGCTGACAACTCATCCAATTGCCATTTCAAAAAAGAAAAAAAATTGCCTAATTTCATTTAATCCTTTCTCCAATAAATACCCAACAAAAAGACAAACTTCACTTTCAATGAGTGCATATTTTCTTCAATTGTCTTTTTAGTCACTATCCTGAATCATGTTTTACGTTGGTCCAAATGCCTTTTTAAACTGCAGAAGTAAAAAAAAAAAGTTACAATTTCTTAGAATTCAACTCTCATGATTTTAACCCTAAACACTTTAGGTCCTCAGCCTTCCTCATTACCAAGAAACCCACCATTTTCTACTAACAAGCTTCATTCCAGGCCACAAGAATAAGAGGTCAATTATTAAAAATATACTCTATATTATTAATTTTCCCCAAAGAAAATTCAGGTTTGTTCTATCAGAAGATTTATTATTCCTTTTGAACACTAGATTTCTAAAATGGACTAGATACCAAACAATAACTTGCAAGGGTATCCTTTACAGTGCTATAAGGTTCATTTGATAACCTAGCTAAAATAAAGTAACCTAGCTAAAATAAATTAATTGTAGACAGACCTATTGTGGATTATGATTTTCCCTTATAGACAAAGTGAGCTTGGTTAAGGAGAAATGCCTTTAAAATGCAAAAAATTCATAGAAATAAAATGGATCGCCTAACCTTCAAAATAAGCTTAAAATTTGGTAGAACCCTGAAAAATGTCACTCCACGCCACTCCTGGATAACTGCAGGAGAAGATTAGCAATACAACTTCATCATATCAGCACATCAAAGGAGCTCTTGTATAATGTTAAACATCTACTGTTGAGTACCTGTTTCGACAAAATTTGGGCAAAAATTAGAGGAGAGATGGTGCAGTCATGAGAAGGTAAATAGACATAAACGAAGTTGAAAATAAGAATAATATTGTTATAGGAGATTGAAAAGAGTAGATATAAGAGAGGTTGAAGAAGCAAATCAAAATGACTGATTTCCAGAACTTTTGAAGAACCAAGGATGTTGTGCAAAAATAAGTATGGAGAATTCATATAAATAATGGATTCAACCACAAACACTGACCAGAGAATAAAGTTATTTTCTCATTCTGTCTAAGAGTTGTAAGGCTTGCAATGATCTTGAAGAGGCACTGAGGATACATAGAACCATTTGCATAGTACTTTTTGGTTGATCTGTCTCAATGCATTTTCTAACATACAGAGGAAGCATCCATAAACTAAACTGTCTTCCATCATCTGGCTTCAACTTCTAAAAAGGCCAAAGGGACTAGGATACATGAATTGATCCATCCAGTCAAAGAGCAAAGAGATGTGAAACTCTAGAAGAAATGGCCTCAAGATGCATAATCAATGCGTTTAATTTTCTTGATGACCATTTAGCTTACCTTAAAGGTTATGTTTTGTTCCTGGAAAGTCTGATGGAAAGAAAATAGAGAAGGAAAATGAGAGGAAAGAAGAAGGTAGGGGAAAATTACAAAATTTTCTTGTTTGATTGTCTATGGAGAAGTCGGCAAAAAGAAAATTAAATATTGAGAAATGCACCTTCCTTAAACTTTTCTCACCTTTTTCAGGGAAAATGGGGAGGAAATCTTTTTGCTTCCACCCCCTAAATTTTTCTTATTTTCAATAGTATTTTTTTTTTGCTTACCTTTTTACTTGGTATCCAAACATAAAAATATCATTTTACTTTAGCATTTTTTCCCCATTCCTTGGCACTTTCAGGATCAACATAGTATATAAAACAAACATAATTTTGTTTAGGCATTCATTGTAAAGTACAATGCCGATGATTTTTTGGAAATTGAAAAATAGAACACAGAATTAATGAGACAAAAGCCTTGCTCAAGCTATGGTATTAAATCAATTGATTACCAAGAAACAATTAAATCAGCATAAAAGATTAACTCTACCCTGATCTCACTCTCTCAGGCTACAAAAGTAGGCCAGTCTTTTCGTCGATTGCCTTTCCATGTGGAGGTCATCAGAAAGAGGTTTATATAGATGTTCTTTCTAGCTTCACATCTTCAATAAAGGAGAAGTCAGATAAGTGAAAATGTGCATTTGTGGAGTTCTATGGGTTATATTTTTGTCTCTTTTTTGTATTCCTTTTATATTAAATACAAATCATAATCATCTATCAAAAAAAAATTAAATACAAATCATAATCCTACACGACAAACTGCATATCAATAAAATAAAAATAATTGCATGAGATACAAATGATACTAAGGGGAAAAACCATGAGTGGACCTTCTGGTCCAAAAAATTTCACTAGAACTTATGTGCAAGGTGATAATACCAAACAAGATTACCTTGCATCCAGTCTGGAAAAGAGTCCTGAACTTCTCAAATCTTCAATCTCTACATAACCCTTATGTTATCAAAGCACTCTGGCATCCATTGAACGTAACTGCTCATCAAGGGCCTCCTCCCAAACCAGATATGGAAAAGAGACAAGAATTTATGATTCAAAAATAAATGAGGAATATGCATAAAAACAATGAATTTTTACCACAACAAATTCACCCCGAAGTTCTTTCACTTGAATGCAACAACAGGTCCACAGAAATCTTGAGATTAATATGAATTTTCCAAAGAAATATTGTGTAAGGACTTTAATCAAACTTAAACTGTTTTGAACTCTAAACACCTTTTTTTAAAACTCTTTATTGGATATATAAGTTTTAGAAGCAACTTCTGATTTTTTACTACTTTCCAAACCCAAATTTTACAGCCTTGGGTTGACCCAAAGCTATCTGACCCATCTTAATTAATCTGGATCTTACTATGGATCAATTTAGATTATAAAAGCCACCAGAACTGGTCTATGATAAACCTTGGACTGATCCATATTTAAAAAACATGGGTTTTTTTTTTTTTTTTTTCTTGGTGCATAAAAAATAACCTCAATAAAATCCTATGCACTTCTCCCAAAAAACAAAAAAAAAAAAAAAGGAAAAAAAGAACAAAAAGTCCAGAAATTTTTCATTACCAACTATTGCTTTCCATGGAGATGAAATGATGAAAACACCATTGAGAAAGAATTTTTTCATCTCCTTAAGGTGATGTAGAGCTGGATTGGATGCAAAGATGTCTCCAAAACCAAAAATAATTTGGAAGGATATTACCAATTACAATTCTGTACAAAAATCCTTGTACATGAGAACTGTGAGGATAAAAAGGTAGTTGACTATCTCAATGCTGATTCTAAGAAGCAAAAAATCAGGGACAAACACTTTCCTTTTATCCTTCACAATTCGCAATTCCATCCCTAGTAATGTTTTTCTTTTTTAAGTCATCTTTTGCATCCAATTCAGATGTAAATAAGTTTATGGAGATGACAGATTTCTTTATTAACAGCATTCTCTGCATTTCATCTCCATGGGAAGAAATGATAGTAATGAGACATTTTGGAAGTGGTTTTATGCATTAAATTCATGAAAAAGATTTTGAAAGTTCTATGGACTTCTGTAAGTTATTTTTCTGAAAAAGTTCATGCTAGTCAAATATGGATCAATCCTAGATATATGATGAATCAATCATGAGTGGCCTTTAATCCTAGACATGATGCCTCCACATGAGTGGTACAACATTTTTTAATCGCTTATGTGTCATAGAAAACCAATAACCCAAAACATGAAGAGGGTGGGGGGAGTATTTGTTGGGGTTTGTAATGAGGCTCTAATATCATTAGAAAAAAACAATCCCAAAAACCCTAGGATTTCCAAATATCATACAGTTCTGCCCTGGAGGCTGGAGCCAATGGTATGGATGCATATCAGTTAATTCTTTCATGTGTGCTATGAAAGTTTACAATGACAAAACCATGATCAACACAGTATTCCTAGTAGTTTTAATTAAAATTACTTGGGCTGTGTTTGGTTCTGGGAAAATTTGGAGGAAAATGCAAGGGAAAGAAAATAGAGAGGAAAAGTAAGAAAGAAAGAAAAAATGAAAGAAAAAAAAGATTTAAAATCAACAATTATTTTTATATGCTAGTTGAAACTCATTTCACTTGTTTTAGCTCCTCAATATAAAGATTAAATGATTTAAAAATACACAAGTTTCTAACTAATTTTAACCATATTTGATTTTCTTTCATATACTCCTTAATACAACCAAACGCATGAAAATCATTTTCCTTAGTACTTTCTGGAAACCAAACATATGCATAGAATCTGCCATGTGAAATGTCAAACTGTTGGAATATGCACGGGCATTGCATATATGCACATCATTGAGGAAATACTGTAAATCCCAGGATGAAACATCTTAAGACCAAGTCTTGGAGTCCTGGCTTATAAGCATATCATTTTGAAGAAACACAATAAAACCATGGATCAAACATCTTTAGGTCCTTGTGTATAAAATATCATTTGAAAAAATACAATAAATCCAGGGATCAAACATCTATAGGAAAAAGTCTTGAAGAATAGATTTTAGGGAATTTAACTTACTTTACCTTAATTCCACCTAAAATGAAGGGTTCTGATGCAATAATGGAAAAAATATAACAGATAAGTCAATGGTACTTCATCATGAAACATGTCTGTAAATGTGAATGTGATCTAGTTATAACCACCACATTCTTTTTCTATGGCAACTAGTAATTGATTCAATTTCATATTCCATGATTTCTATCCTGGATGACAACAGCTACTACACCACTTTTCTTCAAACCACCTGCATTATACCTTATTTCATGATTTAATTTCTTAACATTGGAACCAAGAGAACTTTGGGTAATTGGCCATACAAAGACATGGTGAACCAAAACAATGAATTGAAGGGGAGAAAGGGAAAAAACTAAAGATAAGCAAGTTTTCCAACATGCAAGTCAATGATCAACTCATTTGACCATTTAGTCTAGCTCATCAAAAGAACGAGGAAGAGAAAGGTCAGAGAAAAATTAAGGAAAGAAGAAAAAGAAAAGAAAATTTAACTTCATTTTTATTCATCAAGTGGAGAAAACAAGATCAAAAGAAATTAATGTTACACACATGTCAGACGCATACACATAGATATGTGTCTCCAAACTCAGTGGACCACAAGGCAAGAGTTTGCCAAGCTGAAAAGAAGCTACTGGAGCATATGCAGTGTTGAAAGTACTAAAGAAACTTACGTGTCAAGGGTGATAAGCTGAATAAGTTTTCCAGCAAAACAGTAATGGTGGGATAAATAACAATTATTGCTTATAAGCTTGCTTAGCTAAAAAATTACCAGATTACCAACCTTCAGTATAGCACTCCAGTTATCACAGAGGTTGGCAGTTGATGTGCAAATAGTAACTCCTACATCAGTAACAAGACATTGCAGCCAAACAATCTCAGCAGCTGTCCTGGCCATGGCATGATGCATTATTTCAATACCAAATCAAGATGCAATTTTTTATTTTTAAGCTTAAATAAGTCTGCCTGAAAGATATAGAAAATCAATGATAGAACGCTGATCATTAACATCACTATTTAAAGTCACAGAACTGAAGGGACTAAGGTGACTAGGAAGGTCACCAAAATGGAAATGATCCTCAATATACCACATAGTGTATCATGTAAGTACTATTAGGTAGCCATGAATAAATAACCATATAAAAAGTTTATACAAGATCAGGTTTAGGGGCAGTGGGATAAAGAATAGTACCAACAAACTAACTATAGAGAGTTGGATTAGTATTAGGAAGTGGCTCACCCAGATTTGACCAAATCACCAAAAGTTTCGTAGTAGTAGAAACAGTGCATCGCCTTTAAAGAAAAAAGCTTGAGTTGAGAAATCACATCATTGACATTTCTGTACCGAGAAAAGCAAGGATCCACAAGGACTACATGCAACCTCAAGATTGAAAACATAACAATGAAAAATAAGGATCTTTCATCTCAAACTGAGAGTCCAAATGCTATTTGAGAAATTAAAGAAGAAAGGATAGCCACAAGTTAGTCTCTAAATAAATAAAGTATAGTTGTGCACTCACCAAGCCTAAAAGACGTGTATGGTCAAAATTTCTCAAATCACATATAAGGAGCCCAAATGAAACAACTAGTAGCATGACAATGTCACAAAGAGCAAAGGACATGCTCATGAAGATGAGGAAGTCCACAAGACTGCTACATTTAAACCTTCTTGTAAGAGTGTAGAGATGAAATGCTACGTTCTTATCAAGCTGGTGAAAGAATGGTTATCTTGTTGACTGACTAGAGGTCTCCTTGTAGTCAATCCCATGCTTGTGAGCAAAACCATGAACCAACCCTTGAGATTGGTATACTAAATAAAGCCACCTGTATGACCTTTTTATTATTATTATTATTATATATTTTATTATACCCTTTTTACCTTCCCTTCCCTTCCCCCCTGTGCCCCTCTCCCTGCCCCCTCACCCCCTTTTTTTCCCCTGAAAAGTAAACCTTTTCTTTCATTTTAATGTCAAATTTTATGTTCTATTTGCTTCTGTTTGCTTCTTTCAAGAAAAGCAGAGAGCATGTGCCATTTTACAACAATATCATACATAAAACACACACACACACACACACACACAGAATAGGAGAATTTCCATGGAATTTTTTATTGAAAGGTCTTTTAAGATTTAACTAGGATGTTGCCAAATAGTAGAGAAACCACTCAGTTTTTCTATGAACATAAATGAAATGTCAGGAAACATTTCACACTCAAAATGAGCAACATTTCTAGCTGATAGACATGAATAAAATACAATACAATATCAGAAAGTTCAAGATATTAAAACTGCTAACCAACTTTCCTAAATGCATAAACCGTTTGGATATGGACCTAATAACATACTTCATCATGCGTGGCCCAATACTTGCGTAAGGAGAGACAAAATAAATTGATGGGATAACATACAGGAGGAAGACTCAAACTTGAGACCTTTGACTTGAAATCAACCATAGTTCTAATACCATGTCAATCTATCAACTTGAGGGTGTTAGAATATGAGTCCACAATGTATACCATACTAACATAAACCAAATCATTGTCCAGATATACCAAGTTCCACTTTGTTATCTACTCTCACAAACCAATATTCTTCCAAATTCAAACTACAAATGCTTTAATTATCATCTGACATATTCCTGCATCCCTTGAGATATTTTCAACCTTAAGAAAATAAAAAATTCAGCTGATAATCCAAAAAATTGTAGAAAAATTCAAATAAAATATTCAAGTTAACCAGCATATCCACTTAGTGTTTTATTATTACTTATCTATTATGTGATAATAAAAACCAGAATAAGTTCCAAGCTCACAGGTCCAACACAAACTTATTCAAGTCTAAAATCAAGAAGAAAATAAAGAATAAAGCCATGCCATTATTAACCAAAAAAAAAAAAAATACACCACTTGCAATATGCTTTTCGTGTGCTAACTGCCAAGCAACCCAAACTCAACAGCATAATAAAATGGAGAGTCTAAAATTTTAGTTATGCTAAAATGTAATTTATATTTATGAGCAAAACAAATTTCTAGGGTGTCAGATGTGTTCAAGTACTTGCCTCGATAATTTAAGTTATGGGTCTAAGCAAGGCTTCACCATTAGTGAATTTAACTGGTATTCCAGCATGCTTCAAGCTATAAGTTCAAGCAAAGCCCTAAAAATCATTTTCGGTTTAATCAGAAAATCTAAAATGCTTCTGATATGTTACTAGGGTTTTTGTATAACATTGATTTATTTCCATGAATTCATCTGCCAACCATGGAGCACAAAACATAAACCAAGGTATAAATAAATGCATGGGAATTTACACAAACAATCAAGATATTTGGTGGGTGCAAACCGAATAAGGAAGAGGCATCTAGCTTCCACAAAAACAATCCTAAAGTGGCTAATATTACCTTCAACTGTTATTTTTGCTTCACTATTATGTTATTCATTTTCTTCTATCTGCATAACCATCATGCTGACAAATCCTCAAAGAAAGAAAAAAGACAGAAAAAAACACTTAAAAAGTATGCAGAAAGAGAACGAGAAATCTGATTATACAGGTAATAAATGAACACTCTCTCAAGTAAATGTTCAGGCATGATTGTTGAAGAGAGGGAGTTTCAACAAGAAATCAAATAGCAACAGCAAGACATATATTTCATTCTTATTTTGTAGATTGTATGTATTTAATTCTTATTTCCCCTCTATCTCATCTTTATTTTGTATAATTGTTACCCCTTTATAGATGAAAGACCAAGAACATAATAATAATCTTGTTGAATCGATAGTATAATAATAATAATAATAATAATAATAATAATAATATTTTCATAGAAGTTAATTTCTGTAGGAAACTATCAGTATTTTGATGCTTACCACATTTCTACTTTCTACATAACATGAGTTGCATAATGTTCATAAGAATTTTGTGCTTTGCAAACCCAGTATTGCAAATTTATACACTTCAATCCATATGGGTGCCTAGCGTCTAAACTTCTAAAATTTTAATATTTGCGTATAATAAGTAGTATCAAGTGTCAATACTGTATCAGTAAAATCATATATTAAAATTCTAAAAATAATAGAAATAATAATAGTCCATCAGATAAAAATTAATGCATTTTAATTACTCAAGAAGACAAAGGTAAATGAACCAAGCAATAGGCACAAGTTCAGTAAAGAGTTTCTCCAGCATCTACTGCTCAACTTTCCTTTTTTTTCTTTCAGTAAAATAAATTACAGCATATTTTATGAAAGATGGATATCTTATCTTCCAATGAGAGTTGTAGTTTGTTTAAGGGGTAGAAAAGGAACAAAAAAATGAGGGAAATCTGAAAAGAAATATAGTCAAGTATGATTGGACATTGGGACTTAAGCTGGCATGAACACTGCTTGGTTGTGCTCTAGGATTATTTAGTCTAGAAATAAAAGGCCACTTTGTAGATTGAGAAACAAATAATAATAATAAACTCAACTATTAAATGATCAATGTTGCTAGTCTTGGATAGAAATGCTTCTAATTATTTATACTATAATAATTATAATAATACTAATAATAGTAATAATTAACAATAATGACAATAAACTCAATTACACAATGATGAATATGGCTAGTCTTGGATACAAATGCTTCTAATTATTTCTATGATAAATTTCATAAACCCCCTTCCTGAAACAACATGGCAACTAGTGATGCTTGAGATTAACCCTCCAACGAATTATTTCATCTCCGAATTAGCTAATCATGGAAGAAAAAGGAATGCAATTTCTTACTTGGTCAAATTAAGAGCTTGACATGTGGTTTCTAAGATGGGGTTAGTAACACCCCACAACCAATAACATACAAAATATTCTCCCAATTAATTAACTGCAAATTGTAATCAACAAGAAAAAAATGAAGAAGAATACAGGGAAATTAAAAAACTCATACACCAAGATTACAGTAAGATTTGCAAGAAAAGGAAGCAAACATACTCCCCACCTGGCACACCACAGAATAATACTACTAAAGGAGTTTCCATTGGATAAGTAACTTAAGTATCGAAATTGAGATCATTGAGAATAATCAATTGAAAAAACTGTGTTGTTAATAATGAGATTGCAATCAACTCTTAATGTTAAAAGTACATACATGGAAACTCTAACATCATGCATTTTACCTTTCTACCAAGCTACACAGATTATTCCTGCAAAACTGTTCGAAAATTCCCCCCCTTGTTGCTATAAATTACATAAAAAACCTGAAGATATGCAGTGAGATAACCAATATGTATGCTAAACATACAATCATGCAACCAAACATGACACTCTTTTCTTCAAGTCCTTTTGCTTGGTTGTCGTTAAATGTGGCCTTTCTGAGCAAGGAAGAGCCCTATGGTAGGAGAATACAAAGATGTCCTCTAATCCCCATCATCTTGCAAGGGATAGAGCTTCACCTTGAGGCCAGCAGACTGGTTCAACAAGAACATGAATAGAAATCACCACACTGATGCAAAAGAAGCAGTCATGCCCTTTGAACCAGAACTGACTAAACACATCACAACTGGGAGACACCAATTTTGCTATGGAAGTCTTATTCCTCAAATGGATGCGTAGATATCTTCTCCAGCAGCAATGGCCAGTCTTCTCCAAGCTGCTGTGGGTTTAGTTCCATTGCAACCTTAAAATCAAGCAACGATACTGGGGAACAGGATCTCCCTTCTTGCATGCCCTCCAAAGGCCTACAGCTACTTTGAATCTGATAATGATGACCTGGCCACACACCATTTGCAAGCTTCCCACCAGACTGCTGCTTGTTGGAACTGTTCTTCGTCATGTCATGGCCATATCTTGCACCTACCATTTCCATGCACGACCTGATTAAACCCTTCAAGTAAATATCCAGACCATTGTTTAACAAATTAGCAGAGTCCACTGACACCCCTTCAAGACCATGTGTTGTAGCAATCTGCTGCATACGTTCCCTTAACGTCTCAATATCATACAGTCTACCACTATCAAGTGAGGTAGCAGATCTAACACTGCTCATCAAAGGCAAAGTCTTTCGGGCCCCACCAACACTAACAGAAAAGAATGGAATCCCAAGTGGAGCATGGAGTAGACTTCGAGAGGGTACTTCTTTCCCACCTTCGGCAACTAGGTCATTCTGGTCCTTGCTATTTACAGAAACTGGACCATCAGGTGGTGTCTTTATTAGTGATAATTTAGCAGGGTGATGGAATGAAACCTCCCCATCATTCTTTGATTGCTCTATCAGTTCTTGATGATGCTGCAACTGCTTCTGAATATCAACGGGAGTGAAATGCCCGTTTTCCAATATTGTAGAAAAATCACTGTCACCTGTACCTGCCAGCTGATGAGATGCGCAGTCAGCCTTCCCATTCAGTATAACAACTGGACGGTCCCCGACTTTACGATCACGAATTGATGATCTAACCTTTTTCGGTGACAATGGCAAGACATTCCATTCAAAAATACAGGCTGGTTTAGGGCCTTAGTTAGAGTAGACTTTGGAGCTTCTTCATCATTAACTGCTGGTGGCGATTTCGCATGACAAGCATTTCTCAAGATTGAACAAATAAGCCTATTGTGAAGTGCAACATTCTCTTTCCCTAGTATCCTAAAACAAAGCTTATTAAACTCAACCTTGGTTAGCTTCAATGCCAATAATCTATTCAAATAATAAAAATACTGCTTCGACCTTTCCGGTCCAAGTCTCTTCACTATATCAGCTTTCAACTGGACAAGATTAACCCGCGAATCTTGATGTGGAGGTTGCATTTCTCAACAAACAGAATCATGAACAGATCATCAATTTCACTCCCCAAACCCAAAAAAATCCACACTAAATCAGTACTTTTTTGGTCCTCCTCCGGAAGCCCACATTGCACAACTCTCTAATATACACACAGGTAACTTCGACAAACCCCAGCAATGCCACCAGCCCCAAACACATGTTTCTTGAGGGGAGAAGTCGAATCCACAAGCCCAGAGATTCCAACTAACTCTCCCTCCAAAATTTCAACTCTCAACAAATTTTGAATTCACATTCCAGAAACCCAAATCCTAACCCTAACAGTCATCAAACTCCAAAATTCAAACTCCAATTTACAAAACCCCTGAATCAGGCCTCCACACAGCTCGACTAAAACGACACCGTTATTAAAAAATCCCAGACACCAACCCCACCAACAATCCCCTCAAAGACCCACCAAAAAACAATCGAAAAAGGGAGATCTCTAAGAGGTTATTCACCAGGGCTTCCAATCCCAACTCCAATTTTTCCTCTTTTTGTTGCAGAGAATTGAGAGAGATAATTGGCAGAGATTCGCGGCTCGAGAGAGAGAGAGAAAAGGCGAGAAAGCAGAGAGAAAATTAAGGGCCTGACCTGTTTGGAGGCTGAGAAAAACTGAAGGAAAATTGAGATTCAGAGAAGCATAATCAAAGCCAAAGGCTTATGGGTCGGGGTTGCTTCTTCTTCCATTATGCTTTTTGCTTCGTTTTCCATTGGTCTGAGAGCTTTCTCTATCCCCCTACTCTCCGTTTCTCTCTCTACAAATCGCTCTGCATTTCCATTTTCTCTCTCTCGAATTCTCGCGGGTTTCTCTGTGAATCAGAGATTGAAGAACCCTTTTCTCTTTCTCTCTCTTCTTCTCTTTGTGTCTTCGTTTTTCCCTTCTAATATTTCTTTCCTTTTTCCTTTTTTTTTCCTTTCGGATTTAATATTTGGAAACTTCTATTTGATTTTCCATTTTTTAAACTACTTTGGAAACTTCTATTTTTCTCCTAATTATTTTGGAAACTTCTATTTCTTGTCATACTCAAATGGAGGGTCTCTCACAAAATAAGGTTTTGATGGGTTACATGGGATTACTTTGAACTAATTCTAAGATTTAAAATTTGGATCTTGTCTTATTTTTTATTTACATTTTTCCAACCTTAAAGTTATCCATTAATTAAATTTATTCCAATTTTTTTGTTAAATTTTTTTTTAAAGCATAAATAATAAATATATAACAAAAAATTATGTAAAAATTGTAAGTAAAATTTGAAGGTTTATTTATGGCTAAGTTTGGTTCTAAAAAATTTTGAGAAAAAATGTGAGAGAAAGAAAATAGAGAAGAAAAATAGAAGGAAGAAAAAAAATGAAAGAAAATAAAAAATAAAATCAAAATTAATAAATTATTTTTATATATTTTTTAAACTTATTTCACTTAATTTTCTCTGTTATATAAAGATTAAATAGTTTTAAAATATATAAATTTTAACTAATTTTAATTATATTTAATTTTCTTTAAAAAAAATTATAGTGAAACCAACATAAGAAAATCATTTTACTTTATATATATATATATTTTTTTTCCTTGGTATTTTACAGGAACCAAACATAATTAATATATGAATTTGTTGTCATGAAAATGAAGTCATAATATTTAACTTTTGCATTTAATAATATAAATAGAAAAAGTAGAAATAGAAGTTGAAAACTGCATTTAATATTTTTAATAAAATTATTATGGTATTTTCAAAAATTTTAATTAAATCAAAATTTGTTTCATGCATATAAAATTCACATTGGGACGGGTCATGTTGAGAGTAGTATCCAAATTCTTTTAAAATTTGTGTTTTGCCTTCAAATATTGTTTTTAGTGTTTGAGAAATTCTGCCAAATAATTCTAAAATTTTATATCATAATTCTTTGGAATAACTTTTCTTTGGTGGTGGATCCATACGTTTGATTTTCTTTTTCGTTTATATGTTCAATCTATGACGATAAGTATAACAACTAGGAAGTTTTAACCGATTTCCATTAGATAAATATGTTGTTTCATCATATGTGTATTTTGAATGTTTGTATTTCAAATCCTTATATTTATCTTTTGTGTTGTGAAAGTTCTCATGTTAATTATTGAAATTACCTAAAGGGGATAAATTTCATTTTTCTTTTCTAAATTACAAATTTCTCTAATCAATATGTGATGATGATCAAATATCATAATAAATTCCAACCACACAATGCATATATAATGTATCCAAAGTTTGGAGTTGTACTAACAATGGGTTTAATAGATTTGCTATATTCTTAACTACAAATTTCTTTAATCAATATGCCATGATCAAATATCATAATAAATTCCAATTACACAATGTTAGCCAGAAAAGTCATTGATTTTAGGACATGAAATACACACGGAGAATATCACAACCATATGTGTGTATGATATATATAAAGAATGTTGGATGAGGAAATTATGGACACAAGTAAATCAGAATCGTGTGTTACCATTTACATTTGGCAATAGCCTCTAAACCAAATCGGAATCATGTATTGTCATTCATATATATAGCAATAGTGTGTGATCTACATGGAAACCTGGTGGTGGTAGGAGCCTATAAATAAAGGTCTCCTCTCCTCATTCTATTCATCTAGGTTGAGAGAAAAAGAGTGGTACAACTCTTTGAGTGAAAAAGTAAGGTTCTCTTGAGAGTTAGAGAATTATTATTCTTTTAGGTGTAATTGGGTTTTGGGTTTGTAAGGAGTGAGTTTTGTAAACACTTATGGTTATTTTTCTCCCTATAGTGAAGATTTGCAGCAACTTTGTGAACGTAGCTTGTTTTAAGTGAACCGCATAAATTTCATGTATTGATTTTGTCTGCTTTATTTCATTATTATTTCCACGTTTTTATTTGCTTCATTAATTTGGTCTTTGGGGAGGTTTATTTCCTAACAATTGGTATCAGAGCGAGGTTCTGTGGTGTTCTAGGAGCTTGGAGGTAGTCTAAGGAGATTGGAATTTAAGAGGAATGATTGTGACCCTCTAGACTTTCATGGGAACTTTTAATTATGTCTAAGGAGGTTGGGTTTTAAACGAGACTATTGTGATCCCTCAAATCTTTCTTAAGAACCTTCTTAGTGGTTTATAGCTTTAAGTGGAAGTTTCTTTGCAATTTTTATAGGTACAGACGTACTATAAAAAGTACAATTTTTGCAAAAGTCTTGAGGAACTAGATTTGAGAGGGAGTGATGGCATTAGATGAAGGAAAGAGCATCATAATTGAGAAGTTCAGTGGTGAAGATTTTAGATTATAGAAAATGCAAATTGAAGATTTATCAGAAAGACATGTATTTGCCTCTTTTAGGAGAAAAAGCAATAGATATGAGGATGAATAGTGGGCTTTACTCGATAGGTAGGTGTTTGGAGTTATTCCGTTGACGTTATCTTGTAATGTTGCTTTCAAAATTGCGAAGGAGAAGACCATGATGGGCCTTATGACAATTCTCTCTGACATATACGAGAAGCCATTCACTTTAAATAAAGTGCACTTGATGAAACGGTTGTTCAATTTGTGAATGATAGAAGGCGCATCTGTAGTAGCTCACATAAACAAATTTAGTATAATCACAATACAACTAAGTTCGGGGACGAAGTTTGAGTTCTGATCCTTCTATTCTCTCTACCGGAAATCTGGAATACGATGGTAACAGTAATGAACAATTCTTTTAGGAGTAAGAAGATGGTATTTAAGGATGTTTGAGATCTAATTCTAAGTAAAGAAATACATTGGAGAAAATTAGAAGAAACATCAAGTTTTGCCTTAAACACTGAATCCAGAGGTAAACCCAATGATAGAAACTCAAATAAGAGAAAATCAAAATCAAGACAGAGCAAGTCTAGATCTAGGAAGAAAGAGATTAGTGTTGGAACTATGGTAAGAATAGTCACTTGAAGAATGATTGTAGAGTACTAAAAAAGAACAATGATAGTGTAAAGGAATCCATGAATGTAGCCGAAGATGCTTTCTATGCTCTAATCCTAAGTGTTAATAGTCTAGTTGAATCCTAGATTTTGGATTATGAGGCATTGTTTCACTGTACCTTGCACTCTGAAATCATGGAGAACTACATAAGTGGTGATTTTGGAAAGGTTCATCTAGTTGATGATGAGATCTTGACGATTACAAGGAAATGTGATATTCAAGTGAAGTTGCCTTGAAAGACGTGAGATTTATTCTTGGTCTAAAAGAAATTTAATCTTAATGGGTCAACTTGATCAAGAAGGTTATTGTACAACATTCACAGAAAGTGAATGAAAGATCACCAATGGAGCAATGGCCATAGCTCTTGGAAAGAAGAATGATATTCTCTATGTTACTTCTAGCATGGAGAATATTGTTGCGATTGTAGAATTAGATGAGAGGTCTAAAATCTAGTACCAGAGATTCAGTCATATGAGCGAGAAATGGATGAAGGTTATTCTTTTAAAAAGGAAACTGCTAGATTTGAAATTAATAGCAATCAATCTATGTGAGGACTATATTTTTGGCAAGCAGAAAATGGTCGGTTTCTCAAAGATCGACAAGCCACCCAAAGTAGAGAAGTTAGAGCTGGTTCACATAGACGTGTGGGGGACATCACATGTTTCATCTATTAGAGGCTCATTGCACTACGCCACCTTAATTGATGACTCTACTGGGAAGGTATGAGTTTATTTTTTGAAAAAGAAATAAAAAGTTTGTAATGTTTTCAAAAAATGGAAAGCCATGATAGAGAATGAGACGGGCTTGACAGTGAAGTGATTAAAATCCGACAATAAAGGAGAGTACAAAGACAAGAAGCTTAAAAAGTTTTGTGCAACCAATTTTGGGATTTTAAAAATTGAAAAATCATCAGAAACAGAGATGTCATCTTCAATGAGAAAGTAATGTACAAGGATAAGTCATCTACAAAATCTACTAACACAAAAGTCAAAAACTAAAAAGAAAAAGTACATTGAGTTTGAGAAAAACTCTAAGAAGTACTATTTGGGGATTGATAGAATCCTGGAAATGAAGTCTCTCAAGAAGAAACATGTACTTTTGTAACAGAAGTGAGACGCTTTTTGAGAACTCCTAAATTGGTACAATACTATTCACATTTTTTGCATTATTTATTGTTAACTGACACTAGAGAATAGAGTGTTATGATGAAACAATTTAGGTTGAAGATTCGGTCAAGTGAGAGTCTGCCATGGAAGAAGAGAGGGACTGGTTGATGCCAAATCGGACACGGGATATAACTGAACTACTAGAAGGGAAGAAAACTTTACATAACAAATGGGTTTTCAGGATCAAATAAGAGCATGATGGAAGCAAACATTACAAAGCTAGATTGGTAGTCAAAGAATTTAGTAGAAAATAGACTAGACTGAGATTTTCTCTCCAGTAGTGAAGCTGACGATAATCAGGTTGACGCTGAAGATGGTAGCTGTAGAAAATTTATATCTTATGTCGTTAGATGTAAAGATAACCTTCCTTCATGGCAATTTGGAGGAAGAAATTTATATGAAGCAATCATAAGGCTTCATGATGGCAAACAAAGAAAGCCTCATGTGTAAGTTGAAGAAGAGTTTGTGCGGTTTGAAATAGGTTCCAAGACAATGGCACAAGAAGTTCGATAGTTTCATGAGTAGTAGGGGTTTTACAAGATGTCAAGCAAATCATTGTTGTTATATCAAAAAGTTTAACAATGGCTTTATTATTTTACTTTTGTATGTAGATGATATGCTCATTGCAGGTTCTAATGTGTGAGAGATAAATAACTTAAAGCTAGAATTATTGAAGTAGCTTACAATGAAATATCTAGGCACTGCAAAACAGATTCTTGGAATGAGGATTAACAAGGACATAGCAGTTGTGCTTTGAAATTGTCACAGGTAGAGTACATCAACAAAGTACTCTTTAGGTTTAACATGCAAAATGTTAAACCAGTGAGCATGCCTTTAAGTGCCCATTTCAAATTTTCCAAAGAACAATCATTGAAGACTGAGAAAGAACATGAACACATCAAGAAGGTTCCTTATGCCTTAGCCATTGGAAGTTTGGTGTATGCTATTGTAGACCCCCATTTGGGGCAGGGTCCACAACTATGGTTTGTACTAGACTAGATATTGGGCAAGTAGTAAGAGTGGTGAGCAAGTACATGAAAAATCCTGATAAGATGCACTAGGAATCAATTAAATGGATCCTTAGATATCTATGAAGTACCAAAAGAATGATATTCTATTTTAGAAGTGGAGATATGGAATTGGAAGGCTTTGCTAATGCTGACTTAACTAGAGATGTCAACAATAGAAAAAACACTGTAGGATATGTGTATACTTTTGAAGGAATTGTGGTGAGTTAGGTTTCTCAATTGTAGAAAGTTGTAGTTATCTCCATTACTGAGGCAAAATACATTGCTATTATAGAAGCTAGTAGGGAGATGATTTGGCTTCAAGGTTTCTTGGAAGAGTTGGGAAAGAAAAAGGAGAACAATGTCCTTTTTTCTGATAGTCAGAATACAATTCACTTGGTGAAGAACCTGTCTTTTTATGCCAGAATGAAGCATATTTAGACAAAATATTATTTAATTCGATCTTTTCTAGAGGATTTGCATTGATCTTGTGTGAAAACGTAATCATAATTGTGTATTGTCATTCATATATTTGGCAATAACATCTAAACCAGATCAAAATCATGTATTGCTATTCATATATTTGGCAATAGTGTGTGATCTACATGGAAACCTGTTAGTGGTAGGAGCCTATAAATAGAGGCCTCATTTCCTCATTCTATTCATCTAGAATTAAGAGAAAAATAGTGGTACAACTCTTTGAGTGAAAAAGTAAGGTTCTCTTGAGAGTTAGAGAATTATTATTATTCCCTTGGTTGTAATTGGGTTTTGGGTTTGTAAGGAGTGAGTTTTGTAAACACTTGTGGTTATTTTTCTCCCTATAGTGAAGATTTGTAGTAGCTCCGTGGATGTAACTTATTTTGGGTGAACCATGTAAATTTCGTGTGATGATTTTTTCTGCTCAATTTCGTTGTTATTTCCATGTTTTTATTTGCTTCATTAGTTTGGTTTTTTGGGAGGATTATTTCTTAACACACAATGATTATATAGTGTGCCAAAAACTCTAGAGATGTAAAAATAGTGGGTTTAATAGATCACACAAAAAATCCACTAATTTTGAAAGAATAATTACATAAACTTAAGTTAGATCAAATGCCACCTTCTCTTAAGGGTCAGCCAACTAATCTAAACTAATTCACTATTGTCCCTAAATAGTTAGCCTAACATATGATAATTTTGGCTAAGAAAAGAGCTTGACTTATCATGACTTTATAGTCCTTTAGGTATCATCCTTAACTATTGACTCATGAAATATGTTAGTACTAGCCTAAAATGATCTCCTCAATCAAATCCTAACCCAAAATATTGAATATATTGATTTTAGTGAATGCATTGAATTCAATTAAACTATTTGGTAAAACAAAGCAAATAATTGATTTTTAACTAAATTGATTTCGATGTCTCTAAAGATACCGCATACACATATGAAAAGTGGTGTGAACATTACATAAGCCGAAAAACATTATTTTATATCCTTAGGTATCGAATAAGCAAGTAAAGGGGGTTTTCTCTTGATCCTTCAATTTAATAGAGATTTAGAAGTGTTTTGAGTACCCATCAAGAAGCAATAAAATTCATAACTAGCCACTCTCTCCAAGACATGATTTAATTATGGTAGTGGAAAATGATCTTTCTTAGTCATTGAGTTCAACTTCATATAGTCAATGCAAATTCAGCATCTTATAGTCAACCTCATTGGAATGAGCTTTCCTTAAGTCATTTTTCATCACAATAATCACACTTTGCTTAGGCATAACTTAGGTGGGGCACACCCAACTACTATTAGTTATTGATAGATAATCTTTGTATCGAAGAGCTTTAATACTTTAATCTTGACTAGATCTGGCATGAGTCTACTCAACCTCCTTTGTGGTTGGCTAACAAGCTTAGCATCCTCTTTCAAATAAATGTGATGAGTGTAGATCAATGGGTCGATCCCCTTAAGACTTGAGATGGACCAACTTATTACTATCTCATACTCCTTGAAGCCTCTTTAAAATCTCAACCTTTTAGTCTCCAGATAATAAAGCCACGATGACAACTGCCTTGTACTTCCATTTTCTTGATTTTTGTTTTTGTTTTAAAAAAATTTCTATTTCTTTCCAAGTCATTCCATTTTATCATTTCTCTTCATCTATCATTAAAAAGAAGAAAAATCCTTCTAATTTATATATTTCATAAGTTGGTTAGTGTGCTCTTACACAAAAGCTTCTATTAAATAAGTCCTCTTATTCTTTAGATCATCACGATCCATCGACTGCTTGCACATATTAAAAACATTTATATCAATTGTTATGTTCTCAAATGAAAGTTGTAAAACTCCATTGTGATAGTAGATTAATGCCTTTTTTGTGCCTAAAAAAGGTTTTCCGAGTATAATAGGCAATAAATTGAATCTTTTCTTGAGGGACTTTATATCTAATGCCACAAAATCTATGAGGTAGTAGAAATCATTAACCTGCATTAGAACTATCGGGATTGATCTCGTAAAAGTAAGACATGATGTAAGAAAGTCAAACTTGACTAGACCAGGTTATCATTTTTACATCGTACACTATTTAGCCCATATCTCTTACATCCTACATGACTAACATTGATTTGACTATTTAGCCCATTGATTTGACTAACATCGTACACTATTAATATGCACTAACATTGATTTGACTATTTAGCCCATATCTCTTACATCGTACATGACTTGTGTGCATTAGGAGTTTCATAGAGGATACAAGTCATGAGTTCCTTATAACTAAATAAATTGTTCATAATCAATTTATAGATTTGGGCAATCCAACAGAGATTATAGTGCATCACCTCTTAATTGAAGGGATGACTTCTCTTGGTAGTTGGGATGAGTTTCCCATGGTGAGTACACTAGTGTATGTGATGTACATTGGATAGGACCTACAGTGAATCACGACGTAAGACTATCTAAAAGGAGTTTTTTGGCCAAACCCAAAATCAATTTTTTTATTTTTTATTTTTCCTTTTATTAAAATATGATCTAACTAAAGAAAATGAACAACATGGTCGTTGGGGGTGGTCTATAGGAAGTTGCCTACACACTTCCCCTACTTTTTTTCTTTGTATTTTCTAAATATTCAACCACCCTCATATATTGAATTCCATTGACATAGAACTTCTAATTTTCTATGGTACTTTCCCTCTCCAAACCTACTTTTTTTTTTTTTTTTTTTTCTGATCTTTTAATGGGGAAAAGAAAAAAAAAAAAACAAATAAAAAAAATCTCATTGGGTGACTTTTCCCATCACACAAAATCCTTCACTATAAATAGGGCACTCTTGAGAAAAAATAAACTAAACTGCATAGTAACAAAAGTCATATATAGTCGTGAATCCAGAACACAGTAACAATAAGATTTATTGTTTTTTCATATTAGGAATTCCTTAAGTTAAGCTTTATTCTATTAAGAATACTTAGGAGTCTTGGAGAGACATTTTTTTGGACTAAAAAAAAAAAAAATTAAAGAGTTCTTGAAGAGGTAAAAGCTCTGTATTTCTAAGCAGAAAAATATCTTATTAGAGTCTCCTGTTATGTGGTCTACAAATGCCCTTCATCATGGAAACTATCAATACTTCCTAACTCCAAAACATTTAAATGCTTAATAAATACATTTTTCCCCCTCAAAATACAAAAATAGTTTGTTTTATACAAAAACTAATATATATATATAAAAAGTTAAGATACTAGAGCAAAGGAAACTAAAATTGTATGTTTTGCACAAGAGTAGTAGAAACTAGAAGCCTACATTGCAATTCCTTACCCCAACATCTCAACGAGGCTACTTTTGGAAGCCATTTCATAGAACAACTTCAAATGATCACTAGGTTGAGTAGATAAGAATTTAGGAACCCAATCAAAATAACAATCACTTCAAATTCAACAAGGTTAGGAAACCAACATGGACATATTCATAATTGAAGATCACAACTGTTTGAAATGACTTAAACTAACAAGGATGAAACCTAAAAATTTTCACATGACATACCCACAAAATCCACCAAAAATCCCACACACCCAAATTCCCAAATCAAACACTTGGTGATCCATTGGATCAAAGATGCTCTATGATTCACAAAATCTAAGCAAAGAATGGAGCAAGAAAAATCAAAGAAAAGAAAAAAAAAATTTGATAGTTCAAGCAAACAAGATTGAACCAAACACTCCTTAAGTCCCTAAAAAAACCTTAATATTCCAAACACAAATCAATAAAAAAAAACATTTGATTTATATAAAAAAAGAAAAATAGAGAAAGAAGTAGAAGAAGAAAGAGAGAAGAAAGTAAACCTGATCGGAGATGCAAAAGGAATTTTTCAGAACCTAGTTGTAAAGACCAATGACGAATCTGGATCCAACAATCAAAATAAACATATAAAACCCTAGAAATTAGAAATTGAGAATTTTTTTCTAAATATTGTGGAAGGTTTAATTGATTTAGTTTGGGAGAATCACTTGTTGCAGAGAAATGACTGATGAATGAGTCTCTAGCTTTGCAATAAAGATAGAGGCATCGAGCTTGAAGAATGAAATCCAATGGCAAAAAGGTAAGTTCAGGTTATTTTATATCATTTGATAGGTTTAATGAATTTGAATACCACCTAATTTTGATGAATTCAAATTCGACTTACAAGTGGGATTTGATTTTTGTTGGAATCATTTTTTATTCCATTTTTGCTTTCTTAAAATTTATCCAAACATAGGAATGTGGAAGAGAAAGAATGAAATGTTTGTTCCCATTCCCTATTCCCGAGGATCAAACACTCTCTAAAAGGACAAGACTATTCTTGTTTGTAATGGAAGTAGTCAATCTTAAAGATGGAACTCTTTTTCTGGTAATATTGATGTTGAGGATCTTGGTTATACACTTAACTTAGACATGAAATGGTAGAATCACCTAAAGTGGTCCCACTTGCATGTGCTAAGGGCTGAACACAAAGGTATATTAATCAATGTCTTAGGATAACCTTTTAAGGTTTAAGGTAGGTTGATTAATTAGAAAGAGTCTCTACCCTACTAATAAGAGTCATGACCTACTTTAACTATGCATGATTCTTATGATAGTAGGGTACTTTGCATAAATATATGTAGTTTGAGAGCATGAAATGTTTCCTTCATTAATCACCATCTTTGCTTTGAATGCTTAGGTTATTTCATTAATGCATGAAATTGTCAACTTGGAAGGTTTTTCTTTGTCTTTTTATTTGAGCTGAATACAATCATATATAGATACAAAACAAAGGAATTTTAGGAGTCTATTCTAGCCTATACACGATTTGTGGCAGAAATTGTGGATGGCTCTTGAAGTATGGAATTTACATTAAAATAGATTTCTCTAATTATCTAATTAGACAGCTCACGTCAACACTCCTCCTCAAGTTGGAGCATATATATCTCTTATGCCCAACTTGTCAAGTGAGTTATAGTAGTTCCTTGCAGACACTGCTTTTGTGAGTATATCAGCCAATTGGTCTTCTGATTTAACAAATGGAAGTTGAATAATCTTTTCTTCAAGGTTCTGTTTGATGAAGTTCCGATCCACCTTAATGTGCTTAGTGCGATCATGTTGGACTGGATTGTGGGAGATAGCAATGGCTGCCTTGTTATCACAGAACAGGTTTATTTTAGAGTTGGGAGCAACATCGATCTCAACTAACAACTTTTTCAGCCAAAGAAGCTCACATATTCCTTTGACCATTCCCCCAAATTCAGCTTCAACACTAGACAATGCAAACTACCTTCTGTTTCTTGCTCCTCCATGTAACCAGGTTGCCTCCCACAAAAGTAAAGTACCCTGAAGTAGATTTCTTGTCTGTGATGTTCCCTGCCCAGTTAACATCTGTGTAGCCAGCAACATTCAAATGACCATTCTTTGAGAACATAAGTCCTTTCCTAGGAGAGGACTTCAAATAACGAAGGATCTGCATTATGACATCCATATGGTCTTCACTCAGGCAATGCATGAACTGACTCACTACACTCACAGCATAAGCAATATCTGGCCAAGTATGAGATAAATAGATGAGTTTACCCACTAACCGTTGATACCTCTATTTGTCCGCTGACACCTGGTCTACATATTCTCCAAGTTTATGATTCTGGACAATTGGAATATCAGTCGGCTTACACCCTAGTAATCCTACATCTGCCAGCAAGTCTAGTATATATTTTCTTTGAGAAAGAAATATGCCTTGTCTTGACCTTGCTACTTGAATGCCTAAAAAATACTTAAGCCCTTATAAGTTTTTCATCTCAAACTCAGTTGACAATTGCTCTTGAAGCCTGGAGATTTCTTCTACGTCATCCTCTGTAATGATCATGTTGTCTACATAGACTATGAGGGTTGTTATTTTTCCCACTTGATGTTTTAGGAAGAGTGTATGATCATAATTGCTTTGTTGAAACCCATATTTCCTCATTGCCGAACTAAACCTGCCAAACCATGCTCGAGGTGATTGCTTTAGTCTATACAATGCTCGTTGTAACCTACATGCGATCTTTGCCTTTGAGGTAGCAGTATAACCTAGTGGGAGATCCATGTAAATTTCCTCTTCAAGATCACCATGGAGGAAGGCATTTTTCACGTCCAGTTGGTGCAATGGCCAATCTAAGTTTGCTACAAGAGATAACAGAACTCTAACAGTTTTTAGTTTGGCTACAGGTGAGAAGGTTTCTTGATAATCTATACCATATTTCTATGTATAACCCTTTGCTACCAACCTCGCCTTGTATCGATCAATAGACCCATCTGCTTTATATTTAATGGAGAAAATCCATTTGTACCCCACTGTCTTCCTTCCTTCAGGCAATATACTCAAAACCCATGTGTTTTTTTTCTGCAACACCTCCAATTCCTCTTTTATAGCTTGAGCCCATTTCAAATCTGATAAAGCTTCTTCAACACTACTTGGAATTTGACATAAGGAAAGTGTATGTGCAAAGGCCCTGAGAGGTTCAGATAATCTTTGAGTGGACACATAATTGGTTATCGTATACTTGGATCGTCGTTCTTCTATGTATGGGGAGTATCGATTTGGTGGCTTGCCTCGATTGTGTCTGAAAGGTAGAACATAACCCGTAGATGTATCTATAACATTAGCTTGTAAAGGTGTGATAGAAGAGCTTACCTCAGGGATATTCTCAGGAAAATGGTCATTGGGTACTAAAGAGTGAAGGGATTCATCAGATTCTGTATCTTTTGATGATTCAGGTATATGTTCAGCTTCAGTTTTTTGAGGTTCAACCATGTCGTTGCAAGTTCTTGGAGGTTCAACCATGTTGTTGCCATCATTCGGATGTGCTAGATTGTCACCAACGTCCAACATTTCAATATCCAACCAATTCCGTTCTTCACCATGGATCTCCCCCTGAAAAGGGGAATTGGATACCGGTGATGGGAATTTTTTTTCAAATTCTACGAAGGTGACATCCATGGTGATGTAGGTTATTTTGGCAATTGGATCGTAGCATCTATATCCATTTTTTGTACTCCATACCCCAAAAATAGACACCGAACAACACATGGATCCAACTTAGTTCGTTGATTCTTATGGATGTGAACAAAACCAACACAACAAAAAATTCGGGGAGGAATCATCAAAACATTAGGTAATGAGACATGATCGGAAAGCACCTTAAACATAGTATGAAATTGTAAGACTTTGGTGGGCATATGGTTCAATAGATGCACGGCTGTGGCCACGACATCACTCCAGTATCTATTCGGCACATGTGCATTGATCAATAGAGCACGAGCGGTTTCTAAGATATCCCTATTATTCCTTTCAGCAGTACCATTCTGTTGTGGGGTTTGAGAACATGTGGTTTCATGAAGCATACCATAACTGTTGAAGTATGTCTGGAATTGTTGATTAACATACTCTCCTCCATTGTCAGAACAAATGATCTTAATTTTTGCAGAAAATTGGGTTTGAACCATGGTATGAAATGATTGAAAAACAACAAATACTTCATCTTTGTGTTTTAGGAGGTAAAACCATGTCATTCTTGTACAGTCATCAACAAAAATTACAAACCAACGATGACCAGAAGACATAGTTACTGGGGAAGGTTCCCATACATCAAAATAGATTAAATAAAAGGAATCATACTTTTATTCATACTCAAGGGATAAGAAGCTCTATGACTTTTGGCTAAGATACAAGTATTGCATTTAAAATTTAAGTGTAATACTTTGGAAAATAAACTAGGCAGTAAGTGCTTCAAATACCCAAAAGATGGATGCCCAAGTCGATGGTGCCATAACCAAATTTGTCTTTCCTTGTTACTAATTGTGTGGTGCATGTGATTTGCTCTTCCCGAACTGAAGTCATCAACGTAGTATAATCCCCCCCTCTTAGTACCACGCCCAATTATCTCCTTGGTGAGAATATCCTGAAGAAGGCAAAATGTAGAATACATTACTACCACATAATTAAGATCCACAATAACTTGACTCACAAACATCAGTCTATTTGAAAGAGAAGATACAAGTAATGTATTAGATAATGAAATGGAAGGAGATAAAGTCACTGTTCCAGCCCTTGTAACCAGATAAGTGACCCCATTGGCATTTGTAACATAGCTCCGTCTCGGTTGAGTTGCATTAGAAAAATCATTTGAATCAAATGTCACGTGGTCTATAGCACCAGAGTCGAGAATCCAGTCATCATCATTATTGTGAGTAGAGATATGAAGTGCCTTACCAGAAGTACCTGGATCATGTGGAGATTCTACTTGAGGGATGAGGAATAATGAAGGATCACAAGTAACCACGGTAGCTCTCCTAGTGTGGTCGTCATTAGCATAGGTTTCACGTTTTTTTCGTGCTTGAAAGTCGTTCCACCAATCTAGATACCCATGTAGTTTGAAGTAGGTGTCACGGGTATGTTTGGAGTTGCCACAATGTGTACACTTTATGCCATCAGATGGTGGTTTGGTTTTGGATGGTTGGTTGGATTTTCCCCTGCTCAGAGAAAGAGCCCCTGGTTTCAGTGGCGTCTGGTAGTGACTTCCCTCGATCCCTTTAGATATCATAACTGCTCTAGGAGTGGTATCTACACCTGAGATCATCACAGTTTACCTGACATCTTCCCTACGAACAAAAACGTAGGCTTGTTCCACCGTAGGGAATGGTTTTAATTGGAGCACATCACTCCGAGTTTTATCCAGTTTGTCATCTAGTTCATCAAGGAAAGGATAAACCCGATATTCTTGTAGAATCAAGTTGTATTTCTGTATCGGGTTAGGATGACGAAAATCGATTTCTTGCCACAACCCTTGAAGATCGTTGTAGTATTTTTCAATGGATCCACCCGCCTGCTTCATACGAGTAACACGACGCCGGAGATCATAGACTGAAGACTAATATGTCCCATCAAAATAGGTTGTAGCAATAGAATCCTAAACCTGTTTTGAAGTTGGAAAGCGGATAAAGTTGGCAATTAAGGAAGGGTCCATCGAATTGATCAACCATCCCTTGACAATGACGTTTTCGGTTTGCCATCTCCTGAGTGAAGGATCAGTTTCTAGAGGTTGAGGGGAATCTCCATTAATATATCCTAACTTGTCCTTGCTAGAGATATACATCTCAACAACCTGGGACCATAAGGCATAGTTGGATCCTTCCAACTTGATACCGATCGGAGCAGTTGAGGAATTGGCAAGCAGAGGTTGAGGAGAGGTTTGGGCTAGAGTTAGGACCTCCATCATTTTTGTTGTTAGATCGTTAAGGATGGAGTTGGTCTGGGAAATGAGAGATTGTGTTAGGTCTTAGGATTCCGCCATGGATTTTATTGGGTCTGGGTTCTTTCCTAGTTAAGCGATGCCGTAAAACGACAACGTCGGTGACGGCGCAGGCCTCGCCATATGGAAAATCCGTCGAGGTTGGAACATCGTTTCCGACGAAATTTGGAGAGGATTTGGGGTCAACTTCGACATCGTCTTCCAGGTCTGTGGAGACTACAACCAAGGCGTAGTTCACTGATGCACAGAGCTGGTGCAAACGAAGAGGTAGTGCGAGAAGTTGATAGCGTTTTGACTGAGTACATGAAGGTGGCACCCAATCAGATCAATCACATCATGAAATAAGGAAGCTGTGGGTTTGATAAGGCTCTGATACCATGTCAACTTGGAAGGTTTTTCTTCTTCTTTTTATTTGAGTTGAATACAATCATATATAGATACAAAACAAAGGAATTTTAGGAGTCTATTCTAGCCTATACACGGTTTGTGCCAAAAATTGTGGATGACCCTTGAAGTATGGAATTTACATTAAAATAGATTTATCTAATTATCTAATTAGACAGCTCACGCCAATAGAAATGATTTATTTATTACATGAATCATGTCTTATAACCCTATTACCCCGATTCTAACTAATAACAAATTAATCGAACCTAATTATGTTGATTAGAAATGAAACCTAGACATAGTGCTTACAACATAACAATTGAAATGGGTAACTTAGGAGCTTGCTTCACCCATTTCTAATGAGTTTCCACATAGGAAGAGAAAGATTCTCATTCTTAGTGGCAAAGAGTAGATGAGAAGGCCCATTATATTTTACTTGGGTCTCTCAATAACGTGTTGCAACAACAACACATGATGGGCATTGCCACTACCTATGAGATTCCCTTAAGCCTACAAGAGATGTTTGATGATAAGGGTAGGTGTAGACCCTTCATTTTGTTCCCATGGTATATCTTTTTATTTATTTATTATACTTAGTCCTTCTCGCCTTAGGCTTTCATATAGCACATGCGTAGGATCGTTTTTTCACTTAGTTGTTTTCATACTCCTTGGTGGTCCATCTATTACTCGACTTTGACAATGACTCTTGGGCCGATTTCGGAGACCTATTGGAGGGATTTTTTAGAGCTACTGTGCGAATTTAGAGGTATCTAAGAGTTCCCAAAGTTTCGGTGTGATCGTAGCTTATTTGGGCTTTTTTTGGTGACTTGAAACTCGTTTTTGGCCTATTTTAGATTATGCCGGTAGTTCAACTAGTCCTTAATTGGTTGAGCCAACCCTTAACCAAACGAGTCAATCAGTTAGAATCAGTTCAACTAGTTTTCTCAATCAGTTTATCAACTTTTACCTTTTTAAGCCCTATTTTGACATTTTTTCAAGTTTCATTCTTTTTTTTTTGTCCTTCTTTAGGGGTTCCCAGGGATGCTTTATGTTAATTTTTGAGAGATTTTACCTTGGGATATTGTCTCTTTGAGTTTAGGTTTAGTTTAAAGCGTTTTAAGTGAATTTCAGCCTTGGTTGAGATGATGATACATATCAAAATCTCCATCATTCATTCCCTTATAAAAAAGGGTATTGGGGGCTCATTTTTAGGGAACTTCTTTCTTGGTTTTTGAGGGGACACTTTGCCCAATTTTCTAGAGGAGGAAAATTCTAAGGGTTTTGAAGAAATCTTGGCTTGGAAAAGAGGTTTTAGCTTACTAAAAGTTAAGTGACTTTACTTGGGAGGAGCCTCTTGGGCAAGTTCTCTTTAGCTCCGATTTTTATTCTTATTTTCAATTTATTTTCTTTCATCTATTGATTTTTGAGATGGTATCTATATTGAGTATGTATATTGAATGGTTATACACTTGTTTGTTGAGTTTTTGTTCATCATCTTTGTATTTTCTTTTTCTTTTCTTTACTCTGTTCATCCTGTTTGCTTGATGAGATGTTTGATCTCTTGATTAATTTGTTGCTCAATAGTTTTTGAAGTATTGTTGAATTTGCTTTTGTTTTTGTTTGTTTGTTTTGTTTTGTTTTTTGTTTTTTTTTTGTTTTTTTCCTTTCGTGAAGCCCATCGACTAAATCATGACATGAGACTCATTTGGATTTAAATCTTTGATTTTCTTTTGATTTATCTTTTAGGGATTTTGTTTTCCCCTTTTATTTAAACAGTTTTTGAAAGCTTTGTGATTGATTTTAAAAAATTGAGAGGCAAAAGTGTTTGTTTATTTGCCAAAGAGATTTTATTTACAATAAGCCCTTTGGAGCCTCTTTTCATCTTTTTTAGTTTTCTTTGCAAATCTGCTTATAAAACTCATTTTCAAACTTTTTTTTGGCTAAATTTCAAGCATCTTTCAAGGGCTAATTTTGTGGCCAAAGATCAAGCCTCTTACATTGGGCTTTATCGTCATGCTTAAGACAATGGATAGTTGCTCTCTTTGTTTTTGTAATTTTTGAAAAGCTTTTCCAAATCGAGTTTTGGAGGACCATTTTTAGCCCATTTGAATCCTTTTTCATGGTCATTTGAGGCTTAGGATCATCATCATTTTAAGGTTAATAATTGTTGCCACTAGTTCTTGGCGTACATGACTTGGTTACACATTAGAACATTCCTCTCCATGGATGTTTCCATGTACATTTCAACATTTTTTTTTTCCAAACTTGAGTATTAATTTGACCCTTTATGCCTTTTATGAGCTCAAATTCATACTCATTTGAGGGTTATGAAGGAGTGAAGTTTGTAGTTGAACTATGACTCACTTCCTTAGCTTACATTACTCATTTTTCTAAACTCCAGGTTTTCTTGATTTTGAGAACATGAATTAATATTGCAAATATTAGATTAATGAGATTATATCCAACCCTTATGAATCTTTTCCCTTAGGGTGTAGATTTATCAATGGAAAATAATTTGGGCTTATGGCAAAGCCCATATACCTTGATTTCTAAAATTTGCCTACTTGTTGTCCTGTTTTTGATCCTTAGAGTATTTTTATATATCTAGACTTTTTGATTTGTTCTAAAATATTTTTGAAACTTGAAATATGTTTTGGACTTCTTGAATGTTTCAAAGAATTTTTGTTTTGTTAAACGAGCCTTCTCTAAACTTGTTGAATAAATATGTTTTTCCAAGTGTTTTGATGTTGCCCTATTTCTACATGTCAAAATGTTTTTGCTAATTAGTCTTAGTTCTTAGGGTCTTAATTAATTTTAATATTTTTCTGTATTATAGACTTCTAAAATAAGTTTGGGAGCTTTGTTAAGCTTGTGAATTGATTCCATTTTTTTTATGCTTGCTGTGTTGATTTGATTTGGAGTTGTGAAATGTACTTTGAAATATGGATTATTTGTTTAACTTTTAGGAACTTTGGCTATTGAATTGTATTATAGACACCTTTAATATGTTGTAGTTTTTATTATTATTATTTTACCTCATCTCTAACAATTTTATTTAGATTTATATATTTTGTAAATGTTTGTTTTTTGTCATGTTTCTATATCATTTGAATAACTTGTTGAATCAATCCATTTTGGCATGCTTATAACCTTCTTTGACTCTTGGTTTGTATTCTAGATATCTTACTCATGTCAGCCAAGCTCTTTCTTATAACATGATCACTTTTTAACTATTTTATTTAGATTTATTTTATAACTTCATGTTTGTTGTCTTGTTCTAATATCTCTACATGATAAGTGTATGTTAATCCACCTTGATACTAGTTTAGCCATATTTGACTCTTGATTTGAATTGTATATATGCTGTATATATTAGGTGGCTCTTACTTTGATATTATTTCACTTATTTTGTCTGTGAACTAATTCTTTCTTTTTATATAAGCGCATTGCCTTGTTTTGAAAACATTTTTTAGGTACGCTCTTTTCTTACATTTCTTTTTTTTTTCTTTGATATGCGCGTTATGATACGAGTATTCTTTATTTCTTACTTTTCATCACCATGCCTTGTTTTATATTCTTGTTGTGTTGTCTCTTGGTATCCATAGTCTATTAGTTAATTACCTTAGTTCCTTTCACTTGTTTAATAGAAACCTCTTTATGGCTTAGAGAGGTACAACCTTATGGTACTTTCTCAATAAGTAACCTGACCCTCAAATCTATATTTAGTTTTCAAAGACTTTGTATTTCCTTTTAAAAAAAGTTACTTTAAGATTTTATTTCTTATTTTTTTCCTTTTAGAAATAAGTGGCAACTCCAACTTTTTCAAAAATTAGTTTTTCACAATAAAAAATGAGTCCTATCATGGAGTGGGGATGCACCTAAAAAATATAGATCCAAACCTACATTAATGATATGGATTGAAAGAGCACCAATGACTTTGTGTTCTTAGTGGGAGATACCACATTGACTTGGACTTCAAAGAAACAACCTATTATAACACTTTCAACATGTGAAGTAGAATTTGCTTAGACAACATCATCCAATTTAGCTTAAAAATGTGTTGAAAGAACTTAATTTACCATAAAAAGAACAAACATAGATCTATTTAGACCAATGATTTAAAAATCAAATCAGATCGACTAGTCTGATTAGTCCAACTGTCGACTGGTGGCCAAATCGGTTTGGTCCACCAAAAAAATTGTTTGGCCATCGAATTGCCTATGAACCAGATGAACCGGTTGAAAAGGTGAATCGAACATTTTTTTTTAAAGCCAAAAAGACTTTTTTTTTTTTTTTTAAACCAAAAAAACGTTTTGATGCCTTAAGGGAATTGGATCACTCCATGAGGAGCCTGTCCAACCTATTTGTCATCAAACCCAATAAGTTTTTAGTCTTACAAGTTAATGATTCTTGCATGCCTTTTTGATGTAGGATTAGTTAGTGAGAAGAAAGAAGATTTTTTTTTTTGCAAGCTGGAGACTTTGAGGTGTAAAAATTGAAGCTTAACCATTAAGCTATGAAGCTTCTTCATGGTATTATATTTCCAAATCAAAATATATAACAAAATTAATATTTTTTTTTTCAAATTTTTATTGTATAAAACCCTTTCACATTTATTTTTATAATAATTATATAATGTAATTATAAAAAATACTATAAATTAATTAATATAATAATTTCAAAATAATAAAATACAAAAGGCATGTAAATAAAATTAAATATTATAATTTTTTTTTTCATTTTAAATATATCTTTATATTTAAATATTATATATGTTCTATTTAATAAAATTTAAAATATTAATATATTTATATTTCTCTTCATTATTTAATTTGATATGTCAAATATAAAAAATGAAATATTATTAAAATTTTTAATTATATATAATTTTAATTTCTTATAATTATTTAAAATTTTATATAATATATAAATTATTATTTATGATGTTACTGATTCGATTGCGGTTTGACCAGTGAACCATGAATCAATAACTTTTCTGATTCAATCACCGGACTAGTTTTAAGAACTTTGATTTAGACAACAAGTCAATGATTGCATAGTAAAAAAAATCTAGTTTTCCACAATTAAAGCAAGCATATCAATATAGATATCATTTTTATTATAGAGTCCATTATGAAAAAGGAATATAGATATCATTCTTATTATAGAGTCCACTATGGAAAAAAAAAGTGCAATTAAAATTTGTAAGGTCTCAAAATCAAATTGTTGATATTTTTATAAAGACACTTAAGTTTGAAGATTTTAGAAGGTTAAGGATGTTGCTTTGATTTATAAATCAAGTTCAAGAGGCATGCTGAAAAGTAAACTTGATTTCAGGAAGTTTCTATAAATTAGAATTTGATTTAGTTCTAAAAGTCAATTAGAATATTTTTATTTTGGGTATTCAATTAGATTCTAGATTTAAGTAGTTAAGTTTTACAAACTTTCTATATATTTGTAATTATTAGAAGTTTCTATTTTGTTAGATGTGACTATGTATAAAGAGGTTAAATAATAGTTGAACTTAAAAGTGATAAAATACAATTAATTTTTTCTTATTTTTTTTAAAACTATCTATCTCTTTGGTTATGTTTATTAAATATAATTTGAGATAAAATAAGAGATGTGATAACACATCTTATCTTAGGTTTGGTTAAACATGAAATAAGATAAGTTATTTTATCCATGTTTTAAAAACCGGTCTAGTGAATTAGGTCTGAAAATGGTTGAATCAGAATCGAACCAAGCAAACCAACGGTTCAACTGGCGAACAGGACAATTCAACCATTTTTTTTTACAACATCGCAATGACATTGTTTTGATGCTTTTGGCACTAAAACGATGTCGTTTTGATGACCATCTTGCCTCTCTCAGGTGCCCTAGCTCCAACAGTTGCCGTCGACAGACTCCTCACCCATCCACAACAAACCAGTCTTTGCCGCCCCCCTTGCTAACAATCTTGGTCCGTCTCTTCCCCCCTTCCTCCTCTACACACAAAATGTCAAAAACCAATGTTTGCCCTACCCACCAAAAACCAGTAGCAGTCTTGTTGACCCTTGAGAAACAGGTGAAATCTCAAATCTTAGACTTCCATTTTTAAATTTAATTTTTATGTTTTATATTTAATGTATTCATTTTTTTATTATAATTTTAATGTTATGTTTAATATTTAATATTTATAAATTTGGATAGAATTTATTATTTTTATATATTAATTTATTTAAAATTTTAATAATATATAAAATACATTTATGACGTTACCGATTCGATCGTCGGTTCGACCAGTGAACCGTGAACCGATCATTTTTTCAGTTTAGTAACCGGTCCGATTTTGAAATTAAACATTGATTTTATCACATATCTGTAGACCCCCATTTAGGTCATTCTTTGCTGCAGCTGATTTTGGCACGTGGAAGAGCCCCAGCGAGCCACGTGTCACTCTCGGATTGGTTGTTGAGGAATCAGATTGGTGGTTTGGAGGACCAATGAGAGGTCGACACGTGGCAATGAAATTCTAGAAGATTCCTGCATGCCGTTAGCAGGAGCGGAGGAGAGAGAGGCTGCAGGTAGTGATGTTTTTGGTGGCTGTCTCTGCAGGTGGTTAGAGGGGCAAATCCGGGAGAAAAGAAAAGGGATTTTGCTTTTTGGCAGAGGCAGGCAGCTGGAAAAAAGGGGGGTGCGTTTCTGTTTTGGAGGGAGGTTTTTTTTTGGCTGTTTTTGAAAGAGGAAGCTGGGGAGTATTCTTTGGGGGAGGAGCCTTGTGAGGAGGGTTTCTAGAGAAGAAAACGACATTGTGAGTACTACCAGAGGCTGTGGGTGAGAGGCAGACTAGGGGGAGAGAGGAGAAAAAGTTTTCTGGTGGGTGAGCTTGAGAGGGAACGAGACAGAGATCTTGGAGAGAGGAGGAGAAGCTGGCGGAGGAGGGTGACATTGTTATGAGAGAGTGGAGAAGAGGTGCTGGGAGGGGATGGTTCTAGAGGAGGTATTTTGGAGTAGTGTTTGAGGAACGTTTGAAGGAACGGAACATCAGCACTCTCAGGTATGAAAGCAAAAGGTTTATTGTTAGTTTTTGATTCTTATTGCTCCTCCATGGTTGTTGTTGATATTGTGAATGTTGTTTAGTTTGTTGAGATGAAATCTTGTTTTCCCGGTTGCCATTGCTGATTTTGGTATACTCTGCTTCTATTGTGAATGTGCCTGAATGTGGTGTTTTAAAAATGGATTTTCTCACTCTCAGAGGGTTCATGGATGGCTCATGAAATGAAACCTTTGAGAATCACTTCACTCGTTTTCTTTTATACTTCATACTCCATCCATTTGGCTCTGTTTCTGGGTCTTGATCAATGCTAAAGCTGTGGGAAAATGGATCCGGTTTTGGACTGTGTGCTCCTTCAAAGATCTGACTTGGAGGGGCCAAAGAGAGCTGTGGCTTTCTCTGGACCGCTTTCTCCATTGTTATGCTTGAACCATCTGCTAAATCAGTAGCTTGGGTTCGTGAGACTGCAGAAGTTAAGAGGCTCGCTCTTCCCATAAGTATCCTTGTCGGCATTACTGCTGTTTCATGAGCATTTGTGCAAGGATTAGGGCGACCATGCCTTCTACTACCAGCTACCTGAGGTGAGGTTTGGGGTGGCACTTTCCCAAGGTAGTGGGCTTCGAACTGTTTACCTCTTTGGAGATGGCTTGGTTCAAAGCAATTGTATCTAGCTCAGAGCCTCAAGAAATCGTTATGGTCATGACTCCAGGGCTGTTCTTTAGTCTTGCATTGGTTCGTGATGGTCTAAGACTATATTGTGTGCGAATATCAGTGGTTTTTCTCTTGGATCATCATGGACCTCATGTAGCTGGGAACAAAGGGATTTATTAAAATGGTTTGCTATCTTTGAGCTCTCAAATCGGTTTGGAAAACTAAAGGCTATCAATGGTTTGTGTTTAGAGAGGTTGGATGAGTGCCGATAGTGGTGTGATTATGTGTAAATCATATGGAACTCATTTAGGTTATATCTCGTTACCATCTAAGACGCTTGCTGAAGTTGATAGTGCTGGCGATGCCTTTGAGAAGCAGCAGGATACTGAGCATGAAGTTGACAGTTCATGGAGAGAGGAATATTTGCCTAGAAAATATGGTACGTTCCCTCATCATCATACCCATTTCACTCAACCCATTTTCCTTATCCCCCCATTACCATTTGTACCATTCTTTCATTACCCGTTTGCCTCCAATCCCCTCCTGTACGTAGGGCTTCATGCATGCGTGGTCATCTCCATTTTCCATTAACTTATCCACACCCATATCTGAATGTATTCACCTTTCCCGCGTACTCATTGTCCATCCCATACCTATCCCTTTAACTTTTGTACACCCTTCATGCTCACTAATCCGATACGCCCATTACCCCTCATGTCCATTTCACCTCATACCCATGCATGCTTGCCATCACGCTCTCTCTCTCTACACCACATGTTCTCTATTTCCATACCCATTTCACAGATAATGCCCACTCCTTCTGACCCAGCTATTCAGATCTCCAATCTCTCCTAAAAAGACAAGCCTCTTGGCATACGGGTTTATCTTTCTGAACAAGAGAAGTTCAGTGACTTCAATAGTGAAAGTGCACTCATTCAGCATGAAGGCCATACCCATGAGAGCAAGTTGAGAAGCTACCATCAGCAGAGGTTTAATGAAGCAGCAGCGTACAATCTTGGATCGGTGCTGATGTGTAACATGACAGCACATGGATATATGATAAGATTCGCCATGAGATCAGTCCGTTTTTGCAAAGCTCATTCCAAATTTGATTATGGAGACAATAGAGGAAATAAAAGGAGAATTCTGGTGGAGAGTGGGACCCGTTCACCATTTGAAACTGAATATCAGCATCGTGTTTATCCTAGAAGAAAGATTGTCAACCCTGGTATTATTCTTCTTGATTGCCTCGTCGAACATAAACAATAGGAGGACCAAACAAATGCAGAGTCGGTTAGAGAAGAAGACTGAGGAACTCTCCTGAAAGCGAAGGAAGAATACATTGAAAATCTGTGCATGCAAATACTAAAGTTCAAACCCGATTTGGTCGTAATAGAAAAGTGAGTAGAATTCATGCAGATGCTGAGAATCACTTCTTCAGCCTTTTGTCCTGCCATTCCATCAAAGGGTCACTCAAAGAAGACGATGTACTTCTTGGCTGAAGCAATGCACGCTCTCAGTGCCGCATCAGAGAAGGAACCGGGCCTGAATGAGGAAGACTATGTCGTTGTCCAGAAGGTGAGCCATACAGGATGGTCAGAAGGAGAATGCAAAGGAGTTGATACCGGGCTGCTTTGTAACTGAGCATCTCCTTGACCAACCCTACTAATTGGAAAATGATTTGACTGAAGTTGATGGCACTCATTCTGATATAATGGTGTTTCTTGCCCGCCTTCAGATTGGACACTTGGGGACCCCACATAAAGCTTTTGACAACCTCGTTGAAGTAATGCCAGAGGGTGATATTGTCAAAACTGCCATGGACGCTGCAGATAAAGTTGAGAATAATAATAAATCCGTGGAGGATGAGGATATTAAAGTGAAGGAGGCAGCTGGAGGGGTTTTTGGCAAATTTGGCATTAAGCACATCTTTTTCTTCAAGGACAAGTGGTTTCAGGTTCAGTGGACCAGTCTGGTGGGCCACTCCTTGACGATGCAATGAGAAGGATTTCAGCAATGCTAGGCCTCAGAAGTCTTCACTCAATCCAATTATGGCTGAATCTAATCGTTTCTTTCAAAGGCATGATGGGCCCGCTTATGACATCAACTTCCGTGAGGATGACGAGAATGTATTGCTGACCATTCACCTTGAGATCCCTTTGTTTCACAGGTTGATCTGAGATTCCTATGTCGTCAGATTAATGTTCCACCAAAGATCAAGAGTATTTTATCATTGGTTTCATTGATATGGGTGTGCAGCTTGAATCCCCAAGTTATAACTGATGAGACTGCCTTCAAGATGCCAATTATTCACATCGGAGAGCCTCGTCCTCAGACCACAGTCCCGTCTTCGGAGTGCAAACCATGGCATTCCTAGAAGCTGTAGAACAAGAGAACAATTATGGGGAACCTTAGCAACATCATACCACTCCAAGTCTATGGGAATTGTTGACTATATATGGCATATTGAGGAATTTGTTCTTGTGAGAGTTCTTGAAACCTTACCTGTTGCTGTTTTAAGGAAAAAGGGAGGGCTCTCAAGTGAGAAGTGGAGCAGCGACCATCCTGCTCTCATGTGTACGCTGACCTTCGCAGGTGATGGCAATGTCTTGACTGGCGTGTGCGTGATGTGATTCATTCTTTTCCACGTCGCCTTCTAAAGTCGCGTTTGGCATTTCTACATTGCCAAAGATTAGTGCCCACTGTGAAACTACTTTGGCTTCCGCCTTGGGCAGTTGTCATTGTTTGGTGGAGCTATGGAGGGAGGTTTGGAACCTGATGCAGTCTCGGTTATTTGTGTTGGTGAAAGATGTATGGATAGAGAGTGAGATTCCGGATACAGCTCTATTGTGTAACAAAGCGACTGAGGCTTTTGGAGGATGCGAAGACCTATGAGATTCTTATCAATGTTTCTTGAGTAAAGCTTGAAAGACGGGTCTTGCTGTTCAGTTGCATGAGAAAGTGAAGAGGGAATTACAAGGGTGGCGTCTTCACATATGATAGGGTCATCGATCTTCTAGGCAAAGGATGAGACAACCACCGAGGCGTTGGTTGTGTTTTCTGAAATGTGTGGTGATGACATTTTTTCAGACGCAGTTGCCCACAGTTCTTTGATGGATGTGCTGCGCAGGCTCGGAAGATTGGAGAAACTCGCCGTTAATGTCACTCAGTATGCCCCATTCTCATCAGTCAACTCATACTCAATATCACTGCATGACCACCATTTGACCCAAGTGCCATTCCCCATTTTTACTACCTTCGACTTCTTAAAAATAGTTTTTCAACCCCTTTTCTTCAAATATTTTTTTGGGTTTTAGTCCTTAAACAACCCCAACTCAAAGCTCTTTTTCTTCCTTAGAATTTCTTTTTTTTAGGTTCCAAAAGCCTCACTTTCTAATAAAAATTTGCTGCCATTTTCTATTCGGCAAGCAATTTTCAAATCTCCCTTGTTTTTTTTAGAAGGTTTTAAAATAAGTATGAATTTATTCCCGTAATTCCGAATGGTGGAAATTCATGGGATTAATTCATACAAAAATAAATGGGCTTTGGTGGGGGCCCAACATCAAATAAATTTTCTTTAAAATAAATTGAGTGAAATGACACATGTGCTATTGATGATTTTGTATTCAGTTTAGTGACATATATGCTATACCTTGTGATCATTGTTTTGTACTAATCTCTTTTTCATGATAGCACGTTGTTGTTTGCTGCTAAGGTACGCATTTTCTCCCACTTTGTCCATCTCTCATGCATGCTTTGATTCTTGGTGTGAAATCATGTTGATATTCATCGATTTTCCTATTGATTGCCATGTCAACTTCATTTTATTAGTAGAGACCCGACTTTAGGGACTTAGAGGGGTGCTATGGTCTTTACCGTACCTTCCCGATAAGTAACCTGACCCCCGAACCCGATCCGGTTTTTTCGTAGACCAACCTTTTCCAAAACAAGGAGTCACACTTAGGGTTTTTCTTTCTTATTTTGTTTACCCTTTAAAAATAAAACAAAAATAAGTGGCGACTCCAAGTCATTTTCAAATAATCAATAAAAAATCAATTTTTGAAAATAAAAATCGAGCTCGCCATCGCGTGGGAAACGCATTGAGCCGAAATGCGGGGTCCACAATATCATATTCTAAATTCAATCAAATATGAGATATGATAAGTGGTGAAATATATTATCCAACTTAGATATTTAGTCTCGATATATATATATATTTATATTTATTTATAAACATATATATACATACACTGACGAAGCGAACATAGAGGTGTCCAATGGGTCGGACCGCCCATTTTGGCTCGTGACTTGGCATGCCAAAAGACTAGGTTAGGTTGACACGACCCAATTACTGTAGCAGCCCAAAGGAACGGGTTATGTTAGGCCTAAGGAAACAACCCATTGTGTCATCGTGTTGCCCTCCCTGTGCAAGCTAGGAATGGCAATTTCGCGGGTTTTTCGGGTCACCCGCCTCGCCCCGCCCCGATTAGAACAGGTATGGGAGCATAGTAATCGGGGATGGGACGGGTTCAGGTTTTTAAAAAAAACCCGAATCGGGTTCGGGGCGGGATCTGGTTTAGTAACAATATACCCCGCCCCGCCCCGAATATGAAATTACAATTTTACCCCCCACATATAAATATTTGCTTCCTATTCTTTCTGGTCTTCCTCTCCTGTTTCCTCTCCCGTTTTAGGTTTTTTTCTCTCGTTTTAGGGTTCTCGTCCCTGGGGTTGTTGATGAGAACACAAGCGATGATGGAGGCGGAGCTGTCCCGAATCACCTGAGACGACCTCATCATACTAGATTGCCTTGACCCCTTTCTGTACCAGTTTCCAATGTGAAGAAATGGCTTCCGCAAATCCCTCCCATCCTCGTTCTCGTCCCTGAAACTCATCCCTAATATGCAATCAGCAACTCAAGTGTTCGTCAAAATGCTAAAAGATGGTGTGTTTGGGAGAGTTGGAGTACTCAATGCAAAAATCATCCGAAACTGCCATTTTCTCTATGGGAATCATTTTAGGTATTTTTTTTTTTTGAATGTTGATTTTTTGGTTTAGGGTTTTTTTTGTAGTTTTTGGGCAAACGATGAGAGATTTGAATGTTGATTTGTTTGGTTTGACGTGTTTTTTTGTCAATTTCTGGGCAAAAGATGAGAAATTTGTTGGTGATATTTGGGATTGTCCAGATTTGTAATCTGGTAGCAACAAGGTGGTCTTTTTGCTAATTTATTTTCCTCATTTCAGCAGTCTGTAACTCATTGTTTTCACCTGTTTTTGGGCAACTCGGGTTGGAACGACCGGGGATGGGATTTTGATTATTATTTCAAAACGGGGATGAGATTATATAGCCCGCCCCGCCTCGGGTTTGGGACGGGGATGGGATTTATTTTGAATAAACGGGACGGGGTTGGGATGAGGGCGACCCGTCCCGAACCCGCCCCGTTGCCATTCCTAGTGCAAGCCCCCCTTGTCGGCCCACCATGCCAACCCGTCTTCTTATTTTTTCTTGTAATTTATTGAAATATTGAATAAAAGAATTATTTTTTTATACTTCATATCCTTTTATATTCCATTATTTTAAATTTATTGTTATTTTGATTGAAAAAAAAAAACAAATTCAAATATAATTTTTTTACTATTTTTAAAAACAAAAAACTAACATTTCAATAAATTTTACAAATACAAATTCGATAAATATAAATATAAAAAATAAAAAGTACAATTATTAGAGGTGTTTAAAGTAACAAAAAGAAATTTTATTTAATAATGAAAAAACTTTAAGACAAAATGACTTAAAAAAATTAAATTAAAATTTTTAACAAAGTGTGGCCCATGGGCCACAAGCCCAACATGGAACAACACGATTACCTCGTGGCTTATGGGTCATGCCGGGCCAGCTATTTGGCTTGCATGGGTCGGCCGTGCCCGCCCGACATGCGTGGCCATTGGACACCTCTAAGCAAACATATGCCCAGGCCATATGCCTAATGGGCCAAGTCCCTCCCCCTAAAAAAAATCAAATTTCCACTACGCCAATCAAATTTAAAGGTAAAAAAGACTTAACCATGGAAACAATTTTTTGAATTTTGCCCCTGGCCTACATTTCTGACTCCGCGAGTGCGTGTCTATTTGGAGGCAAAATTCTTCGGATCTATGCAAGGTATTTTTCAGTAAAGGGTGTTTTAGAGTGGAGAGATTTTCTTATCACTTTGTTTTAGAAATTCAGTGTTAGGGATGAGGCGAGTTGGCTATTAATATAGTTCTGTCTTCCTTAACAGTGAGATAGATTTTTGGCTATGAAAACAGACAATTAATGTTGACTGAACGCGTGATCTGGAGTTACCGTTTGTGTTCTTGTTACTTTGCATACGAGTAGGAATAGTTGAGAAACTAGATTTTGAAACAACTCACTTCAAAATGCTAAAAAATCAAAACATTTGTTGCATTTTGCATCTGAACTTTTATGGTAGGTAATCCGTAAAGAAAAACTCAAAACAATTCATATGTCAGTCTTATCCTAGATGCAAAAGCTACTTCTCTTCTCTTCCCTTCAGCTCCGACTTCAAATCCATCAAGTAAATGACAAGAGAGAGGATACAAGCATAATGACAACGGCAAGGTGAATTCCAACTGTGGCAGGCGCGCTTGAATCATCATCACTTGGTGGAGAACCTCGTGGACTACCAACTGGGGTCGGACCATCTGCAATTGGCCTGCCAGGGATGGCTGGGGCCTTGGCAGGCACAGGGCCCAGAGGTGGCCTACTAGGCATTGGCTTTGTGGGAGATGGGGGAGTAGCCTTAACTGGTGGGGGTGGAGATGGGGGAGTAGCCTTACCTGGTGGGGGTGGAGATGGGGTCTTTGCTGGAGTAGGGGCCGGTGCCAGGGACTTATTATTCGGGGAAGGTTCGGGTGCAGGTGCAGATGAAGGCGGCGGAGGACGCGGTGGAGGTGAGGGTGAAGGAGATGTACTTGAGTTATCCAAGCCTGAAGGAATTATCACAGTACTGATCTGCAACACCGATATGTTGTATGGCTGAGAAGCAATGGACTTGACCAAATTAGCACCAAGCGTGGTACCATGAACAGCTGAACCAAATACAACTCCTGTGCTCAAATGGGTGACATTCAAGAAGCCTTGTTGCCCAGTAGATTCACCACTGGCCTGGAAAAGTGTAGGGAGAGTCGCAGTGTTGTTGGGTAGTTTCTGGAGCTTTGGGATATCAAAGTAGTCAAGCACCACATGTAAGCTAACAACCTTCTTGATCACATCCTTGGGTTTTCCGGAAAGTGGAGACAGGCCGCCATTGTCAACAGCAAGGATAGTGATGCTTTGTCGCTTATTAATATCAGCTGCCAATTGGGTGTCAGAGAGGTAGCCATTGAAGGTGCTGAAATCTGAGTATTGGGCAAGGAGTTGGGTGATGTTGAAGGCAGTGGCAGAAGAGAATAGAAGGAAGGAGAGCAAGAGAAAAGTTGGTGGTGCGATGGAGGATTTGAGATGCATTTTTTATAGGATCAATCAATGATGAGAGAATGAAAGAGGAGGGACACAAGGTGGAGAGCTTTATATGCAAATGAGTGGATTCAAAGAGAGCATTGTGTCTGTAAGAGTGAGTCTCCCTCCGCCAAATTTGTGGGAACTTCTCCTGGTCAGAAATGAGGGCGAAGACTGTGGAAGTGCTCTAAATTTGTAGGGCCACTTGCCAGTGTCAAAGTCAATGTTCAACCATATCCTTAAAATAGCTTGTTTTGATTTTGAGGGTGCCCTCTGTTGGCCCTAACCGTTTTTCTTATGTTTTTCTGTTGCCTACCTTTTTTTCAACTTTATTACACCTTCTCTTCTAACCTTATTCCCAGGACTGGATTACAAGTGTACCAAGATCTCCAGTAAGATATATGTTATTAGTTAATTTATTAGTTAGTCTCTCTCTCTCTCTCTCTCTCTCTCTCTCTCTCTCTCTCTCTCTCTCTCTCTCTCTCTCTCTCTCTCTCTCTCTCTCTCTCTCTCTCTCTATATATATATATATATATATATATATATCTTTCTCTCTCTCTTTCTACTAATACTCCTAAACCATAGTTAGTTTTAGTCTTCCTCTCTTTCTCTCTCTCTCTCTCTATATGTATATGCTCATATATAATTAAGAGTTAATTCTAACTAGTTAGTTTGATAAATGTTATTAGTGTATTACCTAATAATTTAAACTTTTAGATTAATATGTAGTTTAACATATATAATTAATAATACCTAATTTTGGGAAGGTCACTGAGTGAGAAAGCTTGAATTTTTATGTGAAAGAGTTGTTTAACATGCACGTATACAATGCTTATGAAGCCACCTACCATTCAAGCCTCGTATTGTTCAATTGACCGTAGTCAATATCTTTCTATTTTTCTTTAATTAGACTAGAATGACTTAATATGATTTATTTTTAATTTAAGTTATTAAACATGTTTAGTAAAGTAACTTAATATTATAACTTAGTAGATGTTTGGTAAACCAGCTTAATAATTTAAAGTGACTTAATAATTTAATTTAAGTCATTAAATAAATTAAGTATGTTTGATAAAATAACTTAATAGTATGACTTAAAGTAAAAAACAATTTTAAGTAATAAGTAAAAATAATTAACTTATTCTTAAATTCACATATTTATTTTACATATTTATTTTTTTTTGTTTTACTTATCTTCACGATCTTTTTTGTTATTCTACGACCTCCAATATTATTTGATCTCCTTTATCTTAATTATAATTTCTGAGTATAAATATATCAATTTGATGATTTAAATAAATTTTGAGTTATTTTTATCAAACAACCTTAGTGCTTAAGGTAATAATTAAGTAATAAGTTTTAAGTTAACAATTTAAATATAATTTAACTTAAAGTCAATTTAAATTATTAAGTAATAAGTATAAAGTTTTACCAAACAACCTCTTATTTTGATAATTAATGACTTAATATAAATTAATAACTTAAATATATTTGAACTTAGAGATCTTAAGTTTTAATTAAAGCCCTTTTAACCTATGTTGATTCACAAAATCTATGGTTAGCGAATCTAGTGATCACCCAAGCCAGCCATTCCTCGTTCAACATGGTTCAAAATTGTGGTATTGATCATTGATTTAAGGAGGCTTGGAGAACATAAATCTTGACATTTCAAATGAGTATTAGGCAATACGCAAAATATAGGTCAATTTTTTTTGAACAATTATGAAATATATAGGGTTATTTGTACAAGTGACTCTAAATGAAGGTGAAATTGGAAAAAAAGTAACCCTACTTTCTAATTGTTTTGAGATATGACATTGTTTGGACATTTCTACCTTTATTTTATTTCCCTCCAAATAGACATTAGATCCCTCCAAAAGTTCAACACTTCATCTCTTTTACTGGTAGTTCCTTTACATCATTATTGCAATCCATCATTAAAAATGAATTAAGAGAAGTAGAGAAGAGTTAAGAAAAACATATGACAAATATTCATTTGGATTAAATTATTTTGATTTTTACAATTTCAAGTAAAATTGTTTTTATTTTAGATGTTTATTTAGATTAAATTTTATTTATTATAAATTTAACAAATATTAATTTTGTGTTCGCTTATACTACACATGAGTTAATATTAGTTTATAAGAAACTTAACAAAGGTTAAGTTCTCGTAACTTGAATTATACAATGGTTGAGTTCTATTTACAAATAATTTAATTAAGGTTAAGTTTTTAATTTTATCTACAGAGAATTTGATTACAATGACCTGAACTCTATTATTGTTAAGTTTTGTTTAAAAAAACTTAATTGGAGTTAAGTTTCCATTTGATTATAATGTTCATATAGACTTAAATGTCTAAACTTAAATATTAGATGACAAGAATCCACGATCTCATTTTCACACTTTAAAAGTTAAGTTTAAATGAATTTTTTTTTAAAAAAAAAAAAACACAAAAAATCCTAATAAAAGACCCTAACCTAAACCCCACTACGAAAAACCTCAACCACAATCCCACCATAAAAAACCTCAACCATAATCCCACCGAGGGAAAAAAAAAAAAAAAAAAAGAACCTCAACCAAAATCCCAATAGAAAACATTTGGAAAAAATAAACCCTAATAAAAAACCTAATAATATAATTGAAAAAAATACCAAACAAAAAATAATCGTGAAAGATCAAAATACGAAAAAAAAAAAAAAAAAAAAGGAAAAAACCCCAACAAAAAGCAACTATAGAAAATCTCAACAAAAACAAAAACACTCACAATAAAACCCTAACAAAAAATAGAAACAAATGATAAAAAATCTTGAAGAAGATTGAAAATATTACAACAATAAACAACTATATAAAATCTTAACAAAAAACAACTCCAAAAGTCCCAACAAAAAAGCCACTGCAAAAACGAGCATAAGATGTCCTAACAAATAATAATAATAATAATAAAACGAAAGATCTTGAAGAAAGAGAAGAATAAAGATGAGAGAGTTGTACTTTGATCTTTACCGGTCTATATCATGGGTTTGAACTTCACTAGAAAATTCAATGGGGTAGAGGGTGGAGAGAACCTAAAAGGAATGAGAGAGAAATGAAGAAATAAGAGAAATGCCATCGTGAGGAAATGAAAAAGGGCAATATTGTCCTAAATGAGTTATTTTAAAAAATAAAAATAAAAAAGGAAGGTCATTTATAATTTTAGATGTGGTTTCTCGTAATCATAACCTTTTAAAATTTTTATGGTTACTAGAATTTAAATTTCCTATACCTTTCTATCCCATAACACCTTCTTAGTTGTCTTCATTTGTATAATTTTAGACCTAACAAAAAAATTTAGGATTTTTATTAAATTAATTTAATGAGTAATGTATACATATATTTCAATAAATCTTTGAACAAATCTAAAATTTAGTTGTAAAAAATCAAATTTTACTTAGACATTAAGTTTCTATCTCTCATACAAGTGCACTTGAGAACAAATGAAAAACAAACAAACAAATAAACAAAATAAAAGGAAAACAACCTCATCCACCTTTGTCATGCATTATGTATTAAATGCACATATTCATAATTTCTCAGATTTCTCAGGTAATGTTCTTAAAGTGTGTTTAATAATGTTTTTATTCGAAGTATTTTTAACGAAATTGTTTTGTTTTTAAAAGAATCACTTATTAAAATGTCTATATAAGTGATGTTTTATATTTTTTAAAACGTTTTCAAAATTTTATAAACACCTAATTTCTTTTCAATTTTTTTTTTAAGCTAAAAATTCTTCACAGAATCATTATCAAACGAGCTCTTAGTCCACTCTACTGTTGGATGCTTTATTTATATCTCGGCCAATGGTTTAATTTGTAATTATAGAGTGGCTCTAGAGTGCATACAACTCACATGTTCGATGGCCATAAATGGTCTGTAGGGTTTTTATTCTAAGGTAATGTTTAAAATCTTTATTCACGTAAGAAAAGAAGAAAAAGATATATACATTGAATAAAACAATATAAATTGAGCTCTACAGTAACAATGATAGAAAATTTGAGTTACTTTTTTAGATTTACGACAAGTTTAACATATTCTTTATTATTTTTCTTTTATACTGACGTTTTTTCATTGATTTTAAGACTGTTACATTATGTTAAATTGATTTCCGAAAAGCATTAAATAAAAAGGAAAAAAATATTAAGAAAAATGATTTTTTTTCGGTTTTATTATGAAAATTATAAAAAAATAGTCAAATATAATTAAAATTAGTAAAAAAGTTATATATTTTAAAATTATTTAATTGTTATATTTGATGTAAGATATAAAATAATTTATTAATTTTAAATCTATTTTTTCTACTTCTCTTTGTTTTCTTTTCAATATTTTCCCTTAAATTCAATTCGTCGGAACCAAATATAGCCTTAAAAAACTGCTCTTTATTATTTTTATTATTATTAAAATTGTCCATTTATATATTTTTAAACTTGAATTGATGTCAAGTGATGGCCTATGGTTTGGTTCTTTTGCCTCCAATCCAAATGGAAAATAAGAGTATTTAAAAAGTAGACAACATCTATGTAGTACTATTTAAAAATAAAAAACTAGTTAAGAATACAATCATTTTTATTTATTTATTTAATTTTAAATAGAACTTAAAATTAAATAATATTTAATAGTATTAAATATTATGTTGTATGTTTTCTTAATATTTTATTTTTATTAAATATTAAAAATTAAATAAGAACTAATGTATATTAACTACAAGGATATGAAATAGTAATCGATAAAAATACCATTTGACTCATTTTTGTCTTTATTCTACCATTCTTCACATGTCACTCCCAATAAATTCTTTCTTATTTAACCATTTTAGGATTTTTCATTGTTTCTTTAAACTCTTTTATAAATAATTGAAAAATCAACATTATTTTTTATTTTTAAATTATAAATAAACAAACATTATATTAATGATTCAAAGACTGAAAATGCTTTTTGAAAAAATGTTAATTTAAATAAATAAAAATTATCTTTTACACTATCTTTTACATTTTAAAAGTAAATAATTTAATTATTAAAACACTATTTAAAATAAATATATTCACTATTTTCTTTTCTTTTATACTAAAAAGTATTTTAAAGTTTTTTTTCTCACTATTATGAATTAAAAGTTTAATTTTTTTTTTAATTTTCTTCCTTTATTATTGTAATAACTTTTTGAACATGACTTTTAGTAATAAGTTATATGAAATGTTACAAATTTATTTACTAAGAATTTTTTTTAATAATTTAAATTAATTGAAAATTTATTAAAATAAGAAAAAGAAAAAGAAAGAAAGAGAATGGATGTAGAGTTTTTATTTTAAATACCCAATTAAAATGTTTTCATATGACCTAATTTTAGAAGTTGATTATACCAATACATAGTAGAGATTGAAATTTTCTTATATAAAAGGGTTGAAAGGTATATTTATTCATTTTAGATAAAAACAAGTAATTACAAATTCTATAGATTATGTTTGAGTTTGGTTTAAAAATATTTTTCTAGTTTTTATTTATTTATTTTTATTTTTAAAAATAATTTTTATTTTCTATATTGTCTCTTTTAAAAAATATGTTTAATTAAAAAATAAAAAATATTTTTAAAAATGAAAATTGAAAACCTTGTTTAGTACTATTTTTTTATGTGAAAAAAAAAATTAAATTTCATTTATTCATTTATTGCGCCATTGTATAATGATATTACACTAATTGTATAAAGGAAATATATTAAGTATACAGGGTGTACAAGATTACTCTTTGTGAAATATTACAATCGATTATAAGTCATTCCTTTATTTTTCTTATGATCACCACCCACGAATTGTACACATATACACTTTATTTAATTCACATATGAAAATTCCAATATTTTCCCCAATAATGATATTTGGGGAAAATTTTTTGACGCTAAGTCACTCATTATTTTCTCAACTAAACCTTTGGAAATATAGTTAAACACTCCTACATAACTTAGGAGAGATATGAAATCTGTGTTATTGTATAAGAGTATTACACTAACTATACAAGGGTGTACAAGACTACTATTTGCGAAAGATTTTAATTGATTCTAAATCACTTTTTTATTTTCCTCGTCACACGAGGATTGTACACCTATGTCATGCACTTTATTTAACTCTCAAATATTTTCCCCAATAATGATATTTGAGGAAAAAAAATTGACCCTAAGTCATCCACCATTTTCTCAACCAAACCATTGAAAACATGGTTAATACACATACATGAACATATAATTTAAGAGGGATATGAAATTTGTGTCACTGTACAAGGGTATTGCACTCATTGTACAAGGGAAATATGTCAAGTGTATAAGGGTGTACAAGACTCTTAATATATTTTGTATGATTTTTAAACAACTTGAGTTTGACATTAAGACGATTATTGATAGTGTTTTTATTTTATTTTATTTTTTTGTCAAACTATGCCATTAAGACATTCCTTACAAAAAATAACACATAGGAAATAAAATTAAAATCAATTATGTTTGAATTGTTCATTATAAGTAAACTAAATGAAATCTATATTTTTACTATTTTGCCTTTATAAACATAATTTCAATGTTATTAATAGAGATTAAAAAAATCATATTTAAATAGAATTAAAAATAAAGAAAAATTAATTTTATAATATTTTTTTTATTTTTTTAAATCATTAATTTAAATTATGAAATTAGTTTTAAAATTAAAAATATTTGTTGTAATTATAGTTTTGAAGATTTCATGATTTTTATCTTATTTCTTTTAAAAATTTGCTTTAATAAGAAAGTATTTATTTTAATGATTTTAAATATTTAAATATTTATTAAAAAATATTTAGGATTAGTGTGGGGAGCAATTAGGTAATTTTGGAATGGAGAAATTTTGAATATCTTGAAGACTTTAATTCCACCAATTACCCTATTTACGCTTTCAAAATTATTGGAAGGTTGGTACATAGTCTTAGAAATATTGTCTTCTTATATATATATATGCATGTAAGTGTTTACATTATTTTTGAAATAATATGAGATATAATAAACACCATGTCTCTAATTTGCAAGTTAGAAAGAAAAAAAATTTATGAGGTATTTAAAAATTATTTAATATATGTGAGAAATAATGTACACCACATTTATTATTTTGTAAGTAAGAAACAAAAAACATATTTGCTAAGGTATTTAAAAAATATTTATTATATATTCTAAAAGTTTGAAAAAAAAATATATTTGATGATATCTAATTTGCAAGTTAGAACAAACAAAAGAGAATACTAATATTTTGTGAGGTGTTTAAAAATTGTTTAATATATATGAGAAATAATATAAGTTTGAAATAAAAAATAATATTTATGTTGTGAATGCAAGGGTGGATGTCAGCCGTTAAAGTCCCCTTTGCATTAAAACTTGTATTAAAACATTATAAAGTATTCCGTTAATGCCTCTATTTATTGATATTAATGGAACACTTTTGTGAGGCTTATAAAAGGCCTTCCATCCTTCGTACAAAAGTATCCAAAAAAAATAAAGAAATTCTCATTATCTCGTATTCTCTCTTGCTTTCATTCTCTCAACTTTTTCATTTCTCTTTTTTGATTCCTCCTCTCCATTATATTTATTATTAAAGTAATATATAGTTGTCTCCACTTTTATTTGAATCACATTTATCATCGTTTTACAACATATTATTAGCATGAATTGCTCTAAAAGTAATTCTCGTATCTTAAACTTGAAGTTGTTTATATAGAATAAAATTATATATATTTATATTATTATTGATTTTGTTTTGTTATATATTGTTAAAAGTTAAAGCAAATTATTTGATTTTATTTATAATCAAAAGTTATACCAATGCTATCAATTTATTATAACTGATTCTAATAATATTGTTTTGTTATATATATGAAGTTATTTGACAATGTCGAATCTCATAAAACTCGAATTTGTGGCACTTAACATTTCGGGAAAGAATTATCTATCTTGGATCCTTGATGCTGAAATACATCTTGATGCAATGAATCTCGGAGCTACGATCAAAGAAGAAAATCAAGCATCCCTAGAGGATCGCACAAAAGCGTTGATTTTCCTTCGCCATCACCTCCATGAAGGTTTAAAAAATGAGTATCTTATGGTAAATGACCTTTTTACTCAATGGAGTAATTTGAAGGAAAGATATGACCATCATAAAACTGTGATTCTCCTAAAAGCTCGATATGATTGGATGTACCTGAGGTTGCAGGATTTTAAAACTATTAGTGAATATAACTTCGCACTTTTCAAAATCAGCTCTCAATTAAAGTTGTGTGGAGAAAAAAAAAATCACAGAAGAAGACATGTTAGAAAAAACTTTTACTACATTTCATGTCTCAAATGTGCTCTTGCACCAACAATGTTGAGAGCATAGATTTACAAAATATTCTGAATTAATATCATGTCTTCTTATTGCTAAACAAAATAATGAGTTTTTGATGATAAATCATCAGTCTTGTCTAATTGGATCTGAACCATTCCCTGAAGTGAATGCAATATCGTCCCAAACTTGTGGATGTGGATGAGAATGAGGACGTGGTCGTGGTCGTGGAAGAAATCCTCGATACCATGGTTCTTATGGTAATAATTCATCAAATTCTCATAAAAGGAAAACCTCATTGCACCACCAGAAGTGGAATAATATTGAGGCAAAACAAGAAAATGGGAAGTGTTTACAAAATAATCCTCTTAAGAACCATGAGAATAATTGTTATAGATGTGGCATGAAGGGACATTGGTCGCGTACCTGTCGTACGCCTAAACATTTGGTCGACCTTTACCAAGCATCAATAAAAGTAAAAGAAAAAGTGATAGAGATGAAGTTTACTGATGGTGATGGATTGGACCTAACCTACTATGACATTGATTTTTTTGGAGGTCCTAGTGAAAAAACAGACCATTTAATAAATGATGAGAATATTAACATTGATTGACGTTACTTTATATATTAAATAATATATTATTATGTCTTATATTCACATATAATTTCCTTTTGTTATTTACATTATGCCTTGTTTTTTTTTTTTTAATATTGGTTATATCTAAAATCCATGTGTTATTTGGTCTCAAGATTAATGAGGATGATGTATGTCTCGCAGACTATGCAACTACACACACAATTCTTTAAGATAAAATATATTTCCTCAAATTGACATTAATAAAATCTAATGTAAGTACCATATCTGGTACTACAAACTTAGTTAAAGGTTCTAGAAGAGCAAATATAACTCTACCAAATGGAACTAGATTCCATATAAATGACGCTTTATATTCTAGAAAATCTAGAAGAAATTTGCTCAGCTTTAAAGATATCCGCAGAAATGGTATCATATTGAAACTATGAATGAAGATAATGTAGAATATCTTCATATTACTTTCATTATATCTGGCCAGAAACTTTTAATGAAAAAACTCTTGGCTTTCTCCTTTAGGTTGTATCATACAATTATAAAGCTTATTGAATCATATGTTGTCATGAACCAGAAGTTGAATGACCTACAAGTTTTTGTCCTTTGACATGATAGGCTAGGTCACCTAAGGTCTTCAATGATGCATCGAATAATCAAATACTCACATGGGCATCCACTAAAGAACTAAAAGATTCTTTTGCCCAATGAATACTCATGTGTTGTCTACTCACAAGGTAAATTGATAATTATACCATCTTTTACTAAAGTCATATCTGAGTTACCAGTTTTTTTAGAAAGAATACATGAGGATATATGTGGGCCTATCCATCCACCATGTGGACCATTATGTTATTTTATGATCTTAATAGATGATTTTACTAGGTGGTCATATGTTTGTTTCCTTTCTACACATAACGTTGCCTTTGCTAGACTCTTTGCACAAATGATCAGATTACGAGCACAATTTCCAGATTATCCAATTAAAAAAATACATCTTGATAATGCTGGCGAATTTACTTCTCAAACATTCATTGACTATTGCATGTCAGTAGATATAAATATTGAGCATCAAGTTGCTCATACTCATATCCAAAATGGTTTAGCAGAATCTTTCATCAAATGTCTCCAATTAATAGCTCGACCATTACTAATGTAAACCAAATTACCTACTTCCGCCTGGAGACATGTTATTATGCATGTTGCAGTTTTAGTCCGTATTCAACCTACGACTTACCATGAATACTCCCCTTCACAACTTGTGCTTGGAAAACAATCAAATATCTCTCACTCACGAATCTTTAGTTGTGCAGTATGTGTACCAATTGCACCTACACAACGCACTAAAATGGGTTCCCAATGAAGACTTGGGATTTATTTAGGTTTTGATTCTCCATTCATAATAAGATATCTTGAACCTTTGACAGACGATGTTTTTACAGCCCACTTTGCTGATTGTCATTTTAATGAGAGTGTTTTCCCATCATTAGGAGGAGAAAAATCGATTCTTGAACAACGATGATAAATTAGTTGGAAGGCATCTACTATGACCCATATTGATCCTCGTACAAATCAATGTGAACTAGAAGTTCAAAGGATCATTCATTTGCAAAATATTGCAAATCAATTACCAGATGCGTTCGTTGATACAAAGAAAGTGACAAAGTCACATATCCCGACTGCAAATACTCCAGCACAGATTGATGTCCTTGAAGGACAGTTAACAAATGAATCTAAAATACTCCTGAAGTGTGGTAGACTTGTTGGCTCAAATGATGTAACTCCTTGGAAGAGGAGAACACAAGAAAAACTTAGCTCTCTAGAAAAGGCCATCAAAATGACTGATTAGTTTAAAATTGATAAATCTATAACCTTAGAAGAGACACAAATAATGCAGAAAGCCCATGAAGAGACACATATTGAACAAGAAGCCCCTGAAGAGGCATAAGTTCCTGAAAATTGTGAGATATCAGTAAGTTATGTATGCACGAGAGAAAAATGGGATAGAAATAATATTGTTATTAACAATATTTTTGCTTTCCAAGTAGCCTTCGATATCATAAGAAATTATGAAGATCCCAAATCACGAAATGTGGAAGAATGCAGACATAGAAATGATTGGCCAAAATGGAAAGAAGTTATGCAGGCAGATTTAAATTCATTAACAAAACAAGAAGTTTTTAGTACTATAATCCAAACACCTGAAGATGTAAAGCCTGTTAGGTACAAATGGGTATTTGTACGAAAGTGCAATGAGAATAATGAGATCATAAGATATAAAACATGATTAGTAGCACAAGATTTCTTGCAGAGACTTGGTATTAACTACGAGAAAACATACTCTCTCGTCATGGACGCAATCACATTTCGTTTCTTAATTAGTTTGACAATCTCAAAATGATTGGATATGCATCTCATGGATGTTATTACAACATATTTATACGAATCCATGGATAATGATATATAGATGAAAATCCCTAAAGGATTTAAATTGTCTGAAGCAAATAGTATAAAACCTCGTAACATGTGCTCAATCAAATTACAACGATCTTTGTATGGATTAAAGTAATCCAGACGCATATGGTATAAGTGCCTTAGTGAATATTTGCTAAAAGAAGGGTATGTGAATAATCCTATATGCCCATACATCTTCATTAAGAAACCAGAAACCGAATTTGCAATTATTGCAGTGTAAGTTGATGACTTAAATCTTGTTAGAACTCGTGAAGAGCCCACAAAACAACAAATTTCTTAAAAAAGGAATTTAAGATGAAAGATCTTAGAAAAACAAAAATTTGTTTTTGCCTACAGATCGAGCATTTTCCAAATGGAGTTTTAGTACATCAATCAACATGCATTAAGAAAGTTTTGAAGCATTTTTATACGGATAAAGTGCATCCTTTAAGTTCTCCAATGGTTGTCCGATCACTTGATGTGAAAAATGACTCATTTCGTCCTTGCGAAAAAGATGATGAAGTACTTAGTCCTGAAGTACCATATCATAGTGCTATTGGTGTGCTTATGTATCTTGCTAATTGTACACGTCCAGACATTGCTTTTTCTATCAATTTATTAGCAAGATATAGTTCTGCTCCAACTCGAAGACATTGATATCAAACATATATTGCATTATCTTAGCAAAAATTCTTATATGAGTTTATTTTACTCAAAGGAATCAAAGCAACAATTGCTTGGATATGCAGATGCAGGATATCTTTTAAATCCACATAAAGGTAGGTCACAAACAAGGTATGTGTTTAATTGCAATGGTATTGCTATTTTATGGAGATTTGTCAATCAAATAATGGTGACCACATCATCAAATAATTCAGAAATACTGATAGTTCATGAAGCAAGTCGTGAATGTATATGACTAAGATTTATGATTCAGCATATTTGGGAATCATGTGGACTCTCTTCTATCAAAGGTGACCCGATAATATTTTTTGAAGATAATGTTGCATGCATTGCACAGATAACAGGGGGTTATATTAAAGGAGATAAAACTAAACACATTTCTCCAAAATTCTTTTATACACATGAACTCTAGAAGAGTGGTGAAATTGATGTGCAACAAATACGCTCAAGTGATAATCTAGCAGATTTATTCACAAAGTCATTGTCAACCTCAACATTCAAGAAGTTAATATAAAAGATTGGAATGCGTTAACTCAAGGATGTCAACATGAGGGGGAGTATGCTTGTAAAAGGGTGTTAGTGTATTGTACTATTTTTTCCTTCATCCAGGTTTTGTCCCACTGGGTTTTGCTGGCAAGGTTTTTAATGAGACAATCCTAACTTACAAAAAGCAACTTAAAGAATTATAAGAATATTGTACTCTTTTTCCTTTACTAGGTTTTTCTCATAGGGTTTTTTACTAGCAAGGTTTTAATGAGGTGTGATGGAAACCCAAGGGGGAGTGTTGTGAATGCAAGGGTGGATATCACTAGTTAAAGTCCCCTTTGCATTAAAACTTGAATTAAAACATTATAAAGTCTCCATTGATGTCTCCATTTATTGATATTAATGGAACACTTTTGTGAGGCCTATAAAAGGCCTTCCATCCTTCATACAAAAGTATCCCCAAAAAAGAAAGAATTTCTTATTCTCTCGTATTCTCTCTTGCTTTCATTCTCTTCTTTGATTCCTTCCTTCCATTATATTTATTATTAAAGTAATATATAGTTGTCTCTACTTTTATTTGAGTCACATTTATCCTCGTTTTACAATAATTTATTATATATTATGTAAGTTTGAAAAAATATATATTTGATGAGGTATTTAAAAGTTATTTACTTCAAAAATACATTTGGCAATAATAATTTTTAAATATTTATCTTTCATATTCAAATTGATGGAGAAAAATGATTGAGAAATTATTCAACTTGGTTTCACAAATAAATAGGTGAGAGAAGGGTAAAAGAGTCAAAGAGAGAATGAGAAAGATGGGGTGATTGGTTAGTTTTTTCATTTAATAGTTAAGGGTAGTTTAGGGATTTTTTTAAAGACAATATCCTTCCTCTTAATTTCTATTTTTTCATTGGGTTTTGAGTTTAATTATGAGTAAAAGGAAAACCTTACCTCAATTATCAAGCTTACCTGCGCTAAAAACACAATTCTCCTTATTACTTTTTTAGTATTAAGAAAAAGTTAAATATTTTGGATTTATTTGGAATCACAAAGCAAATTATTTTAGTAAAAAGTAGGGGATTAGACAAGAGAAGGTGATTAGACAAGGTAACATTAACAAGAGTAGGGGTTCAGACATAGCATTAAGGATGATCTCATCCATCCCTCTAACAAGTAGGTGGTGCAGCAATAGGATCATCCGGCACAATTGGCGGCGGTGCAGTTGATGTTAGCGGCGGCAGTTGTGTTGATGACGGCGGCGGCGGTGGAGCTTCCCAAACTGACGGTGGTAGAGATGGTTGTCCTTCCAAAGGACCAGGCGCTGCTCCAAACTGTCCTGCACTCTTAGACGACCTGCGATGCGGTGTGGGACTAGAACTGCAACCACCAAGAGGCCCACAAGGGTCTAACACTGGCGGCGGAGACACCCACATGCACAGGATTCCTCGACAGGGATAGTCATCTTCGAAACTGATTTCCCCCATGGCATGGCCAAATGCAATGGCGGCCATGGAAATAGAAAGAAGCTTCAACAGACCTGATGATGAGTGACCTCTTATCAGCATTTTCTCTACATAAACGCTCACTCTTATATTATAATACCTTCACAACTACGATATTAGGTAGCTTCTCCCCATGCATAAATACAAGCAAGGGCTGCAAGTAGAATTCAATGTGGCTGACATATTGAATCAATATTCATCAGAATTTTGAAGTTATTTCACTTAATGGACAGAGCTTTACAAGTCTGCAAGGACACTGCAATGAATGCTTTTGTACGGAACACATGGGGCCGGCCATTGTTAATTGGGTGGTTCGTTTTATTAATCAAACCAAACGAAAGAAAAAAAAAACAAAATTTTTAATGTGATTGGGTGATCAATACCTCTCTACGTCCATGAAATATATCAACATTCAACAATTCACTGATTAGAACGAAAGAGAAGAGTTGCAATGATGAAATTCTAGAAAAAAATCTGTCAATTATGGTCATACTCTCTCATAAAACAAAACCCTAAATATAAAAAGGTTTAATATATAATAGAAGCAAATTCATCAATCATTGTATAAATTAATATGAGCTGCCTAGATAACTCAATCCCGACATTCTGAATGAAACACAATAAAATTGATTCAGACTTTATAATTCAACACATTGCATTGGGAAACACTGTAAGATTTACTCTTTCTTGTGATATTTGCGTGTGGTTTTATCTCCAAGTGACGGGCACTACAAAAATATTATTGATATATTTTTTTTTCATAATCATTTTGCTAATAAAGTGAATATAGAGTTAATTTTTTTGGCAAAGTCAATGCTAATAAATGTGGATTTTTTTTTTTTATATATATTTGTATGACTCTTTTAAAAAACATTTATAAAAAAATAGTAATTATGAAATAATTTGAGATTTATAGAAATTTGAAAAATATTTTCAAATTTATAACAATTTATTAAAAATGTTTTTCCCCCACTGCACTCAAAATTTTCTTTTGGGCATTTGGATAACGTAGGTTAACAAAATATCATTAGAAATGTGGGTTCTTCGACTTTATACTCATGGTTGCATCAATTATTATTTGACTTTAAAATAAAAACGTCATTTAGTTTTTTTTTTTTATTATTATTATTTTCAATTATTTTCTAAGAACTATTTTAAAAAATAATTATATAAATATATAAGATGTTTATTCTATAATAACTCTTAACTTACCCTCTGTTTAAGTGTCTTTGGCGGCCTATGGTTTCATATTTCATTATGTTAAAAAACAAAAGAATTTTTAGATCCAATAGAACTGTGGACCCCGCATTTCGGCTCATGCGTTTCCCACTCGATGGCGAGCTCGATTTTGGTTTTGAAAAATTAATTTTATTTGATTAAGAAAACTGACTTGGAGTCGCCACTTATTTTTGTTTTATTTTTAAAAGGGTAAACAAAATAAGAAAGAAAAACCCTAAGTGTGACTCCTTATTTGGAAAAAGGTGGTCTTCGAAAAACCGGATCGGGTTCGGGGGTCAGGTTACTTATCGGGAAGGTACGGTAAGGACCGTAGCACCCTTCTAAGTCCCTAAAGTCGGGTCTCTACTAATAAAATGAAGCTGACGTGGCAATTGATGAGTAAATCAATGAATATCCTGAATGATCAAGCACACATAAAAAATTGAGACATGCATAGACAACGATTAGAGAGAAAATGAGTACATACCCGAGCTACGAGCCGCCATGCGCTATCAATAGAGGGGGTTAGTACACCATATAGAGCACAAAACACATCACATGCATCACTAAACAGAGATTAAAATTGTTCGAAGGAAAACTGGGTTTTTGAAATTCATTTGAGAATCGGAATCTTAGAGATTATTTGAAAATTGGATTCTTAAGAATTAAATATAAGAGTGAGAACTTTTAGAAATTAAATTTGAAAGAAAATTAGGATTTTGAAGAATTATTCGAAAGTTCGGGATTGTTAAGAAGGATTAAGTTACGAAAATTGGGATTATGGAAGTTAAAATTTTTTAAGGGATCAGAATCGTAAGTTACTTGGGACGTAGAAATTATGGAAGTTGATGTATATATAAAAAAAACGAAGATCTTAGAAATCATTTGATGGCAGAATCTATAGAAGTAATGAATAAGGTGATAATGATAATGATAATAATAAGTAGCAGGGTAAATACGGGAATTAGAGCATGGGAAACTGAAGATTAAGTTCGGAGATAGGACAATTGGATTTTCAAATAGCTACATTTAGAAATCGGAATTTTGAAGAATTAGACTTTAATGATTGAAATTTTTAAGAGAAATAAATGGGTAAGTATAAAATAATGTTATTAATTAACCAAAACGATATATGGACGGATGAATAGCGAATAGTGGGGTCTGTGAGATTAAAATTTGAATTGGAAAATTGGATTTTTGACGAAAGTGATATTTGAACGGATGAAAGTGGATAGTGAGATTTTGAAAATTGAGTTGAGAAGTCGGGTCTTTGAACAAATGGACTCTAATCATTGGAATTTTTAGAAGAAAGAAATAAGCAAACGTGAAATTTATAACAATGATAACAAAGATGATATTTGAATGAATGAAAATGGATGGCGGAATTTTTTAGTCTCAAGGTTAAATATGAAAATCCGGTTTCGAAGAATTAAATTTTAATGATTGAAATAAATAGATAAGCACGAAAGGATGATACTAATTAACAAAAATAATGTCTAAACGAATAAAAAGGAGAATAGTGAAATTTTTCTAATTGAGAATTTGAATTAGGGCGTTGGATTTTTAAAGGATATGACTTTGAATAAATAAGTAGGTAGGGGATTATAATACTAATTAACGAGAATAATATTTAGGCGAATAAAGATGGATAGTAGAATTTTTGGGATTTAAGTTTTGATTAAGGCATGGGACTTTCGGAAGATTGGACTTTGAATAGACATGGAATAATGATTCTAATTGATGAGGATAAAATTTAGACGAACTGTAGAATTTTTAGGATTTGAAAATTTGAGTTAAGACAAGAGATTTTTGAAGAACTAGGTTTTAAATAAATAGACGAATATGAGATAATAATCCTAATTGAAGAAAATATGATTTAAACAAGTATCTGAAGAAACTAAATTAAAACAGGGGATTTTTGAAGGATTAGATTTTAAATAACTAAATAAACATGGGATAATAATTCGATTTATGAAAATAAGATTTAAACAAGCATCTGAAGAATTAAATTAAAACTTAGGATTTTTGAAGGATTGGCATAGATAGATAGGAGAATATAGGATAATAATTCTAGTTGATAAATATGAGATTTGAAAGAGTATTTGAGGAATTAAATTAAAACATGTGATTTTCTTTTGATAGATTGGACTTTGAATAAATAATAATACGGGATAATGATTTGATTTATGAAAATATGATTTAAACAAATATTTTGAAGAATTAGAATTAGGTTTTAACGAATGAGATTTTAAAATGTGATAAGTAGATACATACGGAATAATAATAATAATAATAATAATTAATAATCATAATGTTTAAGTTGGTGAAGTTGAGTAGTATAAGTTTTGAGATGAAAATATAATTAATAATTTGTCTTTAAGTTTGAGCTAACTAAATTAGTGAAGATAAAATAAAAATAAAATAAAATAAAATAAAAATGGAAAATGGAAATGCATGAGTAAATTAATAACTTAATAAAGCTAAAGATTTAAAACTAACAATTGTTAAGACATGAGGTAGCTATATGGGCTCACTCATCATGGACCTAGGCTATGAGAGTGGCAATCACAAAGAGCAAATGGGGCCTTCCATCATCAACTTTGGGCCTGAGCCCCAACTCGAGCCCGCATTCGCGCCATGGACAAGCCCGAAGCATCACCAACACAGCCCATTTGTTAAAGAGAACAGTATCCTCTATCAATATGCTCGGACTGGGATGGCTCACGTTGTAATGCCCAACTATTCCCCAGAATCACACCTGCACGTTACACGGCTGAAGATCCTTGGGATCTGTGATGCCGTTGAGCCTCAACAACGTCTCATGATAGGTGTCACACTCCTCCGCAATCATCCCCATGGAGCTCCCGACTTCCGCTACGTGCTCGTGGTGCATCGTCCTCGATCTGTTCACCTCACCACAGCCATACGGCACCGGAATCCGCAACCCTTATCCTACTCCAATCAAGCTCACGTCCAGAATATCGTCCACCGCTCGAATCTCCTGATACGCCACCAGTCTCGCGAACACCTCCGCCACGATATGGTACAGCCCGTCGCCCTTCTACACAGCGCACACCAGTCGATGGTTCGGGGTTCTGGTTCCGTTCGAGCAGCGGCGGCGGAAGAGGATGATGACCTTATCCTTCGCGGCCACGCTTTGGCGCGGTGAGGTCGAGGTCGGAAAGGAATTAGTGCCGAGTAGAGTTCGAAGGTGTTTGACGTCAAAGAGGGTCTGAATGGCGGATAGAGTTGTGGTGCTGGGGGAGATGCAGCTGATGAGAACGCTGCGAGTGGCGGATCTGGTGATGGAGACACGGGTGAAGGCTGCCTGAACTATGGGCATAATGGTGAGCAAGGAGAGGAAGAATAGGGCGAGAAGCATGGTAGTAGAACCTATGGTCGGGGGTAGGTGTTAATGGAAAACGGGCATAGTATGGGTATGGTGATAATATGGAGAGAGAAAAGGTGATGGGGGAAAAAGAAAATCTCGAAGCCGGGTCTTGAAGAGAGGTGATATATATAGACACTATGGGAGAAGTGGAGGATAAGAGGGCGAAGACGACTGTGCACACAAAGCTCCATGCACGGGAGCGGGGGAATTTCAGGGTATATAAAAAAAATGAATTCTGGGCAGAGCATTGGATAGCCATGCATGTACACAAAAACAAAAAAATAATAGGCATCAACGAGAAACAACAAAAGAGAACAGAGCCTTTCGTTCAAGTGACCCCATTCAATCAGAACCACACCTGTGGCCCTCAGTGCCCCCAGCAAGCAACAGAGACATACTCACAGATTGATAGAAAATATACCAGACATTAGCAAATGTGGGTGCTTCAAGTTCAAGATATTCTTACCTGAAAGCCTCACGCGTGACCTCCCTCTACCCTCCCTTTTTTTTTTTTTTTCTGGCAAGCCTCTTCTTCTCCTCTTTCAAAAAGCCCCCCCAGAAGCCTCCTTCCTTTCGGTCCCAAAACCCCTCCCGCAAGTCATGGACCTGCTTCCCTGTTCATCTCTCAGCAGGTATGGGCTCTTCCAACTCATGGCCTCTGCCATGCCCATGCTGCTGATCTTTTTCGGGAGAAGAGGGCCCCCACTGCTGCCCGGTATATCAACCTCCAAGGGGGTCTACAAGAACATATGTCATCTTTTTTTTTTTTTTTTTCAAGACTTAGACTTGGATCATAACACCGATATCCATATATAAAATTTTGTTAAAATATATTTCAAAATATAGAATTTAAAATATAGAAAATAATTTTAAAACATTTTAAGTTTTTAAATAAATATTTATTATACAAAATATTAAAAAAACAGTTTTCAAAAACTATTTTTTACAACCACTTTAAAAAATAGTTACAAACAAAGATCTATTTGGGAATTGTTTTAGAAATCAATTTTGAAAAATAGTTTTTGAGAACAAGTTTTAAAAATTATTCTCTAATTTTTATAGAACAAAATTTGTTTTGAAATATAAAATATTTTTAATATTGTTAAATAAATTTTAAAAATAATTTTTATATTTATTGTTTTATTTTTAATCATTCTACATGTTTATATAATTATTTCTTAAAACAACCCTTAAAAAACAAGTGAAAATAATAAAAAATAACTTAAATATATATTTTAAAAACACCTTATTTTCTATTCCTAAGAAAAAAAATAGAAAATAATTTTTAATTATTTTTTGTATTTTTTTTTTTTTTTTTTTGAAGAACAAGAAAACTAATCTAAAAAATAGTTCTCAAACAACCCTACTCATAAATTTGTGTTTTTTTGAGACGCTCTAATCTCCTTCATCTCCTTCACCTGATCTTCATCAACGGTGGATTTGTATTTGAATACTTTTATTCTATTTGTTTCATTTTGATCTTTCTCATTTTCCATTATCATCCTTATTCTCAAGCAATGGTCTTTGTCTTTGGGTGTTTGAGACAGTCCCCATAAATTCTGATGCAGATATTATAGGGTGTGACAGTACTCTATTGATAATAAATGACCCTAGTTTTTTTCTATATATTTCATCATCTTACTTACACGACAATGTAATTAGCTATCTAAGACCTCATTGGGGTATCTTTCTTTCTTATTTTTGTACCTCATTGGGATACCTTTCTTTCTTATTTTTGTTTTTAAAAATAATTTTTTTTCATATAAAAGTAGAAATTCCTTTTTCTAAAAAAAGAGTAAATATATTATATTAGAAGAGATGAGATAATACTTATATTTGAAAAACGCTTTAATATACTAAAAATGACAGTAATTGTGAAAGTATTTATACCATTTTTAATACTTGAAAGATAAAAACTTGTAAGTGTTAGAAAAGATAGAAACACTTCCTCAAATCACTACCAAATATATTCTAAATATTACATTTATAATATTTGATGTAAAATAAGGTTTTCGAATTACTTTGTGAAAAGCCTAAAAATCCTAATAGGTTGTTTCGGTGACTAATTTTTTCGTCTCAAGTTATGAATGAAATTTAGAATATGAGAATTATTCTTTTCTTTTCCATAGCACAAGAGCCACCTTAGTTTCATGAAGAAATCCAAAAATAAAAAATAAAAATAAAAATATTAAGAGAAAAGACTTTTTGTTTTGGAGAAAGAACAATTCTATTATTAATTTCTTTCTTTGTTTTGAGGAGAGTAAAGAAAATGTATCTTCTCTCTTTTTTCCTTTTTTTTTTTTTTAAGGAGAGATTATTCTCACAAAGAGATTTCTTTTATTTTTTCATTTATTTTATTTATTTAAATAACGGCAGTTTGGGATAGTTTAAAAACTCTCAAACTACTCCCCTTATTTCTCTCACATTTACCATTACCCCACCGGATACTCTAACCAACTCCAATAACCTTATTTTGACATTTTTATTTTAAAACTTTTCATCCATAATGTGTTTGATATAAGATAGGGATGAAAAAAATTGTTGAAGATTACTTTAATAAAAAAACAAGTTATATTTCATGTTTTTAAAAGATGGAGTGCATTCATCCGAATTTTCGTTTTTAATATTCATTTTATCAAATGATAAAAAATATATATATGAACTTACCTTATACTTTTAAAAGTTCAATTTTTTTTAGAATTTGATATAGTAATAAATTTTAATTTCTTAATTAGTTTTCAAAAATTATTACCATTTTAATCTAAGTTGTTAAGAACTCTTGTACTTTATATTGAAGTTATTATTATTTTCCATTTTTAAAACCAATTGCAAAAATATTTTTACCATTCATCATCACCCTATAAATAAGGAGGTGGTGATGGTTAAAAATGATTATTTAAAATGATTAAAATAAATAAATAATAATGACACATATGAATGAGAATGGGATGGGTCATCCAAAACCGCACTTAGTTCTATTTATATAAATTAATTCTCATTTTTGTCCTAATAAAATAAATAAATAGGATGGGTAAATATAAGAATTTCTCACATCCATTCAAGCTTACTTAATTTTTTTAAAATTTTTAGAAATGTCAATTATATTTAAAATAAATATATTTTATAAATAAATAAATATTAAATTTTATAACTTATTTTGTTGAAAAGTAACTTTTTATTATTTTATATATGTTAAAAATGAAAATAAAATAAAATAAAATATTTTTTTTAAAAAAAATTATATATATAACAAGGCACCGTGGGACAGGCTAGACAATACCTAAACCGAACCCAAGTTAGAAATAAAAAACCAAAAAAAGAAAAAAGAAAAATTCAAACTCATACCTAACCTATTTATTCAAGCCCACCCCTTTGCCAACATGCGTCCACTATTCAAGTGTACAAATTAAATAAATGAGCACATGATTTCTTTCTTCTATTTTAATTTTTAAAGTTTGAAATATTTATTATACTTCTCAAATAATTTCAAAGGGCCCCTCCACTTTTCATCTCACTGTCCAAATTATATGGACCTTGCCAGACTATTTGGTGACAGTTTCTGCTATTATACTTTCTTAGAAGCTGAATTTTCATCAAGAAAGGGAAGTGTCAAAATGCAAATGTGAATTCTTTTGCTAATGGATGAATTAATAGTTGGACCCAGGTTGATCATATTGTATTAATGTGTGAAAGATAATATTATCGAGTCTAGGTTAGTAGACAATTCCAGTTCAAAGCTTGATGTCGTAAACCAAGACTTTAGACTGCGTTTAATTCTCGAAAAATACTAAGGAAAGAAAAAAAATATTTTAAAAAATAATTTTTCTTATATTTAGCTTTATTATAAAATAAATAAATAAAATATAATTAAAATTAATAAAAAATTTATATATTTTAAAATTATTTCATAGAAAAAATAAATAAAATGAATTTGAAATCATATATAAAAATAATTTATTGATTTTAAATTTATTTTTTATTTTCCTTCATTTTTTATTTCCTTTTACTTTTTCTCTCTATTTTTTTTCCTTTGCAATTTCCCTCAAATTTTCCAAGAACCAAACATAACCTTATAGTTTTTTTTTATAAATATTTTTGAGTTGTTTGGCTTCCAAAATCTCTTGACACAAGAATTAAGAGTGCTTTTACTCAAAGTATTTTTAGTAAAAGTATTTTTAACATAATAATTTTTAAGTATTTCTTTAAAAAACACTATTACTAATTTTTTAATACTATAAATGATTTTTTAAATTTATAAAAATGTTTTCTAAATTTTACCAAACACCTTGGCCCTGTTTGATAATTGTTTTTGAAAATAATTCTAAAAAAAAGTTGTTTTGGAACCTAAAATATTTTTAACTTATTTTTTATATTTTTAAATATGTTTTAAAAATGATTTTTATGTCTAGAACTTTATTTTTATCATTATATATGTTTTTATAATTATTTTTTAAAACAGTTCTAAAAAAAATGAAAATAATCGAAAACAACTAAAAGATATTATTTAAAAATATCATATTTTCTATTTTTCATAATAGAAAATAGAAAACCATTTTTTAATTGTCAAATGTGCTTTTTAGGTTTTTTGTTTTGAAAAACAGAACACTGTTCTTGAAAATAGTTGTTAAACATACCCCTTAATTTTTTTTTTTCAAAAACACTTTTTAGATTAAAAATATTTTTCAAAAACACTTTTTAAGTTAAAAGTGTTTTTCAAAAACATTGCCAAATGGACTTCTCTTTTCGGGTTGGGTTTATATAATCCTAAATAATCCAAATTTTCATTGTTCTTCATTTGTTGAAGCCATATTCAAATTCTCGTTGATTGGGCTTAAGAGGATGCATGTAAATTGCTTTTGTGCATGCACACAAGTTGGGGGCTTTTTACATTATTAATTTATGCATAGTGTCCAATATTTATAGACCAGGCCTTTTGCTTTATTATATATAGTGTTTCCATATAAAGAAATTAAACTGGTTTGAAGCCATGGCTGAGTGCAGCGGTCCACACAACATCAATCTGATCCACATCAATGGCCCCGACCTCATGGTGAGTCCAACCTTGTAGGAGATGAACAACACCACCTGCATGGCAAGCATGGAGTACTCCTCTTTCCATCCTATACTGCATCCATCAATACACCTTGGAAACGTCAACAATTGTCTTCTTTTTAATTTCGAAGCTTTACATACGCAATAGAAACATAATACATTGTTTAATACCCGTTTTTTAAAACAATTTTAAAAAATAGTTTTTGAGAATAATTCTAAAAAATAGTTTTTGATGTTTTGTAAAAAAAAAGTTTATTTGAAAACTTGAAATATTTTTAACTTGTTTTTAATATTTTTGAATATGTTTAAAAATAATTTTTATATTTAATGTATTTATTTTTAATCATTCTACATGTTTATATAATTACTTCTTAAAAAATAGCATTCAGAAAACAAGTAAAAACAACATAAAAACAACATAAAAAAAAAACTAAAAATGTTATTTGAAAATGAAAAAACAATTTCTAGTTATCAAACATATTTTCTTGTTGTTTTTTTTTTCTTGGAAAGCAAAAAACTATTCTCGAAAACAACGGTTAAACAGGCCTAAGACTTTTGCTTTGTTTTGCTTTGTTTGGTTTTTCTTAGGCATTGTGCCCTTTTCAAATAGGGAGAGATGGATAATTATTTATTTTTTTAACTTTTTATTGGTCCTAAGATTTTAGATCGTTCTACTTTTTCACTTTTTGTTAATTTAAGAGAAAAAGTAAAAATATTTGGTTTTTTCTTTACCTTTTAAATACTTAATAGAGTAAAATATTAAAAAAAACAAATAATTTAATACTTAACACTGTTAAATACTATTTAATTTTAAATTTTATTTATAATTAAAATAAAAAATAAACATCACCTAAGTCAGGTTTTCCTTTTTATTTTGAATGTTAGTAGCTTAATTAATTCAACATATTGAGTATTTAGAATAAACAATGCTATTTATCTACATTGGTATTAAAACATATTAAAATATGTAATAAAATGATAACATATAAAAAGTAAATTAATTTAAATAATAAAATTTTATTCCACTTTTTGATATATGATATATTTTTTAATAATTAAATATTATAATTTTACTCTTTAATAAAATATAAAACATTAATATGTTAATATTGTATTATTTTAATGATTTTTTATGTTAATATTAAAGATAAAATATCACGGATTTTTAAAATATTTATATATAATTTTAGCTTCTTATAATAATATAAAAAATTACATATTTATACCATCAAACTGACATCACAATTTAATCTTAGTTTTGATAATCTCTCTAACTAATAAATCATTATTTGATAACTTTTTCAATTCCATAATGAGTAAAAAAAAATTGCTTTTGGATTGATTAGTGCTTGGATTAAGAAAAAAAGAAAAAGAAAAAGTGTTTTGAAAGTGTTTTAACACTTCCAAATATTAAAAAAAATACTTCTAACCCTCAACAAATCACTACCAAATGTCTAGGAAAATCCTATCTGGAAGTGTTCCTTCAAAGAAAAGGTAGTCTTTCAATGCAAAACATGTGTTCTTGTATGAATGTAAAAGGAGAAGCAAAACATACCTCACAATATCCCAGGCCTTCAACATCTTCTGGAAGTCTCATGGCTGCAAGCTTGCCGTAAGTGCAGTCTCTTCTAAAACCCAAGATTGGTGGCACAACAAATTGATGGAAATGTGTCCCTGGAGGAGCCCAACTTTGCTCTCTTGGGGTGCACCATTTGCCAATGATCCATGTCTACCCGTCACACACCACAAGTTACAGATATGGTCAATACATAGAATAGTCCTTTCTTCCTTCATCTAAAAGCTAACATGAAGTTTCCCTAGTAGGATCAAACTGTATTAATTCATTGCCCAATACCTTACAATGTTGTGCTGCTTGATATTTTGTCACTTGAACTAGAAATTTCTGGCAATCGATTGGAGCCTCCCTTTGGATACTTTTGAATCTCTCCAAGGATTGAGTTAGCATCTGCGTTTCGTTCCACAATTAGAATGAGATAACAAATAGAGCAACTAATGGAGATGCTCACAAAATCACCGGCCATCTTCTTAATTTGTTCTGTCCTTGTATACTGATCATCATGATATTCTTATGCCTCATGTCATCACTATTATTAAGCGCTGACCAAATCACATACACACATGAACAGAAAATAAAGAAAAGACAAATTTTTTAACATAATTTGGTAATTAATGTGATCCTTACATCCACGAAGTGCACCAACACTAGATAATCCATTAATAAAAAAGAATGAAAAAAGTTACAATGATGAAATACTCAAAAAACACCTCTCAATTATGGTTACACTCGCTAAATAAAAAATCTTAAATATATAAAAAGGGGCAAATTTGTCAATCACAAAAAAAAAAAAAAAAATGCTTTAAGGGGTGCACTGCCTCCTTCAACATACATGAGCTGATCGGACAACTCGATCCCTGCAAGCTCAATGGGGAGCTCAACCCCCACGAGCTAATCGAGCAGCTCGACCCCCGACATTCCAAGTGAAGTGCAATAAAACTAATTAAGATTTCACAATCCAATATTAAGTACATTAACATATGGCTAACCATATAATGACTCACCGCCCATAGAGTCATCTTGTACAAATATGTAGAAAATCAAAGTTGTTTTTATGTATTGCATTTTTTTTCAATAATTCTAGTAGGTTACCTAGAAATTTGAGTGTAAATTTATGGAAGCTCATAAGAGAGTGTTTTGCTCTAGTTTAAGAACACTTGATTTCCTTGACAAAAGGTTTTATGATTGATGATTACTATGATAGTTATACAACAAAGCTTTGTTACACACTAGTTTTTATTTGGCTTGTCCATCATTGAAAACCCAAAAATTTTCCATAGTCCGCTAGTAATTTTCTAGTTGACCCTTTGTCCAACATAGTCAGAATCTTCTGCAAAGTAATTTGGAAGAACTATGAAGTGGCTCTTACCAGTACACAAATCTTTTTGCGACAAAGGTAGAGGGAAATGGCCCTTCCTAATTTAGATGTAGCGCCGGTCAAGAAGACTTGGGTTGCATTTTGCGGGATCTCTTTGAGTATCACAGCAGCAGTCAAGGTGTTTCCATGGACAACTCTGACTCGAAGGTTGGGATGCTTGTTAACATATAGTGTTCCACCTCCATTTAGAGATTCATTCTGCAAAATATAGAATCGCTTGTTTAAATGCTAGAAAGCTACTAACTTGACCTAAATGAAGTAGCTAGTCAGATAATGAGAGTCTAATAATGAGCCAAGCCAACTTCACCCGTATATCTGTTATGAAATGATAGTCGTAGCAATAATTTGAAAATAGAAAGAAAATAGAGCAATAAGTAAAACAATGGGAAAAAGTACTTATGTGGTAAAACCTCTTAATTATAAGGGAAACCTCTACGAGGAAAGATTGAAAAAATATCTACTATGAAAACAAAACTACAACCTTAAAGAGAACATAAAAAATTATAAAAAGAAGAAAATCTTTTGATTTTTTGAATGAATAATATATGGGGTGGAGGCATCCATTTGTAGCACAAGGAAGCTCTTTGTCTTCTTCGGATATGGGATGACTTCAATCTTAACAATATCATATAGGCTTCTTTGAAGAAACATTCATTCAATTAGAGATATATAATTGTGTATTTAGAGGCTCAACAAAATATAAGGTACAATAATATGTGAACAATGTATATTAAATTAAATTGAACTAAAGTCTTAAGACCAGCCTCATGAAAACTAGGGTTAGAAAATTGTTTAGCATATGTCAAGCCAACTTTGGTTAAAGTCTTAACATCATCCTCATGATGGGATTTTTGAAGTAACATAAACTAAATCTTTGATACAATTTTAACTTATCAATTTGACTAAAAATCTAAATAAGATATTAGATATGGAGCCATCAATATATCAAAGAAACCTAAACTAGAACCCTAGCTACCGTATGTAATTTTCACGCACGTTGTTCATATGTGTTTGTTTAGGGCCACAAAAAAAGTTTCCTATCTACTACAATTCTCTCCAGAAATGGTTGCTCCTCGTCTTCTCGCTTTATGAAAGTTAGAGGATTTTGTTTGACATATCTACATAATGACAGAAAAATCTAGAATTATTCTTTGTGACGGTTAATTGAAAATATCAACTTAGGTTCATTAGATTATGCAATAATGATAAGAAATTATACTTTCAAGATAAACATTTAAAACTTCATTTTCTCTCATATGTTCTAAAACTTGAGGGAAAAAAGAAAAGAATGGGGATATTATTTTTCCTTTTATCACCATTTTTTGGAATTATTACTCATAAAATCATCATTACCATTATGTAGAAACATGATGTCCCACATCAAAGTTGATGACGCTATATAAGTATGAACTCCTCCTAACCTTATAAACATGTTTTAAAACTATGAAGACCCTTTTAGATTCAAATAGGACAATATCTACACAGTTGAGAATGAGTTCTTAGAAGAAAGGTATTGTACTATTGTATCATTATATTAAAGATATTGATATTATGTCAACATTCTTATTATGTATTTCATATACATAATAAAGTAAGTTTGATGTTAAACACCTTTTTTCCCCTGTAGTTTCTAGAATTTAAGGTTATGTTTGGTTTTTGAAGAGGTCAAGAGAAAGTGCAACGGAAAAAAAATTATATGAGGAAAAATAGAAAGAAAAAAAAATGAAGAAAAATAAGATATATTTATACCATCCTTTAATTTCATTTCACTTAACTCTTCTATATAAAGATTAAATAAATTTTAAATATATAAGTTTTTTTTATTAATTTTAACTATATTTAACTTTCCTTAATATTTTTCATAATAAAATTAGGCATGAGAAAATAATATTTTTTTTTACATTTATTTATTTTCTTAATACTTTTCAAAAACTAAGAAAAGAAAAATGAAGAGAAAAGGGAGAAAAGAAAAATGAACCTTGTTTAATGCAGCGAGACTAATGACCTTGACACCCATTCTATCAGCCTCAAGGATGGCTTCTTCAATCACTTTATTTATGCCTTCCCTAGCAAATGGTATGAAATACTGCCATGGACAAACAAAAAGAAGAAAATTAAGGCATAAATAAGTAGGCGCCAATGACTATATTCTAAACAGGAAAAAGAAATTCAAGAGAGAAGATATGTAACAAAGAAAGTAGTTAGTTAAATCTGCCTGACAAATACAGGGAGAGGGAAACAAGTCAAATGTATATTCACCAACCTGGAAACCATATCTAGGAACCATCCATGTTTGATGCAATCTCCCTCTCAGATTGTAGGATGCAGCCACAAAGGTTTTGTACACTACCCATGAAAAGTTCATCAAAACGAACAAGAAAGGCCACATCGGAAGCAAGAATAATTTGAAGGAGTGTTTGAGTGAGCTCAATGACCGGAAAAAGAATGGGGAGTGCGAGGTTGCCATAACGTCCACAAGATGGACGAGGAATACAAAGTCAGCTATTCTTTCATTTTTACCTGCAAATTATAAGAATATGAGTAGAACTCCACTCTCCTTTCTATTAAACTATCAATTTTCCTAAAAGTTTAAACTTATAGGTTATATAGTGTTTTTTTTAACAATCCCCCTCATGTGTAGTCTATACCCGCATACACAAACTTGTAGGCAGACAACTCAAATGTATGGCCTCCTACAAATGGAACTCTAATGCCATGTGAAATTATTAATAATTTCCTAGAAGTTTAAATTTACAGAATTTGGATTCGCAATATATATATATCATGTTTCTTTAACACTTTCAAGGTCATGCATTAAAATAATTCTTAGTTAAAATCTCTCAAAATAAAACCAAAAATACCTAGGTTTTACTTTTGGGAAGCCGACTATATAAATCAATTTTTTTTTAAAAAAAAAAAAAAAATACTATTTTGTGTTCTTGGAGGAAAATATTGAAATTTAATTAAGTTATGTTTGATTCTCAGAAAATATTAAGGAAAGAAAAAAAAAATACTAAGAAAAATTATTTTCTTATATTTGATAATCCTATGAAAAATTTCAAAGAAAATAAAATCTAATTAAAATTAGTTAAAAACTTATAGATTTTCAAATTATTTAATCTTTATATTGATGTATTACAATAAATAAATTGAGTTTGAAGTTGCAAATAAAAATAATTTGTTGGGTTTAACTCCATTTTTTATTTTTCTTCACTTTTCCTTTCATTTTCCTCTTTATTTTATTTTCTTTACATTTTCCCTTAAATTTTATGAGAACCAAACATAACTTTAATAAAAATACATAAAATCATAAAAATTTTCTTATGGCCTTCACCGAGGGTCAAGATAAAGATGACCATGAAGAAGAGATGCATAATGAGTAGAAACTGATCACCCCACATGTACCTGAACTTGTTCTTTTATGAAGATCCCAGGATTTAGTGTTGATTGTTTTCCAAATTGAATCATAAAGGGGCATAAAGAGGCAGAAATTGGTGTTCATCTCTGTGTGGTGTAGGCAGTGGTATCTGCATATCAAACCAGAAATTGACTGCCGAATATTTTCTTATTATTGCATAATATTATACATTCAACATAATTTTTCTTTTCTCTTGAGAGAATGTCACATTTTGTGATATTTTGAGTTGACCAAAAGGCCATGCATCTAGCACTAAAGAGAAAGACTTACGTGGGAGTGTAGAGAAAATACTTAAGGAATGGAAAGATCTGAAAGAGAGAATGAGGAATGATTTCAACATTGCTATGCCCCATACATCTTAGGAAATCAAACACCAAAATGTAGCCATATATCAAACTAATTGACCCATATCCAAATAGCCATGTCCCAACTGTTGGAATTCCTATAATCACACCCATCATTAAATGCTCCAAAAAGGTTGCTAGCCCCGCTGCACCAATCAAAACATAGAAAACAACGGTTGAAATTATTACATGATACATGTATATATCAATCAACTCTCAATTATGCAGATATTGTCCATTTTATGTATAAGAGCCCTCACAACTTTAAAACATGTTTTCATTATTAAGAAAAACCCATATTTATAGTGTTTGAAACTTTTTCAAGCCATTCAATGTAAGATATCAATATTCATCAGACTTTTGAAGTTATTTCACTTAATGGTCATAGCTTTACAAGTCTGCAAGGACACTGCAATGAATGCTTTTGTACGGAACACATGGGGCCGGCCATTGTTAATTGGGTGGTTCGTTTTATTAATCAAACCAAACGAAAAAAACAAGATTTTTAATATAGTGGGTGATCAATGTGATCCCAACGTTCACGAATTATATCAACACTCAATAATCCACTAATTATAATGAAAGTGAAGAGTTGCAATGATGAAATTTTAGAAAAAAATCTGTCGATTATGGTCACACTCTCTCATAAAACAAAATCCTAAATATCAAAAGGTTTAATATATAATAAAAGCAAATTCATCAATCATTATATAAATCAATGTGAGCTGCTTAAATAACTCAATCCCGACATCCTGAATAAAACACAACAAAATTAATTCAAACTTTATAATCCAACATAGGGAAGCATTGTAAGATTTACTCTTCCTTGTGATATTGACGTGTGGTTTTATCTCCGGGGCACTACAAAAATATTATTGATATTTTTTTTTTCACAATCATGTTGCTAATAAAGTGAATATAGAGTTAATTTTTTTGGCAAAGTCAATGCTAATAAATGTGGATTTTTTTTTATATATATTTGTATGACTCTTTTAAAAAACATTTATAGAAAATAGTAATTATGCAATAATTTGAGATTTATAGAAATTTGAAAAATATTTTCAAATTGTTAACAATTTATTAAAAATGTTTTCCCCACACTGCACTCAGTTTTTTTTTTGGCATTTGGATAATGTAGGTTAACAAAATATCATTAGAAATGTGGGTTCTTTGACTTTATACTCATGGTTGCATCAATTATTATTTGACTTTAAAATAAAACGTCTTTTAGTTTTTTTTTAAATTATTTTTAATTATTTTCTAAGGACTATTTTAAAAAATAATTATACAAATATATAAGATGCTTATTCTATAATAACTCTTAATATTTTCAGCAATGACAATGACTTCATATTTCATTATGTTAAAAAAAAAAAAGAAGATTTTTTAGATCCAATAGAACATATTTCATCTATTTTTTTTTTCAAGACTTAGACTTGGATCATAACACCCATATCCATACATAAAATTTTGTTAAAATATAGAATTTAAAATATAGAAAATAATTTAAAAACATTTTAAGTTTTCAAATAAATATTTATTGTACAAAATATTTAAAAACAGTTTTCAAAAACTATTTTTTACAACCACTTTAAAAAATAGTAACAAACAAAGGTATGTTTGGAAATTGTTTTAGAAATCAATTCTGAAAAATAGTTTTTGAGAAAAAGTTTTAAAAATTATTCTCTAATTTTTGTAAAACAAAAGTTTGTTTGGAAATATAAAATATTTTAAAAATAATTTTTATATTTAGTGTTTTATTTTTAATCATTCTAGTGTTTGTATAGTTATTTTTTAAAACAATCCTTAAAAAACAAGTGAAAATAATAAAAAATAATTGGTATAGATTTTTTAAAAACATCTTATTTTCTATTCCTAAGAAAAGAAAATAGAAAATAGTTTTCAATTATTTTTTGTATATTTTTTTTTTTGAAGAACAGAAAACTATTCTAAAAAATAGTTCTCAAACAACCCTACTCTCATAAATTTGTGTTTTTTTGAGACGCTCTAATCTCCTTCACCTGATCTTCATCAACAGTGGATTTGTATTTGAATACTTTTATTCTATTTGTTTCATTTTGATCTTTCTCATTTTCCATTATCACCCTTATTCTCAAGCTTTGGTCTTTGTCTTTGGTTGTTTGAGACAGTCCCCATAAATTCTGATGCAGATATTATTGTGACAGTACTCTATTGATAATAAATAACCCTAGTTTTTTTTTCTATATATTTCATCATCTTACTTACACGACAATGTAATTATCTAGCTAAGACCTCATTGGGATACCTTTCTTTCTTATTTTTGTTTTTAAAAATAATTTTTTTTTTCATATAAAAGTAGAAATTCCTTTTTCTAAAAAAAAAAGTAAATATATTATATTAGAAGAGATGAGATAATACTCATATTTGAAAAAGCGCTTTAATATACTAAAAATGATAATAATTGTAGAAAGTATTTATACCATTTTTAATACTTGAAAGATAAGAACTTGTAAGTATTAGAAAAGGTAAAAACACTTTCTCAAATCACTACCAAATGTATTCTAAAAATTACATCAAATTTATTTTCATTTAATATTTGATGTAAAATAAGGTTTTTCGAGTTATTTTGTGAGAAGCCTAAAAATCCTAATAGGTTGTTTTAGTGACTAATTTTTTCGTCCCAAGTCATGAATGAAATTTAAAATATGAGAATTATTCTTTTTTTTTTCCACAGCACAAGAGCCACCTTAGTTTTCACGAAGAAAGCCAAAAATATATATATATATATATATATATATATATATATTAAGAGAAAAGACTTTTTGTTTTTTTAGAAAAAAGAATTATATTATTAATTTTTTTCTTTGTTTTGAGGAGAGAAAAGAAAATGTATCTTTTTTTTTTTTTTTTCAAGGAGAGATTGTTCTCCCAAATAGATTTCTTTTATTTTTTTATTTTTTATTTTTTTTTAAATAACGGCAGTTTGGGATAGTTTGAAAACTCTCAAACTAGTCCCCTTACTTCTCTAACCAACTCCAATAACCTTATTTTGACATTTTTATTTTAAAACTTTTTATCCATAATGTGTTTGATATAAGATAGGGATGAAAAAATTGTTGAAGATTACTTTAATAATAAACAAATTATATTTCATGTTTTTAAAAGATGGAGTGCATTCTTCCGAATTTACGTTTATAATATTCATTTAATCAAATGATAAAAAAATATGTATGAACTTACCTTATATTTTTAAAAGTAACTTTAAAATTTTTCGAATTTGATATAGTAATAAATTTTAATTTCTTAATTAGTTTTCAAAAATTATTCTCATTTTAATCTAAGTTTTTAAGAACTCTTGTGCTTTATATTGAAGTTGTTATTATTTTCTATTTTTAAAACCAATTGCAAAAATATTTCTATCATTCATCATCACCCAATAAATAAGGAGGTGGTGATGGTTAAAAATGATTATTTAAAATGATTAAAATAAATAAATAATAATGACACGTGTGAATGACAATGGGATGAGTCATCCAAAACCCGTTCTATCTATATAAATTAATTATCATTTTTGCCCTAATAAAATAAATAAATAGGATGGGTCAATATAAGAATTTCTCACACCCATCCAAGATTACTTAATTTTTTAAAATTTTTAGAAATGTTAATTATATTTAAAATAAATATATTTTATAAATAAATAAAATATTAAATTTTTATAACTTATTTTGTTGAAAAGTAACTTTTATTATTTTATATATGTTAAAAATGAAAAATAATAATAATAATAATAATAATTTTTTTTAAAAAAAATTATATATATAACAAGGCATCGTAGGACAGGCTAGACAATACCTAAACCGAACCCAAGTTAGAAAAAAAAAACCAAAAAAAGAAAAAAGAAAAATTCAAACTCATACCTCACCTATTTATTCAAGCCCGCCCCTTTGCAAACATGCGTCCACTATTCAAGTGTACAAATTAAATAAATGAGCACATGATTTCTTTCTTCTATTTTAATTTTTAAAGTTTGAAATATTTATTATACTTCTCAAATAATTTCAAAGGGCCCCTCCACTTTTTCATCTCACTGTCCAAATTATATGGACCTTGCCAGACTATTTGGTGACATTTTATGCTATTATATTTTCTTAGAAGCTGAATTTTCATCAAGAAAGGGAAGTGTCAAAATGCAAATGTGAATTCTTTTGCTAATGGATGGATTAATAGTTGGACCCAGGTTGATCATATTGTATTGATGTGTGAAAGATAATATTATCGAGTCTAGGTTATTAGATAATTCTAGCTCAAAGCTTGATATCGTAGACCAAGACTTTAGATTGCGTTTAGTTCTCGAAAAATAGTAAGGAAAGAAATTTTTTTTTTTTTTTTTAATTTTTTCTTATATTTAGCTTCATTATAAAATAAATAAATAAATAAATAAAATATAATTAAAATTAATAAAAAAATTATATATTTTAAAATTATTTCATAGAAAAAATAAAAAAATGAATTTGAAATAATATATAAAATAATTTATTGATTTTAAAATTTTATTTATATTTATACCATCCTTATTTATATTTATATTTATAAAAATAATAAATGAAAATAAATATAGATTTAAAGTCAATAAAATATATTTATACCATCCTTCAACTTCATTTCACTTAACTCTTCTATATAAAAATTAAATAAATTTTAAATATATAAGTTTCTTATTAATTTTAACTATATTTAACTTTCCTTAATATTTTTCAAAATAAAATTAGACATGAGAAAATAATTTTTTTTACATTTATTTATTTTCTTAAAACTTTTCAAAAACTAAGAAAAGAAAAATGAAGAGAAAAGAAAAATGAACCTTGTTTAATGCAGCAAGACTAATGACCTTGACACCCATTCTATCAGCCTCAAGGATGGCTTCTTCAATCACTTTATTTATGCCTTCCCTAGCAAATGGTAGAAAATACTGCCATGGACAAACAAAAAGAAGAAAATTAAGGCATAAATAAGTAGGCGCCAATGACTATATTCTAAACAGGAAAAAGAAATTCAAGAGAGAAGATATGTAACAAAGTAGTTAGTTAAATCTGCCTGACAAATACAGGGAGAGGGAAACAAGTCAAATGTATATTCACCAACCTGGAAACCATATCTAGGAACCATCCATGTTTGATGCAATCTCCCTCTCAGATTGTAGGATGCAGCCACAAAGGTTTTGTACACTACCCATGAAAAGTTCATCAAAACGAACAAGAAAGGCCACATTGGAAGCAAGAATAATTTGAAGGAGAATTTGAGTGAGCTCAATGACCGGAAAAAGAATGGGGAGTGCGAGGATGCCATAACGTCCACAATATGGACGAGGAATACAAAGTCAGCTATTCTTTCATTTTTACCTGCAAATTATATGAATATGAGTAGAACTCCACTCTCCTTTCTATTAAACTACCAATTTTCCTATAAGTTTAAACTTATAGGTGTATATAGTGTTTTTTTAACACTCCTCCTCATGTGCAGTCTGATTCACGCACGTAGAGAGATACACAAACTTGCAGGCAGACAACTCAAAAATATGGCCTCCTACAAATGGAACTCTGATGCCATGTGAAATTATTAATAATTTCTTAGAAGTTTAAATTTGCAGAATTTGGATTTGCAATATATATATATATCATGTTTCTTTAACACTTTCAAAGGTTATGCATTAAAATAATTCTTAGTTAAAATCTCTCAAAATAAAACCAAAGATACCTAGGTTTTACTTTTGGGAAGCCGACTATATAAATCAATTTTTTTTTATAAAAAAAAAAAACTATTTTGTGTTCTTGGAGGAAAATATTGAAATTTCATTAAGTTATCTTCGATTCTCAGAAAATATTAAGGAAAGAAAAAAAATACTGAGAAAAATTATTTTCTTATTGTGGACCCGCATTTTTCACGTGCGTCCCCACTCGATCGGCAAAACTCGCTTTTTATTTTTTTGTGAAAAATTAATTTTTGGAAAAAGGTTGGAGCCGCCACTTATTTTATTTTTATTTTAAAGGGAAAATAAAACAAGAAAGAAAACCCTAAAATGTGACTCCATAATTTTTGGAAAAAGCATGTTTTTGAAAAACCCGAGTCTAAGTTCGGGGATCAGGTTACCTATTGGGAAGGTACCTTTAAAAGGTAGCACCCCTCTAAGCCCTATAAAGGTCTCTACTAACTAAGTTAAGGGGAATGTGACAATTAATCGGTTAATTATGGATACCTAAGTAGGCTAGGTGGTTTCAAAAAATAGCATGCCAAACAAGATCAAATCATAATAAAGGAAGGTTAGGATGCGTACCCGGACCGCTTCTCAAGCGCTATCATAAAACATCGATGGTTAATTTAAACAATATATCATCCAACATGTGTTTTATTAGAAATAATCAAACAATGAAACATGTATATCAGAACACTCAAGCATTATTAGACTTAAGCATTATTTCACAATGACAAGCATATTCACAGAATTCAGAAAGTAGGTGATAGAAGACATACCTGGATAGCGTAGATAATTTACAACGTACTTCCTCAAGTTGTAAGGGGTTAGATAATAAATAATAAAATATAGAAATCCTAGCATGCTCATTATCTAATTAGCATAGCAAAAGTGATCAAAGTATACAGAATCATCAATTATCACATACATCTTGTATATAATTCCTAAAAAAAATAGATAGACATGATTTCAACAAGTGTCAAATGTGGCAACAAAAATAAATTTTGAAAAGATTTTCTTATGTAGGGGTTTCACCAATTCCCCAATCGATATACACGAATTTAGCTTAGAACTATCCCATTTATTTGGGACCACAAGCTTTGATTCGTGTTTTATTCAAAACTGTAATTTTATTTGAAAGATGTGAACCGATCAAAACATGGTTGCACATTATTTTAAAAAATGAGATTTTGATTCTAAGAACTCTAAATGAATTTTTGAAATAGATTGTTAAGGGGATCTTTTGACTCTAAGAAACTCTAAATGAATTTTTGAAATGGATTTTTAAGGAAAATGAGATTTTGAGAATAGTTTCATATTTTAAAAATAAAGAAATTAATTTGAAAGTAATAAAGTGTATGAATCAAAATACCAAGCAAAACAAAAGAGAACAAAATCACAAAGTAGAATTTTTGACAACCAAGAAAATTGAAGGTGAGAATGGAGGTTAATCTTCATGAGTTTCCAAAAGCCTCAGAAAGAAAATCAAATTAAATGAAGGATCACTAAAGCAACAGGAAAAACATTCTAAATTAGACAAACTAACAAAGTATCAATTCATGAATTAACCGCTAGGATTTTAAAAGCATATAAGCTAAGATAAGGATGATCGGGAACTAACATTAATGATTTTGAAATAAAAACTAAAAAGGGATCAATTCGGGTAAGGAACTAAAATTATAGAAGTACCTAAACTAATTATAACGAGTTTGACTAAATTAAACTAAAAACATGAACTTTCAAACATAGAATTAATTTTACTAATGAACCAAAGCAAACTAAAAATATGTACTTTCAAGCATAAAATTAATTTTATTGATGAACCAAAAATTATGAAAGTGTCTAAACTAAATAAATGAATTAAATTAAATCAAAGTACACTAAAAACATGAACTTTTGAATAAAAAATTAATTTTATCAATAAATAAATAAAACTATAAAAACACATAAACTAATTAAAATGAACGAAATTAAATCAAAGAATACTAAAAATATGAACTTTCAAACATGGGATCAATTTTATTAATAAACTAAAACTATAAAAAACACCTAAAATAATGAATATAAATTATTAAATCAAAGCAAACTAAAAACTGAAACTTTCAAACATGGAATCAATTTAATTAATGAACTAAACTATAAAAAAAAATATAAACTAACTATATTGAATCAAATATTAAATTAAAGCAACCTAAAAACGCAAACTTTCAAACATAGAATCAATTTTATCAATGAACTAAAACTATAAAAACATATAAACTCATTCAAGCTAAACTAACAAATAAATTAATACCAAATTATATTAGGACTTAAAAAAAATCCACTTCATCTAATAAAATTGATTAAGCTACCAAATTGGAATTAAAAAAATGCATTTTTAAAATAAAACAAATTAATAATTTAGTGACTCGAAACTAAAGTAATCGAAATTAGAAACAAGATGCAATTTTTCTAAAGGTTTAATCAAACAATTGAATTAAAATTATGAATATAATAAATTAATAAACCAAATCGAAACCTCAACCCTATCTAAGAAAATTAATTAATTAAGCTAATAGATCAAAAACAACAACAAAATTAAACTAAGGAGTAAATTAAGACAAAACCAATTAAATTAAAATCACAAACACGTTTAAACTATCATATGGATTAAAACAAATTAGCATGGACTAATTATGAATTATGAACCCGTAAAAAAAAGACATCTAATAATAAAAAAAATGAAAACTCTTTCAAAATAAACTAACTTGTGTTATGAAGAAAAATCCGCCTTTGATGCGTTAAAGTGGCTGCCCTATTACAATTTGAAGGCCTCTGTTGCTCTCCTTTGTCTAGAAAATTCCCTCTCCTTTACGTATCCTCTGCTCAAAAATCTTCTCGCCTTTCTCCTTCTCATATTTTATATGATAGCCCACCCTTGTAGGGAATATTTTGTTTCCTTTTTTTTTTAATGCTCGTGGATATATAGAAAGTGCGTGCATGGTGACTCACTTGGAGATTCTACCGCCCCCCGTGTCCAGTTTGGTAAGTGTCCCACTCCTCCTTAATATTCTCCTCAAATAATATATGCCCATATGTTGCTGGACGTTATGTTTGGCCGTCACCAGAAGTTAACAGCAATAGTCAAATCATTGTTATCTACTTGATGGAACCGACCTTCAGGAATGAACAACGCGTCTCCTGCAGCATCAGTAGCATCAGCAACAACAATTCCAATATCCGCCTTCTTCAGAGCAGGGGCATCATTGACACCATCTCCAGTCATTCCACAGATGTGCTTCCTCTCTTGCAACTTCTTCACAATTTCATACTTGTGTTCTGGAACTTCCTATCTTCCAACAGGCAAGGAGCGAAGCCCGTGTGCAGCAAACTTGTCAATGATCGAATGGGCCTTTTTCTTGACGTCTTCCTTGCATTTTCAGATATCTAAGATCTGTTTAGGAGCACCTTTGCTTGCTCGATGCCACTTGCCATCAGCATCAATGTAGGTCAAAGCAGTCCTCTTGTCCACTAGATTGAAATGAAGAAAGTGCACTTCTCTGATACCAGCTCGGGCCTTTTTTGGGTCAGCAAGCATCCCAACAATGGCATCATCAATGGCATCTTGATTTTCAGTCCTGGAAGCTCTTGCAGCAAGCAGGAGCACATGTTCCTTATCAACACCCTTTGTAAAAACCTCAACCAAGTTTCTGTCCACGCTCAACTTGTTAAGAGTAAGGGTCCCGGTCTTGTCACTGCAGAGAACATCCATACCAGCCATCTCTTCAATAGTAGTCATCCTCTTGGTGAAGGCACCCTGCCGAGACAGTCTGTGTGATCCAATTGCCATTGTCACTGACAAAACAGTGGGCATGGCAATAGGAATGCCTCCAATCAATAGTGTTAGAAATACTGAAAGATTGTATTGTATTTCCTGAGTGAAAGAATATACATCAGTGCCTTTATATAGGAGGCATATGTGTGTGGTACAAGTAACCTAACTGGGCCTAAAGCCCATAACATAATATACCCTTAATATACATTAACAGCCCCCCTCAAACTCAAGGTGGATGTGAGACCAACTTGAGGTTATCAATTAAATCACGAGTGCGTCTTGTAGGAAGTGACTTGGTGAAGATATCTGCAAGCTGATCTTTGGAGGAGACGAAGAAAAGCTTAAGAGCACCATGGACAAGATGATAACGGATAAAATGACAATCAATCTCGATGTGTTTAGTCCGTTCATGAAAGACATCATTGTGAGCAATATGAATGGCACTCTGGTTGTCACAATAAAGGGGAGTAGCAGAGGAGGTGGACACACCCAAATCCTTAAGAAACCATCTTAGCCAAAGGAGCTCAGATGTGGTATCAGCAAGGGCACGATATTCTGCTTCAGTACTGGAGCGGGCCACAAAAGTTTGTTTCTTACTTCTCCAAGAAATCAAAGAAGAACCAAGAAGGAAGCAATAACCATCAGTAGGATCTCCTGCCCAATCAGCATCAGAGATTGCACGGAGTACAAGAGGAGATTGAGCTGAGTAGAAAAGGCCATGAAAAATGATACCCTTCAGGTATCGAAGAATGCGCAGAACAGCAGCATAGTGAGTTGATCGTGGAGCAGACAAATACTGGCTCACCTGATGAACAACATAGGAGATGTCTGGACGAGTAACTGTGAGATAAACTAAGCTACCAACCAATCGTCTGTAAAGAGAAGGATTAGACAATGATTTCCCCCCGGAGGGTGTCAGATGCGCATTAAGTTCGACTGGAGTGTCAACATTCTTACTGTCAGTGAGTCCGGCTTGAGACAGCAGATCAGAAGCATACTTGGCTTGAGTAATATAAAGACCATCTGTGGAATGAGTAATTTCAAGACCTAGGAAATAGCTGAGATGTCCAAGATCTTTCATCTCAAACTGCTGACTGAGAAAATCCTTGAGTTCTTGAATGCCACTAAGGTCATTACCAGTTATGATCATATCATCCACATATAGAAGAAGCAAAATAGTGCCTTTATCAGTACGACGAAGAAATAAGGCAGAATCATACGGACTGGCAGTGTAACCCAAGCGAAAAATAGTGGAGCTGAACTTGGCAAACCAAGCTCGTGGGGCTTATTTAAGACCATAAAGTGCACGTCGAAGATGAAAAACCTTGTTTGATTCAACAGAGAGACCAGGAGGAGGTTGCATATAGACTGCTTCACTCAGATCCCCATTAAGGAAGGCATTTTTAACATCCATCTGAAAAAGGTCCCAATGACGAGTAGCAGCAACAGCTAAGAGAGCACGAACAGATGAGATACGAGCAACTGGAGCAAAAGTCTCTTCATAATCAATCCCATATTCCTGTGTAAAGCCTTTGGCAACAAGACGAGCCTTGTAGCGCTCAACGGATCCATCAGAGCGAGTCTTGATCTTATAGATCCACTTACAACCAACCACAGACTATCTAGGAGGGAGAGGAACCAGGTCCCAAGTATGGTTTTTGGTTAATGCATCAAGTTCCTCTTTCATAGCAATATGCCATAAAGGGTCAGTAGAGGCCTCACGATAGGTTTGAGGCTCGTGAAGTGTAGCAAGGGCAGTGTAACAATGATAGTTAAGTAGGTGTGGAGGAATGGATCTTACCCGGGTTGAGTGGCGAGGTGGAATGTCTTGTAGGGAATCTTAAGGCAGAGTAGGAGCAGGGGACCCAGTCTCAAAGTGGGGTAGCTCGTCATCAATCTGTTCATCTACAACCTGTCTAGGAGAAGCATCAAAAATATCTGGAGAGAAGTCCAAAGGAAGATCAAAAGTATTTGTAGAAGGAACAAGAGACTCAGCTGGAAAGATTTCTAAAACAGAGGAGTTAGTCAAGGAAGAACGAAAGTGAGAGAGTTCAACAAACAATTGATGTTCCCAAAAGACAACATTACGAGAAACACGAAAACGATGAGAGACAGGATCATAACACCTATACCCCTTTTGAGTTTCACCATAACCAAGGAAACAACAGAGTCTAGAGCGAGGCTCAAGTTTGTTGTGCTCATGAGACTGAAGAAGAACAAAACAAGCAGATCCAAATGAGCGAAGGTGATGATAGATAGGGGGTGACCCAAAGAGACGCTCATACGGAGTCTGATTATGGATGACAGCACTTGGAATACGGTTAATTGCATGAACAGCATGAAGAGCCGCTTCACCCCAAAATGGGGCAGGAATTTTGGCAGAAAGAAGCAGAGCACGAACAGTGTCAAGAATATGACGAAGTTTTCTTTCGGCTCGACCATTTTGCTGAGAGGTACCTGGACAAGTTAGATGATGTACAGTGCCATAGGAATGTAACAGAGCTTGAAACACATGTTGAGTATATTCAAGAGCATTATCAGAACGAAAGGTTTTGATACGTTTGGAGAATTGTGTTTCAACCATTTTTGCAAAATTGCTATATATTGATAAAATTTCGAAACTAGATTTCATAGGGAAAATCCAACTATAACGAGAATAATCATCAATAAAACAACAAAGTATCGAGATCCACCAATACTAGCAACAGGAGAAGGTCCCCAAACATCAGAATGAATTAACTCAAAAATATTATTAGAAATGGATTCACTGTTATTAAAAGGCAAAGCTGGCTGTTTTCCTAACTGACAAGAAGTATAATAAAAAATGTCTTTAGACACAGAACCCAACAGACCCCTAGACACTAACTGTTGTACCGAGAAGATGATGCATGACCAAGACGAGAATGCCAAAGTGCAAGAGAAGGTAAGGAAGAAACTACAACAGCTGCAGTAGCAATAAAAACAGGAGCAACAGGTGGAAGATGAAGATTGCTCACGGGAAACATACGCCCAACTCTAGGACCGGTCCCAAGCTCCTGCCCCGTCCTCGGATCCTGCACAATACACCCAGAATAGTAAAAAATAAGGCGATAACCTAGTTCAGCTAATTGTCCCACAGAGCACAAATTATAGGATAGGTCAGGAACATGGAAGACTCCAGGAACAGAAAGATTAGAGGTTGAAACAAAACCTAGACTATTCCCATGCATGGTGGAACCATCAGCTATATGAATATTTAGAGGATGTGGTGCAGGGTCAAGTTTGGAAAATAGGGATGAGTGAGGTGTCATGTGATTGCAGCAGGCAGAATCAAAAAGCCAAGTTTGAGACTTACCAGGTAGAACAGATAAGGCAGTGGAAAGAGATGCATTACCAACCATACGAACAGCCTGAGCTATGATCTCCTGTAGTTCAGTGGAGGAGAGGTTGATAGTAGATCCAGAAGACTTGGACTCAACTGAGGTGGAAGCCATTGGCGGAGTAGGCTCAATATTAGCAACAGCAGCAGTAGATTTGTTACGACGGTAACAAGTCTCAATTGTGTGGCCAGGACACTTGCAATAGTTGCAGAACTTTTTGTTGGTCTGCTTGCGACGATTGCTAGAGCCATAAGAATCACCTGATTGCTGGGGTTGCTCTATGAGTGGAGTAGATGGAGTAATAGCCAAAACATTGAGCTTATTCTGGGCTTGAAGGGTTGCAAGACGAGCTTCTTCTCTAACCAACTCATTTACAGCAGTATCAAGAGAGGGAGCAAGACTGCGATTGAGTAGCTGACCACGAATAGGCTCAAAGTCCTTGTGAAGTGACATCAAGAATTCATAGAGGAGAAATTCATCTCTAATGGAAGCATATTGCTGAGCATCTTTTGAGCATGTCCAAGTTGGATCAGAAAGGTCAATTTGGTCCCAAATAAAGCGAAGCTGATCATAATAGTCATTGATGGATTGCCCTAGTTCTTGCCTGAGTTGATGTAATTCAACTACTAACTGATATTTCAGGGATCCATGAGTAGTGGAGTACCTTTTGGCCAATATATCCCATGCAGATTTTGCATCATCAAAGCTGCCCATCAGATTGGAAATAGAGGGAATGGAAGTGTTCCGAATCCATGTGAGGATCATGTGGTTATGACTATCCCATTCAATCATGCGATTAAGAAAAACAACGTCTCCTTCACTTGCTCCCTTGACAGGAATAGTCATTACACCAGTACAATAATGCCAGAGCATGCGACCCTTAAGAAAACTGCGCATAGCTTGAGACCAAGATAAGTAATTTTTATTTCCCTCCAATACAGTATTGATGGGGCGAGAAAGAAAAATATCATTTTTATCCATTTAGAGACACAATATGCAAAAACAGACTGCAAAAGTGAAATCTACGCGAAAAACTGGGTAAGGAGAACCTGGTCAACCATGGAAAAGTCAACGGTCAACACTGGTCAAAGTCAACAGTCAACGCTGGTCAACGGTCAACTGTTGGTCAACGGTCAAAGTCAACGATCAGCTGGTCAACGGATGACGTGGAGATGATGTCAGCTAGGGCTAGCGTGGCACTGACACGTCAGCAGTGGTGACGTAGCTAGGGCTGACGTGGCGCTGACGTGGCACGTGCAGGCTCCGATGGCGATGAGGTTTCCACGAATGTGTAGATCGGCGCTGGACGATCTCAGTGGTACTGTCAAAATTGAAATCGGAGCAATATTCGCAGCGGTGATGCGAAAAACAGTGATCTTGTGCGGTGTGAAACTCTTTAAGGACGGTGGTTGCAGGTCCGGAACCCAAGGACGATGCCTGGATGACGTCGGAGGTTCAACAGCAAAAGGCTGCGGCGGCAGATGTGATGGCGGAAGCGTTAAAAAGAAAGGAAGTCACACTGAAGACAGACTGCTAAGAAAGGGTCAGAGCAGTGGCTCTGATACCATGTTAGAAATACTGAAAGATTGTATTGTATTTCCTGAGTGAAAGAATATACATCAGTGCCTTTATATAGGAGGTATATGTGTGTGGTACAAGTAACCTAACTGGGCCTAAAGCCCATAACATAATATACCCTTAATATACATTAACAAATAGAACCAACAGATTGTCAATTCCATCCCTGTACTTCCTGTGCTGAATTGGGCACATGACAATAATTTCAACCAGCATTCCAATAGCAATGGAGCGTATACAGAAGTTACCGATAGCAGTAAGCACTTTCTGGAAGTGCCCAACTTGGTTGGTGCTGTCCACAAGATGTGTAGCCTTTCCAAAGAAGTTACGGACACCGGTAGCAATGACCACAACTTCAATCTTACCTTGCTTGCAAGTAGAACCCGAGAAAACTTCATCAAAAGGATGCTTTGTCACTGGAAGGGACTCCCCTGTGAGTGCAGACTGATCAACCTTCAGAGGATCATCTTCAAGAAGATGAGCATCAGCAGGGATGATGTCACCCAACTTGATGCTAATAATGTCTCCAGGGACCAGAATTGCAGCATCCTGCTCACTCCATCGCCCATCCAAGCACCTTGGTTTTGGGAGCAAGACCAGCCATGAGGGCAGCAGCTGCATTGCCAGCATTGTTTTCTTCAATGAAACTGATAGTTAAGTTGATCACCAGCAGGCAGACGATACCAACAAAGTCCTGCCAATCCAGGGGCTGCCCATCTCCATTTACGAGGACAATTGCCATTAGAGCTACAGCTTCTATGACCCATGACAAGGGGTTCCACATAAACCCCAGAAACTTGAGAAATTTGCTTTCCATTTTCTCTTTCTCTACTCATGGAATCGATTCCTCCCCTTTCCTCTGTATTCCCTAAGATGGTGCTCCTCATGCAAAACAAAATAAGATAAAATTAAAAAATGAAAGGAAAAGAGAAGAAACTAATGAAAGTCATGAAATCGGTAATAAAACGAAAAACGATTAAAAGAAAATGAAAGAGAATGTTGTACAATTCCATCATTCAATAAGGGGGTTGTATGCACATTTTGAAGTCTAAACAATTCAAGTAATTTCCTATTAGATAAGTGAATAAAAAAATAGTGATAATAATAATAATAATGATAATGATAATAATAAACAAATAAAGAGTAAAATTGAAAATAAATATGATTATCGAATGCATGCAATAATGATGAAGAGATTACTTAAAAAGTTAAGCCCAATGAAGTGTCTAAGTGGACCTATTCTGAAAGGGTGTCTAAGTGACCTAAGTGACCTAAACATGCCTAAGGACTATCCTAAAAAGGAATGAAAAAAACCAAAGTCTAGAATAGGGCTGTCAAGGGTCACAATAAGGGATCAAGTAATTCCTCAACCAAAGTCTCCAAGGTGACAGAAAAGGTAAATAGTATGAGTAGCAATGGGCCACCAAGGAACTACTGTGGAGCACTGAAAACGAATTTAAAGATATGTGCTAAAGGGACAAAATTGAGGGTCTACACTTATATTTGATAGTCCTATGAAAAATTTCAAAGCAAAAAAAAATAATTAAAATTAGTTAAAAATTTATACATTTTTAAATTATTTAATCTTTATATTGATGTATTACAATAAATAAATTGAGTTTGAAGTTGCAAATAAAAATAATTTGTTAGCTTTAACTCAATTTTTTTATTTTTCTTCACTTTTCCTTTCCTTTTCCTCTTTATTTTATTTTCTTTACATTTTCCCTCAAATTTTCTGAGACCCAAACATAACTTTAATAAAAATACATAAAATCATAAAATTTTCCTTATGGCCTTCACCGAGGGTCAAGATAAAGATGACCATGAAGAAGAGATGCATGATGAGTAGAAACTGATCACCCCACATGTACCTGAACTTGTTCTTTTATGAAGATCCCAGGATTTGGTGTTGATTGTTTTCCAAATTGAATCATAAAGGGGCATTAAGAGGCAGGAATTGGTGTTCATCTCTGTGTGGTGTAGGCAGTGGTTTCTGCACATCAAACCAGAAATTGACTGCTGAATATTTTCTTATTATTGTATAATATTATAAATTCAACATAATTTTTCTTTTCTCTTGAGAGAATGTCACATTTTGTGATATTTTGAGGTGACCAAAAGGCCATGCATCTAGCACTAAAGAGAGAGACTTACGTGGGAGTGTAGAGAAAATACTTAAGGAATGGAAAGATCTGAAAGAGAGCATGAGGAATGATTTCAACATTGCTATGCCCCATACATCTTAGGAAATCAAACACCAAAATGTAGCCATATATCAAACTAATTGACCCGTATCCAAATTGCCATGTTCTAACTGTTGGAATTCCTATAATCACACCCATCATTAAATGCTCCAAAAAGGTTGCTAGCCCCGCTGCACCAATCAAAACATAGAAAACAACGGTTGAAATTATTACATGATACATGTATATATCAATCAACTCTCAATTATGCAGATATTGTCCATTTTATGTATAAGAGGCCTCACAACTTTAAAACATGTTTTCATTATTAAGAAAAACCCATATTTATAGTGTTTGAAACTTTTTCAAACCATTCAATGTAAGATATCAAAACTACCCCTAATGTGGACATAATGTTCTCATTGTATCCACAAGATTTTGAGGTCAAACAAACCTCATTTGCGGGGTTAAATGAATTCCCACACTAGGCTTGGGATCAACTTTAATAACATTGATAAAGATTCAGAGTAGACAATATCCATATAAATAAGAGTAAATCATTACAATATATGATAAAATTATCTAAAAAAACTAACATTCATGTTTAATATATTATTCAAAGTATTTTAACAAATTTTTTTATCAGTTACTGATTTAGCAAGTGCTCACAATAGTTTTTTCTACATCCAATAATGAACACCTTTTCACATCAATTAATTGTAGAAAAATAATATGAACAATTTTTTTTATTAATGATTTAAAAACAAATGAATTTATGAATTCCAATTTAAACAAATTACAACATATTACAATGTGATTTTGTTGGTATGTATTTAATTACCTGTAAAAGGTTGTGTCACAATAGAGGCATGGTGAAGTGAATGATAATGGGAAAAGAAGCATTGGGTATGCAACAATCTAAGGAACCTCTAATAAAGGGGCTCTGAAATTCCCATATGGAGCACCATACAACATATAATTCCCTTTGTGTTCCATAAAGGAAGATTGGTAAGGAATGGGAAGCTGAGCAAGGCCATGCCAGCCATGAAAGCTTGGAGAATTATGAAGTTATCCCTGTGAAAAAAGTCATATTAATTCAAGAACACTTGCAAATCATAATTGAATTATTTGTAAATGATGACTTAGGTTATGTTTGGTTCTCCAATAGTACCAAAAAAGAAAAAAAATGCTTTGAAAAATGATTTTATTATATATGGTTTTACTATGAAAAATACAAAAAAAATTAAAAATCAAGTATAATTACAATTATTAAGAAATTTATATATTTTTAATTTATTTAAACTTTATATAGAAGATTTAAATATGTGAAAACAAATATTAAGTAATTTATATGTTTTTTATTTCCCATCTTACTTTTCTTCTTTATTTTCTTTTCCTTGTATTTTCTCTCAAACTTTTGGAAAACCAAACATAATCTTAAAGTTAATACAAAAATTAAATTAATTACCAATGCCATTCACGATCGATTTGCTTGAAATTGATTCTTTGTCGAAGAATCCAGCGGTTTCGAGTAATGAAGAGCATGTTACAGGAAGAGGACCATAACTGATGAACAAGGCCCCTAAGGGCACATAGGAGGAGAATATGCAGGCACCAACTAGGGTTTCGGGTCTCCTCCCAAATCATTGAATAGATGAGTCTTGCAAGAAATGGTCCATATAACACGTACTGTTCCATGCAGATACATGAAAAAGGTGATAAGAACATGTTATAAGCAACACTGGGAGAGTAGGAGTCTTTAGTTACTATAAATAAGCCAAAACAATTCTACAAAGTTCATTTCATTTAGCTACTAAGTGGTAGGCCAAAACTTTCAACCAGCTTCATCAGTTTCTTTTCTTTTATACTTTATAAAGTATGCAAATATTTTTAATTAATTTTGTAAGAAAATAAAAGTATATAAACACTTTTATTTTTTTAGAAAAAAAAAAAAAAGAGTAACATAACATGCTACTAAATTTTTAGATTATGTTCGGTTCTGAAAAGTATTAAAATATATATATATATATATATATATATATATATATATATATATATATATATATATATATATATATATATATATATATATATTAAGAAAATTATTTTCGTATATTTGATTGTAACATGAAAAATGAAAAAGGAAATCAAATATAACTAAAATAAGTTAAAAACTTATACATTTTCAAATTATTTAATCATCATATGGGAAGAGCTCAAACAAGTAAAATGAATTTAAAATAGTAAATAAAAATAATTTATTGACTTTAACTGTATTTTTTATTTTCTTTCACATTTTATTTATTTTTATTTTTTTTTTCTACATTCTCCCTCAAACCTTTTAGGAATCAAATATAGTGTCAGAGAAACAATCTAAAGAAGTATACAAAAACACAATACATTTTCAATAAAATTAACAAGAAAGAGAATATTATTACATACCTTGTAAGAACCCAAATTCTCCCAAGGCCAAGCAGATAATGGGGCATGATCCATGGTTTGCCTCTTAATTTGCAACTTGAGTACAAGCTCCCCACTACTTATAAATATCTTAGAAACCAGGTTAAATCACAATGAATTTAATTTCCTATCAACCCCAATTTCTACCCATTAACATACTGAGTTTTCCTTGATCTGCCCAACTGGGCCCGAACCAAAGACGTTTTTGTGATGAGTCGGTGGTAGATGAATATTAATGTGGTGAACATGGTGGTGGGTTGCAGTTGAGAGGAGAGGATTAATGATTTTGGTTATGGGTAGGCCTTTCACTTTCATGGCTTGGTTCCATATGCGTATAACAAAGTCGCAATTTATATATGGGTAGTGCAAGGCTAGGTTTAATTGGTAGATGAATTGTGATGGACGTGGTGGTTGAGAAGGGAGGATTAATGGCACTGTGTCTTTTATAGACCTTTCACTTCCATGACTTGGTTCCGTATAGAAATGCCACAATTTGTATGGATTGGCCTTTCACTTTCATACTTTTTTCCGTATAGAAATGTCACAATTTGGATGTGGATAGTGCAAGGCAAGGTACGATTCGCCATAATATTGCATATCGATGTCATTGTGAGATTCATAGAATCATAGAGGAAAAGAAAAGGAATAGGGTATTTAATTCTTCAAATACTTGTTTAAATCATATTTTCATAATCGAATCTTTATCCTGTATTTATTAGTTATTCGAAGTCTATTCCACTAAGAAAATCTCATGCCTTAATTTAATTCTTCAAATTTTCGTTTAAATCTTACGTTCCTCAATTAGAATTATTATCCTATATATTCATTTATTTATCTAGCCTAATCCTTCAAAAATCTCATGTTTTAATTTAATTCTTCAAATACTTGTTTAAATCATATTTTCATAAATCGAATCATCATTCCGCATTTATTAGTTATTCGAAGTCTAATCCATTAAGAAAATCTCATGCCTTAATTTAATTCTTCAAATATCCGTTTAAATTTTATGTTCATCAATTGGAATTATTATCCTATATGTTCATTTATTTATCTAGCCTAATCCTTCAAAAATCCCATGTTTTAATTTAATTCTTCAAATACTCGTTTAAATCATATTTTCCTAAATCGAATCTTTATCCCGTATTTATTAGTTATTCGAAGTCTAATCCACTAAGAAAATCTCATGCCTTAATTTAATTCTTCAAATATTCGTTTAAATCTTATGTTCCTCAATTGGAATTATTATCCTATATATTCATTTATTTATCTAGCCTAATCCTTCGAAAATCCAATGTTTTAATTTAATTCTTCAAATACTTGTTTAAATCATGTTTTTATAAATCGAATTATTATCTCATATTCATCTATTTATTCAAAACCTAGTTCTTCAAAAATCTCTTGTCTTAATTCAATTTTTCAATCCTAAGAATTCTACAATTCGTCTAAATTTTATCCTCATCAACTAGAATCATTATTCCATATCTATTCAAAGTCCAATATTCCGAAAACCCCATGTCCTAATTCAATTTTCGATCCCAGATCGTTGAAATGTCATTTTTGTTAATTAAGATTCTTGTTTCATATCTATTTATTTTTATAAGGTCCAATTCTTCAAAAATCCAGTTTCTGAAATAAAACTTTAATCCCAAAAACTCCACTATCCATCTTTATTCGCCTAAATATTATTCTCGTTAATTAGTATTATAATTTCATACCTATCTATTTATTTAAAGTCATATCCTTTAAAAATCCAACGCCCTAATTCAAATTCTCAATTAGAAAAATTCCACTATTTATTTATTTATTTATTATTATTCGTTTAAACATTATTTTTGTTAATTAATAACATTATTCCATATTTACCCAATTTAGCTATCTAAAATTCTAAGTGTCCTATTTCCGAACTTAATTCTCAGTTCTTAATGTTTCGATTACTGTATTTACCCAGTTACCCATTTGTTATCATCATTATTTTTTATTATTACCATTTTATTTGTTCATTTCTAAAAATTCTGCCTTCGAATGATTTCTAATATTTCCAATTTTTATACATCAACTTTCATAATTTCTACTTCTTAAATAATTTACGATTCTGATCCCTTTCAAAATTTAACTCCCATAATCCCAATTTTCGTAACTTAATCTTTTTTTTTTTTTAAGATCCCGAACCCTCAAATCATTTTCAAAATTCCAACCTCTTTCAAATTCGATTTCTAAAATTCACATTCTCACATTCAACCTCTAAGAGTCTGATCTTCAAATAAACTCTAAAACTCCAATTTTCTAGTGATCTCCGAGATTCCAATTTTTCAATTAAATTTCAAAAGTCTAATTTTCTCTCAAATAGTTTTAATTCCGCTCTGATTTTCAAACGATCTTCCGCTCCTCTTGATTTTAATAAGCGTGAACGAATTTCTCATAATTACAGAATTGACATTAAGTCATGCTAAATAAACGGGCTTTGGTGGGGGCCCAACATGGGTGACTTTATGATTGATTGATTGATCGCTTACTTTGATTATCATACGTGATTGATTTACCCTACTCTCTGACATACGTGCGATTATTCCTAAATTGTGTACTAACCCTCTCTATTGATAGCGCATGGCGGCTTGTTGCCCAGGTATGTACCCATTTTCCCTTTAATCGTTGTCTATGCATGTCTCGACTCGTATGTGTGCATAATCATTCATGATATTCATTGATTTACTCGTCAATTGTCACGTCAGCTTCATTTTATTAGTAGAGACCCAACTGTAGGGACTTAGAGGGGTGCTATGGTCTTTTACCGTACCTTCTCGATAAGTAACCTAACCCCCGAGCCCGATCCGGTTTTTTGTAGATCACCTTTTCCAAAATAAGGAGTTGCATTTAGGGTTTTCTTTCTTATTTTGTTTACCCTTTCAAAAATAAAACAAAAATAAGTGGCAACTCCAAGTCATTCTCTTAATCAATAAAAATCATTTTTCAAATTAAAATCGAGATCGCCATCAAGTGGGGAAAGCATGAGCCGAAGTGCGGGGTCCACACTATTCTAAAAAATAGTTCTCAAACAACCCTACTCTCATAAATTTGTGTTTTTTTGAGACGCTCTAATCTCCTTCATCTCCTTCACCTGATCTTCATCAATGGTGGATTTGTATTTGAATACTTTTATTCTATTTGTTTCATTTTGATCTTTCTCATTTTCCATTATCACCCTTATTCTCAAGCTTTGGTCTTTGTCTTTAGGTGTTTGAGACAGTCCCCATAAATTCTGATGCAGATATTATAGGGTGTGACAGTACTCTATTGATAATAAATAACCCTAGTTTTTTTTTCTATATATTTCATCATCTTACTTACACGACAATGTAATTAGCTAGCTAAGACCTCATTGGGATACCTTTCTTTCTTATTTTTGTTTTTAAAAATATTTTTTTTTCATATAAAAGTAGAAATTCCTTTTTCTAAAAAAAAAAAGTAAATATATTATATTAGAAGAGATGAGATAATACTCATATTTGAAAAACGCTTTAATATACTAAAAATGACAATGATTGTAGAAAGTTTTTATACCATTTTTAATACTTGAAAGATAAGAACTTGTAAGTGTTAGAAAAGGTAAAAACACTTTCTCAAATCACTACCAAATATATTCTAAAAATGACATCTATAATATTTGATGTAAAATAAGGTTTTTCGAGTTACTTTGTGAGAAGCCTAAATATCCTAATAGGTTGTTTCAGTAACTAATTTTTTTGTCCCAAGTCATGAATGAAATTTAAAATACGAGAATTTTTCTTTTCTTTTCCACAGCACAAGAGCCACCTTAGTTTTCACGAAGAAAGCCAAAAAAAAATATATATATTAAGAGAAAAGACTTTTTGTTTTTTTAGAAAGGAGAATTATATTATTAATTTCTTTCTTTGTTTTGAGGAGAGAAAAGAAAATGTATCTTTTCTTCCTTTTTTTTTTTTTCAAGGAGAGATTGTTCTCCCAAATAGATTTCTTTTATTTTTTAAATTTTTAAATTTTTTTTAAATAACGGCTGTTTGGGATAGTTTAAAAACTTTCAAACTACTCCCCTTATTTCTCTAACCAACTCCAATAACCTTATTTTGACATTTTTAAACTTTTTATCCATAATGTGTTTGATATAAGATAGGGATGAAAAAATTGTTGAAGATTACTTTAATAAAAAACAAATTATATTTCATGTTTTTAAAAGATGGAGTGCATTCTTCCGAATTTACGTTTATAATATTCATTTAATCAAATGATAAAAAAATATATATGAACTTACCTTATATTTTTAAAAGTTACTTTAAAATTTTTTAGAATTTGATATAGTAATAAATTTTAATTTCTTAATTAGTTTTCAAAAATTATTCTCATTTTAATCTAAGTTTTTAAGAACTCTCGTACTTTATATTGAAATTGTTATTATTTTCTATTTTTAAAACCAATTGCAAAAATATTTTTATCATTCATCATCACCCAATAAATAAGGAGGTGGTAATGGTTAAAAATGATTATTTAAAATGATTAAAATAAATAAATAATAATGACACGTGTGAATGACAATGGGATGAGTCATCCAAAACCCGACTTAGTTCTATCTATATAAATTAATACTCATTTTTGTCCTAATAAAATAAATAAATAGGATGGGTAAATATAAGAATTTCTCACACCCATCCAACCTTAATTTTTTAAAATTTTTAGAAATGTTAATTATATTTAAAATAAATATATTTTATAAATAAATAAAATATTAAATTTTTATAACTTATTTTGTTGAAAAGTAACTTTTTATTATTTTATATATGTTAAAAATGAAAAATAATAATAATAATATTTTTTTTAAAAAAAAATTATATATATAACAAGGCACCGTAGGACAGGCTAGACAATACCTAAACCGAACCCAAGTTGGAAAAAAAAAAAACCAAAAAAAGAAAAAAGAAAAATTCAAACTCATACCTAACCTATTTATTCAAGCCCGCCCCTTTGCCAACAGGCGTCCACTATTCAAGTGTACAAATTAAATAAATGAGCACATGATTTCTTTCTTCTATTTTAATTTTTAAAGTTTGAAATATTTATTATACTTCTGTGGACCCCGCATTTCGGCTCATGCGTTTCCCACTCGATGGCGAGCTCGATTTTTATTTTTGAAAAATGATTTTATTTGATTAAAAAAAATGACTTGGAGTCGCCACTTATTTTTGTTTTATTTTTAAGAGGGTAAACAAAATAAGAAAGAAAAACCCTAAGCGTGACTCCTTATTTTGGAAAAGGCGGTCTACGAGAAACCGGATCGGGTTCGGGGGTCAGGTTACTTATCAGGAAGGTACGGTACAGACCGTAGCACCCTTTTAAGTCCCTAAAGTCGGGTCTCTACTAATAAAATGAAGCAATCATGGCAATTGATGAGGAAATCAATGAATACTCAGAGTGATCATGCACATGTGAGAATTTAAACATGCATACAGAAAATGACCCGAGCGGATGTAGATGCGTACCTGGGCAGTGATCCATAAAGCGCTATCAAGAAGTGAGGTTAGTGCACAATAACAATCACGAGATATATCACAGGGCATAATAAAATCTATCATTCATGGCAATTAAATCAATCAATTATAAATTCACTTATGTGGGTCCCCCACCAAAGCCCGATTGATCTTGCACGAATTAATCTCACAAATTCCATTATTCTGAAATTATGAAAATGACATTCATGCTTATATAAAGTCAAGAGAAACAAAAGATTATTTGAAAACCGGAATGGAATTAAAATTGTTCGAGTGGAGACCGGATTTCTGAAATTCGTTTGAAAATTGAAGTATTAGGAATTAAATTTAATAATTGAAATTTTGGAAATTAAATCTAAAAGAAATTAGAATTTTGAAGAATTGTTTAAAATGGAATTTCAAAATAACTAAAATAATAATAATTAAATAGATTAATGGAAATATTAGAATTTTTAGAAATAGAAATTTAATTCGGAAATCGAAAGTTTTAATGAATTGTTTGAAATGGAATTTTTAGAATAAATAAATAAAATAAAATAATTAAATAGATTAATGGAAATATTGGAATTTTTGGAATTTAATTCGGTAATCAGAAATTTTAATGAATTGTTTAAAATGGAATTTTAGAATAAATAAATAGAATAAAAATAATTAAATAGATTAATGGAAATATTGGAATTAGAAATTAAAATCGAAAAGTCGGAAATTTCAATAAATTGTTTTAAAATGGAACTTTGGAATAAATAAATAAAATAATAATAATAATTAAACAAATTAATGTGAATATTGGAATTTTCAGAAATAGAAATTTTATTCGGAAATTGAAAGTTTTAAATGAACAGTTTAAAATGGAATTTTGGAATAAATAAATAAAATAAAAATAATAATTAAATAAATTAATGTGAATATTGGAATTTTCAGAAATAGAAATTTTATTCGGAAGTCGGAAATTTTAATGAATTGTTTAAAATGGAATTTTAGAATAAATAAATAGAATAATAATAATAATTAAATAAATTAATGTGAATATTGGAATTTTTGGAATTTAATTCGGTAATCAGAAATTTTAATAAATTTGATTTAGAATGGAGCTTTGAAATAAATAAATGAAATACTAATAATCAAATAAATTAATGGGAATATGAGAATTCGAAAATTGGAATTAAACGTTAAAAAAAATGAATTTTGAAGTGTCATTTGAAGATTGAATTTTTGAAAAATTAATTTGAAGATTGAAGTGACTGAAAATCAAGAATTTTGAAAGTTGATTTTTTTTATTAAAAAAAGATTGGTGGAAACGTGTGAGCATAAAGGCTTAAAAAAAAGGAAAATGGGCATGTATGCCCCAAGATGGCCCACCAAAAGTCCTCCTGCCATATAATAATTCCTAGACATGGAGCAACTTACATGCCCTGGAACTTCAACCCAATTGTAACTAGCCTTTTCAAAGCATTTTGTAACTGATCCAAATTTCTTTTCTTTCACAGCTCCTCGAATTAATGGTATGTTATCCAACAAATCAGAGCAGCCCTAGGTGGAAGCACACCACTTCATGCACTCCATGGACAGTCAACAAGAACATAGGAAAATCACAGCAAAAATAACAACCATAGAAACAAGACATAAACATAAATCATTGGGTCAATAAGTGAATCTTTACTTCATGAGTTACCAGTGAACTTGAGAGCCAATGTACAGAAACCTCAAAATGGGGTCCAAAATAGGAATGTAAATAATACATCTAAATGCTGCAAATCTGGTATAAAACAGAGACAAAGAAACCAGAGCATAACCCAAACAGTGGAGGCATAAAAACAATCTCAGCTCAACAATAACATGATGGTTTCTGATATTCAGATTCAGCCAACAAAATAATATGCAGAAACCAAAAGGAAACAATATGAAAATAGGAAAACATGGAGCCTTAGTAATCGTACCTGGACATACCTCTCTCCAGTAGCAGCTTCTCCTCAACTCAGCTTGAGACGCCCCTCTCTCCTCTCCCCCCAAAATCCCTCTCTTGTCACTTCTTCCCAAAAAAACCCCTTCCGCTCAAGCTCCGGACCCCCCCTTGTAGCTCATCTTTTTCTTTTCTTTTTTCTTCCCGCCCTCTGTTCTCTGCCACCCTTCTGCCACCAACAACTCCCGCCTCAATTCTTTCCCATCTCACCCACTCTCATAATAAAAAAATAAAAAATCCACTTTGCCTTGGGGTCCTCAACCAACCGGGGGGGTCTACAACTTCTCAAATAATTTCAAAGGGCCCCTCCACTTTTTCATCTCACTGTCCAAATTATATGGACCTTGCCAGACTATTTGGTGACATTTTATGCTATTATACTTTCTTAGAAGCTGAATTTTCATCAAGAAAGGGAAGTGTCAAAATGCAAATGTGAATTTTTTTGCTAATGGATGGATTAATAGTTGAACCAGGTTGATCATATTGTATTGATGTGTGAAAGATAATATTATCGAGTCTAGGTTAGTAGACAATTCTAGTTCAAAGCTTGATATCGTAGATCAAGACTTTAGACTGTGTTTAGTTCTCGAAAAATACTAAAAAAAGAAAAACAATATTTTAAAAAATAATTTTCTTATACTTAGCTTCATTATAAAATAAATAAATAAATAAATAAAATATAATTAAAATTAATTAAAAATTTTATATTTTAAAATTATTTCATAGAAAAAATAAAAAAAAATGAATTTGAAATAATATAAAAAAATAATTTATTTTTTATTCTCCTTCCTTTTTTATTTCCTTTTATTTTTTTTCTCTTTATTTTCTTTCCCTTACAATTTCCCTCAAATTTTTCAAGAACCAAACATAACCTTATAGTTTTTTTAAAAAAAAATATTTTTGAGTTGTTTGGTTTTCAAAATCTCTTGACACAAGAATTAAGAGTGCTTCTACTCAAAGTGTTTTTAGTGGAAGTAATTTGTCTAAAAGTATTTTTAACATAATAATTTTTAAGTATTTCTTTAAAAAACACTATTGCTAATTTTTTAATACTATAAATGATTTTTTAAATTTATAAAAGTATTTTCTAAATTTTACCAAACACCTTGGCCTTGTTTGATAATTGTTTTTGAAAATAATTCTAAAAGACAATTTTTTTTGGGAATCTAAAATATTTTTAACTTATTTTTTTATATTTTTAAATATGTTTTAAAAATAATTTTTATGTCTAAAACTTTATTTTTATCATTATAAATTTTTTTATAATTATTTTTTAAACCAGTTCTAAAAAAAATGAAAATAACAGAAAACAACTAAAAGATATTATCTAAAAATACCATATTTTCTATTCTTCATAACAGAAATTAGAAAACAGTTTTCTAATTGTCAAATGTGTTTTTTAGGTTTTTTGTTTTGAAAAATATAAAACTGTTCTTGAAAATAGTTGCTAAATATACCCCTTATGTTTTTTTTTTCAAAAACATTGCCAAATGGACTTCTCTTTTCGGGTTGGGCTTATATAATCCTAAATAATCCAAATTTTCATTGTTCATCATTTGTTGAAGCCATATTCAAATTCTCGTTGATTGGGCTTAAGAGAATGCATGTAAATTGCTTTTGATGCGCACACAAGTTGGGGGCTTTTTGCATTATTAATTTATGCAGTGTCCAATATTTATAGACCAGGCCTTTTGCTTTATTATATGTAGTGTTTCCATATAAAGAAATTAAACTGGTTCGAAGCCATGGCTGAGTGCAGCGGTCCACACAACATCAATCTGATCCACGTCAATGGCCCCGACCTCATGGTGAGTCCACCCTTGTAGGAGATGAACAACACCACCTGCATGGCAAGCATGGAGTACTCCTCTTTCCATCGTATACTGCATCCATCAATACACCTTGGAAACGTCAACAATTGTTTTCTTTTTAATTTCGAAGCTTTACATATGCAATAGAAACATAAGACATTGTTTGATACCTGTTTTTGAAAACAATTCTAAAAAATAGTTTTTGAGAATAATTCTAAAAAACAATTTTTTTATATTTTGTAAAACAAAAGTTTATTTGGAAACCTGAAATATTTTTAACTTGTTTTTAATATTTTTGAATATGTTTAAAAATAATTTTTATATTTAATGTATTTATTTTTAATCATCCTACATGTTCTATAATTATTTTTTACTTTTTAAATACTTAATAGAATAAAATATTAAAAAACCAAATAATTTAATGCTTAATACTATTAAATTCTATTTAATTTTAAATTTTATTTAGAATTAAGATAAAAAATAAACATCACCTCACTCAGGATTTCCTTTTTATTTTTATTTATTTTTAATGTTAGTAGCTTAATTAATTCAACATATTGAGTATTTAGAATAAACAACGCTATTTATCTACATTGGTATTAAAACATATTAAAATATATAATAAAATGATAATATATAAAAAAATAAATTAATTTAAATAATAAAATTTTATTCCACTTTTTGATATATGACATATTTTTTTAATAATTAAATATTTTAATTTTACTCTTTAATAAAATATAAAACATTAATATGTTAATATTAAAGATAAAATATAATAGATTTTTAAAATATTTATATATAATTTAGCTTCTTATAATAATATATAAATTACATATTTACTATCAAACTGACATCATGATTTAATCATAGTTTAATTATCGGTCTAACTAATAAATCATTATTTAATAACTTTTTCAATTCCATAATGAATAAAAAAAATTTGCTTTTGGATTGATTAGTGCTTGGATTAAGAAAAAAAGAAAAAGTGTTTTGAAAGTGTTTTAACACTTCCAAATATTAAAAAAAAATACTTCTAGCCCTCAACAAATCACTACCAAATGTCTAGGAAAATCCTATCTGGAAGTGTTCCTTCAAAGAAAAGGTAGTCTTTTAATGCAAAACATGCGTTCTTGTATGAATGTAAAAGGAGAAGCAAAACATACCTCACAATATCCCAGGCCTTCAACATCTTCTGGAAGTCTCATGGCTGCAAGCTTGCCGTAAGTGCAGTCTCTTCTAAAACCCAAGATTGGTGGCACAAAAAATTGATGGAAATGTGTCCCTGGAGGAGCCCAACTTTGCTCTCTTGGGGTGCACCATTTGCCAATGATCCATGTCTACCCGTCACACACCACAAGTTACAGATATGGTCAATACATAGAATAGTCCTTTCTTCCTTCATATAAAAGCTAACATAAAGTTTCCCTAGTAGGATCAAACTGTATTAATTCATTGCCCAATACCTTACAATGTTGTGCTGCTTGATATTTTGTCACTTGAACTAGAAATTTCTGGCAATCGATTGGAGCCTCCCTTTGGATACTTTCGAATCTCTCCAAGGATTGAGTTAGCATCTGCGTTTCGTTCCACAATTAGAATGAGATAACAAATAGAGCAACTAATGGAGATGCTCACAAAATCACCATCTTCTTAATTTGTTCTGTCCTTGTATACTGATCATCATGATATTCTTATGCCTCATGTCATCACTATTATTAAGCGCTAACCAAATCACATACACACATGAACAGAAAATAAAGAAAAGACAATTTTTTTAACATGATGTGGTAATTAATGTGATCCTTACATCCACGAAGTGCACCAACACTCGATAATCCATTAATAAAAAAGAATGAGAAAAGTTACAATGATGAAATTCTCAAAAAACACCTCTCAATTATGGTTACACTTGCTAAATAAAAAATCTTAAATATATAATAGATGCAAATTTGTCAATCACAAAAAAAAAATTCTTTAAGGGGTGCACTGCCTCCTTCAACATACATGAGCTGATCGGAGAACTCGATCCATGCAAGCTCAATGGGGAGCTCAACCCCCGCGAGCTAACCGAGCAGCTCGACCCCCGACATTCCAAGTGAAGTGCAATAAAACTAATTAAGACTTCACAATCCAATATTAAGTACATTAACATATGGCTAGCCATATAATGACTCACCGCCCATAGTCATCTTGTACAAATATGTAGATAATCAAAGTTGTTTTTATGTATTGCATTTTTTTTCAATAATTCTATTAGGTTACCTAGAAATTTGAGTGTAAATTTATGGAAGCTCATAAGAGAGTGTTTTGCTCTAGTTTAAGAACACTTGATTTCCTTGACAAAAGGTTTTATGATTGATGATTACTATGATAATTATACAACAAAGCTTTGTTACACACTAGTTTTTATTTGGCTTGTCCATCATTGAAAACCCAAAAATTTTCCATAGTCCGCTAGTAATTTTCTAGTTGACCCTTTGTCTAACATAGTCAGAATCTTCTGCAAAGTAATTTGAAAGAACTATGAAGTGGCTCTTACCAGTACACAAATCTTTTTGCGACAAAGGTAGAGGGAAATGGCCCTTCCTAATTTAGATGTAGCGCCGGTCAAGAAGACTTGGGTTGCATTTTGCGGGATCTCTTTGAGTATCACAGCAGCAGTCAAGGTGTTTCCATGGACAACTCTGACTCGAAGGTTGGGATGCTTGTTAACATATAGTGTTCCACCTCCATTTAGAGATTCATTCTGCAAAATATAGAATCGCTTGTTTAAATGCTAGAAAGCTACTAACTTGACCTAAATGAAGTAGCTAGTCAAATAATGAGAGTAATAATGAGCCAAGCTAACTTCACCCGTATATCTGTTATGAAATGATAGTCGTAGCAATAATTTGAAAATAGAAAGAAAAATAAATAAAACAATGGGAAAAAGTACTTATGTGGTAAAACCTCTTAATTATAAGGGAAACCTCTATGAGGAAAGATTGAAAAAATATCTACTATGGAAACAAAACTACAAACTTAAAGAGAACATAAAAACTTATAAAAAGATGAAAATCTTTTGATTTTTTGAATGAATAATATATGGGGTGGAGGCATCCATTTGTAGCACAAGGAAGCTCTCCCCTTTTTGTCTTCTTCGGATATGGGATGACTTCAATCTTAACGATATCATATATGCTTCTTTGAAGAAACATTCATTCAATTAGAGATATATAATTGTCTATTTAGAGGCTCAACAAAATATAAGGTACAATAATATGTGAACGATGTATATTAAATTAAATTGAACTAAAGTCTTAAGACCAGCCTCATGAAAACTAGGGTTAGAAAATTGTTTAGCATATGTCAAGCCAACTTTGGTTAAAGTCTTAACATCATCCTCATGATGGGCTTTTTGAAGTAACATAAAGTAAATCTTTGATACAATTTTAACTTATCAATTTGACTAAAAATCTAGATAAGATATTAGATATGGAGCCATCAATATATCAAAGAAACCTAAACTAGAACCCTAGCTACCGTATGTAATTTTCACGCACGTTGTTCATATGTGTTTGTTTAGGGCCACAAAAAAAGTTTCCTAGCTACTACAATTCTCTCCAGAAATGGTTGCTCCTTGTCTTCTCGCTTTATGAAAGTTAGAGGATATTTGTTTGACATATATACATAATGACAGAAAAATCTAGAATTATTCTTTGTGACAGTTAATTGAAAATATCAACTTAGGTTCATTAGATTATGCAATAATGATAATAAATTATACTTTCAAGATAAACATTTAAAACTTCATTTTCTCTCATATGTTCTAAGAAATTGAGGGAAAAAAGAAAAGGATGGGGATATTATTTTTCCCTTTATCACCATTTTTTATAATTATTACTCATAAAATCATCATTACCATTATGTAGAAACATGATGTCCCACATCAGGTAGAGGAGAAAGTTGATGACGCTATATAAGTATGGACTCCTCCTAACCTTATAAACATGTTTTAAAACTATGAAGACCTTTTTAGATTCAAATAAGACAATATCTACACAGTTGAGAATGAGTTCTTAAAAGAAAGGTATTGTACTATTGTATCATTATATTAAAGAAATTGATATTATGTCAACATTCTTATTATGTATTTCATATACATAATAAAGTAAGTTTGATGTTAAACTCTTTTTTTTTCCCTGTAGTTTCTAGAATTTAAGGTTATATTTGGTTTTTGAAGAGTTCAAGAGAAAGTGCGACGGAAAAAAAATTATATGAGGAAAAATAGAAAGAAAAAAAATGAAGAAAAATAAAATATAGATTTAAAGTCAATAAAATATATTTATACCATCCTTCAATTTCATTTCACTTAACTCATCTATATAAAGATTAAATAAATTTTAAATATATAAGTTTTTTTTTATTAATTTTAACTATATTTAACTTTCCTTAATATTTTTCATAATAAAATTAGACATGAGAAAATAATATTTTTTTTTACATTTATTTATTTTCTTAATACTTTTCAAAAACTAAGAAAAGAAAAACGAAGAGAAAAGGGAGAAAAGAAAAATGAACCTTGTTTAATGCAGCGAGACTAATGACCTTGACACCCATTCTATCAGCCTCAAGGATGGCTTTTTCAATCACTTTATTTATGCCTTCCCTAGCAAATGGTAGGAAATACTGCCATGGACAAACAAAAAGAAGAAAATTAAGGCATAAATAAGTAGGCGCCAATGACTATATTCTAAACAGGAAAAAGAAATTCAAGAGAGAAGATATGTAACAAAGAAAGTAGTTAGTTAAATCTGCCTGACAAATACAGGGAGAGGGAAACAAGTCAAATGTATATTCACCAACCTGGAAACCATATCTAGGAACCATCCATGTTTGATGCAATCTCCCTCTCAGATTGTAGGATGCAGCCACAAAGGTTTTGTACACTACCCATGAAAAGTTCATCAAAACAAACAAGAAAGGCCACATTGGAAGCAAGAATAATTTGAAGGAGTATTTGAGTGAGCTCAATGACCGGAAAAAGAATGGGGAGTGCGAGGTTGCCATAACGTCCACAAGATGGACGAGGAATACAAAGTCAGCTATTCTCTCATTTTTACCTGCAAATTATAAGAATATGAGTAGAACTCCACTCTCCTTTCTATTAAACTATCAATTTTTCTAAAAGTTTAAACTTATAGGTTATATAGTGTTTTTTCTAACACTCCCTCTCATGTGTAGTCTGATACCCGCATACACAAACTTGTAGGCAGACAACTCAAATGTATGGCCTCCTACAAATGGAACTTTGATGCCATGTGAAATTATTAATAATTTCTTAGAAGTTTAAATTTGCAGAATTTGGATTTCCAATATATATATCATGTTTCTTTAACACTTTCAAAGGTTATGCATTAAAATAATTCTTAGTTAAAATCTCTCAAAATAAAACCAAAAATACCTAGGTTTTACTTTTGGGAAGCCGACTATATAAATCAATTTTTTTTTTATAAAAAAAAAAAAATACTATTTTGTGTTCTTGGAGGAAAACATTGAAAATTCATTAAGTTATGTTCGATTATCAGAAAATATTAAGGAAAGAAAAAAATATAATGTGAAAAATTATTTTCTTATATTTGATAGTCCTATAAAAAATTTCAAAGAAAAAAATATATAATTAAAATTAGTTAAAAATTTATACATTTTCAAATTATTTAATCTTTATATTGATGTATTACAATAAATAAATTGAGTTTGAAGTCGCAAATAAAAATAATTTGTTGGCTTTAACTCAATTTTTTTATTTTTCTTCACTTTTCCTTTCCTTTTCCTCTTTATTTTATTTTCTTTACATTTTCCCTCAAATTTCCTGAGACCCAAACATAACTTTTATAAATAAAATCATAAAATTTTCCTTATGGCCTTCACCGAGGGTCAAGATAAAGATGACCATGAAGAAGAGATGCATGATGAGTAGAAACTGATCACCCCACATGTACCTGAACTTGTTCTTTTATGAAGATCCCAGGATTTGTTGTTGATTGTTTTCCAAATTGAATCATAAAGGGGCATAAAGAGGCAGAAATTGGTGTTCATCTCTGTGTGGTGTAGGCAGTGGTATCTGCATATCAAACCAGAAATTGACTGCTGAATATTTTCTTATTATTGTATAATATTATAAATTCAACATAATTTTTCTTTTCTCTCGAGAGAATGTCACATTTTGTGATATTTTGAGGCGACCAAAAGGCCATGCATCTAGCACTAAAGAGAGAGACTTACGTGGGAGTGTAGAGAAAATACTTAAGGAATGGAAAGATCTGAAAGAGAGCATGAGGAATGATTTCAACATTGCTATGCCCCATACATCTTAGGAAATCAAACACCAAAATGTAGCCATATATCAAACTAATTGACCCATATCCAAATAGCCATGTCCCAACTGTTGGAATTCCTATAATCACACCCATCATTAAATGCTCCAAAAAGGTTGCTAGCCCCGCTGCACCAATCAAAACATAGAAAACAACGGTTTAAATTATTACATGATACATGTATATGTTGATCCACTCTCAATTATATAGATTGTCCATTTTATGCATCAGGCCCCACAACTTTAAAACATGTTTTTATTATTAAGAAATAGCGCTTCAAACTTTTTTGTCCATTCAATGTAAGATATCAAAATTACCCATAATGTGGACATAATGTTCTCATTGTATCCACAAGATTTTGAGGCCAAACAAATGTCCTTTGCGGGGTTAAATGAATTCCCACACTAGGATCGAGATCGACTCTAATAACATTGGTAAAGACTCGGAGTAGACAATATCTATATAAATAAGAGTAGATCATTACGGTATATGATGAAATTATCTCTAAAAACTAACATTCATGTTTAATATATTATTCAAAGTATTTTAACAAAACTTTTATCAGTTAGCTCACAATAGTTTTTTCTACATCCAATAATGAACACCTTTTCACATCAATTAATTTTAGAAAAATAATATGAATTTTTTTTATTAATGATTTAAAAACAAATGAATTTATGATTTCCAATATAAACAAATTACAACATATTACAAAGTGATTTTGTTGGTATGTATTTAATTACCTGTAAAAGGTTGTGTCACAATAGAGGCATGGTGAAGTGAATGATAATGGGAAAAGAAGTATTGGGTATGCAACAATCTATGGAACCAATAATAAAGGGGCTCTGAAATTCCCATATGGAGCACCATGCAACATATAATTCCCTTTGTGTTCCATAAAGGAAGATTGGTAAGGAATGGGAAGCTGAGCAAGACCATGCCAGCCATGAAAGCTTGGAGAATTATGAAGTTATCCCTGTGAAAAAAGTCATATTAATTCAAGAACACTTGCAAATTATAATTGAATCATTTGTAAATGATGATTTAGGTTATGTTTGGTTCTCGAATAGTACCAGGAAAAGAAAAAAATGCTTTGAAAAATGATTTTATCATATGTGGTTTTACTATGAAAAATGCAAAAAATAAAAATAAAAATCAAGTATAATTACAATTATTAAAAAATTTATATATTTTTAAATTATTTTATCTTTATATAGAATATTTAAATATGTGAAAAAAAAAATTAAGTAATTTACATATTTTTTATTTTCCTCCTACTTTTCCTCTCTATTTTCTTTTTCTTGTATTTTCTCTCAAACTTTTGGAAAACCAAACATAACCTTAAAATTAATACAAAAATTAAATTAATTACCAATGCCATTCACCATCGATTTGCTTGAAATTGATTCCTTGTCGAAGAATCCAGCGGTTTCGAGTAATGAAGAGCATGTTACAGTAAGAGTATCATAACTGATGAACAAGGCCCCTAAGGGCACATAGGAGGAGAATATGTAGGCACCAACTAGGGTTTTGGGTCTTCTCCCAAATCATTGAATAGATGAGTCTTGCAAGAAATGGTCCATATAATACGTACTGTTCCATGCAGATACATGAAAAAGGTGGTAAGAACATGTTATAAGCAACACCGGGAGAGTAGGAGTCTTTAGTTACTATAAATAAGCCAAAACACTTCTACAAAGTTCATTTCATTTAGATACTACGTAGTAGGCCAAAATTTTCAACCAGCTTCATCAGTTTCTTTTCTTTTGTACTTTATAAAGTATGCAAATATTTTTAATTAATTTTGTGAGAAAATAAAAGTACATAAACACTTTTATTTCTTTAGAAAAAAAAAGTAACATAATATGCTACTAAATTTTTAAATTATGTTCGATTCTTGAAAACTATTTAAAAAAAAATACTAAGAAAATTATTTTCTTATATTTGGTTGTATCATGAAAAATACGAAAGAAAATAAAATCTAAATAAAATAAGTTAAAAACTTATACATTTTCAAATTATTTAATCATTATATCAAAGAGCTCAAACAAGTAAAATGAATTTAAAATAGTAAATAAAAATAATTTATTAATTTTAACTGTATTTTTTTTATTTTCTTTCATATTTTATTTTTTTCTATTTTCTTTCTACATTCTCCCTTAAACTTTTCAGAACCAAATATTGTGTCAGAGAAACAATCTAGAGAAGTATACAAAAAAACAATACATTTTCAATAAAATTAACAAGAGAATATTATTACATACCTTGTAAGAACCCAAATTCTCCCAAGGCCAAGCAGATAATGGGGCATGATCCATGGTTTGCCTTGATAGAGTCTCTTTTTCTTAATTTGCAACTTAAGTTCAAGCTCCCCACTACTTATACATATCTTAGAAACCAAGTTAAATCACAATGAATTTAATTTCCTATCAACCCCAATTTCTACCCATTAACATACTGAGTTTTCCTCGATCTGCCCAACTGGGCCCGAACCAAAGATGTTTTTGTGATTGCAGAGTCGGTGGTAGATGAATATTAATGTGGTGAACATGGTGGTGGGTTGCAGTTGAGAGGAGAGGATTAATGATTTTGGTTATGGGTAGGCCTTTCACTTTCATGGCTTGGTTCCATATGCGCATAGAAAAGTCACAATTTGTATATGGGTAGTGCAAGGCTAGGTTTAATTGGTAGATGAATTGTGATGGACGTGGTGGTTGAGAAGGGAGGATTAATGGCTGTGTGTCTTTTATAGACCTTTCACTTCAATGACTTGGTTCCGTATAGAAATGCCACAATTTGTATGGATTGGCCTTTCACTTTCATACTTTTTTCCGAATAGAAATGTCACAATTCGCATGTGGATAGTGCAACGCAAGGTACGATTCGCCATAATATTGCATATCGATGTCATTGTGAGATTCATAGAATCATAGAGAAAAAGAAAAGGAATAGGGTTTTTTTTTTTTTTGTAACTGCTTGAAAAACCATTATAGAACACAAATAACATTTAAATAAGCTTACCATCAAAGGAAATAAAAGACTAAGATCCAATTTAGCGTTAGGTATATGGAAGTTTTGATACTACTTGTTGGTTAGCAAAAATGTCGATATAAACATATTAAATGAAGAACATAAAAATTAACGCAAATCACACAAAAGAAATACGTACAAGGTTTTGACGTGGTTCAATCAATTATGTCTATTTCTATAAATAAAAGATAACATTTTATTATATAATAGAGAATATTACAAATGACAAAAATAGAAACAATTATCAAGTGCCTTTGTATCTTTATCTTGAAACATGAGTCATTTTGCTCCACTAGATGTCTCTTACTATTCCTCACATTTACACCCTAGTGAGCCATTTTGCTCCACCAACTCTCTCTCTCGCTCTTCCTCATATCTCTATCTCATCTCTCTCCCTTTCTCATAACTTTTTCCCTTCAGAGTCTAAAATATTTATAAAGATATTCTCACCAGCTTTCCTTATTCCATAAGAAATCTCTCTTCCTCGTATCCCTATCTCATCTTCTTCATAACTTTTTCTCCTCATGGTTTAGTATATTTATAAAGATATTTCCACTAGTTTTCCTTATTCTATAAGAAATCTAACTACAATCACATATAAAGTTAGGAAACATTCTATGTAATATTCCTTTTACAAAAAGAAGTATATTTTAAATAGGAATTTGAGATACTTTCCTGGCATTTAGTAACTATTTTCAAAAATAATTTTGAAAAATAGTTTTTGAGAATAATCTTTAAAACTGCTCTTTGATATTTGTAAAAGAAAAGTCTATTTATAACCTAAAATATTCTTAACATGTTTTTTATGTTTCAAATATGTTTTAAAAATAACTTTTATGTTTAATACTTTATTTTTTGTCATTTCCTATATTTGTATAATTATTTTTATGCAATCCTCAGAAAACAAGTTAAAGCAATAAAAAACAATTAAAAGATGTTTTTTGATAACAACTTATTTCTATTTTTAAACTATTTTCTTTATTATTATTATTTTTTCTATTAAACATATTTTCGTTTTTTTTTATTCTAGAGAATAAAAAATTATTCTTAAAAAAAATTATCAAAAAGGGCTTAATTTACCATGACTCCTAAAAGAATAATAATTCAAATAACGCTAACTATAGCATATTGAAGGTCTTTGATATGATAATTATCATGTTTTCGGAAGATTGACAATTTTCGCTTATTGGGGCCTAGGGAAATATCACGAAAATTCATCAATTTTGTAATTAATTTGTGAAATGTCGATGACCTTGTCAAGCACTTCTCCTTTTGAAAATTTAATACAATGGGATCATGGACTTGAAGCCTAACCCAACCTAGGTTTACCATGTGAATTGGAATTAGGCATAGGTTATAAAATACTCATTTGCTTCTCATGGTTTTCTGATGTAGGATGTCATTTTCATATGACCAAGTCTCACTGTGGAATAATAAAAATTTTAGACACTTGTTGATTCTCACGTGTCATAAAAAAAAAATTAATATAGAATATGTAACAAATGAAAATTTTCTCGTGGCAATAATTCTATCAAATCAAATTATAAGATATGTTACACAGCCTGCAAACTAGAGAAAGACAAGTTATCTTCAAATTAAATGAAGAAATAAAGAATTTTAGTAATTAAAATATAATTATAAAAATAAATAAAAATGATTAATTTGATAAGTGAAAAAATAAGTGCATTATTAAAAATAAATTAAAAAGTATTTAACTGTGATTTTCAAGTTTCCTCAAGAATCGAGGGATTATATCCTAGTTGATTGCACTTGGAACTCCATAGCAAAATGGAGTAGCAGAAAGAAGAAACCAAATATTGATAGACATGGTGAGATCTATAATGAGTTTTTCATCGCTTCCTATATCCATTTGGGGATATGCCTTGAGTACAATGACTTTCCTTCTCAACCTAGCACCTTCCAAGTTAGTATCTTTAAATTCCATGGAGATGTGGAAAGGTATAAAGTTAGAGTTAGAATCTAATGAAGTTTGCGATTTTGTAGAAGCACCTAAAGGTATAAAGCCCATAAGTTGCAAATGAATATATAAGAAGAAAGGGGTAGATGGAAAGATTGAGACATATAAGGTTAGGCTTGTAGCCATAAAGAGATCTTCTCGTTGGTAGTTATGCTCAAATCCATCAAAATACTCCTATATATTATGACACATCTCAATTATAAGATGTGGCAAATAGATGTCAATACAAAGTTCTTGAATGGTGATCTTGAAGAGTTCATCTATATAATGCAACCAAATGGATTTATAGCAAAGCGCCAAAAACACCTTATGTGCAAGCTGCATAAATCCAGTTATGGTTTAAATCAAGCAACTCACTCGTGGAATAGGTGCTTTGATCAAGCTATCAAGACTCTTGATTTTGATCAAAACAAATATCAACCTTGTGTGTACAAGAAGACGTAGGGAAGTATGGTGGTCTTTTTTATCTTGTATGTTAATGACATTCTACTCATTGGGAATGATATAGGGTTATTTTCATCAATCAAGATCTAGTTATCTACTTAATTATAGATGAAAGATCTAGATGAGGTACAATATATTCTTGGGATTAAGGCCTTTCAAGACCGTAAGAATATGAGATTGTGTTATCTCAAACCACCTATATTAACAAGCTTTGGTTTAGTATGTGATAAGATAATTAAGAAGAAAGATTGCATAAAGGCAATTCTCTATGCCTCAAGAATGGGTAGCCTTATATATGTGATGTTATGTACTAGATTAGATATTTGCTTTATGGTAGTCCAATTCGAGCATAAAGCATTGGACAACTTTCAAGTATATACTCAAGTATCTTCGGAGAATAAAGGATTATATATTGGTGTATCTTTATGATGAGCTATTACCCTTTGGGTATGTGGATTCGGATTTTCAGTCTAATAAAGACTCTTGCAAGTCTACCTCTGGGTTTTTGTTTACTCTAGGTGGTAAGGTTGTTAGTTGGAGAAGTGTGAAGCTATCTTGTATTACTAAATCCATTATAAATGCTAAGTATGTTGTTGCTTCTAAAGCACTAAAGGAAGTCATTTGGCTTCAGAAGTTCTTGATAGGACTTGGGATAGTTCCCTTGCTTGTATCACCCTTAGTATTGTTTTGTGATAACAGTGGGGCGGTGGCATAGTCAAAAGAACTAAGAAACCACCAAAAGGTTAAACTCATAAAGAGGAAGTATCACTTGATACATGAAATAGTAATGGGAAGATATGTGACTATGGATAAGATAACTTCTGCGGAGAACTTGGTGAATCCCTTCACAAAGAGATTATCTACTCGAGTCTTTAATGGTCATAGGGATAACTTAAGTGTTAGATGTGTTTCCAACATACTTTGGGGTTAGTGGAGGTTTTTGGGATAGAGCCCTAAAAAGCATGACATGATGTAACAGTTTTAAATTCATTAATGAATTTATTTATTTACATTTCTAGTTTCCTTTAATATCCTATTTGCATTAATTAGTTAATTGAGCATACACACTCATATCACTTGCATTGTATATGACTTCAGTGAATTAGGAGTTGCACAAAGGGCATAAGTCATGGGTTCTTGCAATATGATTAGTTGTTCATAATCAGTTCATGGATTTAGGAAATCCAATAAAGATTATGGTGCACTACCTCCTAATTGGATGAATGGTTTATCTTGGTCGTTGTGATGGGTTTCCTATGGTGTGTGCACTAGTGTGTATGATTACACATTAAGCAAGATCTACGATGAATCATGATGCAAGACTACCAATTATCATGATTCACCAAGCTACTTTACTGCATAGACATTCAACCTTGAGAGGATATTACATATGTGCCAAAATCAATAAAAGATTTGACCTATGGGTGAGACCCTAATGTGGTCAAATATTCCTATGAACTAGGTCACTATTGATAGAGGCTGATGGTAATAGATATTCTTAATAGAGGCACCACGATACCTCATGGGATTGAAATAGTGCGTCCCATTGGGTGATAAAAAAGACATGTGATCCAAAATATTATGGTCATAGCAATTCCTTTAGTACAATTTGACATATGATGCTCCTTAAATCTAGAGTATGTCAATTGATCACATAATAGGTAGATCTGTAACTCAAGGATTCGAAATGTAATTTGATAGGTTGATAGCACTACCTTGTTAGATTATGGACACCAATTCCAAGGAAATCTACATGCAGTAAATAGTAGGCACGAACCCAAGCATTCACCTTGTTGTAATTACATAAGATATTGGAGTTCAATTGATTTTCTTTAGTGGAATGTTGAATCAAATTCATAGTTAGATTTTAAGGGAGCTAATATTTTCCTATGTCCCAATGGTCGTCACGTGAGCTTTCAAATTATGATGCATGTTGGTTTTGAGGATTTTGGGATTCAGGTTCATAAGTGTGCATAAGGGTATTTTGGTAAAAACATAAGGTTGCACTAGAGCTTATCGATTATCTTTCTAAACAGAGCTAATTAACTAACTGAAACCCAATAGAGCTAATTAATTAATTAGAACCTAAGTGGGATAGATCCAAGCCTAATTTGAACTCAAGTCGCTTAAGCCCGAGCCCTATAAATACCCTTGTGGTTAGGGTTTCCTACAAACTTTTCTATCATCTTCCAGAGAGCCTCCAAGGAGAGAAACTCCAGTTGTCTTTTATGGAGAAAAGCACACATTTTTCTCGTGCCAAGACCCTTGAAAGAGAGATCAAGTAGAAAAGCGCCAGGAAAACAACTTTTATGTTGGTTTTTAACATCTTCATCAAATTGGAAATGATTTGAGAACATCCAGATTGAAAGTATGATCTTTATACTATCTAAATCTATTGTATTTTGTTTTTATAGCCTTGTTACTCCATTGTAATATTTTTGAGATACCTAGGGTAGATAACATGCACTTTATAGGGCAAAAGAACGAAGTAATTCGAAGTTCCCAATAGAAATGAATTATTTAAGGAAGCAGGATGAATTGATGACATAAAATACTACAAATATCACTAACTAGTTGATCATCATGTGGAACAACACTTTCTACTAAAAGATAAGATCATGGAGTTGGCTCGTCAAGGGAAGATCGATCTTGAAGAGTAAGTGGCAAATTTAAATTCCACACCTATAACTTTTAGATTCCTTATTGCAAAAGTACGAATGTTAGTGATATTACATACCATTTACAAGATTTAGTTTGGATCATTTGGTCCTATTCAAGTCAAATTTGCATAATTGACTTCTTGTCAAGCTTCTTCTACTCTAGTTACCACCCAAAAGACCATTACGTTCAATACACAAGAAGTGAAGATTTTTGTAAGAATTGGAATCAATTATCTTAAAAAGAATGAAGGAATCTTATAACTAAACAAAGAAGCAATAAATAATTTCTACCAAAGCCAACATCAATACAACCGAGAAATACCAAGCAAAGGTTTAAGATGGTGAAGAGATGGAAAAAAAAATGGAATCTTAAGAAAGTGAAAGAAGTTGTGGTTAATCATGGTGACCTACTCGAACAAAAGTCAAAGATTCATGTCACCTTATTGGAATTTATGCCAAAAAAGTTCTAAGATATACACAACACTATGGTTCTCACAAAAGCATGTTATGAACTGCATGATAACAAGGATTCCATTGATGATGAAGATGAACACCAATAACATGAACAACTTTTAAAACAAAGTTCAAATAATCAACCTCAAGCTTGTACAACTTACTTATTAGTAATCACATTCATTGATGAAGATCTGCTCCTTGACTTAAAGCCTGACAATCGTCATCTCTCCATTATTAGCATGCTCGCAAATGCAAAGTGAATAGGATCTTACTAGATGGTGGATCTATTGTCAACATCCTACCAGCTTACATAGTGAAATAACTGGGAATCACCATAGATGAGCTCACCTATAGTTGTTTGATGATTCAAGGCTTTAATCAAGGGTACAAAAAGCTACTGGCAAGGTAAGACTCAATTTGAACTTTTAAAACCTCCAAACAAAATATTCCTTTGTCATTGAAGGTGCTCCTTTAAAAGGACACCTAGGTAGTTCTACCTTAGAGTATGTCTCAAGTCGTATGTATGAATACCACAACCATAAAAGTTCTTTTGAGCTACTAGTGTGAATTCTTTTTTAAGTTCTCCTAGTATGTCTTGGTAGAAACCAAATTGTTTGATAAATCTAAAAAGACTATAAGCTTCAAAAATATACACATCATTATTGCAATGTTAGGTAGCTAAAGTGATAACTAAGAAAATAGCTTACTTGAGATATGGATAGTTCTTTTTATCATGTAAAACATTTACTTGATCTTTATATTTTACCAATATGTCAAATGAGCTCAAATCAAAAGTCCTAAACAAATAGTGGGCAATAAGACATTGAAATGCCTAGCCATCTACTATCCACTAAATCTAACAATTAAAGGGTATTGGATTGAGTTGAATGACTGAAATACATGCCAAAATACTCTGTAAGCCACTTGTAGACATAATGGATGGGAAAAGTTTCATCACACTTGCTTAATGAAATGGATAATAAAATTTCCCATAGTCCATTGTACATACTTGCTAAAGCTGGCACTACCATGAAAAAAGATTGCATACGAGCCATCATAGTTGGAACCTTGAAAATATTAGGCAAATGAAGGTTACATCCTTGTTGGGTAAGGAAAATTTACAGAACTAGCATGATAAGAATGCATCCAAGTAAACCTCTTCTTCAATGTCTACTCCAAATTATAAATCGATGAAAGGAATCTTCTCCTTTTGAGACCTCTTACATGATTTATCAATGAAGCTGGTAAGTTTAAAGATCTTTGATGACACCTTAATCTTTTATTATTGGTCCAAGTTGGAGGCTTCTTATACTTGGCAACTACCTTAAACCAAAACTTCACCAATTCTGCAATAGTAATTAGAAATTCATTACCTATCTTGTAACTTTGTTGATGAAAGGTAAGGAATAAGTATTAACAACTTCGATTATAAGTTTGTTTTTCCTATCAGTAGCATCAACTCCTCAGTAGAAGGGACAATTTCATCATAAAATGGGTCCACAAATAGAAAAATACCTTATTTGGCATAGGTCCAACAAAGAGAAGGAGAGCTCACGAAGTGTATTCATAGAAGGACACCAAGCTCATAGAAAGCTCGAACAATATTCTTGTTGCAATCACATGTGCAAAACATAGTCAAAATTACATTATAAAGATAGGCTTCCATGATAAGTGTTTGATTTTGACCAAGTATGCCTTCTTGTCATTCCCAATAACCTTTAACGAAAATGAACTCACTAGAACTAGTAAAATATGGGCCCTAAATAATCATATTTTTGTTGATACAATAAGCCAATAAAAAAGGACGATGAGAGAGGATTTATAAATGCAAAATAAAGGTTGCAATAACAATCTTAGAGATCTCGAGATATTGTTAGACTTAGGGCAAAATAATTCACGAGTTGATCTTAAGCTCCACTAAGGCAAGCAAAACCAATAATTAAAGGTGCCATATCATCTTACAAGTAACCAATCAAAGGCTTTTATACTAGCCAAGTGATCCCTTCCATTAAATTGTCATTCTTGTTTCTCAAAATAGCGAGTTTTTCTCAAGCCTTAAATTTTTAATTAAAGAAATTTTGTTTATTAAGGTTGCAAAAATGATAATTGAGATTATTGTCGGGCTTTGTGGAGCCTAGTTTTGTTTGATCTGGCTTGATGACCCGACCCTAGAAAATTTTTTAGGTATGTTTAGCCCATTGTGGAACCGCCTTTTGTAATTAGGGTTTTTTAGTGTGGTGTGGTTGCCATGTTTTTATATAGAGCCAAAAATATTGTAGCTGAGTGTTGCACTCTGTATTCTTCCCTGATAATAGTGATATCCCTGCAACTCCATGGATGTAGGCAAATTACCGAACCACGTAAATACTATCTTGTGCGTGTGATTATTTTTCTTTGGTGTGTGTTTTCTCTATTTTTTGTTTTCTCACAGGTTAGGAATTCGGCTTAATTCCCTTCAACTAGTATCAAAGCCTAGGGTTAGGTTTGAGTGGGAGTAATGGGAGAGGAAGCAAGAAAGACATTTGGAATAGAAAAGTTTGATGGCACAGACTTTACGTATTGGAGGATGCAGATATAAGATTATCTCTATGGGAGGAAATTGCATCTGCCTCTTTTGGGGACAAAACCTGAAAGTATGAAGGCTGAGGAATGGGCACTTCTTGACAGATAGGTTCTAGGATTTATTAGGTTAACTCTGTTTAGATCGGTTACACACAATGTTGTAAAGGAGAAGACCATATCAGATCTGATGAAGGCTTTGTCCGGTATGTATGAAAAGTCGTCCGCAAACAATAAGGTGCATCTAATGAAGAAATTGTTCAATTTGAAGATGGCAGAGAATGCATCAGTAACACAACATCTGAATGAATTTAATACAATTACAAATCAATTGTCGTTTATAGAAATTGATTTTGATGATGAGATTCGTGCTCTGATCGTCTTGGCTTCTTTGCCAAACAGTTGGAAGGCAATGAGGATGGCAGTAAGCAATTCTAAAGGAAATGAAAAGCTCAAGTATAATGATATACGAGATTTAATTCTGGCTGAAGAGATTCGCCGAAAAGATGCAGGCGAAACCTCAGGATCTGGTTCTGCCCTAAACCTTGAGACAAAAGGCAGAGGTAATGACAGAAATTCAAACCGGGGTAGATCAAAATCCAGAAATTCTAATCGGAACAAAAGCAAATCTAGATCAGGCCAACAAGTACAATGCTGGAACTGTGGGAAAACAGGTCACTTTAGAAGGCAATGCAAAAGTCCTAAGAAGAAGAATGAAGATGATTATGCTAATACTGTAACAGAAGAGGTATAGGATGCATTACTTCTTGTAGTAGACAGTCCACTTGATGATTGGGTTTTGGATTCAGAAGCTTCATTTCATACCACTCCACACCGAGAAATCATACAGAATTATGCTGCAGGTGATTTTGGTAAGGTGTATTAGGCTTATGGTTTAGCCTTGAATGTTGTGGGTTTGGGAGACGTCCGGATATCTTTGCCCAATGGGTCTGTTTGGTTACTGGAGAAGGATCGACATATTCCTGACCTGATGAGGAATCTGATTTCTGTTGGACAACTTGATGATGAAGGACATGCAATACTATTTGTTGGTGGTACTTGGAAGGTTACAAAGGAAGCTAGGGTATTGGCTCGTAGAAAGAAGATTGGTACTCTGTATATGACCTCATGTCCAAGAGACACAATTGCAGTTGCTGATGCAAGTACTGATACAAGCCTATGGCACCGCAGACTTGGTCACATGAGTGAGAAATGGATGAAGATGTTGTTGTCAAAAGGAAAACTACCAGAATTGAAGTCCATTGATTTTGACATGTGTGAAAGTTGCATCTTAGGAAAACAAAAAAATGTGAGCTTCTTGAAAACTGGCAAGACACCAAAGGCTAAAAAATTGGAACTAGTACACACTGATTTGTGGGGCCTTCTTCAGTTACATCCCTTGGAGGTTCAAGGTACTACATCACTTTTATTGATGACTCAAGTAGAAAGGTATGGGTTTATTTTCTGAAAAATAAATCTGATGTATTTGAAACTTTTAAGAAGTGGAAGGCCATGGTTGAGACAGAAACAGGTTTGAAAGTAAAATGTTTGAGGTCAGATAATGGAGGAGAATACATAGATGTAGGGTTCAGTGAGTATTGTGCTACACAGAGAATTAGGATGGAGAAGACCATTCCTGGGACACCACACCAGAATGGTGTGGCTGAGCGCATGAATGGAACTCTCAATGAGCGTGCTAGAAGTATGAGGTTGCATGCTGGACTACCAAAAAATTTTTGGGCTAATACTATTAGCACTGTAGCTTACTTGATAAACCGAGGACCATTAGTTCCCATGGAGTTCAGACTTCCTAAGGAAGTTTGGAGCGGTAAAGAGATAAAGTTTTCACATTTAAAAGTTTTTTGTTGTGTTTCTTATGTTCATATTGATTCTGATGCTCGTAGTAAACTTGATGAAAAGTCTAAAATATGTTTTTTCATTGGCTATGGTGATGAGAAATTTGGCTATAGGTTTTGGGATGAACAAAATAGGAAAATCATTAGAAGTAGAAATGTGATATTTAATGAACAAGTTATGTACAAGGACAGGTCAACTGTAGTGTCAGATGTTACAGAGATAGATCAAAAGAAATCTGAATTTGTCAACTTAGATGAATTGACTGAAAGTACTGTCCAAAAAGGGAGTGAAGAAGATAAGGAGAATGTAAATTCACAAGTAGATCTTAGTACACCTGTAGCTAAAGTTCGCAGATCTTCCAGGAACATTAGACCTCCACAACGTTATTCACCTGTTTTAAATTATCTCTTGTTGACTGATGATGGTGAGCCAGAGTGTTATGATGAAGCCTTGCAAGATGAGAATTCAAGCAAGTGGGAGTTAGCCATGAAGGATGAGATGGGTTCCTTATTTGGGAATCAGACATGGGAACTAACTGAATTGCCAGTAGGAAAGAAGACTTTGCACAACAAGTGGGTATACAGAATAAATAAAGAGCATGATGGTAGCAAACGTTACAAGGCTAGATTAGTTGTTAAAGGGTTCCAGCAGAATGAGGGCATTGACTACACAGAGATATTTTCTCCAGTTGTGAAGATGCTAACAATCAGACTTGTACTGGGAATGGTGGCTGTAGAAAAATTACATCTTGAGTAATTAGATGTGAAAACAACATTCCTTCATGGTGACTTGGAGGAAGACCTTTACATGATTCAACCAAAAGGGTTCATTGTTCAAGGACAAGAGAATCTAGTTTGCAAATTGAGAAAAAGCTTGTATGGCCTTAAACAAGCTCCTAGACAGTGGTACAAGAAGTTTGACAGTTTTATGCATATAATTGGGTTCAAGAGATGTGAAGCTGATCACTATTGCTATGTTAAGTCTTTTGACAATTCTTACATCATATTACTGTTGTATGTGGATGATATGCTTATTGCAGGGTCTATCATTGAGAAGATTAATAATATGAAGAAGCAATTGTCCAAATAGTTTGCAATGAAGGATTTGGGAGCTGCAAAGCAAATCCTTGGTATGAGAATCATTAGGGACAAGGCTAATGGTACATTGAAGCTTTCACAGTCAGAGTATGTGAAGAAAGTTCTTAGCAGGTTCAACATGAATGAAGCTAAACCAATGAGCACACCCTTGGGCAGTCATTTCAAACTAAGCAAAGAACAGTCACCGAAGACAGAAGAAGAAAGAGATCATATGAGCAAGGTGCCCTATGCCTCAGCTATTGGCAAATTGATGTATGTTATGGTGTGTACAAGGTCAGACATTGCACATGCAGTGGGAGTTGTGATTAGATTCATGAGTAGGCCTAGAAAGCAACATTGGGAGGTAGTCAAGTGGATTCTAAGATATCTGAAGGGTTCATTAGATACATGTCTTTACTTCACAGGTGCAAGTTTGAAACTGCGGGGTTATGTAGATGCTGATTTTGCTGGTGATATTGATAATAGAAAGAGTACTACTGGGTTTGTTTTTACTCAAGGTGGTACAGCTATATCATGGGCTTCAAATCTACAGAAGATTGTTACTTTGTCTACTATAGAAGTTGAGTATGTTGCAGCAACTGAAGCTGGAAAGGAGATGATTTGGCTACATGGTTTCTTAGACGAATTGGGTAAGAAGCAGGAGATGGGCATTCTACACAGTGACAGTCAGAGTACAATTTTTATTGCCAAAAATTCAGCTTTTCATTCAAAGTCAAAACATATACAAACAAAATACCATTTTATCCGTTACCTTGTTAAAGATAAACTGATAATACTTGAGAAGATTTGTGGATCTAAAAACCCGGCAGACATGTTGACTAAGGGTGTCACTATTGAGAAGTTGAAGCTGTGCGCAGCTTCAATTGGTCTTCTAGCTTGAGGACAGGAGGATGAGTTACAGGGATGAGGGATTGTTTCTTAGAGGATAGCGGTTTGATGTTGGTGATTGAACTAGTCTCCAAGTGGGAGATTTTTCGGGCTTTGTGGAGCCTAGTTTTGTTTGATCCGATTTGACGATCCGACTCGAGAAAATTTTTTGGGCCCGTTTAGCCCATTATGGAACCGCCTCTTGTAATTAGGGTTTTTTAGTGTGGTGTGGTTGCCGTATTTTTATACAGAGCCAAAAATATTGTAGTCGAGTGTTGCACTCTGTATTCTTCCTTGATAATAGTGATATCCCTGTAACTCCGTGGATGTAGGTAAATTATCGAACCACGTAAATACTGTCTTGTGCGTGTGATTGTTTTTCTTTGACGTGTGTTTTCTCTATTTTTTGTTTTCTCACAGGTTGGGAATTCGACTTAATTTCCTTCAATTATAATTATCATTACACAAATATCTTAATAGCCCACTGAGACAAAAGATACTACAACCCCATAAATGGACCATCCAGAAGAGTATCAAATTAGTCATAACTAGGTACAATATATAGAATACGTTTCCACCAAAATTGCAAGTATCCGAGAAGCATATTCATTCAAGAAGTCTGGCATCTTGAAAACATAAAAAAAATAAAAATTTAAGGCTTTCTCCATCGAATGTTGGATGGCTTCTGGCATTATTTTCAGATGGGTGAGAAGTAATATATGACCCATTTGTTGTTCAATGCTAGCCAAGTGGAAGAATTTTCTTGATTAAAAACATCAAACCTAATTCTTGTATATATAATATATGCTTAAAGTGGATTGGTGGTTTGAATTCAAAATGTCATCATTATACACCATAAGTTGAATGTATGATCTCATGGGGACCAAAACATGGAACCTTAGATACATGGTATGATAGTTTTGTATAGTGTGCCACTATAAACATCATTATCATATTGGTTGTCCAAGACAATGGGCCAAAATAATAATATTTAAACAAATAAATAAATAAATAAATAAGATCAAAGCCATTAAAAAAATTGGGAGAAAAATGGGGGGAAATACCTTGATGAAATAATCAATTCAAAGAAGAAAACAACATCAAAAACTTATAACAAAAAAAGAGAGTAATAAAATAAAATTTTCACAAAAATTCTATCAAATCAAATTATGACATTGTTACATGGGTGTCATCTAAGAGCTTCAAGTTTTGTTCAAATTAAATAAAGAAATAAAGAATTATGATAATTAAAATATAATTATCAAAATAAATAAAGATTGTAAATTTAATAAGTTGAAATGTAAGTATTAATTCACATTAAAAAATAAATTTAAAAATATGCAAATATATTTTTCAAATTTGTTGGATATTAATTTTTTTAACTAAAGATAATATTTTAGAAGTCATGATTATTAAAATATGTCTTAAAAATCTTATTTGGTTTTAATTTTAAGTAAGGAATGATATTTACAAGAAATCAAGAAAACTATCCAAATATGTCCTTAATTCCTATAAATAGGGGATTTCCTTAGCTTCAAAAAAACAGGCCAACATATAGAAAGAGTTCCACATATGAAAAGAGTAGGAGAAAGTTTGCCTCAAGGATTTAAAAAGTTCTTCTTAGCCTTCAAAGATCAAACTCAAATATTCCATGGTTAACTTTGAAGTTTAATTAATTCAAGGCATCTTGAATCTGAGATCAAAAATTTTTACTCAGTTAACATAGGGTGAAACCAAAATCCAACTCCAAGCCAAGACACGTTAAGGTCCAAGCCCAAGCTCAAGACCAAACAAAATCCAAGCCCAAACATAAGCTTAAGACACGCCAAGGCCTAAACTAAACTAAGGCCTAAGTCAAGTTCCTTCTAAAGAGAATTTGAAAATCAAATAAATATTATATCTCATTTCCAAAATTGATCAAATTTTAATTTGGCCCCCCACTTTTAGCCAAAGATGTTTTTGTATATATAAACACCTAGGATAAAAAAAAAAAGATGTTAGTTTCTTAGGTTAAACAAGTTAGCCACCCCAGTTTGGCCCTATTAGGATGAGTATAAAAGTATATTAATTAGGGATGGGACAGGTATAGGGACTTATTCAAAACTCAAATTGGGACTCAAATCACCTCGCCTCAAAAGTAAATTTAATAATTCATCCTTCATATAAATAGATGTTTCAACCTTCATTTTCAAGGCTTCTCTCAGTCACAGACAACTTTCCTCTTAGCCGCATACGACTCCTCTTCTCCCCATTCCTTTTGCCTAAAACTAGAACCTATTTTGTGTGATGCAAACCTCAATCGATACACTTTGAGACCCAAATCGGAATAATTTCCCAAAAAAGCTAAAATACAGATTTTTGATAGAACCCTGACCCAATATTTATAAGTGAAACGCGAACCAAAAATATAAGTAACAAACTTTGACCCAATGATTACAATTGAATCACAAACCGAAGGTTTAAAGTTTGAATGCCACAAGGAAGAATCCCTGATAAATTCACCTTTTTTTTATTGTTTTATTCAATAAAAATTATCTCCTATTACGATGAGTGCATGCTATTTATATGTCATGAAAAAAAACTTACTAAATATTAAAACCCTAAATAAAAGTTGATTTGGTCTGAAATTGACATATCCAAAATAGGAAAATAGCTAAAAAATGTACTAAATATTAAAACCCAAAATAAAGGTTGATTTGGTATGAAATTAGCAGATTCAAAATAAGAAAATAGCTAAAAAAACATTCTAAATAATAAAAACCTAAAATTAAGGTAGATTTGGCTTGAATTTAGAAGCTCTAGAATAGGAAATAACTGATATGAAGCTGGAAAGTCAGTCAGTCATTAATCCACGCCATAAATCACGCCCAATCAAGCCAGATTAGCCCTCAATAGCTTGGATTAAATTTATTACACCTTCATCTTCCTTTGGGCCAAGTTTGGAATGTCTTGCGTTAGAATCAGCCCAAATCTCTTGAATTAACCCATTAAGTGCTTCTTCGATCTTCTTAGATCTTGCTTTAGTAATAGGCCCAACTAGAACATGCAATAGATCCTTGAATGCTTGTTGATTCTCATCATTGTGTGCCTCAAGTTAATGAAATCTCTCGGTAGCTTCCCTAGATCCAAATCACTTCAAGTTATATGTTTCTCAATATCCTTCTCAGGCCATTTTCTAATTTGCAAATCTTTTAACCCTTTTTCTTTACGATTGTGTTTTCTCTCTTTAATCTCAACTTTCACACTTTTACATTCGTGATGAAGATTTGATGGAATTGTATGGGATGAACTCAAAGGGTTTTTTGAGGTTGTTTTACTAAGATAACAATTAGGGTTTAGACCATGGTGACAATTTAATCTAAGGTCAAGATCGAGATCTCATGGAGTTGGATAGGACATGTCCTCTAACAACATTAAGGACTTGGCCTTAGCCCTCCTTCTCCAATTTATTTCATTGCTATCAAATTCCTTAGCAAACAAAAGAGGTTGAAGAAAGCGAATGCGTATGGCATTAGGGCTGATAATTCCATTTTTTTTTTCAAATTTGTGCAATGGGTTCTGGAGTATTTTGATATTTATGTGGAGTGATTTAATTTGGAATTCATATTTGTATAACAAAGAATGAATTATGGAATTATGGAATTGTTTAAACTCTATTGGCATGTACTAAATTAATTGTTATTTGTGTTTTGTATTTGTTGACCATGAGATTTACAAATTTGTTGTACTTAGTATACAATTTTGTGTTAAAACCCTAATCTAACATAATATACATTCGAGGCGAGATGGGGCGGGATGAGATTACTATTCTTTTTTATAAACGAGGAAGGGAACACATCCATCTGTCTTGCCTTGGGTTTAGGACAGGGATAGAATGAAGATGGGAAATAATTGCATAAGTGGGACGGGAATAGGATATGGGTGTCTCGTTCCAAACCCACATCGTTGTCATCCCTAAAGACAAGGTAATATGTAGTGAAAATATAAATTATACAAAAACTCAAAATGATCTAGAAATTAGAAACAAAATAAAGAAATTGAAGACTTAAAATCTTGATATAATATTCATAATTTAAAAGTAGTAAACATCTTGATATACTTACAAGGAGAAGTAACTTACAATAGGGAGCAAAGAAATTAGCGAGTCCTTAAGGAGAGGGGATAGAAGGAGAAAGTTGTCCCTCTTCTTCTTCCTCTTGCTCAACATGAACACTCCAACAGAGTTTTCTAGTATTTAAACTACTAGAAGATCCTTAGGGTTTCTTAGGATCTAGATTTTTCTTAGAAGTCTAAAAAAAGGACGTAGAAGTTGGGTAGCCTTTTTAGGAGTCATGATCCCATGAATGGTGCGAAAATTCATAATTATAAAATTAAACACAATATATAAACTTATAAACAAGATTATTAGTATTTTTTTAAATAAATAAAAAATACTTATACATATATCATTATTTTTTATATCATGGAATATATCATCATTTTTAAACATTAATTTTCACTAAATATTATAAATTTATTATACATGTATTATCATTTTTAATAAAATAATTGTAATATATGTATTTGTAGACCTTCATTTTGGTCTAAGTCTTTTTGGTTATATTTGGACCAAGGGGTATTTTTTATTCGTGCCCAGCTGGTGTATGCCCTGTTGATTGGTGTTCAATCAACTAGTGTGCTTTGATTTCAGTCATCAGACGGGAGTAATCAACAAAATTTATAAACCTATTTCACCATATACTAGGGTAGCATTAGCTAGCATAGCATAGCGGCTCTAGGATCGTCCATAGGGATGGGTTTTCAAATTGCAACTGATATTAGTTTAGAAACTGAATTGGTGTTTTTTTCTTTTCAAGGTTAGCTTTAAAAGAAAACATAAGTATGTGTGAAAAGGTTGGTTTTGAGTGAAACAAAAAATAAAGTAACTAAAATTACTTACAAAGAAAAGTGCTTCTTGGAGTTTTAGATCACTAGGCTCAGGTTCCTTATACAAAAAGGGAGATTTCGGTCACTTGGATCTTTTCCTCGCATTGGGGATTTAACATATAGTTATTTCCCGAACCGGTGTGGTACAGATGCTTCCCCTTAATGGTTTCAAACATTAAATCCCTGTCACTGAATCATCTTGCAATGGTTCATACCTCTCACCTGGTATTGGCCATTCAAGGTGATCTTTAACCTTGGATTACTCATCAAAAGCTCGCAAGAGATAACTAATGGATGTCTCCTGGGAGTCCAAAAGCTTACTAAGTGTTGGCTATTCTAGATAATCCTACCTTTAAACCACCTCCCAGAGGCTCGCAAAAGATAAACTAATGGATCTCAATGGATGGAGTTCACTTGCCTTACCAAGTGTTGGCCTAGGTGATTTTAAGGGATTTTAAGTTAACTAAAAAGACAAAAACCATTAATGGGTCACACTTTCTCTCCATTAAAAACTGAAACAACGAAACTTCCACTTTTGTATCCGGAACCTTACCTAGCTTCCTTCACTCCAAGAAACAAAAAGCCTAGCCACTCATTCTCTGGGAAAACATCCTTAGAGTTTGATTTGCTAGAAATAAAAATAAAAGAGAAAACAAAATGAGAAGGTAAGGTAGAGCAGAGCTTTGTGTATTACTTTCTGAAAAACTATACAAAGTTCGTCTCTGAGAAAAAACTACCCCAAGATCTCTTTTTAAAAGAAAATCACAATAGATATTATATAGAGAGGCTATTCACCCCTCTTGCTAACTTCCCAACCAAGAAAACTTGTCATTGGTGGGTTACAAGGAGAAAATAGGGATTTACACACAAATATCTGAAGATAAACATTAAACGGAGTCAGTGCGCAAATATCTCAGATTACAGGTGGATTTCGCAAGTTCAAACGCAACTTGCGAAAATTTCGCAAGTTGAAATTGTCCATTTCGCAAGTTGAAATTGTGGTTTCCCAAGTTGCGAAATTGTCCTGCAACTAATCAGCTCTCTGTCCTGCAGCGATTCCTTTCCTCTTCCTATTTCGCAAGTTGCGAAAATTTCACAAGTTGGATTCCACAACTTGCGAAATTGCTAGATGGTTGATTTCTTCTATGATTTTCTTTCTTGCATCCTCGTTTGGCTTTGGTAAAGGGTTATGAAGCTCCAAAGATTAGTTTCTTCATGAATTTGAGCTTCAACTTGCTTTGCCATGAACTATTGTAGACCCCTGTGAAGGTGAGGGCCCGGGGGAGAGTTTTAACTTCATTTTTTTCATTTTTCCATTGCATCTTTTTTTTTAAGAGTGGGGGGGCCCCCTCTCTAGGCATGGAACCCAGCTACCTTGGACGTTTGGCGAAGGAGAGTGGGCAGCCATGCTGGTAGGTGAACGAAGCCATGCTGCTGACTGATGAACAGGGAAGCAAGTAGTGACTTGTTGAAGAGAACAAAGAGAGATTTTTATCTGGGGGTAGGCAACGGTTGAAAAGAAGGTTTTCTAGAGGGGAAGAGAATGAAGGTTTTCGGGAGGCAGGGGGTTCTTTGGAGAGGGGACTGAGAGAGAGACATACCGAGGAAACGAGCAGGAAAAGGGAATAACTCAGGTATGGATTCTGAAAACCGGATTCATTCATTTATTTATTTTTTGTTTGTTTTTTATCCCATGTTATGATAGTTTCTATGCATGAGGATTTTCATTTTTGCTATCTGAACATACATATTGTGGATCCTTGTAATTTATTTATTTTTTCTGGAATCTGAGCTTACTTTTACCCACCATCAATACCTATTTATCTCTCTGACCACTACACCCGTTTCAGACCTCCATGCATGAACTCATCATGCTAACCACCTCCACCTCCATCTCCCTTTTTTTTTATATATTTATCTCCATCTCCACCTCTCTTTGTCTTTCTCCAACACCGAGGCTTCCACCATCCCCGCTAGCCTCAGTTTTCGGCCATACTATAGGGCGCCGAAGAGGTACCTGCACTTCGCGCTCACCATGGGCCATCAGCTTCGCCGTCGACATCGGGTGAAGGTGGAATCCATGGCCGGAACTTGCGTGAGCCTCTGGGCAAACATGCCATCACCGTCACCGGGGCGGTCTCCTAGTCCAACTCCACCCCCTCTGCAAATACCACCGCGCCCCATTCATTCTCGCCGCCATTTCTTGTTTCAGTCTCCTGACAAGAATCCATTCAGGCATATGCGTATAATATTATAAATTGGGTACCTGCCACTTTTTTTTTTCCTTTTCTTTTAATATTACACATTCACAAGCAGTGGGCATGGGCGGCCAAATGAATGGAAGATTTGCCCTCCAGCTTATAATGGCCACGTGCCATCATTTTGTTTTTTTTTTATCTTTTATCATTTTTTTATTATTTTATTATTTTTAATGTTAAAAGTTTTGTTTCTTTGATTATTTTATTTATTCTTTTATATATATATATATATATATATATATATATATATATATATATATATATATTCTCCATTAACTCTTTTAAAATTTCCTAAAATTTCAAAGTCCCAAATTTATTCATTTATTCATTATTTATTATTTATTTATTTTAAAAATGTCATTCTCGAAATAATTTTCTAAAATTCTAATTTTAAATTTAATTTCCTAATAATCAAATTTTTAAATTTAATTTTCCAAAAATTCCTAATCCCGAAAATTTCCCGTATTCCCATTAATCTATTTAATTATTATTATTTTATTTATTTATTCTAAAATTCCATTTTAAACAATTCATTTAAAACTTTCGATTTCCGAATTAAATTGTTATTTCTGAAAATTCCGATATTCACATTAAGCTATTTAAATATTATTATTTTAGTTATTTATTTTGAAATTCCATTTTAAACAAATCTTCAAAATTCCAATTTCTGAACTTAATTTCCGATTTCCAAAATTCTAATTTCTTTCAAATTTAATATCCAAAATTCCAATTCTTAAATTTAATTCTCAAGACTCTAGTCTTCAAATAATTTTCGAGACTTCAATTTCCAAATAAATCTCAAAAATCCAATTTTCTCTCGAACAGTTTTAATTCCACTCCAATTTTTAAATAATGTTCTATTTCTTTTAATTTTTACACAAGCAAGAATGATGAATCCTCGTAATTCCGAAATAATGGGATTCGTGAGACTAATTCATGCAATATAATCGGGCTTTGGTGGGGCCCAACATATGTGATTTCCTTATGATTGATTGATTGTTTGTTTGATTTAATTGCCATGCATGATCGATTTTATTTTGCTCTATGACATGCTCGAAATTATTCCTTAATTGTGCGCTAACCTCACTTCTTGATAGCGCTTTATGGATCACTGCCCAGGTACGCATCCACACCTGCTCAAGTCATTTTCTGTATGCATGTTTAGATTCTCACATGTGCATGATCACTCTGAGTATTCATTGATTCCCTCATCAATTGCCATAATTGCTTCATTTTATTAGTAGAGACCCGACTTTAGGGACTTAAAGGGGTGTTGCGGTCTGTACCGTACCTTCCCGATAAGTAACCTGACCCCCGAACCCGATCCGATTTTTCACAGACCACCTTTTCCGAAACAAGGAGTCACACTTAGGGTTTTTCTTTCTTATTTTGTTTACCCTTTAAAAATAAAACAAAAATAAGTGGCGACTCCAAGTCATTTTCAAATAATCAATAAAAAATCAATTTTTTAAATAAAAATCGAGCTCGCAATCGAGTGGGAAACGCATGAGCCGAAATACGGGGTCCACAACTATACAAAGATCTCCTTCATTCTTGGATTGCTTTTGTGATAAAAAAAAAAAAAAAAAGCTATGAAAAACACCAAAACTTAACACAATTTGATTAGAAACGATTGCAAAGGTCCTTAACATGCCAATTGAGTTAAAAGGTAATGACTACTACTCAAAAGTGTTTAAAAGAGTTAATTACAAGCTATAAAATAGCACTTTTTGAGTAGTAATCAATTTTCATATCACCCCGAGAGAGCATCTCATGCATGAGGAGGGGGAGACGTTTTCCAAGCAAGCTGCATATTGTGACACATGGCAAAGGACCATCAACTTGCCATGGTGGTGGTTGAGAGAGGGATGTCTCTGAACAAAAGGGATGGCTAGAACAGAAAGCTTTAGATGGATGATGGCTGGAATAGGGTTTTTCAAAAATGAGATAAGAAATGGGAGAAATGAGATAGAGGGGGGCTTTTTGGATAGAGAACTGGGAAAATGATATAGGGAAGAGCTTTCTGAATGGAGTTTTTTTTCAACAAGAGAGATGAGAGAAAATTTGGTAGAGGTTGGAGCAGAGAGAAAAAAATAGAGAGTTGGGGAGAGGAGATAAGGAGAGCAAAAACGGGCAGTAGCGGGAGAGAGAAAAACAAGGTTGGGTGAGCGGAGTTTGAGAGCAAAAAATAAATAAATAAAAAACAAAAAACAAAAAAAGTTGGAGGAGCAAGAAGAATGGGAAGTTTTCAAAGACTGTGAAGTTTTTAGAGTCAGTTGCAACCATACTAATGGAAAGGGAAGTCCGGTCCAATTTTTAGGAGTTTCAGGTGAGTGAAACTTTTGTGAATTTGTTTTTTTTTTTTTTTTATGGTCTTGTTTAGAAGGTTTTATTTCATCTATGCTTTGATGCTTGGAAACTTGTGGAAAAGACCCACAATGAAAATAAAACCAAGTTTGAGTTTTCAAACTATGTAAAATGGACTGGAAACCTTTGTTCTTTTGGTTGACTATATTTCATTTTTCTCTCAATTCCAATCTAATTTTGTAAACATCAAGACTTGGAATAATTGGGTGGTGGAGGTGGAGTTGATCATGTCCTCTATTAATTGATTTTGGACGTGTTTAGTTGCATTAAGTTTGTTCCATGTATCAGTGAACACTAATCAAGATTTCCAGATTTCATAGAATTGGAATTTAAAGTCAAACTAATTTCTTTGCTGCTGAAATGTTGCATTTGTTTTATTTATTTACTGATCTACTTTCTTTGTGTTGGTGTTTGGTGTCTCATGATACCTATTAAAAAAACAAAATACCTTTAGTGCCTGAAAACATGGTTGTGACCTTCCATAATTAAGAAGGTAGCTGTTAATTTTCACAACTCTAATTTCAAATCATTTCCAAACCTTCAATTTTTAAATAATTTTCAAAGCTCCAACTTTCAAATAATTTTCAAAACCCCAATTTTCAAAACTTTAATTTTCAAATTTAATCTTCAAAACTTCAATTTTCAAATAATTTTCAAAGCTCCAATTTTCAAACAATTTTCAAATAATTTTAAGTCCTTTTTCTTTTTCCTTCATTAGGGTTTAAAGTCACCAAGAATCTTGTTTTTAATAAACTCATTGCCTTTTTCTTTCAGGCAAGCACCTTCACAAATTCTCTGATTTTAAAATAATTTTCATGTTTTTCACTATTTTAAATAAAGTATGAATATGATTTTCATAATTCCAAAATAATGGAATTTGTGAGATTAATTCATACAAAATCAATTGGGCTTTGGTGGGGGCCCTACATATGAGTTTTCTCTTCTGATTGTCAATTGTTGTGCTTAATAAATATTGTTTGATCTTTATCTTGCTCTTTGATATGCATGTGATAATTTTATACTTGAGCTAACCTTATTTCCATGATAGCACGTTCTTATTTGTTGCTAAGGTACGCTCCCACTCCTACTTCATTTATTTATTCATTTTCATGCTCGATTTGTTTTATTATTTGACCCTTTCATTAGTATCTATTGATTTCCTTGTCAATTGTCACACTTGCCTCACCATATTTAGTAGAAACCTTATTATAGGGCTTAAAGGGGTGCTACGGCTCACCACCGTACCTTCCCAATAGGTAACCTGACCCCCAAACCCAACTTTAGTTTTCCACGAATTGTATTTTCCAAATAAAAAGTCACACTTAGGGTTTTCTTTCTCATTTTTTTTCCCTTAAAAATAAAAGAAAAATAAGTGGTGACTCCAAGTCTTTTCTAAAAATCATATTTTCACCAAATAAATAAAAAGCGAGTCACGCCATCTATTTGGAATACATTGTGCGAACTACGAGGTCCACAAAATGGCGACTCCACTGGGGATCATTAGAGGGTCAAGCTTGAACATAAGTTGGGGTAAATGTGGCATTTGATTGGTCGATCAATGGGTACCCACCTCTCTTTATGCTTTTGTTTGCTTGATTGTTGATTGCACATTGAAAGCTCTTGATATCATTATCCTTGATGCATGCTTGGTTATTGTATTCGTTTGAGGCATTAGCATGTTGATTATATTGATTGATCATTTCGTCTATCCTCACATATTGACTCTCCTTGTTATATGATTACTCTTCTCACCTTGACTTGTATATTCTCAGTGTTGCTTATCTTTTTCATCTTTATATCTTGATTCTTTCTGTTATATACTATCTTGATCACCTCTGAGCATGCCATTTATTCTTGTTAGATATTCATCATGATTATCATATTTCTTGCTTAGCTTGTGTGTAGATTTGGATGATATACCTGTGGTTTGCTTGACTACCTGTTACATGACCTCTCTTCTCTTGCATGATGCATGTGTTGCTTGTCTATGTGGGTCTCACACATATCCTCTTATTTCCAATTCCCTAGTCTCGGTCGAACTAGTTTCCCTTGATCTCGTATTTGATATGAGACTTGTTGTTTTGTTTGCTCTCCGACCATGTTAGTGATTTGGAGTAAGGTCTAGTGATGGGCTATATCTATGTTTGGGAGCATTTTGGAGTTCGACCTTTGAAGACTTGTATAGCCCAAAGCTAGGCTTCAGGATATTTGTGTGACCAGTGTGTTTTTCTTTCTAGTTTCATAGGATTTTCGAATGCACCCACACCATTCACTATGCACCTTAGATCATCGATGAGTGATCAGAGTTGTGAGATACGCTAGCCATTAAGAGAGCCTTCACCATAGGATCCAATGGGATGCGAGGTAGTGCATGAGTAGAGGTGATGACCATCTTGCATGGAAGCGCTCTATCTCTTCGGAGACGTGCAGAGGGTTGCATACCGTCGGAGGGTACGATCGCTTCTGCTAGGGATCCTTTAAATTTTTTTTTTCTTTTTAGAGCCACCTTGACCTTGTAGGTTGAGCCTTAAATCCTTCAATTAGGATTTCTTTCCTACAAGTGGGTGCATCTGAGCGCCTTCAGAGCCTCTTTAGTTAGAGTTCGAATCCAATACTCCCTCTTTTAGCCTCCAGTTGAGAGTGCTTAGATATCAGTGCAAGTTTGAGTATCAATTGAACCACCTTTTGTCATGTAGTGTTGACTTCTTCTAGTCTTTCATTGAGTCTAGCATACTTTCTCCCTAGGGCTTTAGATAGTCTTCTTGTCTTGAGTTGACACTTTCTTTCGGTTTGTTGTCACTTTCTACTTGATGTTTTGGGATATGCTAATTGATTGTGCTCACCTTTTTACATTCTTCACATGTCATGAGCTTGGTACTTCATTCTATGGTCGATTTGCCAATTTCTATTTTCAATCCGATATTTTCATTACAAAAAGGTGAAAGGCATGTTTTCACATTCACACCATTTTTTAGAGGTTTGCTTTTATCACCTTATCATTTTTCTTTATTGAACTTGGATTGAAAGTGAATCAAAGATTTTTTTGTTATGGATGGAGTATCGATCTCATGATAGTGTTTTTTTTCACTCCTCATTCATTTTCTAGATTATTGATAAAAATTATTTAGTCACATTTGTAGTCATCTCACAATGGACACTTTTATGACCTTAGAGTTTGTCATTTATCCAGTTTTAGATTGCCATCACAGGACTATATATCCTATGATGTGTTGTACTTTTGACTTGAGGTATCTATTCATTTGCACATTGTAGTCTTGAGGCTTGACCTATCATAGAGGATATTGAGCCTATTGACTTAGGATCAAAAGATTGACCTAGAGAATTCGACACTATGACCCATTTCACTTTCTGATCAAAGCAGTACCATATCCATATCTATATCCTGACTTTGTAGACTTGATGACCTACCCAGTTTTGAGCCTGACATGACACCACCCCTTGGTTCCACTATACAACCTAACCATTCTTGTTCGTCTTAGCACACTATAGTACCATTGCCTATTCCTTCCATCATTTTCTTATATCTGACCAGGTAGAGTTTGAGATGGTTAAACCTGAGGTGAGCTTTGCATGATGATAGATGGATCACGATGAGAGTAGTTTGATTGCTTGATGATGTTGTTGAGACAGAGGGGTTGTCGTAGAACTTCCAGATCTGAGCCATTGCACATGAATCAAAGGTTTTAGTATGATTAGAGAGACTGATTTTATGAGATGATGGTGAGTGGCATGTGATGATAAAGTGAGCTGATTTTCAAATGACATTGATGATTATCACAGAGCATTCGGAGTAGGAGCTTTCACACAATTTCAGAGGAGTTGACATGTTTATGTTTGATAGATGCCAGTTTTTAGTATTGACCACGTGAGATTTTGAGAGTACGATGTTTGAGGTAGTGGTCATATGATGGGTGGCCATCATTTCATGAGCCCATTTACCCTATCACCCTTACATATAGAGTTACCCGTTGCTAGCCCATTGAGCCTTACACAAGCACCATAACATTTTCTTTCATCACCTCATTTACCTATTACATCGGGTTGGGAACCCCATAATGCTTGCATGCTTTGATTAGATACGTCACAAGTTCTAAAACCTAACATACATATTCAGGCCTCCTCCTTCACTCGTCATTGTGATATTTTTCACTTTGACATCATCTCATCACTTTTTCCGACATCACATATCACCACTTGTGATATTCATTCTCTGTCTTTTTTCTCATCATTGCTTACTCAACATTATCTTTGTTTCACCTTGAGTGGTGGTTTTTCACACGTCACTGCATGGAGGATTGTCACATTCTTTCTCCTCATTCACCCCATGGGCAGTGGTTCAAAGATCTCAATTTGAGAGGTTGTCTTGTTGGTGAGGATTCATGTTACATCCGTATATGGAGAGGGTTTGACCATTTGGGTTTATATTTTCATGGGAAGTCATTCATTATTGATCAGAGTATACAAAAAATAAAAAATAAAAAAGATCAAATATAGTGCGTTCTTCATTGTATCATTCTTCATTAAGCACATGTATGGATGTGCTAGTTTGCTTCAATGAGTTTGTGTTAGAGAGAGTTCGTATGGGAGCTTCTTTCTAAGATTTTATCTTGGTATATATTTTGGGTGAGAGTATGAGTAGCCTTTTCTATTTTTGTGAGAGAGGCAAGCGACATTTCTTTAGGATTTTTGGATCCTTGCCCTATGCTTCATTACATCCTTTTTTGTGACTTATCTCCATGCTTTGATGCAGGTTGACCATCACTCACTTTTCTATCTCTTTGTTTTCTTTTATCTTTATTTTATTCCTCCATTTCACTCTACTTCATCTGATTTCTTTCTTTTCTCATCCTACTTGATGTTTGACTTGGGTTCAACATCCACACTTTATTCTTGCTTATTTGATATATTCATTCCTTTATCATCACTTTTCGTGTGGGGATCCTTAGGTATGTGACTCATGATATTTTCTACGTATTGCATCTCATGCATGAAAGGTATGAGGATTATATCATTACGATTATTAGGCTTAGTTTCCTTTCATTTCTTTCACCCTAAGACCTTAGCCTACGCTACATCCCGTGTCTTGAGACTACCCTGAGGCCATGACTTCACATTGTGCTTGATAGCTCACGTATGGGCGATACTTGAGATTGGTTGGAGATTATTTCTTGGAGCATGATGGATGGGGAGTTGAGGTGATGGATTACATTGGGGCATACCCCTCTTATCAGTAATGGATTTTCAAAGGTGATGTGATATACACTAAGGCATACCCTGCTCATCGATGATAGATTTTTGAGTTGATGACCTCTACTAAGGCATAGTTTTCTTATTGATGATGGATTATTGGGATGACGCCCTACACTGGGGCATAACTAGTTCTCCTCTTCACTTGGGTTATGATGGATTAGGAGTTATGGGATGACCCTACACTGGGGCATAGCCATTTCAGAGAGCACTTTTATTGGAGATACGGTCACTCTACTCGATATTCTACATTAGGACACACTCCACTCATTGATGGTTGATTTTTAAGATGATGGTTTATTTTAAGACACAGTTGCTTCAGAGATTGCACATGTTGAGACATAGCCCTCTCATTGGCGATGAACTTTGATTTATCTTGGAGCATAAACACTTTAGATTGTTTATACTGGGGCATAGCCACTTCATTCACATTCATAGAGCCCGAGGATTTTAATTCATATGGATTATGTTGAGATGTTTCCATTTTTGGCACCAGAAGTAGAGATTGATTGATTTGTTGACGTACACTAGGTATGATCTTCTTCAACAGTTGTTGACTCGGATACACTACTTTATACTGGGATAGAACTGGGATGGAGAATATTTTTCATTGGAGCATAGCCACCCTATTGGATCCTTTACACTAGGGCACATCCATCTTTTAGAGAGAGATCGGATTGATTCTTTACATTGGAGCATCTGACGAGTGATATAGAGATCATTAGATTGTTTCATGTTGTCCTCACTGTATACTGGGGCATAGCCACCTAATCAGATGTTTTGACATCAAGACTTGAGTTTCTATTTATGATTGCTGCTTTCAATAGATTATGGAGATATTAACACCTTGGGTTTAGTCTTCTCAGCATACTTAGATGATCTCGGATACCTACCTATCTTTTATTTCATACTCAGACATTTCACCATTGATACTTTCATGTTTTCTATCTTACCAGAGCCTGATCAATACCTTCTTTTATCCCACACATCTCACCATGACACATGACCTCTCACCTCTCTCTCGATTAGGAGAAGATGTAAATCAGTCATCGATTTCCTTGGTTGTGCTTTCATATATCTTGTGGACTTTAGGTTCAACATCTTCCATGATGGCAGGGTTTGACAAATTGTTGATTTATTAGTGATAATGCTTTCATTTTGACAGTTGGCATGCTGAGTGAACTTTGCTTGCTTTTTGCATTTTGAGCACTGGTCATCATTGTTTTTATTCATTAGTTAGTTTTTTTTCTCAGCATGTTATCACGATACATGGTCCTGTTTGGCATTACCTATTTGAGGTTGGAAATTTTCATTACATGATGGATGAACATATTTTAGAGTACAGTAGTTTTGAGGCATTTTGTATCTTTGTTTGTTCATAGTTGCATACTGAGGCATACTCCCATTCCCTGGGACCATCGGATCTTTCACAAGTTTCATTATCTTTTGACCTAGTTGTCGATCCTTATGAGTTGTCATACTGGGGCATATCCTCTCCGACTGAGTTTGCTTGCATCATTATCTTAGTTATCCTTTGGCTTTGGGTCACTTGATCAAGTCATTCATCTTGTCAGTTCAGTTAGAGTTGGGACCGCACATATATCAATCGGTCATCTTCCTAGCAGTTTGTGTTCGGTTTGAGTTTTTGGGATCGTACCTATATCGTTTGGTTATCTTTCATGTTAGTTTGAGTTTTTTGGGACCACACCTATATTGATCGGTCATTGTCTTGTCGATACAGTTAGAGTTTTGGGAAGCACCTATATCGATCGGTCATCATCTTGCAAGTTTAAGTTTGTGTTTTTTGGGCCGTACCTATATCAATCGGCCATCTTTCTATCATCTTGTGTTAGATTTCAATTTTTGGCCATACCCATAGCAATTGGTCATCTTCCTATCAATTTAGTTCAGTTTGAGTTTTGGGATGGCACCTATATAGATCAGTCATTCATTTTGTCAGTTCAGTTAGAGTTGGGACCACACTTATATCAATCGGTCATCTTCCTATCAGTTTGTGTTCAATTTGAGTTGGAACTGCACCTATATTGATCGGTCATCGTCCTGTTAGTTTGAGTTTCTGTTTTTAGGGTCGCACCTATATCGATCAGCCATATTTCTATCATCTTGTGTTAGAGTTTAGTTTTTGGGATCGCACCTATATCGATTGGTCATCTTCCTATCAATTAAGTTCAGTTTGAGTTTTGGGGTCGCACCTATATCAATCAATCATCTTCCTATCAGTTTGTGTTCAGTTTGAGTTTTTGGGACCGCACCTATATCGATCGATCATCATCTTGTCAGTTTGAGTTTGGGTTTTTGGGACCGCACTTGTATCGATCGGTCATCGTCTTGTTAGTTACAGTTTGAGTTTTTGGGGTTGCACCTAGATCGATCGGCCATCTTCCTATTAGTTTATGTTTAGTTTGAGTTAGGACTGCACCTATATCGATCGGTCATTTGTCTTGTCAGTTTAAGTTTTCGGGACCGCACCTATATCGATCGGTCATCGTCTTGTTAGTTTGAGTTTGAGTTTTTGAGGCCACACTCATATCGATCGATCATCTTTCTATCATCTTGTGTTAGATTTTAGTTTCTAGGATCGCACCTATATCGATCAGTCATCATCTTGTCAGTTTGAGTTTGGATTTTTGGAGTCGCACCTATATCAATCGGTCATCTTACTATCGGTTTGTGTTCAGTTCTAGTTAGGACCGCACCTATATCGATCGATCATCGTCTTGTCAATTTGAGTTTGGGTTTTTGGGGTTGTACCTATATCGATCGGTCATTTATGCTATTTTTTCAGTTCAGTTAGAGTTTGGGACCGCACCTATGTTGATCGATCATTCATCTTGTCAATTAGAGTTTGGGACGACACCTATATTGATCGGTCATCGTCTTATTAGTTTGAGTTTGGGTTTTTGGGGCTGCACCTATATCGATCAATCATCTTCCTATCAGTTTGTGTTCTGTTCGAGTTGAGACCGCACCTATATTGATCGGTCATTTTCTATGCCAGTTTGAGTTGAGTCTTTGGGACCACACCTATATTGATCAGTCATTCATCTTGTCAGTTGAGTTGAGTCTTATTCAATTTCTAGTTGTGCCTACCTAGTTGAGTCTATTCGGCCTTGAGCCACACCTTATACTTCATTTGAGTTCTTTTTTCGTGTGTCGATCACTCCTTATCTCAGTCATCTTTGGACTACTCATTGTATCACGGTTCAGTGTTATTCATTACATATACACTCTTCGCACCATCCACATCTTTGGCTAGAGTCTCACATTCCTAGTATGTGCCCTTGATCTTGAGCTTTGTCGTGTTATGTGTTTAGACCAAAATTCAGGATCTTTTCTATTCTTCAGTACATTTCACTTCATTCCATTCGCCTTTCACATATCCATGATCCATTCATTTCACTCATGATTTCTACCGAAAAGGGGTATATTTGTAGACCCTCATTTTGATATAAGTCTTTTTGGTTATTTTTGGACCAAGAGGTATTTTCATATCATCCTGGGAGAGCATCTCATACATGAGGAGTGGTGGACGATTTCCAACTGAGTTGCATGTTGAGACGCATGGCAAAGGACCACCAACTTGCCACGGTAGTGGTTGTGAGAGTGATGTCTCTGAACAGAAAGGATGGCTGGAACAAAGAGCTTCAGAGGGATGATAGCTGGAACAGGGTTTTTCAGAGATAAGATAAGAAGCGGGGGAGAGAAGATAGGGGAGGGCTTTCCGAATGGAGTTTTTTTCGACAATGGAGGTGATAGAAAAGCTGGTAGAGGTTGGAGCAGAGAGAAGAAAACAGAGAGCTGGGGAGATGAGATAGGGGGAGCAAAAACGAGCAGCAGTGAGAGAGAGAAAATAGGGTTGGGTGAGCAGAGTTTGAGAGCAAAAAAGAAAAAAAATGAAAAAGAAAGAAAAGTTAGAGAGGCAAGAAGAATGGGGAGTTTTTCGGAGACAGAAACGTTTTCAGAGTCAGTTGTGGCCATTACAATGGAAAGGGAAGTCCGATCCAATTTTCGGGAGTTTCAGGTAAATGAAAGTTTTGTGGATTCGTTTTTTTTTTTTTTTTTTTTATGGTCTTGTTTAGAAGGTTTTATGTTAGTTGTGCTTTGATGCTTAGAAACTTGTGGAAAATACCAAAATCTTCCTCTCTTTCTAAGACCCACAGTGAGAATAAAACCAAGTTTGAGTTTTTAAACTATGTAAAATGGACTGGACACCTTGGTTCTTTTGGTTGGCTGTATTTCATTTTTTTTCTACATTCCAATCTAATTTTGTAAACATCAAGACTTGGAATAATTGGGTGGTGGAGGTGGAGCTGATCATGTCCTCTATTAATTGATTTTGGACATGTTTATTTGCATTAAGTTTGTTCCATGTATCAGTGAACACTAATTAAGATTTCCAGATTTCATAGAATTGGAATTTAAAATCAAACTAATTTCTTTGCTGCTGAAATGTTGAATTTTTTTTATTTACTGATCTACTTTCTTTGAGTTGGTGTTTGGTGTCTCATGATACCTATTGAAAAAAAAAAAAAAACAAAATACGTCTACTGCTTGAAAACATGGTTGTGACCTTCCATAACCAAGATTCAAATTTAATTTTCACAACTCTAATTTTCAAATAATTTCCAAAGCTTCAATTTTTAAATAATTTTCAAAGCTCCAACTTTCAAATAATATTCAAAACCCCAATTTTCAAAACTTCAATTTCAAAATTTAATCTTCAAAACTTCAATTTTCAAATAATTTTCAAAGCTCCAATTTTCAAATTTCAGTTTTTTAAATATTTTTAATTACACCTTGGTTTTCAAATAATTTTAAGTCCTTTTTCTTTTTCCTTCATTAGGGTTTAAAGTCACCAAGAATCTCGTTTTTAATAAACTCGTTGCCTTTTTTCTTTCAGGCAAGCACCTTCACAAATTTTCTCTGATTTTAAAATAATTTTCACGTTTTTCACTATTTTAAATAAAGCATGAATATGATATTCATAATTCCAAAATAATGGAATTTGTGAGATTAATTCATACAAAATCAATTGAGCTTTGGTGGGGGCCCTACATATGAGTTTTCTCTTCTGATTGTCAATTGTTGTGCTTAATAAATATTGTTTGATCTTTGTCTTGCTCTTTGATATGCATGTGATAATTTTATACTTGAGCTAACCTTATTTCCATGATAGCACGTTCTTATTTGTTGCTAAGGTACACTCACACTCTTACTTCATTTATTTATTCGTTCTCATGCTCGATTTGTTTTATTATTTGATCTTTTCATTAGAATTCATTGATTTCCTTATCAATTGTCACACTTGTCTCACCATATTTAGTAGATAACTTATTATAGGGCTTAGAGGGGTGCTACGGCTCACCACCGTACCTTCCCAATAGGTAACCTGACCCCGAGATCCAACTTTGATATTCCACAGACCGTCTTTTCCAAATTAGGAGTCACATTTAGGGTTTTCTTTCTTATTTTATTTTCCCTTAAAAAAAAAATAAATAATAAGTGGCGACTCCAAGTCTTTTCTAAAAATCATATTTTCACCAAATAAATGAAAAGCGAATCACATCATCGAGTGGGAATGCATCGTGCGAAATGTGGGTTCCATAGTACTATTTTTATTTTATCAGTTTTGAAGTTTTCTTAAATAATTTTATGAGTTTTGACAATTTTTTGTCCTATCAATATTTTTTTCAATAATTTTTATTGATGTCCTTTTATATTTTGGTAAAATCCAACCAGCCATATGTTTGTGAAAACTAGCATTTTATTCTTGCTCAAATATTTTTGTCTCATCTTTTTTTTTTCAAATATTTTGTGAAAGTGTTTTGAGAATTTAAATTCTATTATATTGAATAAAAATACTTTTAAGAATAAATTTTTTAACCCAGTAAAAGGTAAATAAATAAATAAAAGCTATGATATGGGGTGGTAATATTCCCACCCATCCTTTTGATTTCCATGCCAAAATTTGTTTTAAATTTCTTTAATTTCAAAATATCCTTTTATGACCATAAGGCCTTTTTGATTAAGCTAAGGTTCACCACCAAGATGTCAAATGGCTGTAAAGCATTAGATGTTTAGTGTTGAACAACTCTTTGAAGTAGGGAATTTCTATTCTAAATGATACCATATATGATGAAGGTTTTTTTTTGTTTTTTTTTTTTCCTATTTTCAAGCATTTTTCAATATTTTATTATCTACTAACTTTCCTTCAAACCATTCCATAAATAATAAAATTTTAAAAAAATAATCATTAAAGAGTGCAATATTTTCATGCATTTTTAAAGTGAAGTTTTCAAATTGAATGGAAATTGATTTTTGGATATAAAAGAAGATGCCTTGTTTAGGGTTGCAAAGAAGAAAATGAAGGAAGAAGAACAAGAAATGGGTGGATGGGTTATTTTGGCATATTGGGTTTGCATTAGTAGATGGGTAAATGGGTGTGTGTATTGGGCTAATGCTCTGTTCATGGTGATATCATAGAAAATGTTTTATTTGAAGATAGTGATGGTGCAAATATATTTCGGGATTTTAATATAACTCAAACTAAAGAAATTTATCTAATGGTCACCACTAACTGCTTTTGATCTCAAATTTTTGGGGTTGCTTCTTCCAATAAACGTTGGTTACATTTTTTTATATTATTTGTATCATCAATGATGAATAAATAAAAATTTTAAGAAGTGGGTTTAAATATATAGTACTTTTCAACCATACATGTGTCAATGAAAATATAGATTTTTATAATTGGATTTTAGGGATATATCAAGAAATATCAACAAAAACTTTAACAAATAATATCAATAATATGGAAATTGATTAAAATTCTTGAAAATATGATTAATTATTTTCTAAGACTTAAGAATAAATTTAAAATAATTAATTTGAATATATTTAAGAATATGAAAGAAATAATTTATGTAATTATTTTTTGTTTTAAAATATATATATAATTTATTTATAAGTATATATTTTTCTTGTATTTAATCATTATATAAAATATATAAATAAAGACTTATTAAAATATGATGGTTTAACAATTACTTAATTTGAATTTGAAAACAAAATAATTAAAATTAATTTTTTATTTAAAAAAAATGTTTAAATATGACAGAAAATTAGCCCAAATGCCAAGGACCTTGATTTTTTTCAAGGGACATCCAGGTTCAAGTGCTTCCAGCCCCTCCCAAAATGCTGTAATAAAAAAACATGTGTATTTTTAAATTATTTAATTACTTCATTAATGAGTTATTTAAGAAAAATGAATTTGAAATAGCAAATAAAAATAATTTATCAAATTTGAATTTATTTTTTATTTTTCTTCATTTTTTTCTTTACTTCTATTTTTCTCATACATTTTTCCTCAAATTTTTTAATAAATAAAAATAAAAAGGAAGTTCAAAAAAATAAATTATCATATTAAGAACATGCATAACTATACCAATCATCCAGAAAACTTCTACAAGTACAGTAACAATACAATTTAAAGCTACTTTACGAGTATTTATTAATGTTTTCAGAATTGGATCGGACAATGAACTGGAAAAATTTATCGATTCACGATTTACGAGATTGGTTGTTGCACCGCGGTCAAATCGGTGAGGTCCTAAACATATAATTTATATATATATATATATATATATATATATATATATATATATATATATATATTAAAAATCAATAATAATTATTTTTTATCTTTTATATTATTAAATTAAATCATGTATAAGTATAAATATACTAATATTTTAAATATTATTAAATACAATATGTATATGTAGACCCCTCAAGGGACTAAAGACTTTTTTTTTCCTCTTTTTTACCACTTTTTGTTTGCACTGGAAGAGCGGGGAGTGAGTTGCATCTTCATTTGGAGGAGTGGGGGACGGTTTCTGGAAGGGGAAGCTGCATAGGACACGTCACTAACTCACCATGGTGGTGGTTGGTGAGGGAGACATCTCTGAGCAAGAGATGATGGGTGGAACGGGAGTAGAGGCGGGCAGAAGGGGGTTTGGATTTATTTTGAAGGTGGGGGGGATATTCAGACAGGAGGAACGGGAGAAAGGAAGGTCGCGCTGTAGACTTTCAGGTAAGGTCCTCTGTTGATCCATGAAGATTATTTTGTGATTTGTTGTGGACATCCAGGGCCATAGATTTGTTTTAGTTGAATACGATTGCCTACATGTGATTGCTCTGTTTTTGTTTTCTCTAATTTTGTTGATCTTTCCCCTGTAAAAGGTTGGATCCCCACTTTGGTTTGATTTTGATTATGGTATTGAGAGTTTCCCGTTCTCCCCACTCTTGCATGGTCATGCGTGGCCACATTGAACTCATACCATGCTCACCACCTCAGCTATTCTAGTTCCCATCCAACCCATTACTCCATTGCCACGTTCCCATCCCTCATGCCTCCACCACCCTGAATTTCCCGGCGGCCACACAACAGCCGCCCAACAACCAAGGTTGAGTCGCTCGGTCCAAAAGATTCTAAGGTGGCAGTCTTCCTCGCTCCTGCAGCCACGCCGACATCACATTCAACGCTTCCCAGGTGGATCCGCCTGTACTGGTCCTCGACCCGTTCCTTTCATAAGCAGAGGATGCCCATTGGTCTAGGGGTGGCCTAAACTCTAAGCGCCGCGAGCTCCCAAAGCCGCATCGAAGGCAGCATCAAGAAGCTCCGAGCAGAGCGTGAAAGGGTCGTGAAGATGGCCGAGAGAGGTGCTGCTAGGTTCGCCTCCAAGTGTCACCATTAAAACGAATGATAGTGTTGGCGGAGAGCATCTGTCCCCCTCTCCGTTTTCTGTTTCACCTCCTCCAGCACCTGTGGCGGTAAGGCAACGGCGTTTGGTGGCGAAGACGACAAAGCTCTCCGCCACACCCATGTTTTTGTCCGCCTGCCCTCGCGGCTGCTCATGAGCAGCAGCTGCTACCCCATTCTTCCATTTCATCACAACCATCACCAACATGCAAGCCCTAGTCCTCACCGCTAGCCTGCTACCCATTGGCCTTCAACCTAGCATTTTAAAAAACGGGGGGATAGCATTCCTTGATCTTCATGGTAGACATTTTGAGCAGTAGGCTTTGTTGGTGGGCTCCCAAAGCATTAAGTTGTGGGCCTATGCTGCTTCATGTGGGCTTTAAGCCCCATCCTTTGAGTTTAGGATAGATTAGTGTAGGCTCCAATGGGCCAAGTTTTTTGCCCTCTTCAGTCCTTATTTCTTTAATGATGCAAATATAATTTTTATGAAGGTTGTATCCTTGAATAACCTTTCAAAATTCGTTTTTAAATTTAATTATACAAAATACCATTTTCGAAGCAATTTCCTAAAATTTGGTTTTAAATTCAGTTCATGAAACTTTGATTCCCTAAAATTCAATTTACCTAAACTTTGTTTTCTTAAAAATTCGATTTTCCAAGTTTCTATTCGTGAAATAATTTTCTCTCGAAAATTCAATTTACCTAAACTTCGTTTTCTTAAAAATTCGATTTTCCAAGTTTCTATTCGTGAAATAATTTTCTAAGGTTCTAATTTTAGGTCTAATTCTCCAAGATCCAAATTTTTAAATTTAATTCTCCAACAAAATTCCACAATTCCGAATTTAATCTTTTTTTTAATGTCACCTTCAAATAACTTTTCGCAACTCCATTTCCTTTCAAATCAAATCTTCAAAAATTTCATCCTCAAATAAATCTTCAAAATGCCCTTTTCTTAGACTTAATCCTCAATTTTCCACTTTCTAATAATTTTTCAATATTCCGACTCCTGAATTTAATTTCCAATTCCCACAATTCCAATTTTTCACACTTATTTATTTAATCATTATTATTTTCGTTATTATCAACATTATTTCATTTATTTATTTATTTCCTTTAAAAATTCCAATCATTAAAGTTCAATTCTTCAAAAATCTGACTTCCAAATTTAATTTTCAATCTCAAAAATTCTACTATTCACTTTCATTCGTTTAAATATTATTTTATTATTATTATTATTATTATTTCATATTTATTTATTTGTTTCTTTTAAAATTTCCAATCATTAAAGTTCAATTCTTCAAAAATCTGACTTCCAAATTTAATTTTCAATATAAAAAATTCCACTATTCACTTTCATTCGTTTAAATATTATTTTTGTTATTATTATTATTATTCCATATTTATTTATTTGTTTCTTTTAAAAATTTCAATCATTAAAGTTCAATTCTTCAAAAATCTGATTTCCAAATTTAATTTTCAATCTCAAAAATTCCACTATTCACTTTTGTTCGTTTAAATATTATTTTGGTCATTATTATTACAATCTCATTTATTCATTTATTCATTTCTTTTAAAAATTCCTATCATTAAAGTTCAACTCTTCAAAAATCTGACTTCGAAATCTAATTTTTAATCTAAAAAATTCTACTATTCACATTCATTTGTTTAATGATTACTTTCGTTATTACTATTATCCCATTCATTTATTTATTCACTTATTCATATGATAAAAAATCTCATCTCTAAATAATTTCTCAAATTTTCAATCTCTAAATTCAATCTCCGACCTCTAAAATTCTATTTTTCGCAATTATTTACCTAATCTTTATTATTTCGTCATTATTATTATTTCATGCATTTATTTATTCACTTTTCATTTATTTAAAATTTCATCTCTAAATAATCCTTCGAATTTCCAATCTCTAAATTCAATTTCCAATTTCTAAAATTCTACTTTTCACACTTATTTATCAAATCTTTACTAATTTCGTTATTCCATTCATTTACTTATTCACTTATCCATTCATTTAAAATCTCCTCTGTAAACAATTCTTCAAATTTCCAATCTCTAAATTCAATTTCCAATTTCCAAAATTCTCATCTTCGTAATTATTTATCTAATCATCATTATTTTCGTTATTCTATTCATTTATTTATTCATTGGTTCATTTATTTAAAATTTTATCCCTAAATAATTCTTTAAATTTCCAATCCCTAAGTTCAATTTCTAATTTCCGAAATCCTAACTTCCACAATTATTTATCCAATGATTATTATTTCATCATTATTATTATTCCATTCATTTATTTATACATTTGTTCATTTATTTAAAATTCTGTCTTTAAATAATTCTTTAAAATTCCGATTCCCAAATTTAGTTCTCTGAAATTCCAATTTTCCAATTTCCGAACTTAATTTTCAGTTTCCAATATTCCAATTCTCGCATTTATTCCGTTACTTATTTATTATTATCATTATTATTATTATCATTTTATTCATTTATTTCTAAAAATTCTACCTTCGAATGATTTCCAAGATTTTCAATTTTTTTATAATTTAATTTTCATAGTTTCTACATCTCAAATAATTTTCAATTTCGATTTCTTTCAAAATTTAATTTCCAAAGTCCCAACTTTCGTAATTTAATTTTTTTTTTTTAATCCCAAACTCTCAAATAATTTTCAAAATTCCAATTTCTTTCAAAATTTAATTTTTAAAATTCTCATTCTTACATTTAATTTCTAAAAACCGAATTTTCGAATAATCTCTAAGACTCCAATTTTCAAATAAATTTCAAAAATCCAGTTTTCCCTCGAACAATTTTAATTTCTATTTGGTAATACATGTGATATGTTTTATGCTCTTTATTATACACTGACCTCATTTTTATGATAGCGCATTGCTCGTTTGTGGCCTAAGTATGCATCCACTCCCATTCCGATCATTCTTTATGCATATTTTGATTCCCATATGTGCATGATCGATTTGGGTATCTATTGATTTTCTTATGGATTGTCACATCAACTTCATTTTATTAGTAGAGACCCGACTTTAGGGACTTAAAGGGGTGCTAGGGTCTTTACCGTACCTTCCCGATAAATAACTTGACCCCCGAGCCCTATCCGATTATTTACAGACCACCTTTTCCAAAATAATGAGTCACACTTAGAGTTTTCTTTCTTATTTTGTTTACCCTTTTAAAAATAAAACAGAAAATAAGTAGTCACTACGAGTCATTTTCTAATAAATAAAATCATTTTCAAAATAAAAATCGAGCTTGCCATCAAGTAAAAACGCATGAATTGAAATGCAGGGTCCACAGTATAGTATTTAAATGTAAATATATTGAAATTGAAGTAAAATTAAATTATTTAATTTTAACTAATTTTATAATTTTAAAAAATATTATTTTCTTTTATTTAATATTATTAATTTTTAAGAGAAGAATATCTTATTTTGTTTATTACGTTCAACATCGAAGTGCGTGCAGCCTGGTGGTTCTCTGACCTTTTTTGAGATTCATGTCCTGGTTTCGAGTCATGCGGGTGGATTTTATTTTATTGATTCTTGAGATCAATCCCACATCGGGTCTAAATAAGAAAGAGGAGGCCTTTATATTCATAACTCCTTCCATTACCTTTAGGAATCAGGGTCTTATTTATATTTCCAATTTTATCACATTAATTTTCTACTTTAAAAAATTACAAAAAAAAAATAAATTCTTTTATATATTTATTATTTTAATTTTTAATTTTTATAAATATTACAAGCATAAAGGTATTGCTAAATAACTAAAATAATAATGAAAAATAAGTTATCTAATATTTTATAAAATAGGATTTTAATTTTTAAATAAAAATTAATTTAATAAGATAAATTATAAATATAACTTTCAACAATTCTATGAAAGTCTAATACTAAAATTATGAAAGTAGTATTTAATTTTTACTTTCACAATGAATAATTTTTTATTTTTTAAAATAAATAAATATAGATGTATTAAAGGAATTTAGGATAATTTTGTAGAAAATTAGATAAATTTAGATTGATTACCCAATATTGGAATAGTTTTAATTAATTTAAAGTTTTTTACTTTCAAATATTATTACAATTTTAAGTTAGACTTTTAATAAGATATTTTTTTTTTAACAAATTTTAAATAATTAGTTTTAATTTTTAAAAATTCAAATAATATTTTCAATTAAATGTATTAGATCCCCTCTAAAAGTAGGGCATGCCATATTCCTGCGGAGTCCAAGTCATCCCTTCCACCTAGGTTTTCAATGGCCATGTGATTTTCTCCATCTTCTACTACAAGTAGGTGTTCCATGCTTCATGAAGACTTAAACCTAACACACGCACAAGAAACACAAAATATGATTTTTTTTCTTATTTATACTTGAAAATTATAAAAATATTCTTATAATGTTTAACTACTAACTTTCTTAAAAGTTTAAAAAATCGATAAAATAGATAGAATAAATAAAATTTGGATTTATATTTAATAAATAGGACAAGACATATAGAATGAATTTGAATTCATATTCAACAAATAAACATGATAGACAGAATTTGAATTCATATCCAATAAGAAAATAGTAGAAATGCAAATTGTAGTTAAACTTGAGATCTCTTGTCAAATCGAGTTCTAATACCCAATTGAACTACCAATTTTTCGAAAACTTTAAGCTTATAAGAATTGACCTCAATATGCTTCTTAATAATAATGAACCTTGATTCTTATCAAACTTCATTTTTTGTTAAAGGCGTGAAAAACCAAAAAATGCTTCTTAACAATAATGAACTTTGATTCTTATCAAACTTATTTTTTGTTAAAGGCATGAAAAACCAAAAAAGTGAAATAATAATAATAATAATAATAATGGTAGTTTTTGTTGATACAAAACGGGGAGAGAGAGGAAAAAAAATTTCAAACACCACTTTAACAATACTATATTAATTATCATGTAAAGGCACAAAATTATTACACAAAGTTTTTAACATTCATGTAAAGATAATTAAAACTGTAAATCAGTGCATTGGGATGTATATAGGTAGAATTGAAGACCCACAAGTACCTAACTTGTTCTTTTTTTTTCTTTTTTCTTTTTTTTTTGGGGGTGAAGATCACATGAATTCGTGTTCATGGTTTTCCAATTATCACGAAGGGGCATGAAGAGGTAGAAATTGATGCTCATATATGTGTGGTGTAAATAGTGGTATCTTCATAGTGCTAAATAAAAAAATTAAAAAAAAATCAAGAGATAAATATAAATAAAAAAAAATGATGTTTTGAGTAAAGATTTTGTTTCTAGAGAAATAGTTTGGTTTAAACCCTAAAAGAAATAAGAACAAGTGCTACAAAAGAAAATTTGGGTTTTGGATTATATTTTACCATCTTTGTTAGTTATTGTTCCTCCTTTATGCTTTGTTTTCTTCTTATATTTGACATTTTTGTGACAAAAAGTGAGCATATATATATATATATATATTCATCTTTTATTATTTGTCACACTATTTTTTTCATAGATTTGTTACGAAGCATGTGCATTTTTTTTTTTTATTGTTTTAAAAATTTGAAGCTCTCCATAACTAATTTCTAGGGTTTTCATCTATAAATAGATATATTTTATTAAAAATAGAGTAATTAGGAAAATCCTAAGCCATTCTCCATCATCTCTCAAAACCTTTCAAGAACCTTTTGAAAAATTCATCTTTGACTTTAATAAAGGTATGAGACTCGCATACTTTGATAAGGGTTTTGAGGAATCTAGTGGGAGTGTTGGTTAATATTTCTTTTCAAGATATGATCACGTGATTATTAATATTTCTTTTCCACACTACTTTTCATGGGTTGTGTTGTTTTAGTGTAAGTAGATCACGGGTTTCATGATTTAGATATTTTGCAGACATTGAATATCAACCTTTAGGATGCTTGGTTAGGTTGAGTGACAGGTAGAGCACTGGATGCTAGAACCCTATTGGAAATACTAGGAGATGCCTTTACTATCATTTCCTTCCCAGTAATTCCATAAATAAGGATCCCCCCATTGATGACCTGCGACTAACCCTCCTTACCCTTAGAGGAAACTATTGCAGTTATGACTGTGAAAGTTGACTAAGGTGTTCTCTGTGTGTCTCATTCTGATCCTCCCTATTGTTTATAATAAGGATCTCCCAATCCCACTAAGGCAACCATAACAATCATGGCCCTCCTCCTCTTGGCAAATTAATCAGAGTGCTAAACCCAATCAATTAGGGCCCTCCAAGCAATTATTTAACACCTAGATTTGCAAAGAACATCCTAAAAAATCCATCATCTAGACCATTCAAAGCTAAATTTCTAGGTCAAAGTTCTCCAATGCTTCTATTTTCCAGGAAGTAGATTCACCTTCTACTCATCCTTTTCATACTCATTTCAAAATGATGCTATATGCAGCTACACAAGTAACTCAACAAACAGGCTAAATGCAACAAAGAAACCGAACTCTGCTACACATGTAGGCAGAAATCATGCCTAATATATCATTCTTACTATAATTACAAACTGAGAAAAGATAGCCATAGATCATATACATGAACAACTTAATCAGTGACCCTGCTTGGTGCACAACCATCTTTCTTTCTTTTCTACTTTTTTTTTTTTTTTTTGACATGTGCTACAAGTTTTAAAAAGGGGAAAAAAAAAAAAGAACAACTATATAATACAGATTAAAATAAAGCCCTAAAAGTCATTCGAGTATTTTTGGCCATCGTTGTTCTTTCATGTTTGTTTTCTCAAGTATAGTTGGGGTTTGAGAAATTTGTAATAAGTCTGCTAAGGCACAAATGGAAGAGTACACAATCATACCTGAAATTAATTTGCAAAAATCCATAATTAACAGCCCCAAGCATTGGGTTCAACAGATATGAAATACAAGAGCAAGGACCAACAAAAGTTAACCTGAGCGTTTTCTGTCTTAAATTTCTGGATTTCTTCCTGGGCACATATGAGTCTACATATAACAAGCAAAAGTTTCAGAGATATCAGTATCAAATAATGGTGCAATATAAATATTTCTGGACATATATCATTAGTAATACCTCCACTGTAATTCAGCCACTTCATGGAGCAAGTCCTTTTCCCTCTCATGAGCAGCCTCAAGCTGCAATTAGAAAGTGAAAAATAAAAATGAATCATTGGAGCTGTTCTAGTTGGCTTATTAGGAGGCAAAAAAAAAAAAGAAAAGAGCTTAGTGTTAGGCTGCAAAAGGTTTGAAAAGGGAGCTAAATTGGTAAAACTGAAACAGAATTTTCTAATTTTCCGAGTAAGGCAGAAAGGAAGATGATTGCACTACACCATTGATTTGGGTGGTAATGAATTGGAAGTCCAGTTGTACAAAAGGATAAAACATCTTCCATTTGAGATTTTACCTTTCAGACTTTGTAAGAACATTTTTAATGTCTACTAGAAAGGTACAGAACACTCTGAAAGTTTATTGAATAGACTAACTAAAATATGCTAGAAGACTACTTGAAGTATAATGGTGCTCGGCAAGGTTATGGAAAAACCTACAAAAAAAACTTATCCTTGATTCTTCCATAGTGCCTTAAATGAGGTTATTTTATTTGACCAAGGTACCTTGCCTAAAGAGCTTGTAAAGCCATATGTAGCCTTCTAGTGCATTACAGTTTATATTCTCTCAACCTCTTCTCAAATTTTTCTTCTCATTTTTTTGTAGTGAATGAAATAATATTAGGAGACTCATAATAAGAAAGGGGTACATCCCAAATGCACAGGAAGTATACGGGGCACCCAGAGGCCAAAATGGAAGTAAAAAATAACGACATATGTCACATAAGTCCCAAAATAGTGTATTTGCAAGCAACATATGCTAGGAACTTATTGTGTCAGCAAATGTCATACAAAGAGCATGCCATTTTATTTTATTGGTTGCATAATTTGTTTGAGATAAACAAAAAAATATTGTAAAGTCCATATTTTACATACCATTGATTTCTCGGCCACACTTGTATACATTGGCATACACCCCCCATCAGCTGCACAGTTAGCTAAAGTGATTAAAAAAATTTCAGTTTTAAATCATCTATTTAGATATCCTAATATGTATAAGATAAATGTTAAGAAAGAAGTATCGTATGCATGTACCTATAAACTCACTAGAAGAGAGATGTCTCATGATTCCTAGGATAGTATCCTGTTGACAAGAATATGATAAATAAAAATTTTCACAAATAATTGAATTCAAAGAGGTTAAATATATGTGGCAAACCCATACCCTTTGAAGAATATTTGACTGCAAAACAGAATTCAACAACGAAAAAAGGAAATGACCCTGATGATTCGAAGGTGTAGCTTCGGATAGTGATGGTGATGGCAAAGGTGATGAAAGAGAAATTGTAGGAGGCTGATTAAGAACCTACATGATCAATAATATTTCCATAAGTGATTCAGTAGCATAACACAAGAAATGCATCTTTACTTCTAAAACAAACTTTGCAGAAAGCTATCAGCTAAGTAGATTAGAGCAATAGGTCTCCATTGTTCAAAGTCATAGACCTAATTATCTTCTTTCCCATCCAATAAACCTTTTCATGTATTATGAACCACTATATTGACTTCCTCAGTAAAAGGAAATGAAAAGAATCCCAAGACATAACAATTTAATAGATTAGGGGGTTGAAGCAAGCCATTGGGACCTGTACATATGGGAGGCTGAAAACCTAATTTCCCTTAGTCTTAGAAAATCTGTGTTGAAAATAAAACAAGGCAAAAAGATATGGATTTTCAAGGCATTAAAAAAGCAAGTACTAGATAGATATACACATGCTTACATGTGTGTGTACACAAATATCCACACAGAGCTCATCTATAGGCTTGCATAGACAGTAATCAAATGCCACAAGAAACTATGAATTTAGATATGAAATTCATCCAAAATAAACACTGTGAAAAGCATATTATTCACCAACATTCTCAAATCTTAGATATCTAAGGAAGAAAATACATAACATCATGATATAACTAGGGGTGAAAAAAAAGAAGAAGAAAGAACACTGCTATATCCCTTTATGCATCATGATTTGAGCATCTCGATATCAAAACTGATATTTAATATATATCCCATAAAGAATTGTTGAAATTTGGCCAAACATCCAAGGAAAAATTGGCAAATTACCTACTTGAGAAAATCATCTTCAATTCACTCATTTTCTATATTACATAGGTTTGGGTGTAGGTGTTGAGTGTGAGTATGCGTTTAGATGTCTAAACCTTTACATCCTAAATTTTTGGACATGCGGACTCGGTTGAAAAGATGATCTTGAATGGTACTTGGATACGACATAATAAATGGAAAAGGTTAATTGAAAGTTGATTATAAGCAAAAAGTTAATATATCCTTGAATAAGAACAAAATATCTGAAAAGAATCTCATACCCACATGTTGGCATATCGTGTCAATACAAATACATTGGGTGAAATCAAAGAGTTCAAATATCTCAAGCCAAAATTAATGAGAAAGAGAAGGGTGAAACTCTAAAATAAAGGAGAGAAAGGGGTGTAAGGTTAGGAAATAAATATAAGTATTATTGCTTTAAGGAATTTTACTTTTCTTCCTATTTTTATTTTGTTCCCTATTTCCCTTATTTTCTCCAATGATTTTGCTAGGATTTTATTTGAAACAATGCATTTAAAAACTCTAACAATCCTATAATCTATGTTAACTTTAATTGCATTTATTAGGGGCTATTATAATATTTCTACTACAATGAAATATTTTGATACCTCATTTTGTTGCATGTATTGCTTTTTTATCATCAACTCATACTTTTTAGACTAGTATAGTTGCATATATCATGTATTTGAGCAAATAATTATATTACAACAAACAATTTTAAGTTGAGTAAACAATTATTGTTAAAGCATAACAACATTTGTTGTCATGTGCTTTTTTAGTTCAAAAACAATAACCTAATTAAAATAAACATATCATGCAAAATGTAGTAAAGTAAAAACAAAATAATGTTTATATTCATAAACTAAAACATAATTTAAAAACTTCATTTATTTTTATGAATACCAAACTCGTTTATTCTTTGTGAAAATTTTTCATCAATTATGAAAATTATATTTCATGATACCAATATTGTTTAGATCAAGATAATATCTCACCGTCACCAAGTACCTTTAAACCATATTTTAGTATTAAATGTAATGAAATATTTTTTCAAGTATTGAATTCAATAAAATAAAGATTTTATCTCCACAGTAATATTTTGTATTTACTTTAAAGTCATATTTGTTATGGCACACATTATATAATCGAACAATGTCACTAATTTTATTTTATATATATTATTTTCTATAAAAAAAAACTAGTTTTACTTGTATTATTCATTGTTTTGTCCTTTTTGTCTAAATTTTATTACAAAAATTTCATATTTCGATGTACATTTTCATTATTTTTTATTTGTTATCAATATTTACATTGATATAGAAATTTGCACTAATATTTCCATAAAATTGGTCGATCAATATTTTCGTCCATATCAAAATTTTCATCATTAGATTTAACCCATACATATGACACTAGATATGGTGGATGTGATGGAAATTTTTTTCGTCTGAAAGTTTTTGTTAAATAAGGTGGGGAAAGTTTTGAATTTTCATTCCTAAAGATATTGAGATTACAACATGGATATATATGCATACAGCTCTACAAAATTATTCTAGAAAAATATCAAATCAATCTAACCATTCTTCTAGGAGAATTTACAACCTACATATTAACCTGCATATTTTCAAGCTATGTTTTACAACCTATTGTTTAGCCTACATATTTTCAAGATATTGAGAACTATCAATCTACATGTGTCCAACCTATATATCAGTCCATATAATTTCAACACTCCCCCTCAAGTTGGCTCAAAAATATTTTCCATTCTTAGCTTGCCTAGAATAGACTGAAATGTAGAACTTGACAACCCTTTTGTGAGAAAATTTGAAAGTTGACCATTTGAAGCAATATAGGGAATACAAATCAATCCGCTTTCTAATTTTTCCTTGATGAAATGTTGATTTATCTCCATGTGTTTAGTTCGGTCATAATGGATATGATTATGGGCAATGCTTATGGCTAATTTGTTGTCGCAATATAACTTTATATAACAGTCTAGTTTTGTTCCCAAATCAGAAAACATCATCCTCATCCTAAGTATATGACATATACCTTGAGTCATTGATCTGAATTTGGCTTCTACACTTGATTTGGCCAACAAACACTCTCTAATTTTTCCTTGATGAAATGTTGATTTATCTCCATGTGTTTACTCCGGTCATAAAGGATCGGATTATGGGCAATGCTTATGGCTAACTTCTTGTCGCAATATAACTTTATAAGACCTTGTAGTTTCATTCCTAAATCAGAGAACATCATCCTTATCCTAAGTAGTTGACATATACCTTGAGTCATTGATCTGAATTTGTCTTCTGTACTTGATTTGGCCACCAATGTTTGTTTCTTGCTTCCTCATGTGACAAGACTGCCTCCAATGAGCATTTAACACCCACTAATGTATCTTCAGTCAATGAAAAAACCTGCCTAATCAGCATTAGTATAGGCTTCCACATCGCTCTTCTCACTTTTTCTAAATAAAATTCCTTTCCCATGTGCTAACTTTAAGTATCTAAGAATCCAGTAGGCTGCTTCCATATGCTTCTCTTGTGGTGCATGCATTAATTGACTAATCACACTAACTGCATAAGCTATATTAAGACAAGTATGAGAAAGATAGATAAGTCCTCCAACAAGCCTTTGGTATCTTTATTGGTCAGCTTTGGGTTCTTCTAAGAAATCTCCTAATTTGTGATTCAGCTCAATAATGCTATCTATTGGTTTACTCCCAAACATCCTCATTCTCAAGTAGATCAAGAGTGTATTTGCATTGGGACCAAAAAATGCCCATTCTTGAATATGCCACCTCTATTCAAAAGAAATATTTGAGTCTTCCCAAATCCTTGATCTCAAATTCACTAGCCAAATATAGTCTTAAATTTCCAGTTTCATCTTGGTCATTTCTTGTCACTATTATATCCTCTACATAGATAATTAGATCAACTACTTTATTTGAAAGCCTCTATTTAATAAAAGTGTATGGTCACCTTAATCTATATCCAAACCTCACCATGGAACTTTAGGTGATTGTTTAAAGTCATATAATGGCCTTTTTGAGTTAGCATGCCTTCTCATCCAAATCTTTGTGCAAAAAGGCATTTTTACATCAACTTGCTACAAAGTCCAATTTAGATTAGTAGCAAGAGAAATTAAAATTCTAATGCTATTCATTTTAGCCATCTAGGCAAAAGTTTCTTTGTAGTCTATCTTATAAGTTTGAGTGAACCAAGTCACCAACCTAGCTTTATATCTTTCCAAAGACCTATCAGCTTTATGTTTGATTGTGAAGATCCATTTATCACTCACAAGCTTCTTCCGTTTAGGCAAATTTGCAATCTCCAAACTCCAAGTTCCATTCTTCTTTTATGACTCTCATTTCTTCCAACATAACTACTTTCTAATTTGGATTACTAGGGGCCTCTTTCACACTTCTAGGAATTTCTATGATGGACAATTGCAATACAAAGAATTAAAAATTAGGAGATAATTCATGATTGGACAAAAAATTGGATATGGGGTACTAAATCCATGTTCTTTTTCCCTTCCTAAGTGCAATAGGAAGAAGCAAATTGTCATTCGAAGCACTTGAGTGAACTAAAGTAGGATCACCATTACTTGCTTCCCATTCCAATGGTTTAGCATGGATGGTGACAAAAACCATTTTTGTAGGAGGATGATAATATTTATATCCTTTTTGTGTAGATGAGTAGCCAAGGAAAACATGCTTAAGAGCTTTAGGATCAAGTTTAATTTGGTGTTGGCTATGGATATAAATAAAAGAGACACATCTGAACACTTTGGCCATGTTTGATTGGCTAGATGTAGCATGGCATAAGATAAGCGAAGGGATAACATATCCTATCATATGATTAGTTGGTGACCAGATAGGATAAGTTATCCTACCACTTATCCTCTCCTAAGTTCAACCAAACATGGAATATGATAACTGGTGGGATACAAGGTTTGAAATTTCAAGATTTTGGTGAAATATTGTCAATATTTCCTATATCGGCATGGGTTGACACGATATCCACCATCGCAATCTCGAATGAGAGATTTTTCACTTTTTTTTTTTTAGAAGTATCGCCGATATTTTGAAATTTATCGGTTTTTTTGCTGAATTTTTTGGGATTTTCCTAATATTTTCAACCAATCAACAGGATCAAAGGGCACTCCTCTTGTTGATTAACATGGTCAAACCTAAAAATTGATTTTTAACTTTTCAAGAAGAGGATTTTGGGCAACCACTAGGGCAAATCTACCCTTGATTATATATATGCACAAACATTAAGATATTAACGTCCATCATAAAACCAAAACACTAAAAGAATATTTTAATAAATTAATTAATTCTAATTATTTTATTTTAAATTTCACTTAATTGATTACCAAAAATATAAAAACCATCATTATAATTTTCTTAATAAGTTTTTTTTTTTAATATCATTTATATGATAATTAAATATAAAAATAAATAAATATTAAAAAAAAAATCATACATGTATCATCATTTATTTTACATTATTGAATACATTTGATTAAATAAATTATAGCTTTAATATTAAATATATTTTCAAGTTAGACACATTATTATTCAATGTCATAATATTTTTTTTTTTTTTTTTGATAAGTATTATTCAATGTCATAATATTGTTGTTGAATAATATTTAATGTAACTTGATAATGAATGTACACTTACAAAATTCATAGTTTTTATGATAAATTATATCATACATATATCAATTTCTTCAATAAAATAATTTCAAAATGTCTGTTCTTACTTCTTTTACCCTTTTTTAGATTTTTTTCTTCTAACATTTCCATGAGTTTTGATCACTTTTGTCTTATTAATATTTTGTGTCAAAATATCCACCAATATTTCCCGATATATTTTGAAATATTCGTAAAATCAAGTTACTGATATATCCATCAAAACCAATATTTTCATCCTAAGTGGGATATATTATTCACTCCTTGTTTTGTATCTCTACTACATAGGATATGTTATCCTAAACTAAGATGTAGGATATACATATCCTATCTTATCTTATCCTACAAACCAAACGAAGCTTTTAGGAATATGGTTCCTAAAGATTTTAAATGATGGGAGAAAAAGACTTAAATATTCTAGTGGAATTTGAAAACTGAAAACTAAAGGGTAACCTATTAATTAAATGAGTGGCTATCAAAAGCTTCCTCCCAATATGTCGTTGACACTCTCATTTAGAAAAGTAAAGTCCTAGAAACCCCAAAAAATGTCAATTTTTCCTCTCAACAACCTCATTTTATATCAATACATAAAGACTATTGAATGACCCCCTCTTTTTGGCAATTAGAAACCAACTTATTATTGAAATATTCCATTCCATTATTTGAACAAAGAATATGGACTTTTGTTCCAAATTTATTATAAATCATCTTGTGAAAAATGGGCCTCATATTTGTGCACCAAAGAGCTTTCAATTAGTGATCAAAAAGTAGTTCGATAATGTTTAGCCATTTCACAAGCTTCACCATGAAAGGACAATTTATTGAAATCAAAAGAGGGAAACACCTTTTTATGGTAAAGAATAAAGGATGACCTAGCCTTTTGTGCAAAAGAAAGATATTTGATTTGTTCAACAAACAACCCTTGCTTGAGCTATTGCCATTCCCACCATTGTTTTCAAGGTAGTAAAGCTCACCAATTTTCCTTAGCATGCCCAATCATAAATGGAAGTATGTATACCATACAAGACAAAGCCACATTAGAAATTATAGAACGCATTCGGGTCAAGACTATAACACGCTTATCTGAATTCCCCTAACTCAACACGCTCACTTGCCTTTTGATATACTTGATTGGAACTCTACTTCTTTAGCACTTTATTCCTAGCTAACGACTTTTGAGTGAATCAATGCTTAATACAAGCAGGAATCTCTCTCCGATATGCCCAATAGTCCCGAAACTTCACTTTCTAAAGTCGACACAGCAACATGAGCCAACTAAGCCTTTGATCTTCATTTGAGTCAATAAAATACTTGAAAAAAGGTGCAAACCGACTCCATGTTTCAATTTCTGCTATTAGTGGATTATAGGTCAATTTAGATCTTTCATAAGCTTTGTTCTTGAAATCAGATTACATGTCAATTCAAGGACATGTAGGGCAAATTTTAAGGATATGGTTCTAGGCTGTTGGAAAATAAGAAATCTTCTCATTTACACTTTGAAAAATTAGTACAAGAGTATATATAACTTTCAAACTTGTACAATAAATGGAAACATAATACGACAGCTAACCTACTCCTAAAATTCTTCCTATAAACCCTTTAAATTACAACTTCCCAAATTTACATAGTCAACTAATTTAAATTGCACAGAATATGTACAAAATCAAGAATAAATCAAATAAACTCCATGAAACCAGGATTAATTATTGGATTCCAACACTCCCCCTCAAGCTAGTTCAAAGATTTCTTTCATTCCCAGCTTACAAACCATAGAGTTGAATGTAGAATTTTAAACTCCCTTTGTGAAAACATCAACTAGTTGTAGTTTGGATCCGACAAATGGAGTGCAAATCAATCCACTATCAATCTTTTCTTTAATGAAATATCTATCAATCTCAACATGTTTAGTCTTGTCATGTTGTACTAAGTTGTGAGTAATACTGATTACAGCCTTGTTGTCACAATATAGTCTCATGGAATTCTCAAGATTCACTTGTAGTTCCCTTAATAGACCCTTTAGCCACATAAGTTTACAAATGCCAAGGGTCATGGCTCAAAATTCAGCTTCAGCACTAGATCAAGCAACTACTTGTTGTTTTTTGCTTCTCCAAGTAACCAAGTTGCCTCCCATAAAAGTACAATACCTTGAAATAGATCTCCTATCAGTAATAGAATCTACCCAATCTAATTTTTTGTAAGCCTCAACTCTAAGCTGATTATTCTTTGAGAACAATAAACCTTTTCCTGGAGTTAACTTTAGGTACCTAAGGATTGGGTGCATAAATTGACTTACCATGCTGACAGCATATGCTATATTTGGTCTCGTGTGGAACAAATCAGTTAATCTCCCAACAAGTCATTGATATCTCCCTTTGTCAATTGGTATTCCTTCGATGATAACACCTAATTCATGATTTTGATCAATAGATGTACCCATAAGTTTGCATCCTAGCATCCTAATTTCATTTCGCAAATCAAGGATTTACTTCCTTTGAGTATCATAAATTCCCATTTTTGATCTCACCACCTCAATGCCAAGAACATATCTTAAATTTCTAAGATCTTTAATTTTGAATTCTTTTTCTAACTTTCCCTTGAGATTTTGCATCTCTTCTATATCATCTCTAATGACAATTATGTCATCCACGTAAACAATGAGTGCAATAATCTGCATTTTTGGTAATTGTTTGATGAAAAGGGTATGATCTCCGTAGCTTTGGTGATAGCCGAATTTGAGAAGAGACTTAGCAAATCTCTCAAAGCATGCTCAAGAAGACTACTTCATACCATACAATGATTTCTTCAATCTACAAACCTTTTTATTGCGAAATTTTCCTTCAGAATCAGCTTCCAATAGGTCTTTCGTGTATGTCAAGGTCTGTTGTGAAAATCAAACCACCTTGTCTCCTTTTCCTTCAATCTCCTTCCTTCTTGCTTCTCAGCTGCAGAAAAGTTATTGGATTGGGGAATTGCAACAGCAGAATTATCCACAGATGTTTTTTCTTATATCACAATTCAACAACTCTCTTCTGCACATACATAGGAAAACACCTATTTCAATGAGGGGAAAGGTTCTTTGCCTAGAACTTGAACCCTTACTCTAGTTCAGGATTTAAACTAGCCAAGAAGACAAAAATCCTGCCTTCTTCAATCATCTTCTGCAGCTGAATAGCATCGAAAATGGATCTTTAGCCATTGAAAGGAAGAGAAGTGGTTTCCTGATTTCTGGTTGCATAAAGTGAAGCAGCCAAGACATGATCATGAAATTTTCATCTTCCCATGTCTCAAACTTAGGATCACCATCATCAGGAATGAGAATTTTCCCTAACAAATAGCCTATCTTCCTTTTCCTTTTGATGAATAACTTGACAGATTGTGCCCATTCAAGAAATTTTGACCATTGAGTTGCAGGTTATGATTTGGGAACTAGGGTTTTCAATAGGAAAAGTAAGGGGTAGTGTTTACTGGTTAGGTATTTGTTGAGGTCGTGACCGTGGTTTGGGAACAAGATGAATCAGGCATGATTCTCATTATTATGGACAAGTGATGAACAACAAGAAGGGTTAGGGAAAGGAAAGTTTGGAGATTAATGCCAAAGGTTGGTGAAGAAAAAAAATTGGGTAGCAAGAACTAGAAATCTAGGAAAGATACTAGGAAATTGAGACCAAGCAAAGACAAGAAAAGAAAGTCTTCACAATGAATGAAAAGCAAGAGGGCAATAAAGGCCACCAGATTCTAGGAAAGAAAAGACTAGAGAACTCTAAGCCTACTCTAATACCATGTGGAGAAATTTGAATTTCATTCAAATATTGATATTACAACAAGGATATACATACAAATCTATGAAATTATTCTAGGAAACTATCAAATCAATCTAGCCACTAATCTAGGAGAATTTACAACCTACATATTAGCTTGTATATTTTCAACATGTTGAGAACTATCAATGTGCATATTTACGGTTCAGATTTCAACCAACATATTTTCAACATGTGGAAAACCATCAATCTGCATATTTACAGCCTACATATCAACATTTATATTCTCAATATAAGCTTTATTACCTATGAGGTCAAATAACCAATCTTGAAAATAAATAAAAAATAAAAAATAAAAAATAAATAAATAAATTATTCTAGAGAATGTAAGGAGTATTATAGATACTTCTATGAAGCATAACTAAGTGGTTGAAGGTTAAAATTATTAAGGAAGTACAAACCTTACAATGTAATCAATGCTTTATCAGTAATATAATAAGCAAAACCAAAGTTCTGTTATCATAGAGTTTTTCCAAATTTATCTTTAAGGAAAAGAGCATCTCAAGCATTGAAAGATTGGGATTGAGGACTACCCATTTTCTTTTAGAATCTTCTAGTCCCCCAATCACTCATTTCAAGTGGAAAAGCAATCTGTCATCAACTTTCTACAGTCTAACTAGTTTACCTCGTTTTGGTATCAGAGCAGGCTCTTTCCTCATAGTTCTAATTCTGTGGAAAAGCACCAATCTTTGGAGGCAATGGTTAACAGAACAGGAAGTGGACATTGAGGACATAGGAGTGGTAATTACTTTACTCTTTAGATGTTTCATGAACTGCAGCAGCAAATCCAACACCTAAGAGCTGCATTTGAACAAAGTGGTAATCATAGAAATAGTGGTAATCATGGACTTGATCCTCTAAGGGGAGAGGAAGAGACACTTCATCAATTATCCAAAAGAGAAAGTGAACTCTCCTGATGACAGAACACCTGATATAAGGAGACTAGTTCAGTAAAATAGGTAATTTCAATGATGGGAAGATCAGTTTTTATAGGCTCTACAAATAGAAGATGAAGTGCAAGTTCAAGTTTCAGAATTTGATGGTAGAATGGAACCAGAAGTGCTAGAGGAAAGTTAAGCTCAACTTCCACTTGGTGGAAATGTGATCATAATGACGAGATTAGAAGAAAAGGAAAAATCAAAAGTTAGGGCAAGATGAAGGATAAGCTAAAAACACAATTTTCAACTTTAGATAATGAACAAACATTGTTTCTAAAATTGCAGAATTGGTTGCAACGTCACAAGACTGTAAAGGAGAGAGAGCTTCTAACCTATTCCCATTTAACACTAGTTATAGCCTTGCCATCTTCAAATTAACTTATACAGTTATACATTTAACAAGTACAACATTCCATGCCATTCACCTAGCAATCCGATAACTCAAGTATAATAGGTAATTGGTACTTCAGCACGAATGTGCTGACCTCAAAACTACCAACCTGAAAGCTGTGACTCTTTTGTAGCATTGGAGATGAAACCACCTAAAGGAGAACAAAAAGAAAAGTAAACTTATATTTATTTAAAGCTAAAAAAGGAACACTTACACCACAAAAACAAGAGAAAACCATCTTGGACAAAATCATAAATTCACCTTTTCTAAGTCAACATTCTCAGATGTGACCTTGAAACGTCCTCTTTGCTGAACAACTGGCATCTTTGCTCTCTCGTCAGGTTCATCACTGTTTGCTGTCACAATAATATTTTAGTTAAAAGGGAAAGTAGGATAGCCCACACATCAACTAAATCAAAAGTTTGGCATGAATATAATGGTCAATAGAAACCATGAGCTGATGAAAATCATGGCACATGCCTGATGATTTGGATGTCCTAGAAATTATTTCAGAAGGTGCCTCGTCTACTACTGTCACAACTGTTGTTCCATTACAACTTGACATCTTCCGAAGCTGATTTTGCAAGTTACCACTGAAAATCCCAAAGTACTTCATGAGAAGTTTTGAAAGAAGATATTGCAAGAAATGTTAAATACAATAACAAGGTATCGATAAATCTCAAATATGGTAACAGGATGCAATGATATAATAACTGTACACATACAAGAGATTGATGTATGGACAGATATTTCATCACTCACTAACAAATGCATATCATTTTTAGCAAAAATATTGAAAGTACATCCAGCTCATCACATGTGCCAATATGCAGAACATGATGCAAAATCATGGTTACCAAAGTGCCTAAGCCAGGTTAGGAAATGACCACATCAGTAACCCAAATGGTTGCCTAAGAAAACTGTGTCACAAATTTCTTTTCTAAATCAATCATTACATATACATACGAAGCTCTGTGTGTAACATAAAACATTGAATAAATTTTGATATTTCATAAAAAATCTGGAAAGACTATTTCCTTCCTGAGGTTTGGCCTTGTAATCTGCCTGGGAAGCAAACTTGACAGGAGATAGATACAGGTGATGGAGGGGTCCCATGCTTCAATTATCCCAGATAAAGGATTACTCTTGGGACCTCCTTAGACCAGCTGTAGAGCTGTAGCTAATCCATTGCTTGTATTAAATAATATACATACATATAGAAGAATAGGCCAAGAAATCAGCAATTAATTTTTCTTCATATGTATCTGAATTCTCCTACCATATTTTCCCTTTCTTGTAAAATCTGACCCATGATTCTTGTACCAAGAATATGGGTAAATTCCACATAGGACCCTTACAATCAGATTGCTTGATTTTAAGGATTTTTTTTTATATAGATAGCCTAATTTAAGGGATCTCATCAATCATTATTTGTATATATGTATTGTAAATCATATGTAAAGATATACGGGAGATTATTTTTCATCATGGTATCAAAGCAAGAAGTTTGACTCTACTGAGATCCTTAGAGCCTTCATTGCTTAGCCACATACAACCTTCATCGTTGTAGCTTGTTCCCTCTTTTTAACCAACCTTTATCCTTAGTACCCATTATAATTCCCTCAAGGTCATCTCTTGTTTACTCCAAGAAAAAAAAAATACTAGAAACCTTGTTGTCTTTTCCCTAAAATGTCTGAAACTAGTGAAAATACACCACCCTCTCAAACAACCCTACCCTTTAATCCCTCCTCTACACTCTAAACCTTACCATCTTTATCTATCCATCATAATGACAGCCCTAAACTCCAAATCACCACTCAAAAACCACAAAACCTAGGAAATTGATATCTCACAGATCCCATGACATTGTCTTTGAGTTCATAATTGGAAAATTTCATTGTCTATCCATCTGATTCATCACAGTATCTCACATTTTCAAAATCCAACAAACCCAAAAACCACAGAGAGAATCATCATTTTATAGAAAACTACACATATATTCTGTTAGATAAATGGAAAATTTCAAAGGAACAAAGGATGATAACTCCTTCAGAAATGAAAATGTACATGAATACAAGAAGACAAATACAAAAGTTCCTCCAGCATGAAGCTTTCAGTTTACCAACCCTAAGTAAACAGATCACAAAAGCTAATATGAGTTTGGGAACCACATAGTATGAAGCCTTATAAGGAATGTGCTAGTAGTTGACATTTTAGCCTAATTTGCAGCACAAAGGAGTGATTTCCATTTCTAATATTTTTCTTAAGTTTCCATTCCATATGATAGCTTCCTCTCTGAATGGAAAATTTTTATTTTCATCAGATATCCAAAACCTACACAATTCTTTAAAGGTAACCTCAACATGGAGAAGGTAAAGCATACACAGATTCATCAAGAAGACAGATATCAACTAAGGCTTTGTAAAATTTATGACACTCCACTAACCAGCACAAGTTAACCGTAGCTCAGGAGACTGAAATATCAAATATTTGAAATGCACATGCTACCAAGAAATATCATGGACAAGAGGGTAGCCAAAAAGCATTACAAAAACAACTGTTTCAACTACAAAATATCAGTAGAATGATCTTTACTAACTGAAAAAAGAAAACATGCCAGAATTAAGACAATGTATTTTAAAAATCAAACCTTTCTCCTTTCACAGGACAATTGACTTCTAGTGAACTGGTGCTGTCAGATGAACTCCCAACCTTCTGAGATTGAACAGCCATATCCAATAATTTTTCACTAATTTCTGGATCAGGTTTTTCAGCCAAATTATTTTCAATTTGATCATCATGACGAGGAGAAGAACCCTGTGAAATATGGTGTTCATGGCTTGAACTGGCAATGCTCGATTCGTCATCAGATTTATAAGATTGAACTCTGGAAAATAAAAAATAAAATAAACTAAAATAATAACAGAAACATGATGAGAGATTGATTTACTTAATAAATCCTTGTCCCAGCTAAAGTAGCAATTAGATTAAATGAACATTGATATTAGTACAAGCACAAGCACTGCAATTACATATTCTGAAATCTTTACATAAGTAGACTAATACTAAACATAGAACAGACATGACAGCTTAAGATCAGAGGAAATGGTAGAAAACCCATTTCAGAGAATATACCTGATATTATTAATGGCTGAGTCAACTGATGGAAGAGGAATTGGCAGATTCTGCATCAAATCACTACCTTCCTGCAATATATCATATCATTAGAGGCTACAGAAGACCCCAGCTCTCTTCCCATAGAAGAACCACAACAAGAAGAGTACTAACAAACGAACCTCTGCAACTTGTGAAAGATGACCCATAGAAGATTGTTTCTCATGCACATCAAGCCCAGACAAAGAATTCGAGCTCCCTCCTAAATCAGACCCAGAATCCTCGACATCTGGGATCTAGAAGAAAGAGAACATATTTAAATGCATAATACCTCAAACTTTCAGAAATTAGTGTCAAAAGCAAAACAGGATGAGTGTCACTATACCAGGGAAGCCTGAGCCTTTACATCTTCAAGATTGAAATTCCAACCACTAATCCCCCGTTTATATTCATTCTACAAACAATAACAGGTCAAACAGTGAATGATAACATAAATACAACCTACCAGTAAAAAATAAACAATATCCTGTTATACTGTGAAAAAAGGAATCCTATCACAGAAAGCAAATCCATCTAATTAGGACAAAGAAAGGTGGAGAACAAGTAAGATAGATCAAAATCATTCAAACCACTAATCTTGATCCATTGGCTGAAGAAAAAATGCACTCATGGCAAACATTAACGTCACACTAATAAAACATATGAATCTTAAAACAAATATTTTTAAACATGAGAACAACTTAGCACATGACTCATGGCAAGGATTGCTTTCTTGGTTGGGATCATGCAGATGGCTAAAAGGAACATTATCAATATTATGCTTAAGTTCCCATGTGTATGGGGAGAACAATGGGGGAAAGTATATGTGGCATTCGACCATTTTAGGCACAACCCTAGATGTTATGGTTGGCAAGGATACTAAATTTCTCAAAGATAACAAGAGGCTCAATAGCATCATGATGGTATTCTTTACCCTATTTTAGGTCATTGTCACAAAAAATAAATAAATAAAAAGTATTTGTAGGTGCTCATCTCAGCACCTTGGTAGTTTGGAAGTTAAATTGTGCTTCTCAATAGAGGAAATTTGGTACTTGTTTGCAATAAGCAACTTCACCCATGGGATGTGTTAGATAGTGTACAGTTATTTCAATTATTTACTTTTCCTTTTCTTTCCTTATTGTATTGTGGGTCCCACTAACATGTATATATACACCCAAGTCCAATGTGTATTATTAACAATTTTTAATAACAAAAATCAGGGACTCTCCCTTTTCTCTCTTTTCATATGGTATTAGAGCCTAGGGAGAAAAAAAAACCTAATTATTTCTGGTTTATCCATGACTCAATTCTGGGAAACCTTTCAGTGACCGTGTTTCATTCCGATCATCTTTCCCATCTCCTAAAGCTTTCCGATCAACTGTATCGCCGTCAGAAAACCCTCACCGCCGACGACTTTTCCGGCGAAGTCCTTTTCCGACACCAACCATACCATCAGGTGCGCACGGAGGAGATCTTCAAGTTTTGTCAAAGCATCGGAGGGAGAATCTCAGTCACGCGCCGGCCACGCACGTTTCTTCTCCAACGGCCTGAACCTCACGCACCGGCGCGTGAGGGCGCGTGGAGCACTTTTCGGCAACGCGCTTCCACCTCCAGCCTCGCTTGACGCCGTCTAGCCACTCTCCATCTGTGTTTGTGCCATCCGAGCCCTGCAAGTGCCTTTTTTTGGGTTTTTTTGTCTCCGTCGACCCTCTAAACAGCCTTTCTGGCAACCTCCGGTGACTTCCTCTGCACCCCGAGCCCTGCACGTGTCTTAGGAAGTGTTCTTCTACCCTTCCAGTAGTGCCACATTTGTTTTTCTTTACTATTTGGTCTCTCACAGCCGCGGATCCTTGGTTTTTCTTCTTTCAGCCGCGATCTGAAGGCGTATTAGGGATCTCTTCGATCCAAACATATTTCATTCTCCAGATAAGTAGATATGGTTACTAAAAGTTCCATTTTTTCCTCTGTTATATCTGGATCTCCTATGATTACTTCGGAGAAATTGGTTGACAGTGAAAATTATTTATCCTGGTCTGCCTCTGTGGAGCTTTAGTTTATGGGTCAAGGTTATGAGGATCACCTTGTTACGCAGGAGGTGGATATCCCTAAGGTTGACCAAATACAATGGAGGAAGATAGATGCACAGTTATGTAATGTGTTATGGCAATCAGTTGATCCTAAGATTCTGCTTCATCTTCGGGCCTACAAAACATGCTTTAAATTTTAGAATCAGGCGAAAGGGCTATACAAGAATGATATCCAACGTCTTTATAAGGTGGCTTCTTCTATTGTCAATGTCAGATAACAAGACATGGATTTATCTACTTATATTGGCCAAATTGCCTCTCTTAAGAAGGAATTCTTGACCATAATGCCTCTTACTACTGATGTTGGGGATCAACGAACACAAATTGACAAGTTCTTCATGGTTTTTACGCTTATTGGCCTTTGTCCAGATCTTGAGACCGTTCGCGATTAGATTCTTGGCAGTTCCTCCGTTCCATCCTTGGATGATGTGTTTGCTCGCCTCCTCCGTATCTCCTCCACTCAGACTTTGCCATCTGATAACACTTCAGATTCTTCTGTGTTAGTTTCTCAAACTAACTCTCGAGGAGGACGCAGTAGTAACCGAGGTAGAGGCCAACATCCTCATTGCACCTATTGCAATAAGCTTGGCCACACTCGTGATCCGTGTTATCAGTTACATGGGCGGCCTCCCCGCACTACCCACATAGCCCAGTCATCTGATCCTCAACCGCCTCAGCCTCCAAGCTCTTCCACATCTCAGGATATTTCCCTCACTGACAGTGAGTATGATGACTATCTTTGCTATCAGGCCACCAAGTCAGCTTTTGTTGCTTCTGTTGCCCAGACTGGTAATGTTTCTGCTTATCTTACCCACACATCTTCTCTTGAACCTTGGATTCTAGATTCTGGCGCTTCTGATCACATATCTGGTAATAAGGATATTTTCTCTTCTATTACTACTACCTCTGCCTTACCTACTGTTACCTTAGCTAATGGTTCTCAAACTGTGGCTAAAGGCATTGGTTTGACACATCCTCTCCTATATGGCTTGAAACAATCTCCTCGAGCATGGTTTAGCCGTTTTAGTTCTGTTGTTCAGGAGTTTGGCATGTTTCGCAGTACAGTAGACCATTCCGTTTTCTATCATCATAACTCTTTAGGGCAGTGTATTTATCTGGTAGTTTATGTGGACGATATCGTCATTATAGGCAGTGATCAGAATGGTATTCAGAAACTAAAGCAACACCTTTTCACCCACTTTCAAAGTAAAGACTTGGGGAAACTCAAGTATTTCTTAGGGATTGAGATAGCTCAATTCAGTTCCGATGTGGTTCTTTCCAAAGGAAGTATGCTTTAGACATCTTGGAAGAAACCGATATGTTAGACTGTAAACCGGTACACTCCTATGGATCCAAATGTCAAACTTATACCAGGACAGGGGGAGCCTTTAGGAGATCCTGGGAGATATCGGCGACTTGTAGGTAAACTGAACTACCTCACCATTACTCGTCCAGACATTTCTTTTCCTATAAATGTTGTTAGTCAATTCCTACAGTCACCATGTGATAGCCATTGGGATGTTGTAATCCGTATTCTTCGATATATCAAAAGCACATCAGGCCAAGGTGTGTTGTACGAGAACAGAGGTCATACCCAGGTTGTTGGTTACACAGATGCAGATTGGGTTGACTCACCCACAAATAGACGTTCCATTTCCGGGTATTGTGTTTTTATTAGAGGTAACCTAATATCCTAGAAGAGTAAGAAACAAGATGTAGTGGCCAGATCTAGTCCTGAAGCCGAGTATCGAGCTATGGCTCTGGCAACATGTGAACTCATATGGCTGAAACATCTTCTTCGAGAGTTGAGATTTTGAAAGGATGAACAGATGAAGCTCATCTATGACAACCAAGCCGCTTTGCATATTGCATCCAATCCAATCTTCCATGAAAGGACCCAACACATTGAAGTTGACTGTCACTTCATTAGAGAGAAGATCGCATCAGGATGTGTGGCGACTGGTTTTGTCAATTCAAATGATCAACTAGCAGATATTTTTACTAAATCTCTCAGAGGTCCTAGAATTAAATACATTTGTAACAAGCTTGGAGCATATAACATATATGCTCCAGTTTGAGGGGGAGTGTTAGATAGTGTACAGTTATTTTAGTTATTTACTTTTCCTTTTCTTTCCTTATTGTATTGTGGGTCCCACTAACATGTATATATATACCCAAGTCCAATGTGTATTATTAACAGTTTTTAATAACAAAAATTAGGGATTCTCCCTTTTCTCTCTTTTCACAGGATGCATTAAGATAAATTTTGTTTGATGTTGTTTAGAGAAACTTGTGCCAAAAAGTATTAGATGTTTGTTTAGAGACCATAACCGTAGGATCTTAGAGTTTCATTAAAGCATGCTAGCTCAAATTTGACCATTGAACTGACCTTAGCATTATTAAAGGGCTACCAAGGAAAGCTAGGATGAATATTAGGAACCTTACTATGAAGAAGACCAAGCAACTGTGTGATCCTAAGCATCTGAAGGTAGGAGATGACCTTGGATGCACGACCAATAGATAAGGTAGATCTTTGGTGCCTTAAGTGGTTTAGGGTGTTTCTCTATGTAGAAGTTAAGGCTGAGTGGATAAAGAAGCAAATACGTTAGCAAGAGAGGTGTTTGCTCTTCTCTGAATTTTATAAGGGACTTTCTTCCATGAGGTTCTCAGTTTGACCTTTATTTTAAGGATTACTTACTAGAGAAAATTCACTTTTATGTTTGCCTTTTGGATTGGATTCTTTAGCAAGTTTTTATTTTTATTCATCCTAAGGATTTGTCACCTTATCTTATGTTTATGAACTTTAACAGTTCATTTAAGGAAGGACCTATAATCTCCATTTGAAGCTTGGTTAGGTAAGTAGGGATAGAACAAAAAAGAGGTTGAAATGTTTTGAGATCTATGAGGATGTATTGATAGAGCCAGCTAATGTTCAAGGCTATAATCCAAAGAAAAAGAAAGGTGTTTTAGGCTAGTGGATGGCCCAATATGGGTTAGAGAATAGTTTCTTTGGAGATCAACCCCGATTAGGAAGGTAGTCATCTTTTATTATAAAAAAAATTCACAAAATAAGCGAAAAACATCTCCTTGCTTGTGCCTTTGTAGATGAAAATAAGAGGTTTTTCCTAATTATTCCTTAAAATAATATAATGCTTCAGAGTCTTTATTGTTTAGAGATAAGATAGGTATGGAGGTTGTATAAGGGAGAGCTTTTGTGGTGATGCAATTTCAAGATGAGAGTTTTAGGGAAGCAAACATTAGTAAGCTTGATAAGGAAAGATGTCGACCTAATTGAGAATAAGATATAGGGGAGGAACCTATAACCCATCCACCAAACCCTTAATAGGGCTTCAAAGCCCTCCACTTTTAGTCACATATTTTTTCAAACCTAAAGGGAGCTTTGCTCCTCCATATCCAACCTTCATCAAGTAAGATGGGCGACTCTTTCCAAAAGAGCACTAAAGTGGCTTTTCCAACCTTTCGACACTAAGAAACGGTGAAGTCTTGAATGAGATTGATTGTCATCACCTCCTCTCCAAGTGTAGGAGCCCCCATTTAGTGGAATATCATGCAATTTCAACTCCTCTGTAATCTTTGAAAATCATCTCATGACAATTGTATAATGTTGATGTTTCTTCTTTCACCCAAGAAACTAACCATGTTAAAGTCCCTAGCAAGACACCAATGGTCACCCCACAAACCTCTAATGTCCTCTAATTCAGCCCAAAAATCCTCCCACTCCTCACACAAACAAGGTAGGGTCATAAACCCCAATGAATCTCCTTCCACCCCAAAAAAAAATCTTCGTAGCATCTAAATGACTTTTTTTATAGGTGTAAATGTATGAGAATAAAAAGAAGTACACACGACGTATACAAAGGAATCGAAAATGATAAGAGGCTATAAATGCTCCCCACTTCCTTTTTAACAAATTCCAACACTACGTTATCCTAGAACACAAGGATTTCACATCCAATCCCCCAGGCCTCCGTTGAACCCCATTCTAAACATCCACCTACCCTTAACGCTCCTCACTAACTCCACTATAATGTCATGAACTATTGTTTCCTATAAACATAACAAATATGCTTTTTCAGATCTTGTTAAGGATTTAATAGCCTTCCTTTTCTCCTTGACATTAATTTCTTCACATTCCAAGAAAGAATTTTCACTTTCATTAGCCCATTGCAACTAAAGCCCAACCACCCTTTTCACTCCCACTTTCATTCCTTCCTACTCCTTTGTTATTTACATAACATTCTAGCTTCCGAAATTTCCTCTCAATTTTTGAAAACTTTGTCCTCTTTTTGCGATGCTCCTGGCTTTCTTCACTTTCCTTACCTCCAACATTCTTATGAAAGCTAGGGGCCTGTTTGGGAACCATTCTTAAAAAAAACTCATTTGGTAATTTTTTGACTAAAAATAGTTTTATGGGAACTTGTTCTACAAATAGGTTGTTTTATCAGAAGATATTATAATTGTTTTCACTTGTTTTTAATTGTTTTCTAAGGGTTATTTTAAAAATAATTGTATAAATGTGATGAATGATTGAAAATAAACATTACAGATAAAATTTATTTTTAAGAAATATTTGGAAATATAGAAAGTGAGTTGAGAATACTCCAAATTCCAAATAGACTTTTGTTTTATAAAACATTTGAGAACTGTTTTTTAAAATTGTTCTCAAAAAATGCTTTTTGAGAATTTTGAAAACATTCCTAATCAAGCCCTAGAATTTCCTTCTCCAACCCCTCAATTGGCAATCCTAGAAACCTACAAAACTCAATTAGCTTGGCATAAGACCGTTCTTCCAATGGACTTGCCTTGCTCAAGTCCCCCCACAAAACCACAGGCTTCTCCCCCAACTCTTTTGCAACACCCTATGGAAGCCCTTCTAAAATTATCCAAGAATTCCACGAATCTCCCATCCTAAAAGATCATCCTTAAAGGCCCTCTCTTATCCCTTTGATGCTCATTGTCACCCCCTTCCCCCCAAATGAAGCCCTTCGACATGAGTACCACACTGTCAGGACTGAAACAATTCATAAAGAACCCCATTCACTTATCCCACACTTAACTTGAAGCTAGTTATGCAGTCAATTTTGTAAGCCAATTTATACATACCCCACAAACTTCTCATCTTGTGATGGTCTTTAGGAAGCATAGATAACTAACTTCTGTTCTAGGCAAATGTTTTTTTCTGTTGGATGTTGCCATATGAAAGTGAGATCCTATACTTATGCACATCCTGTTAGAACAGTTATTAAAAGGAAATTCTCTTCAAGCTATTGTACTTCAGATGCAACAAATGGTTGTTTGGCTTAGAAAAGAAAATGCCCAATAGCTATGTCAAGTTTTGAATCAGAGTTTAAGGCAGGTCGATATGGAATATGCTAGTTTATTGTTTTCAAGATTCACTAAGATAAATAGCCCTTGATACTACAAACACTATAACTTTTGTTCCAATAATAAAGATGTGACTATAATTTCATAAAATTCAATCCAATGATCAAGCATATTGAGATGGATAACACTTTATAACAGATAGTTGAGTGTGTGGGGCTTATTTCCATACACAATGTGCTTGTAGATGTACTAAAGGACAAGCTAGAGTGAAATTCCCTTTCTATCTTGAGGACACTAGCTTAAGGGAGGGGGCAAATATCATGCAAGAGCCTAAGTGGTGTTAAAATACCATGTTCTTTACATTTTAGTATAAATAATATCAAAATGTGACAATACTTTGTTCATATAAATTGAACAAAACCAAATTCATGATAGTATATCAATGGACATTGGAGTAAAGACAAGAAATAAAAACAAACAAAAGAAGAAGAAGAAAGAAACAAAAAGATGAAAAAAAGAAGGGAAGTTCCTAGAGAGATACAAAGTGTTTATCTTACTTTTTCTTCTATTTTGTACAATCTAAATACTAAAATGAATATAGTGCCTACTAATGAAAATAATAATTGAAAGCAAGAAAGAACAAGATGTAAGATCTTGGAGAGACGGAAAATTTTACTCTTTGTTATTATCTTTGTTCTTTTGCAATGGATCTAAACCTATTCCCAATTTGTTCAAGTGGCTTTTGAAACTAGACTATTGCTTACTTAATGTCTCACTCCCATTCTCAAAACTTTTGTCTGCTAGGCCCAATATTTAACTTCAATCTAAAGCAAATAGACAGAAGATTCAAGCATAAAAAATAATGATTTTCCAGCTAGAACAAAATGAAGGCAGTGGAACATAGCTATCGACAAGGCTAATATCCACCTATAACACTGTTAATATTAGATCACTTGCAAAGATTTTCAGGCAAACACTACATTTTGCATTTTACTTTTATCTAGATTATTGTCCCTGCAATACTCCATAGCTTCCAAACAATAACAATTAAGAGGTGCACCTGCATATGTACAATTTAATAGGGGAGATATAATAAATTGAGTATAGAAGACTAGTAAACCATAGACTTCAAATTCAGTATCTAATAAACAAACCAGAAAATTGATAGACGAGACAACAATTTATTCTTCCTAGTTATGAAGATCCAAAAATAAAACCTGTGATAGCTCCTCCTTTTCCCCATCTGGCATTTTTTTTTGTGCAAGCATATCTTCTTCTTTCCTCTATGTCAATAAAGACACCACTTATAAGAATAAAATATAAAATCAAAGTAGCATGTATGGATTATGGGTAACAAAATCATATCCCAAAATCAATATCTAACCTTCAATTCTTTAATACGCTCACCAAGATCAGGCAGCCCCTCCAAAAGTGTTCGTCCTATATAATCACTTGACCTAGCTTGCTTAAAGAAAGGATGCTTTAGCAACTTTTTTGCAGAAGGTCGTTTTGAAGGATCTTTTACCAAGCAACTTGCAATCATCTGCTTAAAAGACTAGGGACAAAGAAGGAAAACCAAAAAATCATGTTGAGGCATCACTAACTCAAGACTGATAATAGAACTAATATATTTTGAAAACATACCTTAGAAAATTTTCTATCTCTTTCATAATCAAGGCCAGGGGGAGCATTTTGCAAAGTCATAAGCAGGACCTACCAATATTAATTTTCTTCAGCTTTAATTAACTCCTGGAAATTTTGTAGAAGATTCTAATAAAAATTTCATGTCCTATGACCCACACACCTTCATAGGAGGATATTTTGAGAAAGGAGCATGACCATGGGCAAGCTCCAATGCAGTTATACCAAAAGACCAGATATCAGCCCTGCAGGAAAATTGTTGAACATTAACACCATGTTATCTAATCAAGGATAAGAGGAATGAAACTTGCAAAAAACAAAAGACTGACTTGAAGTCATAACCATGTAACTGCTCCATAACCTCAGGGGCCATCCTATGAAACAAAGATAGAGAACTATGTTACTCAACAAATAATAAATACAGTTACACTGAAAATTTTTGGGCTACATATAACGTTCTGATGTTCATGATGCAGTCTCATATGTTGCTGATTTTCCTCTAGAACTTTCTACCATCATTCAATTTGTTTGTATATTTACTTGCCACAGATTCTATTTATTTTAAATATGCTCAGGCAAGTTCATTGAGGCCAAAGATGATCTATCAAAATTATATTACAAAAAATGTTTACCAGAAAATGTGAAAAAGCCTAGGAACTTGTGGAATGGGTGGGTCAACCTATCAGAAAAGGCATACCAGCAAGGTGTCCCCACAAATGTGTTCCTTGAACGCTGCCTATCACCCGAATCAAAGAGGCAAGCAGAAACACCAAAATCTCCCAGTTTGATTGCACCACGTGCATCAATGAGAATATTTCCAGCCTATCCAAAACATAATTTAAGATACTGATAAATATAGAAAGTCCAGTAATAACAAAGCAATAGTCAAAAAATTCTTCTCACGATTGATGGCATCAACAATATGCAATTGATCCTCTTACAAGTCAGATCTTTGCATGCTCATGACATTTGATTGCATTTTTCCATACCCAAGGTTCCTAATGGATAGGCATGCTTTGACATTGTGGTTTTTACTCACTAAAATTAGTTGGAAAAATCTTAGATGGACTTTCATTCACACTGATCATAACTGCCATAGTTACTTGATATTCATTGTTTTCAAATACTTCCCAAAACTACATAAAAAATACTATTAAGCAACCTAGAGGTTTTCAACCATTGCATGCACTCACAATAATTTATACCATAATATGAGAGCTTCAATTAAGATTTAAAAATAAAAATAATAAAAAATTAAAAAAAAAATAAATGCTCACCTTGACATCTCGATGTATGTGCCCATGGTGATGAAGATACTCTAAACCCTTCAATACCTCACGTAAGATTGTTGCGATAACTACCTCCTCTAGACCATCAGGATAGGCAGCCTTCAAAATGTTAAGACAAGAACCCCCAGCCATATATGGCATGACAACCCACAAATTGTGTTCACTAACAAATGAGCAGTGTGATTTAAGAACGTTAGGGTGGTCAACCAGATTCATTGTTTGCGCTTCACGAGAAATATTATTCTGAGTAAAGTGAATAAAAATGTGTCAGAACAGCTAATCGATGTTATCAACAAGATAAAGAATAGGTGGAACCAAATGTACAAATTTAAAAACAATCAGTTTCATTGTAAAATCAGAGTCCCAAACCTAAAATTTTATATAAACTTTTTGAATGGAATGCCCAAGTTCAAACACATAATTTAGTTTATTTATATATCACCCAGATCCAGAATAACTATTCCCAGAAAAAGCAATAAGTCAAGTCTACTCGTTGAAATCAGCCTAACTATCCTACAGAACTGCAAATGAAATCATGGACAATTTAGTGGTATGACTCAAGCTAGTAGAAACAACTAAATCTACTTAAAACTCATCACTTAGTGACTGGATAAACAATGTACAGCAAAGCATGAAAGAGGCTTGCAAAGGCCAAACAAGATCATGCTCAAAGAGGCTTGCAAAAGACCAAATGAACTACCCATGATTTATTTTGTTCTAGTTTTATAGCCTGTTATATGGTCTATATGGCATGTGACGTTTTAAGTAGGCTGAAGGGCTTAGATTATATGGTTTTCAGAATAATCAAGGTTCAGAAGGTCAGGTTGTTATAGACCCAGGATGATACATATTGTTTTTCCCATCTAATTACAAAAATCATATTGTGGCAAAAATTTTCCTTTTTTTCCATTAATTACAGGAAATCCATCAAAATGCAGGTTGGCAACCATTGCAGCCAACAAAAAACAAGATATGATTCTTTTTCTGTATCACATTGATATTTACAGCTAGTTCTTTCCTTGAGCAGGAGATCAAGGTCATAATGGGAACTGATAAATTAATAAATAGCTATCCAATACCTTGAATGATGGGATCATAGACTTCTATGAGTGGGACATCACACTGAACTTGAAGTAGATTTATCTTTATTTGGAGAAAGAATACAGATTAGGAGTCACCGCCAACATATAAAAACATATAAAGAATACTCTCAAGATGGATTTTTTATTCTTGATTCCTATCAGAAAATTGAAGAATAATTCAATTGACTAGGTCATTAAGGTGGGAACTTCAGGTTTAAAGAATGTGGAATCAACAGAAGATCAAACTGAAGTTAAGTTAGAAAAAGCCTTGGAATTTGAAAATGTTTGTGAACCAAGCATGCCTGCATCAAATTTTGTTATTATATTTTTGTTATATTCTTTAAAAGAATAATTCCACCATCAAAAGATAAAGGAAGCAAGGGAACTTTACCCATTCAAATAGGTCAAGTAAGCAGCATGTTTGTGGAACTTTTTCAACTAAGAAAGGAGTACAGTGAATGTATGTCACTCAAGGAACTCAAAGAGGAGTTGAGCAGGTTAAAGGCCAAAAACCAAGGCACCAATTAAAGGACAAGCTCTTTCCCAATGTTGAGAAAGTACTGAAGTGATGTAAAGGTATCAACTAGAAAAACAAATATGATAGACTTTACAAGGCCAAATTAAGGCTTGTGAGCTCCATGGCAATCAAGAAATGCAAGCTTGGGCATTGGAAAAAAAAAATTCATAGAATTTGGGTCCTTCAATGCCTTATTTTAAACCTTATATTTCATACATTCTAGTTTCCCATAACTTCTATTTTAAAACAAGAGAAAATAAAATTATTGCATCCTCATTGTAATGGGAGATGCTTGTGTTGCTACAGTAAACTACTCTAGCGAATATATTTCACAAATTTGTAACAATGAATCAATAAGGGTTTAGACTTTTAGTTTCTTCTAATTATGTTTTGATTCATGGTTGAGATTAGTTTTGATAAAGCTACTGCCAACAATATATCAAGCTTATTTGAGTTTTAGCCCGAACACCCACCTTACAGGAAACCTTCTTAGGGCTTGCACCTAGACTCAATAAATTAGGGGAAATAAACATGTAGTGAGGTTCAAACTAATGACCTCGTGCTAAACAAGGCTTTGATATCATGATAAGCTACCAATTGACTTAAAAACTTAAGTTGTTAGATAACAAGCCAACAATGTATGCCAACTTCATTTAGCCTTCAACAAGTTTGATTAAAGGGCTACTTAACTATTAATAGGGTTATAATCTACTTCCTGTTACTTGTTAGTTAATATCCTATCATCCAACCACTTAACCCTTCTATCCTTCCAAACAGTTCATTTGGAAGTTTCTCACTTGTAAAACAATAATAAACCTCTTCATCCTCCTCATCTTCTCATAGCTTCTTTTAATACAGAAATACATATAGGCTGCATGACATGGTTTTGCTTAAACTGACTTTTCTACATGCACGTTTCAGAATATCACCACATTAAAACAACATAGTAAAAGTCTAAAACAAATTGAAGGGATTCTTAATTCACTAGAAGTGCCTTGTGATGCTTTCCTGAGTTGTTCCATGTTATTTAAAAATTCATGAATTACCCATGATACGAATGTTATTTTGCACAGATATCAGTATTATTTGCTGAGCTATAAATCTTTTTCGTCTGACCCTCAATGAATTTCAAAGAATATAACTTTACTTCTGGTAACTTATATGATAATTATGGCATAGCAGCTAACAACTCTCTCAAAGCCACCCCCTCACCCACTCTTGATGTCTCTAAGCGAGGACAGCTATAATTTCACTGCTGTAATTTCACTTTAAAGGAAAAATTGGGACTCGTCCATTCAGGTATTTCTTTATGTCCTGGGTACAATTTTAAGGAGAGGAAGGAGAGTCGAAGCATTTTTGCCTTTGATGAAGTGAGAAGTAAGCCCCTACAGCTTGAGGTGGGAACCTTTAGTTCACTTAAGTCTCAAGGTTGAAAGTTCCTTCAGCTCCCCTTGAAGCCTCAAGGTTGTAAGCCTCTGAGAACTGTGGTCCTATGTTTCAACATGCACCCAACCCTTAGCCCTTGTAAATTCTATTCCACTTCAACGTTAGGCGAATATTTCATGATGCTCATATTTTATTCTATTTTAACTTTCATATTCTTTGCTATTTGATATTGTTATGGATGAAGAAGAACGATGCCATTTCATACAAACAGCTCCTCTGATAGACACAACCAGCAACCCCCTTGTCTTTTTTTTTTTTTTACCAAGAATAAACCAAGTGTATGAATTGCCTCCTATCATACAGAAATTTTCAACAAAGATCATATGTCATGAAAACATACCCTCCCTACCACACCAAAAAATTAATAACAAGAGTAACAATAAACAAAGAGTACCATCCTGATTCAGATAATCAAAATCACCATCACACAAAATTAAAAATAAATAAAGAAAAATAAAATTGCACATATGACATGCAATCGCTATCAAACTTAGAATTCCTCACAATTTTTTATTTTCATCTTTCGAATTCTTCACCATATTGTATTTCCATTCATCAACTTAGATTTCATACATCTCCCAAAGGGAAGGGGAAAACAAGGAGTTTCCTTCTCCAAAAAACAAAAAAGAAAAAAAAAAAGAAAAACCAAGAAAATTATTCAAGAAAAAAGCAAACAAAAACAAAACAAAAGAAAACATCACAAATAACATGATATCTCTTTCAACATCATGAAGCCCTTGTAGATCTTGAGTCACCTCTCCCTAATTAGAGAAATTTCTCATGAATTTCCCCATAATTTTTGTTTTTTATCTTTCAAAATCTTCACCACGTCATGTAGAATATCACCAAAAAAGCACCATTCTTCAAACATTCCTCAAAATTCAAAAAACACATTCATCCAATTCAAATAAAGTATAAAAAAAAGCCAATATCACACAACCAAAAGCATTGAAACATCACCGCTTTGCAATTAACAAATTCTTCATGACATGAGAGTTTTTGCTTTTCACCTTTCAAATTATTTGCTATATAATGGAGTAACAAAGTTTTGATACATCACCAAAACCAAAGAGAAAAAAATTACAACAAAAAATAAAATTACATTCTTGTTTGAAACCAAATAAAAGATCCAAAAGAATTCAAACAAATTAGAAACCGAATCACTATGACAATGAAACAAAGAAACAATCAAAAGAAAACATACAACATGCAGACTCTATAAAACAAAAAGAAACAAAAAAAATAGAAAGGAAAGAGACCGAGAACTTTAGAGAAAACACTAAATAACAAGAAAGGTTCAGCTCAAAATTGATTCTCCACACAGACATGATGACAAAAGTCTTTTGAAAAATCAGGGGTGGATATTACTTATGTCAATTTAAAGCACCAAATTATGTGACCTTTTTGAGTAATTTAGCATTAGTATATCAGAAATAAAATAAAATCTCACGAAAAAAAACAAAAAACAGGAAAAGGAAAATCGTGCCACTAACCATAGCTGAAAATCGACAATAAATTCAAAGCAATTAAGATAAATTAAACCAAATGACAACCACACAAAACCAAAGAAATAATACATCCAAACCAATTCATATAATTCAAAACATCAAATCAAACAGAAAAGGCAACCACAGCAACACAGAACAGAGTCATTACGAGATTGCAACTGTCGCAATATCATGAGCAATTCATCAACTAGGATCTCATTCCAAAAATCCCGGAAAAAAAGGTCCTACGAACTGATGCCAATAAACAAAACAATGTCATCACCACAACCAAAAGACAATAAAAGTTTTTTTAAAATAATCAACATAAAACCTACAAATAAGACATGCAATCTGATAAATAAATAAATAAAAATCTAATAAACAGAGAAAAATAATCAGCAATGAAACCAAAAAAATTAAGAAATACCTACAACCACACCATGCAACCTCATCCGCGAGATAATCATTGCTCATGACTATGAGGACAGTCAAATTCATCCTTCGAAATAGATTAGGCTTGTTCAAAACTAAATAACACGGATCCAAAAAAATTCAGATAAATGAAAAAACAAAATTACCATTCCTCAAAACGATATAATAATAAGTAAATAAATAAATAAATTCGTAACATGCAATCTAACAGAGTCGTGGCATTGTAGAATTGTAATGCTCCAGAAACAATTCTATTCAGAAAAGCAATTTGGATCCATGATACCACTGCTCTTGCTCAAAACCAAATCGCACGTCAAAAAAATTCAATAAAAAAAGGGACAAATCAGAGAGATTACAAGATCGCAATTGTCCCGCTCAAAGTCGAGGATCTTGATGGCGACGATCTCATTGAGCGGCACGCACAGCGCGCGGAGCACCGAAGCGCTGACGCCCTGCCCTATCTCCTCGTACAGCGTGTAGAACTCCGGGCCGATCGGGTACTTCTTCTTCTCCATCTCTCTCAAATCGCAGCAGCTCACAGATCCAAAAACTCTCAATCTGAGGCTCAGGGACAGAGACAGAAAACGGAGTAGCACACACGGAGGAACCTGCAGGCAGCGGAGAGAGCGGAGATATTTCGGGAGATAGAAGAAATCACAAATTCAATGTAGGAAAAGGGAAGGGCATGAGGATGATGATGATGATGAGAAGCGCATTGATGAGGAGGAGGCTGAGTTTCTGCTTTCTCGTGATAGAAAGAAAGAGAGAGAAGGCGTTTGTATTCGAAGTCCCGCCACCTGTTATGGGGGAGCTTTTGTTGTTTGTTGTTGTTTTCCTTTTTTTTTCTTTTTCCTTTCTTTTTGGGTTTGCCGTTTTTAGGCATGGAGTGCGCCGTTTCGGAGGGCCCTTTTATGGTTTCTTGTGTTATAAGGAAAAAAAGGAAACGTGACCTGCACGTGGCTGTTGGTCACCGGTAAAAGTGCCAAGAAAATTGTAGTTTGAAGGCTCTGGTCATAGTCAATGGGACTATTTATCACTTGTCTCGGTCGGATTCTTTCCTATGTTCGTCTATTTAATTTTTGGGTCGGCTAAACTTTAACCTTTACGCTACATGTCGAAAAAGTACTGAGATTATGCCACATGTACGGTTACGTTACTTTATACGCATATCTTACGTGATTTATGATAACTAATTTAATCATATTAAAATTTTATTTTAAATATAAGGATGCAATTTCATCAAATTTTGCCCGCCCTAATCTAATTTTAGGCATACTTGAGTATAGGAGGGGGAATGCGTAATGCAAGACTACAACTTGGTTGGGTTTGACCCGTTTGAACCACGTTCAAGCCAAGGTTCTGATTGGCATGAATGAAGTCTGAATGGTTGGAGTCGGGTTTGGGTTAGAAAAATATGTGAAAACAACTTAACATAAAAAAATATAAAAAGATATTATTATTTATTTATTTATTATTTTTAAATGATATTATCTATTATTTTATTTATTTATTAAACTTAACAAACGATAAACGTTAATGTTTCTCACTTTTTAATTATCTTAAGTTATAATTTATTAATTTTCAATTATCTTAATATTATTTTTATTTAATTGTTAGAATATTTTAAACTATTGAAATTTGAGTTTGTGGACTAGATTGTTAAAATTATTTTACTTAATAACCTACGAAAATAGTGAGAATCTGAATTTCTGAATATGCATTTGCTTTATTAGTATCGATGATTTTTAAACTAACCTCGGTTTGGGTTCGCATGTATCGATAATTCTTCAGTTGACCTCAATTTGGGTTGGATAAAGGTTAAACATATTGATGACAAATTTAGTATGTGTTAGCTTTCTAATTTGTCAAATATGCATGAATTATAAGTTATGTTAGGAGATTTGGAACGTATTAATCTTTTAATTCATCTAATTCATTTGAATTACGAGTAATATCATATTAGGAAATTTGACAAGCATTGGCCTTCTAATCTATCGAACCCACCCAAACTATAAGAAGGTGTTTGGTATATGAGAATATAGAATGAAAATGAATATTTTGTTTTTTTCTATTTTTTAGTGAATGAAAATGAATTTGATAATTTCATATTTAAAATTTAAATAAACTTAAGAATTCAATATTGATACGATTATTTGTTTATACTATGATGTTTGGTAATAATATGAATGAGAATGAAAAAAATAAGTAAATTGAGAATAATATGCTTACACATAGTTTAAGATAATGTTTTTGTTTTTGTTTTTAAAAAATAAAATTTGAGACTTTTTTTTTGTTATTAAATAATAAAATTAAAAAAAAAAAAAAGTTTTGTTATGGGATGAAGAAACATCAAGGCTTCATGAATGAAATGTAACTGTAAAATAATAATTTTTGTATTTTCTTATGGGATGAATGAATCAGAATATTACTTACCTACGACGGGTTGAAATCCTACTTATAAATGAGATTTAATTTATATTGAAATCATTTTTTATTATATTTCTACTTTCATAAAATTTATCCAAACATAAGAAGGAAGGAAGGAAAAAAATGAGATATTTATTATCACTCTTCATTCTCATGTGTCAAACACCCCCCTAAATCATGTCATGTTAAGTTGGTTTTATATTAAAATTAAAAATAATAATAATAAGAATTTCCTTAATCGGAATCTTTATCACATGAATAATACAATATAACTTATTTAATAAATTAATTAAATCGATACAAACAATTCGTTAACATTATTCTAACCCATTAATCTAATAACATCATCCCGTGAAAATTTTAAAATTTATAAATATTAAGTATTGTTGTTTTTTTTAGCTTTACATTATAATAATAATAATAAAAGTTACGGATAAGATGCTTCGCATCCTTAATCCCTTGCACTCGAAGCTTGTCTTTCCCTTCCGAGTTTTCCTGGGATTTGAATTCCCAAGGAGGTCACGTGGCACTTTTTTGGTACATTACTCAAGCTAGGAAAACTTGGTATCAGCGTATTGATGAGATATCTCCTTATATAATGTGAGTTAAGATATTAAAATAAAATTCTATGTAAAAATAGTAATATACTTTCAATAGTTCTATTAAAATAACATTTGAAAATTAATTTAAATTTAATTATTCATATTTTATAATCTTCTTTCTTAAGTAATTTGCAAATCAATATTTTTGTTATTAATATTATTTAAAATAATTATTTGAATAGTTTATCACTTACTTTACATTAATTTACTTTCCAAATAAGATCAAATTTTCTTTTATTACACACTATGATAATACTAGTACATGTTGAAAATTTTTAATTAACTAATTGTAAATAGCCCCTGGATTATAAAATAAAGGATTATCCGGGACCTACACTGAGGTATACTTATAGTATGTTTGGTCAGAATCAACATATTTTTTTGTTTTATGTCCCGTAACTCTGGCTTGGGCAAAATAGCTGAACAAAACAAGTATTTTACAAAGAGCCTCTATTAATAACTAACCGTTTTGATCATTTGGAATAATTCGATGACTTTAATAGGATTATTACTATGAGCTGCATCATTACAAAAATCATCGAAGAAACATATTTAACATTTTTTAAACTTACCATAATATGCAAAATAAACAAAAATAATAATTTCCAACTATGTTTCTCGTTAAATATAGGCAAATTATCAAATAATCTTGTCTTTGTTAATAATATCGTCATGCATGGTAAAAAATAAAAAAATATAAAAAAAAGAAAGAAAACCAAGCATGGGTATTTATTATTATTGTTTTTCTCCATTTCATAGGAACTATCGGTTGATCTGGCCATCCACATTTTGGATGGGTCACCTCTAAGTTTTAGTAGTGACACAAGCTAACATGGTATATTTACATGTTCCCATTATAAGGAACATGCATATTCTTATAAGGAAAACATAAACATAATCTAAATATTATCCCACTTAGGAGTAAATGTTAAGAGCATCGACATGGCTGATAAATTATGCCATTGCATGCTAAATTACACTTGAATGGAGTAGTCGTCAGAACATGTAGCTTCATTATGATTCACAGTTTTTATAGCAAAGGATATATCATTACCAAAGAGGGATACATAGGAAGTTGAATTTTAATTTTTTAACATCAAAATAAAATTAAAAATGTATTGCTTTTTATAGAATAGTAGTTGAAAAATCATCGAAAGTCTAATATAGAACACCTAGAGGGGAGTGAATGGGTGATTAAATTTTTTTAATAAATATTTATGTATTATATATAATTCTTTTAACCCAATAGATATCAAGTATCCCAAATAACTAAATGGGTTATACTTAAAATCTTTAGATATATATAAAAAAAACTAATTTTTATGTTTAATTGAATTCTTGTGATTAGTAAGAGATAAAATAATATAATTATTAATATCCAAAATATCTGTTGAGAGAAGCTAGGGATAATAATAACTATCAAAATAATCGCCCTAACAAACTCAATAACAACCCAACAAATCAATCAAAGGAAATCAATATAATCAATTAGAATGTAAGCATAAATATAAAGATATGCAATGAGACACAAGATTTTTATGTGAAAAACCCTCACATTAATTGTGGGGATAATAAACCATGAGGTCTAAGACTACTAATCTAAATCCACTATTTGAAATCAAGTTACATAGATTTACTCAATCATTTTACCCTAAAGACATACTCTCCAATACTTACAACTTGATTCACATCTATGACGTAGCTATCTCTTATTGCTCCCTAGTAGATCCTTCAGTCACTCCGAAGGGACAATGGTCTTTAACCCAATAACCAAATATCAAATCTTTGAATGAGAGATCGAGAAAAATGTGGCACATTAGGCTTTCTCTCAAGGAGTCCCTCTCTTAAGAATGAGGGGTCTTTCAAATGATATATCTCCAATCTCTCAAAATCTTTGATCTCTAAGATCTCCGATCATTAATCCTCAAAAGGTTATAATAATGTATTTATAGGCAAATACCAAAAGAATTTCGGTATCTTAAGTTTCCAAAATAGAGTTTGAGTGAAATTCATTCAAAATCTGTTTCTAATCTCGACAGGACTAACATGACCACGTGAGTGGACTTATGCCGCTTAAGCGGTCTACTTAAGTAGGCCTAAACACTTGAGTGGGTTGACTGCTTGAGTGGTCCTTGCTTCTTTTAAAAAATTATTTTAAAACATTTTAAGTTTAAAAATAACACCAAACCTTTTTATACCTCAAAGGAGCCTAATATGTCACATGCTAAACCTCTTTAAATGTACCTATGATTTATCGGTTTTACAAACAACAACCCTTGATCTTCAATGAAAAGCAAGTCACTATCTAAAATGATTTCTATGGCTAAAATAAAAAAAGAACAAAATTGCAAACATATAAACAAGACTCAATGTTCTAACAATCTTCCTCTTTGGCAATTTTGTGACAAAACATTGTTACATAAACCCACCCGAATTCTCATAAAAGAGTTTACATAACACACATTAACACTCAATTAAAATTAAACTAAGGGAATGCTTTGCATCACTTTGTAGTACTTATCTTCCAACCTTACAACATGCACACATACAGAAAACTTTACCAAAGGTAAAACAATGTGTGGGATAAGATATGATCAAAGCAACATAAGAGGATAAATAGAAACTTTGCTTGATGTATTGTGAAAGCATGAAAAAGGAACATATTCCTATAATGACACCAAGGTACAAAGCAAAGCTTGAGAGGAATATAGATGTATGAAAATCAACCAAATACAATAGAAGTTTGATAAATGGATCAATAATGATGCATAGAGGTCCATCTCCAAACTAGAAATAGGCAATGAAAAATATGGGAAGAAGCTTATGCGATTGAGATTAGTTATGGAGAGATAGACAATTCAAATGGAAATATTTTGTAGGAAACATCTGTGTTAGGTATCTCTCTAAACTAAGTTATGTTTTCATCAGTTAATTTGGTTTTCTCTTGGGTTTAATTTCCTCCAATATTTCAATTAATTTCCATTAATAAACAAATGAGAGAATTCATAAATTATCAATTCTAACTCAGAATTCCAAAATTACTAACTTTAACTCCCCCTAAATTAAGGAGTTTCTTTTAATCCTATGCTTATCCTATCTTCTCTTATTTATAACTTTTTTTAAAAAAAAAATGAATTAGATATTCAATGATCTCCATTTTTTTGTCACAAAAATGACAAAGTAAATGAATTATAAACACATGTAAACACACAAGAAATAAGGAGAAATGCAAACATCTATATATATATATATATACATATACATAAGATAAATAAAATAAACAACTAAACATCAAGATGAGGTGGATGAGAGAAGGAGCTTGGACAACTCTAAGCATGGATCCAAGAAATAATATAGGACAACTGACCTTGGATCTCACGGATCTAAATGTCCTGTGAGTCCAATCTTTGAAGTACTTGAGTCATGGATCCATTTCCTAAGAAGTCGAGTCTACACAAGTCGATGCTCTATGAGAAGCTCTAGATGAACGAGTGCAATCTTGAGTAAATCGAGTCCTACGAGCAACCTCTAGTACTAGTGTGTCCTGCTCTATAGTACAGATCTCATATTCCTTTACAAGCACCTCTTGAGTTACCTGTTGTGTCGGTGCAACGTTTTGGGGACTATTAAGAGTTGGAAGAGCCATGGGACCATACACATGACTATAGTGTTTAGCTCATGAGCTCTCATCCAATAAGACATGAGTTGCATGGACCCTTTGTGTAGTACGAATCTCAAAACCAACATGCTCTAACAAACGAGAAATGAGGAGCCCAAAAGGAAGTTTACCTCAATAGAATGAATAATCACGGAATTGGGTAATGGTGTCGATGATAACTTGTCCAATATCGAGCTATTGTCCTAAGAAGATGACATGAATGAATCGAGCAATTGAACAACAGTTCTCAGTGTGATAGGTTGAGGGGTAGAATGAATATGTGAGAAAAGTAGCAAAGATCCAAGTTGGCTTAGAAAATCCAACCAATGGAATATATAATGGAAGCTCAAGAGGAACTCCATATAATGAAAAATGAATAGAAACAAACTTTCCTAGAGTAAGAGCCTAAACCTCTGGAAGAAAATCCTAAAAAAACGCATCAAGTCGAGGCATGTCGAGTACACATCTAACTATCAGAGAAGTAATCTGAAAAGTCTGACCAAACATGGTCACCCAAAATGAATGACTAGGTGAGACTGTATGCATGTTCGCATAGAACATATGAACCAGGAGATGATAGGAAGATCATTGCAAAGTAAACAAAGACTCTGAAATGAATGCATAAGGGTGGATAGAATGCTCGACCTTGATATATGACTTTGAAAGAAGGCAAAAAATCGATCATGAGACTCTTGAGAGTAGAAACACTCCATAAGAAGATTAGAAGGGGTTAAAAGGACCCTGAAAAGTAACACCTTAAATGAGCTTAGGTGACCTAAGATGAGTCATCTCTTACTGACGCCTACGATTTGATATAACTAAAAGAATACTACAAGACACGTAAACTGAGAAAACTATAGAGAAAAACTAAACCACTAGAAATGCTTTCGACGAAGTGTAGAACAATAATATGAAGTCAAAAACTTGAAAAAAAAAATGACCTCAAATATCAAACAGACAATTTCCAAAGCGCCTGAAAGAAACAGAAAAGCGTTGAAAACTAAAAAGTGCACGAGATGGGATTTTAAAGTCAAACGTACCATTGGATGCAGATTAGCACTTGAGCGATGGTACTATTGGATGAGGCACTTAAGTGTTGGAGGCAGGGCTCAAGCGATCTAAACCTAATTTCAATACTTATAGAGGATAGTAGACTCAACCATAATAATTTAGGATCAAGGATTGTCACCAATTAAAACAAATTTTAAAGATAAATCCAAATGAGCAAATAATTAAGTCCAAAAACTCTCAACATTAGATCGATTAGTAATAACTTAAGTAAGTTACTTCAAATAATACACATTAGTACATCAAGAATAAGGTTTCAAGTTCAAATATCAAAGTTAATCATGGTTTCAGTTTTGAAAACTCAATGCTTAACCATCAATGTATAAAAAAGTCAACAGAGAAACATAAGTATTGATGTTTAAGGGAATACAACTTATTATCAAGTCCTATATTTCGAAATTGATCATTAGAAAAGATCAAGTCATGTCTTTGGTTAGATTAAAGAACACGTCTAGTCAATTTGAATTAAGATCATCAGACTTTCATTTAACACGGCCTCGTTAATCTATATACAACACAACTTGACTTCCCCTTAATTTGATATCATTTTTCTTTTTCTTTTCTTTTTGTTTTGAAAGTTGGGGCATTGTACACTATGATCAATATTGATTTTTCATTTTGTTTTCATTCATTGTTGCCTTTGTATCCACTTTAGGGATGTTTCCAAATGTTCCAAGTGAGCAGCGTATAGTTGAGAACATGAATTTTGGAAAGCGTTTGAGAGTTATGCTTAACCAAAGATTAAACATTATGCATTGACTCACTTCGGGAAATAATTATAATGATCATAGTCAAACAAGATATGTGGATAATAAGATTTGAGCATGACAACAAATCTTTCCAAAGCAATCAAGTCTACTTTATGAGTTAAACTTAAGAAGTCTCTCTCTTAATCAAGTTCCAGATGTAACTAAGGTTGAAATTCCACATACAAAGACATTTAATTATCAAGAATCAAATACATTAATAATGATTAACAAATATCTATGAATCCATCCACATCATATCTTGTAGATATAGTTATTTCTCTAAATCACAAACTCAAAGTATCATGAATCATGCTAATATATCAAGTAAATAAACAAAAATCATATGCCCAAAGTAAAATAAGGAAAAAAAAAACAAAAAAGATATAAACACTAAGCTCAAAAATTTTGAACCCTATTTCTAAGATGATCAATGGATAAGGCATTTGCCCAAGGATTTCCTAAGGTACTCAAACCTAAGAGAATCCAGGGGTTTGGTAAGAATGTTTGCCAATTGATGTTTAGTGGGGATAAACTTTAGATAAACAATTTTTTCTTCAACATGATCCCTAATGAAATGATAACTGATTTCAATGTGTTTAGTACGAGAATGAAGAATAGGATTCTTTGAAATATTTATAGCACTATAGTTGTTACAGTGTATATTCATGGTCCTTTGCTCAATTCTATAGTTTTTAAGCATTTCCTTCGTCCACAAAATTTATTTACAACAGCTTCCAATAACAATATACTCAACTTCGACAGTAGATAAGGATATAGAGTTTTGTTTCTTACTAAGCCAAGCCACAAGACAATTACCAATAAAAAAACAAGCACCAAATACGATTTTTCTATCCTCAACATTTCTAGCCCAGTCAACATTGGAATATCAAACAATCACAAGAAAAAAATCATAGGGGTACCACAAACCATAATCAAGAGTTCAATTTATATAACGAATTATTCTTTTAACAATAGTTAAGTGTGACTTTTTGGGGTTTGCTTGATACCTAGCACAAACTCCAACACTAAAAGATATCTCAGGATGACTCGTTGTGAGGTATAATAAGCTTCATATCATACTTCTATAAAACTTTTGCTCAACATTTTTTCCAGATGTATACTTTCTAAGCTTAGTGGTTGTGTTCATAGGTGTTCTAGAGTGTTTAGAGGATTCTATACTGAATTTCTTAACTAACTCCCTAACATACATGGATTGAGAAAGAAAAATTCATATCTTTTAGTTGTCTAATCTGCAATCCTAGGAAAAATGTTAGTTCACTACTATGCTCATTTCAAATTCAGTCTTCATCTCCTTAGCAAAACTAAGGGCAAAGTCACTAGAGGTAACCCTAAAAATTATATCATTAACATAAATATGAGTTCTTAACAACTCGTTTTTGGACCTATGTATAAACAAGGTTCTATCAAACCCCTTTTCTCAAACTTTTTCTCTAAAAGATAGGTTGTGAGCCTCTCATACCAAGCTCTAAGAGCTTACTTTAATCCTTAGAGGGCTTTCTTTAACCTATAGGCATGATTTGGTAATTTTGGATCCTCAAATCCCTTAGATTGCTCAACATAAACTTCTTCACTTAGAATTTCATTTAGAAAAGCACTCTTGACATCCATTTGGTAAAGCTTTATCTTCAAGAAGCATACTATTGCCAAAAGTATCCTAATTGATTATAATCTTGCTAGGGTGAAAATGCCTCTTCATAACCAATCCTCTTTATCTATGAGTATCCTTAGGCGATCAATTTTGCTTTGTTTCTCTTAATGATCCCATTTTCATCCTACTTGTTCTTGAAGATCTATTTTGTACATATGACATGTTTATTTTTAGGTTTAGGGACTAAATGTCATTCATCATTCCTAGTAAATTGGTTTAACTCTTCTTGGAGTGCGATAGTCCAAGCGTCATCTCCTAAAGCTTCATCCACATTCTTTAGTTCAATTTAGGAGGTATAACATACAAGACCCATTTCGTTTAATCTTGATTGTCTCCTAGTAACCACACATCCATTTACATTACCTATAATATCTGAGATTATGTGGTTCTTGGGTATTCTAGGTTTATGCTTATTCTTTGTTTCTTCAGGAGTATCATCTAGAGGTCTAACTTCATCCATATTAGGGTCAATGTTTCTTTCAGGGATATCAATAGGATTATCTTTAGTAGTCTCCACATCTTTAAGGTTATCCCCAATTGATTCTTGAGTTAAAATTTGATTATCAATTATATCCTAATCATTCCTAGTATCATTTATAACTACATTAGATGACTCCTAGAATTCTAATTATAAATCCTATAGGCTTTACTCATAGTAGAATAACCTAGGAAGATAACTACATTAGATTTAGCATCAAACTTTCCAAGATTCTCCCTACCCCTGAGTATGTAACACTCATTGCCAAAGGTCTTAAAGTATTTAAGATTAGGTTTTCTCCTAGTCCATAATTCATAACATGTCTTCTTGTTTCAAGCCTAAGAAAAATCCTCTTAGTAGTGTAACATGCTATATTGATTGCTTCTACTCAAAATTACATAAGGGTATTATGCATACGATTCATTACCTTAGCCATTTCTTGTAACACTTTATTATTTCTTTTAGCCACTCCATTATGCTGAAGAGTTCTAAGAGCTAAAAATTCAGGTTTAATTCTTTTAAACTTGCAAAAGAGGTCAATATCCATATTGTCGAACTCTTTCCCCCTATCACTCTTAATCCTTACAATTAGCTAGCCTATCTCCGCTTGTATTCTATTAAATAAAGACTTTAAGTGCTCTATGGTCTCTAATTTCCCCCTAAGAAAACTCACAAAAGAGTATCTTGAAAAATCATCCATAACCATAAGGACATATCTCTTGCTACCTTTACTTTCAGTTCACATTAGACCCATGGGATCCATGTGAAGAAGGTATGAAGGTCTAATGATCTTTATCTCCTTAAACATTTTGTGTGAACTCTTAGTTTGTTTACCTTTCATACACTCATCGCAAATGGGTTTAGGTTCACCACTAAGTCTAAGGATATCTTTAACTTTTTCAGTATTCACTAAGTGCACAAAGTCCTAATAGTTTATATGACCTAGCCTTCTATGCTAGAGTTCTGTACGATCTATTTTTTCCCTACTATACACAAGAGGTTTTCTAGATTTAGGATTTATAGCGTAATAGTTATCCATTATCTTATGTCCTGTGATGACTATCTTTCCTTCTTATTTAACTACCTAGCATAAGTCTTGGCAAGTATTCACCCTATGGTCTTTGTTGCACATTTGACTAATGTTTGGGAGGTTTTCCTTAAGTCCTTCAACATAGAGAACTCCATCTAGTATAGAACAACTAGGGATGACTATACTACCCTTACTTTTCACTCGATCTAAGCTTCCATATCCAAAAGCAATAGTCCCACCATTATAGTTTTCAAGAGAAGTGAAATAGGTTTTATCTCCTGCCATGCGTCTAGAGTAGCCATTATCAAGGTACCACTTACGAGAAGATTTAGCTTTAAGAGCATTGAACACAACTTGACATTTAACCCTATCTTTTCTCAACAAGACTTGTTTAGTCCTAGATGGCGACTTAGATGAACTAGGTTGACTTCCAGGCTTCTGATTAGTTTTATTTCCTTTTCCATTATTCAAGATGTTATTTTTAAGGGAATTGAAGTCATTCATAAGTCTATTCTTCTGAGTTTCAAACGTTTTTAGGAACCTAGTGTAGCATCTAAACTGAGAATGTCCAGTTTTCTTACAATGTGTGCATAGTGATGGCTTTTTAAAAGATTCTGTTAGGTTAGGGGTTTCATATTTGCCTTTAACAAACATGGTTTCTCCATTAGATAGAGTTTCATTTTTGTTAATGTACCCCAAACCTATTTTATCACAATGAGTTTTGCATTTATCAAGTATTTCATTAGTACTTTAGTTTTAGGGTGGAAATTTTCATTCACTGATGATGAAGGCTTATTGTGTTTGATCTCTTAAGTGAGAGCATTATTTTTCTCAAGGAAAGAACGATGCTCAGAGTAAAAAAAATCTAATTTTATCAAGTAAATTAGTTTTTTCTACATTAAGCATATCAATCTTGGTTTTATAAGCTTCAAGAATATCAAGATCTTTCAAATAGCTCTTAATTAGTTTCTCATGCTCAACAACAAGATCACTCAATAATTCAACCCTTTAGTCCTTAGTAAACTCATCATCACTATCACAATCACAATCACATGCATTCACAGATTCCATAGATGCAATAAAAGCTAAAAAGTCATTTGGATCGTACCTTGCATCTTTGGAAGTTGTGGAAGCACTCTTTTAAGAGTCGGTATCACTCCATGTTGTCTGCATAGACTTTTTGGCATCTTTGAGACTAGGACAATCATTAGCACAATGTCCCAGACCTCTACAGTTATAACGCTCAATTTTCTTACCTTTAAAAGAACTTTTTCCCTCGTCATTAGAATACTTTTGAGGCATTTGTTTATTAGGTCTCCTTTTTTTTCTAGATTCTTTGTTTTTATAAAACTTTTTGTTAAATTTCATGACATTTTTTATTGTTTTAGCTATATGTGCTAATTCATCCCTAGTTATATCATATGACATTTTAATATATTTCTTCTTATTCTCAGAGGCCTTAAAGGCAAAGTCTTTAAGCTTTTTAGAACTAGGTAAGGTCATCTCATAAGTCTATATGGAGCCTACAAGTTCATCTACTCTCATGGAATTTATTTCCTTACTTTCCTCTATGACAATTACTTTAGGTGTAAATCTCTTAAGGAGATATCTCAATATTTTTCTAACTACCTTAAAATCATGAATAGATTCTCCAAGGTTAAATAAGCAATTAACAACATCACTTGGTTCAAAATAAAATGAAGAAAAGGTTTGATTTTCATGCATCCTAATATTCTTAAACTTAGTAGCAAACATTTACAACTTAGAGATCTTTACAGCAGACATACCATCATGAGTAACTTGAAGAATATCTTATGCTTCCTTTGCACATTTGCAATTTCCTATTATGAGAAACTCATATGGATAAACTCCGTTAAAAATATTAAATAAAGCCATATCATTGACTCCACTACCTTCATTGTTGGCTTTGTCCAATTCGTTTGTAGGTTTAAGTTCTCCTGTTGATCTTCCTTAAGCATCAAGGATTAATGGTGGTCCCCAACCATATTCAACTGAATTTCATACCCTTTCACCTTGCATTTTGATGAAAAACATCATTCTTGCTTTCCAATGGGAATAGTTATTCTTATCAAAGTAGGATGGACTATTCAAAGGAGCACTATTTTTTTACTGTTCCACATTAGACTTACAGGATCAATAAAAATTTAATTTTTATCCTATGTGATTAATAAAAATTTGAGTGAGCCTAATCACTTGAGTGGGCTAATCGCTTGAGCGGGATAAGTTGTTGGCATCGTAGATCTTAGTAACAAAAGCAATTCCAATTTTTTTTAAATTGATCTTTTAGGGTTAAAGTATTAACTTTTAGGTTTGAATGTTCTTAAACCTTAAATTCCAAGTGTTAAAGACAACCTTGAAGTTGTTGGAAGTCTCATAAACCCATGATCTTCCGCTCGATGATTCAACCTTATTCTTGGCACACTTCCGATTAGAATGAAAGGAGGGTGAAGGTTATGACTCTCTTTCTCTCTAGATAGTGGAAGATAAAAGTTATGAAAGCCCTAACACCTAGGGGGTATTTATAGGGATCGTAATTGAACTTAAGTGACTTAAGCCCATATGGGCTTGCGTCACTTAATCTAGCCCAAAATGGGTTCTAATTGATTAATTAACCCAATAAGGTTTACCGATTAATCAATTAGCCCAATTCAGAAACATTATTCACTTACCCTGTGCAACCTTGCATAATTACCAAAATGTCCTTATGCAAAAAAATGAACTTAGAGTCAATTCAACCCTCATAATCCGTGCCAACAAAATATATAAGCTCAGAGTGGGGACCACCATTAGGACCTATAAGAGTACTAGCTCCCTCATAATCCAATTTTGAAGTTGATTCAACATCCCACTATAGATAATTAATTGAACTTCGGTATCCTATGTAAATAAAAACGAGACACTAAGTGCTCGAGTTCGTGACTTACTATCCACTACATGTAGACTCCCTATGAACTAGTGTCTGTAATCTAACACCGTAGTACTATCACATATCAAGATTACCTCTCAAATAATTGAGTTACAGATTTAATTTATTATGTGATAAATTGACATTCTCTAGCTCGCATATGTTAAATTTCACTAAAGGAATTACTGTGACCACAGATTTCATGATCACATTTCCTTTAGATCACCCAATGGGACACACTATCTCAATATCATGAGATATCATGGTGCCTATTTGAGAATACTTGTTTTCACCATCCTCCATCAATAGTGACCTAATCCATAGGGATAAATAAGCACTTTGGGGTCTTACCCAAATATCAAAGCCTCTTGTTGATTCTGGCACAGACTCAATATTCTCTCAAGGTTGAGAGTCCATGTAGTATACTAGCATGGTGAATCATGATAATTGATAGCCTTGTGTCATGATTCAACGTAGGTCTTGTCTAGTGTGGATCACATACACTAGTATACTTACCATGAGAAACCCGACCCGACGGCCAAGATAAGTCATCCCTCTAATTAGGAGGTGATGCACTATAGTCTCTATTAGATTGCCCAAATCCATGAACCAACTGTGGATAAATTATCTACTTACAAAGAACTCATGACTTGTATCTTCTATGTAACTCTTAATGCACCTAAGTCATGTACAATGTAATAAATATGGAGTGAATGCTCAAATCAATGTCAATACACCAAAAGGATAACAAGGGGATAGTTAAATCTAACTTTGTTACATCATGTCTTGCTTTTAGGGGCTCAATCCCAACATTAGCTGCTTGAGTGACCCCTACTTTTTTTAAAAATATTTTAAGTCTAAAAATAATATTGAACTTTTTTTTTACCTCAAATGAGCCTAATATGCCACATGTCAAACCTCTTTAGACATACTTGTGACTTCTCAGTTGGACAAACAACAACCCTCGATCTTCAATGGAGAGCATGTCACTATCTAAAAATATTTCTATAATATAAAAATGAACAAAATTGTCAACATATAAACTAGACTCAATGTCCTAATAGCAACCATATAATTATTACAAAAAAAATGAAAATTCTATAATATGCTACTTCATTGTCCAATCCATGAAACTTTAATGCCATTTTCATTCTCTAGAGGCAGAAGCCATGGAGGTAGTTCAAATTCTTCTTAGAGAGATATATGTCATTTTTCATGGATGCTTATTGCTTTGTCTTCACAATGCCTCATTCCTTCCATGCCATTGATTAATTATGAAATTTCTTTAGAGAAAAGTGGAGAAGAAGATACTGAAGCTTTTATTTATATACTAGGAAAACAATATTCTGCATGAATTAAACAATGAAAAATGTCATATGAATAAAGAAAATTCATACATAAGTTAGAGTAATGAGACATACCAATCTTCTATATTGTTGACCCTGAACATGTCTATGATAAATAACACCAAAGAAGATGATCCACATAGGCCTTCTATTGGAACTGCAAGTTTAATTTGTTTCATCAGCATTTACATGGGATGAATATCAATAAAATGTGGTGGAAATAGCTATAAGAGCTAATAGTTATAAAATAAGAGAAGCCTTTATACTCTAATTGATTATAATCTTGAAAATAAAAAAATACCATGATTAAGATGCATACCCACAATAATTCATGTTTCACCGATGTCAATTACTATCATTGATTACATAGCATGATATGTAATTGACTATATCAAAACTTTGTACGGCATAAACCTTTAAAGAAATGTCTGCACACAAATTATACATAATTGATAATACAAGGCATCATAACAACTATCCTTTAATTCTTAGTCATGGTAATGGGTTATTATAACTTGCATGGTTGTGACTAGCTTGATTCCAACGGGAACAACATATTGTTTTTTTAGACATGAATTGTGATTCAATTCGACCGTTCTTAGGTCTCCTAGGAGGTTGTTTTGTTAATGAAGGAAGAAGTGAAGGAAAAATATGTCCTAAGTTGTCACAAGCAGAGTCATCTACATGTACTATTGGCATGTCATGAGTCACCAAAGTATTCATGTTGCCTAAGTAGATCATCTCCTAAAATTTGAACTTAAACCATTCATTAAAATTTTCAGAAATATCTAATCTTATTCTACGTATAGCTACACATGCGTGGTCACATGGGATTCTTGACATTTTCCATACTTTGCATATGCAAGTTCGGTGTTTCAAGGCAACATCGAGGTATGTTTTTCCAATCGAGACTTTGATGGAACCACCTATATATACATGAGTGGGGTAGTTTTCACCCTTTGCAATGTTTAAAGCAATTTTCTCTTTGATCTTTGGGCCAATGGCTTCTTTTGCATCCTTGGAGGGCATTATGGTGGTTAACAAGAAGAGATCGTACCTTATCCATATGCTCAATAAAAAAGCACAAATATTGTGATAACGTTTTAACCTATTCAATGTTAATCGTAAAACACTAACCCATTGTTAGAACATGTTGGATTATCTTACAATCTAACTAATAGCATCATGATCTTCAATATTGAGGCATACAAATTCATATTAGATATAATCATGCACTTCCTGACTACTATAACAGTACCACTACTTATGCAATTTATAGTTTAGCCCATGGAAATGTTGCATTAATGTTCACAATCATATATTATGCTTCTTCACATGTAACCTTATACAAATTCCCACACGACACAATGGTCCTAAATTTTATAACACGCACTTTGTTGCAAAAAACAAACATCATTGGTATGTAAATTTAATAAACATCTAATGTTGATAAACTATCATTGTCTATGCTACTATATTCATTCAATACAGTTTAACACAGGTATGACAAATTCATAAACATCACTTAAATTCATAAAAATTTATCACACTATTTCCTATCAATCATTTACTCATAAATTCTAAGCATATACATAACTATGATGCTAAACACTAATATAGATTGTTGTAATAATATTAATTCTATGTATTTCTTTTTTGTACTCACACAAAATTGGTACATCACTTAATCAATAATGTTAGTTTAAGCCCAAAATAGTGTCACATTTACATTACATTTTTTCTACCCTTAACCTATACAAGGGTTGGATAACATGTCGTGGTCCAAATCATCCAAACAACCAACCAAGAATGAAACCCTAAGTCAATCTACAACCTAACTCACATGATGATGGTATATCATTCAACCTACATTTGTACTTTTAAGGCCCAAAATAGTGTTGTTTTATTCCAAAAACACTATTACTTTTACATTACCATTGTTGTACCCTTTACTTATACGGGCTTAGGTGGCAATCCTAAGTTCAAATTAGTAACAAAAAAAATGGAACGAAACCCAAAGTCAATCTCAACCCCAATTCACATGAGCTCGGTACATCATTTAACCAACAATGTTACTTTAAGGCCGAAATAGTGTTATATTTATGTTACATTTATTGTATCCTTAACTTATACAAGTATTGGATGACATGCCCTAGTCCAAATCATGTAGAATGCCAACCAAGAACAAATGCCCATGTCAATCTAAAACCCAACTCACATGAGAATGGTTCATCATTCAACTTGCATTAATACTTTAAGGCCTAAAACAATGTTATTTTAGGTCAAAACAACTGTTACTTTTAGATTACAATTGTTGTACCCTTTACTAATATGCAAGGGTTATGTGGCATCCTACTGTCCAAATCATGCAAATAACGAACTATAAATGAAAACTAAGTCAATCTATACCCAACTCACATGAGGATGGTACATCATTCAACCAATAAAGGTATTTTAAGCCCAAAACAATGCTACTATAAGACCAATACACTGCTACTTTACATTACAATTGTTGTACCCTTTAATATTTTCTAAATACTGCATGTTTACATAATTCCCCCTAAAAACAATCCAACTTTTAATGCAAAATAAGTAACCTAAACTCAAGTGCAAAGTGAAAACCAACTCTATGCTCATATTGTAAACCAAATTGATCCATACTAGAAGCAATCTCATAAAAAGTTCTACAATGAAGAATTTAAATTGGTTGTTTAATAAGATTAACATTACAAAAGTAAAATCATTAATATCACAACTAATCCATAAACTATTCAACTTCAATAAGTATTCTAAAAACTAACCCCAAATAATTAAAGAACCAAAAACAAAATCACAAACTCCATAAATTTCCTTTCCCTCATGACCCTATCCAAAACTCCAAACCATACAGTGTAAAAGCAAAATAAATCATATATTATTATCCGTAAAAAAAAAAAAAAACTAAAACAAAAACAAAAATTCCACCAAAGTGCTAATGATGTATTTTAGTCTATATGGGATTTAATTCAAAATTAAAAGTTAAAAAGGTTAATTCACAAACCTCAAAGTATTAAATCGTGTATTTGGAGTTTAGCAAATTCAAATTCAATCCCAAGTGTGGATTAAGGACCTAAAGAGAAGGTTTCAATTAGGTTTTCAAGTTCCAATTCCAAAAAAACTAACACAACCTCATTTGTGAGGTTCAAATAACAAAACTTGTAATTTTTTTAGTTCATCCCTAATTTTCATTAAGCGAACAATACCGACTTTTTCACATATAGTTCAATACTTCGTCCATTATTACCATATGCCCTAAATATTTCAAAAAAAAATGCCTAATTTAAAAAAAAAAAAAACATAATGATGTCATACAACAATCTACAAAATGTTATGATTATATGTTTTCATATTTCTAACATGCATCCCCATCCTTTACATCTACTTACCATATATTCTCCAAATTACTTTAATAATTCTGGGATACTAAATTTATTAATATAAGTTATAATAAATCTCTATGCATGTATTTATATACTCAAATTATCAAAGTACATCAATTTTCATTAAATAACCCGTTTGGTTTACGAGAAAACAAAGGAAAAAAAAAGTTCTAATCTTTCATATTTTGTGAATTAGAAGATGAAAAAGGAAAATGTACAAAGTTTGAAGCTTGACCAAACTGAGCTAGGCTCAGTTCAACTAAAACAAACATTAAAAAACTTCATCCCTCTTTATTTTCCCATATTTCTCTATAACCAAAAAAAAAAAAACAACAAAACATGGAGAAGACTCGTTCTAGGAGGATGACACAAGTATAAACCCTAAAAGATCGGAGTTTAGTAGGATATTAGAGTTGTTGTTGGGAATCCATGGTGTCTCTACAACCTCAGGAGATAAAATTGTTGAAATTAGAGAGAAGAACAATAAATAGTGATTGCAAACATAAGTCCCCTATAAATAAATAAATATAATCTAACTAACAATTTTTCTACGTTTTCATTCTTGTTTGAACGGTTACAGATTTGAGAGAGAAGAGGTTGTCGCCCTTCCTTCTCACTAACACGACGTCGACATCGCAACCAATGAACCTCACATAGAGATGGAAAAATGGCAAGACCACTTTCTCCAAGACATGAGGGTTAGGGGTCCACCAAGTAAGTCTGTTTCGTGGGGGTAAGGCTCTACCAAAGAATAAATGTTGATTCATCTTGGTTTTCATTTTAATATGTTTTTAAATATATTTTATTATGCCTATAAATTGGTTAAGTGATAATTTAAAGTCAAATTGGGTTGGTTGATGTGGTTGTATCTTTACCTTGTTGGTTGTATGAGCACCTGGCAAAAAGCACTCCAAGGGTATTTTCAACCAATGTAAGGATGACACCTATATTAGTGCATGGAATGAGAATTTTCCCAAAAATGCACTAACCATGAAAGAGTTATTTTCAGGTTTTAAAAACAACAATAATTTCTAAACCATGCATGTTTACATAATTCCAAAAAAAAATAAAAAAATATAGGGACATATTCCAATGTAGAAAAATAGATCCCAAATTAAATACAAAAATAGATGAAGAAAAATAAATTATAGGGATATATTCTATTTTTTATTTTGTCTTTATCTTTTCTTATGTCCTATTATTTTTTCTTACAATTTGTAAGAGTTAAAATGACTTATATATAAAAGAATTTTTTTTGAAAAATAAATCTTTAGTTATTTGTAAACATATAGCATAAAATAAGAAATATAAAAAGAAATTAGAAATGCTAATATGAATTTATGGAAATGACTTTTTTTCTTTTTTAGCAATACAACATGGATTCCCTTCTAATTCATTTCTATAAAAAATTTTACAAATTCCAAATGTTATTTTTGATTTGCTTAAATGGATCCATTTCTTTCTTTTTTTAATTTACCTAATTCTAATAAAGTTAACTTATATAAACCAAAATCTTAGCTATTTCATTCATCCAAAGTTCACTACAACAAATATAGTTTTTTGTTATGGTTTTTTCTTTGCCATTAACTAAATTTTGTGGCAAAATGTCACTTTTAGCCATAAATTCCTTTTTTGTCACAAAAAATATAATGTGAATAATTTTTACGGAATATATGACATTTTGTCATGAACTCTATTTTTTGGAATAAAATTATTCATGGTAAAATATTAACTGTCACTTTGATGTCACTTTTTGTTGTTAAAAATATGATGGGAATAATTCCACTTTTTGCCTCAAAATTATTTCTAGCAATATATCACTTTTAGCCATGAATTTACATTTCATCTTTAAAACTATAGTAAGAATAATTCTTTCATAGTATATGACATTATGCTATAAATTTTTCTTTTTAATTAGTATGATATTATTTATAGTAAAAATATATATAAGGAAAGACTCACAAATTCAATTTTTGTTCAGCCTTTTTTCCAAAATCTAATTTGTGAGAAAAAAATTACCTTTTATTTTAATTATATATGTATTGCTCTTTATACAATAAATTAAATATTAAAAAGAATTATTAAATAATTATATTTTATATTTAATAATTTATAAAAATATTGTACAAAATAGTCATTTATTATCAAAATAGTTTTTTTTATTGAAGCATAAAAAAATTATGTTGATAAAAAGTGAAAAAAAAAAAAAGTCATTTCATATTTTTATGTGAGTTTAACAATTATAATTTTGAAGATATAAATAAAATTTTTAAAAATTTAATAAAAGTATATAAATTTTGAAGTTTGAATTTTATTTTAAAAATTTCATGGAAATATTTTTACTTATTAATGAAAAATATAATGAATCAAATAAAACAACATTAAAAAAAATTCTCAATCTTAACATAAACAATTTTTTTTCTTTATTTTTGCTTTTAATTTTTTTAGTTTACATAACTTCTACATTTTTTTCAAAGATTCCTTTACTAAGAGTTTTGACATATCTTATGATTCAGTTTAAATAACTCTGTAATTTTTTTAAGTTTTATTTTTATTTTATTAAATCTCAACTTTCTTTTAACTTTTTTTTCAAAAAAAAAAAACAATTCTATCTTTTAATATTTTTTAAGAATAATTATGCAAATAAGTATTAATAATTTATAAAGTTTGTTTTGAAATCTTTAATTCTCTTTTTCAAGTTTTTACTTGTTCATTGATAATAATATGAAAAATAATCATAATTTGAAAAAAGTATAAAAATAGAAATAATGTTTAACTCAATTAAAATTTTGTTATTCCTCTTTAAACATCAATTGGTTTATAAAAGATAAGGTAATAGTTTTTCAAAAAGTGGTGATAAACCGAAGGATCATGAGTTCGAGTCCCAAGGATTACAATTAAATATAATAATTATTAGAAAGCCAAAATGGCCTCCCCTAGGATTAAGATAGGTATGGGGGTGTTATCATATTTCTAGAAATAGATACTCATCCTCAAAACCTCCACAAGAAATGAATATATATATCATAAAATTTTTGCCACAAACATAAATTTGTCGCTAAAGATATTATATTGCCATAAATTAACATTCGTTATTAAAAGAGACTTTTTGTCACAACTTTCCTAAAGACAATTTTTTTTGCCATGAATAGTTTATTTTTTGCCATAAATATTATTTGTTGGTAAAACTTTTTAGTAATGGACTTGTCGAGACAATCTTGCAACGAATGTTTTTCATGGCAAAAATATATTTGTCATGAAAATCCAACTTTTTGTCACAAAAACATTTGTTGCGAAACATCATATTTGTTGTAGCGTGTTTATAGATCTAAACATCTAATTATAAACAAGCTAAACCCTGTCACACTAGAGAAACAAAACTTTAAAATACTTAAATTAAAAAAAAAGTTTAATCAAAAGACAATTAGAAAAACAAAGGCAACCATTTTCTTCGACTTCATTTAAAAAGTGAAAAAGCCTCAAAATTCATAATGAAAAAAACAATGACAAAGGATACTCACTAGGGATTTGGTGTTCTTAGTTGATGTTGGTTGGGAATAAGATTCATCTTTTAGAACAAACTAATGAGTTGACATGAATGAACTTCCCTTCCAAAAAAATGTTTACTTCAACTCAATGAATAGACAATATCAGCCAACAATTCATGAGACTCGAAACTAGATAGTGTTCACAAAATTGAATCCTTAATGACAAAAAAAAAAAAAAACCCTTATTTTGAGCCTCGATGAACTATTGGCTGATACAGTATATATACAAGACGAGTTGAAACAAAAATTATTTTGAAGGCAAGTTCATGCATATGCCTTTTATTGACATATCTGAAACCATCAAATCTTTAGAGAGTTGTATAGAGGAAGGTTGGGTGAAGGGGCTTTATAAACTTCTCTTTACTTGCGCAAGAAGACAACGTTCAAGCAAGACAATAAGGTTTATCTCAATTAACAGCAAGGATTCACGTGAGACAGCAAGGATTCACGTGAGACAACAATGATTCAACATGAGACAACAAGGATTCAACATAAGACAACAAGGATTCACATGATACAACATGGACTTATATGAGAAAATAAAATTTATGTGAGATAACAAAAATTTATTCAATGCTAATGAATTTATTTCTAAATTAAACAAATTTTACAAATTAGTAATCATATCCAAATATATCTAAGAAAAATCTCTTATTTCTCCCTAGTAAAAATAAACAAGGAACAATAAGGATTTACATGAGACACCAATTATTCAAATGATACAAAAAGGATTTACATGAAATAATAAAAGTTTATATGAGATAGTAAGGATTCTTTCAATGTTAATGAATTTATTTATAGAATATATAAATCTTAAAAATTAATAATGATATCCAACTACATCTAAGAAAAAAAAAATCTTATTTTTTCCTAGTAAAAATAAATTAGGAACCAAATAAGTTAAAAATATTTGTAAAACAAGTGATAATATAGCAAAATTTAACAAGGATTCAACATGAGACAGCAAGGATTCAACATAAGACATCAAGGATTCACATGATACAACATGGACTTATATGGGACAATAAAATTTATGTGAGATAGCAAAAATTTATTCAATGCCAATGAATTTATTTCTAAATTAAATAAATTTTACAAATTAGTAATCATATCCAAATATATCTAAGAAAAATCTCTTTTTTCTCCCTAGTAAAAATAAACAAGGAACAATAAGGATTTACATGAGACACCAATGATTCAAATGATACAACAAGGATTTATATGAAATAATGAAAATTCATATGAGATAGCAAGGATTCTTTCAATGTTAATGAATTTATTTATAGATTATATAAATCTCAAAAATTAATAGTGATATCCAACTACATCTAAGCAAAAAAAAAACATTCTTATTTCTTCCTAGTAAAAGTAAACTAGAAAGCAAATAAGTCAAAAATATTTGTAAAACAAGTGATAATATAGCAAAATTTTGTGAAAGAAATTAAATAGTAAAGTTAATATACTCTATTAATTTCTATTTTATCTAGAGCTACTATGAGTTTTGGTATTTTCTTCCACTGTCCATAAGTTGCAACATGGTGAAGCATTCATCTATTTGAGATTTTCGTTGATTGTTATCAATTTTAGAATATTAGTATAGACATTGTTTTGAAAATCTTCAAAGACATGATGAGTATGTTCACATTTAAGTATTTATATTTAAAATCAAAATGATTTTTCAACATCTTAAAAATGAACAATCCTGGAAATGAACTAATTTTAGAGTTTTGTTATTTCATATAAGCATGTAATATAACTTTCAACACCAACCCTAAATTTTTAAATAAAATTATTGAAATAAAATAAAAAAAACTATTCAAATAGTAACATAGATTAATTTTAAGAGCGTGTTAATTAAAATTCTTTTTTTTTTTTTTTTGGTTGGAGTAACCTTTTAAGTATACCATTGCTCTTTTTAATTATTAAAAGGTTTTTATAAAACATTCATTAAAAATGATAACACTTTTAAATTAAAGTTTAAAATTTTAAACTTTTTAGTAATTTAGGATTCAAATATTAAAAAAAAAACAATTCAATAAAAAATACAACTAGTGTTATTATTAGTCACCTAATATAAATCAAATGTCAATTTTAAGGAAAAACATAAAAAGTTTATTAAAAGGAAAAGTAAGAAAGCCTTTAAGTAAGTAAAAAAATCCTAATCGTATTTTTGTGGGGCACAACTGTCATTTCACACTTCTAATATCCTTGTTTTGTACGTTACTCCAAATAATTTATAATAATGATTTGTTATAAAATCATGGGAATAACAAGTCAATCGAGAGATTGTTTGGCTATATAAAGTAGAATATATAAATAAATGACACTATAAGAAATATGGGATATAATAGCATAATTTTAGTCAATGTCAACAAAATCCATGACCAAAGGCAATTTATAGTCTTACACATATTTCAATTGCATCTAAAGGTATTGGTATTGGCAAAAAAATTTCCAAAAAAATTATAATTGTGACTGTAATTGGAATTGTATTTAATAATAATAATTTTATATGCCTATTACTATAGCGATTTTGTAGGCTACTATCATAGATGGTCTTGTAGTTGCATTTAATTATTGACAATTACCATAGATGGTCCTATAAACTCAACTTTTGTTTAAGTTACCACCACATGGATCTTAAAGTAATATAAACCACTACAATATGTGTCCCATATAAAAGATAGTCAAACACCTCTTCTTTATAAACTCAATAACCAAACTTCTTTTCTTTATAAACTTAATAGCCAAACCCCTCTTCTCTATACCCTTGATAGCCAAACCCCTCTTCTCTATACCCTTGATAGCCAAACCCATTAGACTTTCTATGAACCCTATCTTTGCTCATTTCAAGTACTATTCACCTTTCTTTATTTCATATTTCTTCGTTTTTCCTTTCTTCATTTTGATGATTTCAAGTATGATTTCTCATCTATTGTTTATGTTTTATCCAAAACTAAGCCCTAAGGTTTTATGGTATTCAATTAGCTTGTTGTGAACAATTATTCAAAGGGTTTAAAAGGCATACAGTTTGTAGGTATATCTTCTCTTAGTAACATAATATCTTGACCTTGAAATTGTTGTTGTTGTTTTTTTTTTTATTATTCCATTATATCGTGTTTCGAATTATAGGAAGAGGCTATAGAGGATTATGCCTCTATGTTCGTTATGATTCATTTGGAGACAATGTGATAGAAGATGTCTTAGGATTTGAAACGGTTGGTGGTGATATTGAAATCTAATTTTTTATATTTCCTATACGTTTGATGTATGTTCATTAATTCCAAATTGGTTTTTTTTTTTTTTAGCTCTTGTTTTCTTTTCTTTTTTCTTTTTCTTTTTTTTTTTGTTCCTCGTAGATGGGGACTAAGGAAAAAGCTTAGTTGTAATTACCTTAGGTGGCTTTCATACACTCTCATTTTTTATATGCTAATTAGTATATTTTTGCATTATTTATCAAAAAAGAAAAACAATAAGTAGGTATATATTCACTTTGCTTACCATTTCTCATTTTTTGTTCTATTATTCTCTCTTTGGTTATCTTATCTTCTCTCATTTTCTTGTATCATATTAAAAAATTATTAGTACTTTTTCTTGTTTTCATGTCTTCTATTGTTTGTCACATTTTTTTTCCTTTGGATGATCACCTTGACTTTGTTGTTGGGTAACAAATCTTTTTATAAAGTGATACCTTTATCAATTTGAATTATGGTTAAAATAAAAGAAGTTTTCAATATTTGATCATATTATACTAGGGCTAGAATTTTTTCTAAGTTATGTGAAATATAAGCAATGGGCTTAGATACACATGAAGAATTATTAAATATAGGTGATAGGCTCAAATAAACATAGTCATGTATGTGGTATAAGGTTTAGTGCAACTCCTACATCAATGTTTAGAGCCATAAGTAGAAGAAAGGCAAATGCAACCCTCAAATCAAATCTTAAGAATACACAAGAAGAATAATTACATTTCAAGGATGGTGAAGATAATTTTGAGAGGTTGATAGCATTCACTTCATTAGATTATAGATACTAGTTCATAGGGACTTTGCGCATTAGTAAGTCACAGATCCGAGTTTTTCATTTCGATCTAATATCATAGGATATTGGAATACAACTAACTCTTTATAGTGGGATGTTGAGTCAACTTTAGAATTATATTTTGAGGAAACTAGCATTTCTTCCTATGGGTTCAAGTGGTCCACGCTTGAACTCGTATTCCTTGGTGACACATTATTTGAGGGATTGAGTTCTTTATTTATATATGTGCATAAGGGCATTTTAGTAAGTATATAAGGTTGCACAAGAGCTTATAAATGGTCTTTCTAGATTAGGCTAGTTAATTAATTAGAACCCATTAGGGCTAATTAATTATGACCTGGTGGGCAAGATTAAGTAACCCAAACTTAAGATGGGCTCAAGTCATTTAAGCCCATAAGTAAGCCTATATAAACCCCCTTAAAGGTAGAAAGCTTAAGTTTTTGTCATTTAATCTTCTAGAGAGAGAGGGAGCTCTAACTTTCATCCATAAGGATAGGATTCTACCATTCTCATATGCTAAAGTATAAGAGAGCGCCATCGAGTTGGAAGATCACGAAGTATTCAAGATCTACACCATCGTCTTCATTGGCTAGAATTGATCTAGGACTATTCAAATCATATGTATGGTTTTCTAAGCACCTAGATCTAGATTCATGTTTGTGAATACTTTCATTGCCTAGATCTAGTAACCCTAGGATTATAGCAGTATGCACCCCAATGATCTAAGACTTGGAATAGAGTTATTCAGATATTTCTAACACCTAATTATTGAAAGTTTATGAAGAATCATTATCTAAATCATAACAAGGTGTTTACAAAATAAATTTCATATTATGTCATGATGGTGATAAAAGGTGGTTATATTATATAGTAAGTGGCAATTTATAGGTTTTATTATAATTTAAAATATTGTAAAACTGTAGTTCCTCTTTAAAATAAAAGTTGACTAAAAATTGATGGAAAAACAAGTTTACATTTGTAAGATGTAATAAACATTACAAATTGTACTCAACATGGTGTTATATTAAAAGACACTAAATATTTTTATGATTTACATCTCTTTGAAATTGGATCAATTTAATTTAGTCCAACCCATGACTCATGGAGTATCCACATGGTAATATCCAATGTTTTTAGAACTGAACTGGTCATTGAACCGAAAAAGTTACGAGTTCACGATTCACTGGTCGGACTAGCGATCAAACCGGCAATGTCATAAATATATATTTTATATATTATTAAAATTTAAAATAATTTTAAAAATAAAAATAATAACTTCTGAGGAACATAATATTTTTAGAAATTTATTTAAAATCATAATGATCTCATTAATTTAAATTAAAATTATAAATTTTAAAAATCATATGGTTAAAAAAATTACAATTGTAAAATTAAAATAAATAACAATGAAAATAAACCAATAACGTAAACAAAAATAAAAATATAAAGAAAATCTAAAAATGTGAGTAAAAGACTCATAATCTCGTGTTTTTGTATTTAAATGTTATTTCCTTATATTTTTATTTTATAATTCATATTTAACCACACATAAAAATGCTAAGATTGAAATATTCATATGTTATTAAATCACTAATTCGCCATCTTATTTTTAAAAAAAAAAAATTAACTATGATACCAAAAAAATAACTTTTATGTATCACATATCTCGTTTTCAACCAATGACAAATTTTTATGTATATAATTGGTATTTTCAACCAATAACAAACTTCAAAATATATAATTAATATTTTAAAGTTTTCCTTTTTAAAGATAATTAGATAGTATTGTAAACTAGAATTTGATTTAAAATTCTAACCATAAATTTCATCATAAACTTTGACATTTTTATATTAAAACTTAAAAATTTTAAAATTCTATTGAATTATGGTAACTATTATAGCTTATAGCTGTCAGGATGGCATCATCGCTTAGATGGCAGCATTGTTAGAATTGCCTCATTGTCAGCCGATGACGGTGCATGGGGGTGCAACTCGAGGTGCCAACATTGGTGTAGAAAAAAGAAGTTATAGCTGTCGAGATGGCAATGTCGCCGATCAACGGTGATGCATTAGGCTAGAGTTAGAGGGGGTGACAACAACATAGAAAGAGAGAGTTGGAGGTAGAGTGCAACGGGCGAATGTTAGGGTAGAGGACAATGGATAGGTTTGAGCAGCAAAATGTCATCATTTTAAAAAATGAGAAAAAAAAATCTTTTGAATCATTCAGTTCATCTAAAACTGATCCGGCCAACCAGTTCATTGGTTTGATAATTGGTTCTAACGATTCAAAGTCGGTTCAAAGGTTGGTTCTAGTGGAATGATGATCGATCGATGATCCGACCGATCGGATTGACTGATGGTTCAATTGGTCGAATCGACCAGTCCGATTCGATTTTTAAAACCATGGGAATATGATAATTAGTGTTGGATGGATCATTTTATAAGAGGTTAAAAAAATATTTTGCATCCTTTAATCTCATATTGGAATTCCCACTCTTAATTGTTGTCCAATGGGTATGCATATCATTATGACTATCGATTAGATTAATGATATAAATAATGACACACAAACACATACAAAAAAAAAAAAAAAAATTATGTTTGTGAGTTCGTCTCATCTGTTATTGTTGTTGTGAACCACCTAATTATTATCTTATCTTGGGTTTCACTATAGAATGATGCAACTAAACCTTGAATATTCAATGGTGAAGTTTCACACATTATCCTAAAGGATATGTTTTACTGAACAACAAACTAAATTATAATTGCAACAAGGAGATGTAATGATTATGCAAGAGGTTTGCAATCAAGACAATGTATATGGTATCTTTTTTAATGGGTCATTAATACCCTTTTACATGTTTAAAAGATCTTATGTATAAATTAAACAAACATATAATAGTAAAAATCAAGGTTAAAAAGTGTATTGGAAATAGAGATCTGAAGATTTTGTTATTAAGTATACTTAGATATGGATATTGATTTGTGAGATTTGAATAATTTTGAAATGAATCATGTGCATTATTAGAATCCTTATTATTTCACATGAATCTTTTTTTTTTCTTTTATGAGTAAATCATTGTAATATCATATGAATCCTTACTAGCACACTTGACTTTTTCTTCTTAAGAAAGTAATTGAAGTTTAATGTAATCCCTTCAATTACTCTTCCTCTATCATATCTCTTTATTCTAGTTTTAGAGATGACCTAGTCAGAAAAAGAAATGGTAGCTTATCTCTAAAAATTTGATGATTTATGTTAGATTAATAAAATGTCGATGCTTAAACTTGGTTTCAATTTTTTTTTTAGTGCATCTGTCATAATTTCAACTAGTTGGTCATTGAAACTTAAGTTAATGATATAAAATCTAAAGTTATATATTGCTAATCTTTGTTACTTTAATTTGCTCTCTATTGAGTTTTTGAGCTCACTCTTTCTCTTGTCCTGTATTTTAGGTACATTCAATATTAACTAGAAACAATTAGGGTATAAAGAGTGCTTCTATTATGACTAGCATTTTGAATTAAAAATTAGTACTCCACATTTTTTGAATTTCTATAATTGTTATTTGAAGTGTTTTGGATAATTATTATTGAGATATTTTTAGACTAAAAATTTACTTTTGGTTTTTTACTTATTCTTTTAGTATCATTAGGCTTGAATTGGTTTAAGGTAGCTTGTTTAATAGCTAATTATATTTTGGTTTTGTTTGTTTGGAGTCCTTCATAAATTGGGCTTTGATATGGGAAATGGTTATGGTGCCCTTAGTCTCCAAGTTAGTTTATAGAATCTTTATTGTCTTACATGAATTTTTATTGTTTGACATGAATTCTCGTTGTTCCACCTTATCTTTTTTATTATAATAGAGCCATTAAAAGTATGACATGATGTAATAAAATGAAACTAATATATATATATATATATATATATATATATATATATATATATTATGATTTTAGTTTCCATTATTATATATGGTTACACATTGAATAGAACTTATGATGAATCATGACATTGGCTATCAGGTAGTCTTGATTTCACCAGGTACTATGTTGCATAGGCTCTTAACCTTCAGAGAATATTGAGTTAGTGTTGATGTCTTTAGTGGCTTTAACTTATGGATGAAACTTTAAGGTGGTTATTATTGAGATTGAGCCCTTAAAAGGAAGACATGATGTAACAAAGTTAAACTTAAGTATCCCCTTGCTATCATTTTGGTGTATTGACATTGATTTGAGAATTCAGGCTATGCTCTTAGATTGCACATGACTTGGGTGTATTTGGAGTTGTAAAAAAGATACAAGTTATGAGTTCCTTGTAAGTAGATAAGTTATTCACAATCGGTTCATGGATTTGGGCAATTTAGTAGAAACTATAGTACACCATATCTTAATTGGAGGGATGGTTTGTCTTAACCGTCGGGATGGGTTTCCTATGGTGAGTGCACTAGCGTATGTGATGAACACTAGATAGGACCTACAGTGAATCATGACACAAGGCATCAAATATCATGATTCACAAAGCTATTATATTGCATGAACTCTCAACCTTTTGAAGATATTGAGCATGTGCCAAAATCAATAGGAGACTTTGACCTATGGGTGAAACCTTAAAGTGGTCATCTATCACTATGGATTAGGTCACTATTGATGGAGGTTAGTGACAACATGTATTCTTAATAAAGTTGTGCACTATGATATCTCATGGAATTGAGACAGTGAGTCCCCTTGGGTGATCCAAATGACATGTGATCATGAGATCTATGGCCACAGTAATTCCTTTAATGAAATTTAACATATGTTCCTTGGAAATAGAGTATGTCAGTTGATCACATAGTAAGTGGAATCTGTAACTCAAGGATTGGAGAAGTAATCTTGATAAGTGATAACATTACCTTGTTAGATTACGAACATCAGTTCATAGAGAGTCTGCATGTAGTGAATAGTAGGTCATTAACTTGAACTTTGTCTATTTGTTATTTACCTAGGGTACTGGAGTGCAGTTTATTCTTTTTAGTGGAATGTTGAATCAACTTCAGAATTGGATTCTTAGGGGTCCAATACTCCTATGGGTCTCAATGTTCCCTACTCTAAGCTCATGTTTCATGATCGCACGGTTTATAAGAGTTAGATTAACTCTAGGTTCATTCTTACACATAAGGGTGTTTTGGTAATTACGTAAGGTTGCATAGGGGATGATGAACAAGGTCTCTAGATTAGTATTTCTTGGTGAATTCTCATATTTTCTAAATTAATCAAAGTTTCATTAGGCATACATGTAGAATGTGTTGATGTTCCTCAACACTAAAGGTTAGCGTTCTACCAAACAATGCCTCTAATTCCTTAACACATGAAATCTTAACAATGAATTAGGAGACCTTAGAAAGGAAATTCAAGGATTTCAAGTAATACAAAGAAAACTATAAAATTCTTGCAAATCCTAAGATATTTTGTATGATATAGAGAAAAATAAGAGAAAATTTAGAGCATTAACCTGACATGTCATCTTTGGTAGAAATATTCAAGCCAAATCATATGTATAAGGCAAAATAGTTATGGTTGAACAATAAAAAATTAATTGATTAATTAATTAATTAGTGGTAAAACAATAGTTAGGGCTAGCTAAAATGAAATTAGGGTTGAATAGAAAACTATAAGAATACTTCAATGCTTCAAGTGGATGGGATGAGAAGAAAAGATTTACTAACCTCGGGCAAAGTTTGAGAGTCTTCGCCATGAAAATGTGTTAAATGAGAATAAGCTTAACAATGATGGGTTTGTTTCATATAGATTTTGCAAGGAATGATTTCGCTCACTAGCCACTTGTTGTAAGTTCGATCTCTAGTAGATTGCTAGAATCTTAGGCTTTAAGAATGGAGTGATCTATTTTCATGGGTGTTTCAGAGAAATCGCTAGTAGACTACCCCTAGTGTGGGTGTCAGTGTGAAATACCCTCACAGTAGGTCTTCAATATTCAGTTGTGGCACTAGAGTTTTTCTTAGAGTGAAATAGAGTTCGATATGTGTTGGTGGGTTCGAAAGGGAACTCGATTTGTTTGAGGGCATGTTTTGCGGTACAATAAAATTTCAAAAAGAAGTATATATAATATGTTAACAAATGATGTTTTACCAAGTGTCTTAGATATAAAAAAAAAAAAGTTAATTTTTTAAGAACACTTTTATAAAGGCCCAAGAATTTATACAATAAGCGCCATTATAACCCAACCTTCTAGCAAGTGCCATTGTTGGTTAGAAATAGTGACACTTTTTAAAAGCACCAAGAAAATGAACGTCATTGTATACAATTTTTCTAGTAGTGATTGTTAACTGTTTAAAATATAATTATTTAGCTTTTGGATATTTCTATTTTACAAAATAAACAACAAATTAGTCAAACACACACGCACGCACACAGATATATATGTATATATATATATATATATATATATATATATATATATATATATATATATATATATATAATACAACTGTTTTAAAAATAAATATTCTTCCCATCTTTCAGTTGATCAATCAAAAGTTTTGGTTACAAAGTTGTAACCATGTCCTGTCATGGTCATCATTTTACTCTAAGTGAGATATTGTTTTTTCATGTAATTCCACTCATTCTTAAGTTGTTTTGGAGCATAGTGTCTTCCAAGTAACTTTTCCAACTCTTTAGCAATTTGAGATCAAGCATTAGGCTTTAAACCTCCACCTTATCTAAAGGTTTTATTTGTCTCTTGAAGACAAATATTAATAAAGTGTTTTCTCTAAGTAGGGCCAATCCAATTTGTTTTACTAGTTTCAACATTCTGACTCATTATTATACAAAAAAACCAACATTAATAATGATTAATTTTCATTAAAAAAAAAAAAACTACAACAACAACATAGATCCAACCCAACATGCTAATATCCAACCAAGCTTGCACAAAAAAATTCATGTCAAAAAATAAATTCAACTAGCAACAACTATATTAACATGGGCAAAGTCTAGATTGATCCTTGAATAACTATTTTTTCCAAGGTAAGCAAGAAATCATACAAGCATACCACAAATTCTAAACATATAGATTAAATGACATTAATATAGTTACATGGACAATTAAAACATGGAAGCAAGTAAAAAAATTTGATTGCATCCACAAGAAATTTATAGTGTTGGTAGCCTCAATCGAAAACTGGATTTAGGTGGAAAAAGAACCAATTAAATAACTAGTTGGAGAATCATTTCCACATCAATATTACAATAGGCTTGAGAATGACCTCACAAAAAAAAAAAAAAAAAACCACACACACACATACACCCTTAAAAACTAAGTTTCCATGGGCTCAATAATTAGGCCTCGTGTGGGCCTTTCTTTTTATAGGTCATTAAGGTTAAACAAAAAAGGAATTAAAACAAAGGCTTGCCTATGAGTTCAAAAATTGAGACTTGGTAAAGGAAAAATTAGGTAAACTGATTAGCAGAATCTACCCAGGAGCTCGTTAGAGAAACCCAAACCCATATTGAAGTAATTTGAGCTTGAAAGGTCTTTAGGCCCAACATCAGTTTGGACTATAAGTCCATGAAACTGTGATCATGAGGCCTAACTTAAGTTTTAGAATCCTATGTCCTCTTCCTATAAAGGTTGTAGTTTGTATATTTCATCCCAAGAATTCAATGAAGATTTTGTCTATTATCCATATACAACTATCTCAAATAAAAATACATAAAGTATTTCACAAACAAACTAACATAAAGCATGACATCATTAGCCTAGCCATTAGGATCTTACTAAAGTCAACATAATCACAAACACACTAATTAACCCAATTGGTAGGATATCATTGTTATAGAAAGAATAAGAAATATGAGAAATAAAAAGTAGATGCATCTTGAAACCAAAAATAGATATACATCTTTTTTATGGTAAAAGAATTGTTGTAGGGGATATATTTTAATCGAGGCTAACCAACAATTTCTAACGTTTTAATATTAATTTTTGTTTCATGGAACAATGACACAATATAACTAAAAAACCATATTGATCTTTCTAATGCCATTGGTCAGTGTTGCCTTTTTCTTAATGTTTGTATGAAGCTAAGGAGCATAGCAATGGTTAAAAGTGCTAAGTTCTTAGGTTTCATATCTTGAAATGTTGCAAGTTTCTTAGGGTCCAAGTACAAAAATTAGTTGACATCAATGGTAATTTAGGAAAACATGCCCTCGATTATACTTATAGCAAACAAGAAAAGGAAGAAGTGCTTAAAAGTGAGTATCAATAGAAAGAAAGAGAAAGAATCATGAAATATGTAAACTCAACTCAAGAAAGCTCTAATAGTTGCCAACAATGTTGAAGTAGAGAGAGGATTATTGAGAAACAATGGCTTGACTTTTTCATTGATTAAGAATGAATATATATACACAAACCTAAAACACAAAAATAGGAAACAATCTACCCAAAACACAAAAATAGGAAACAATCATAGAATTAGCCCAAAACACAAAAATAAGGAAATTACAACTAATTAGAAGAATTTAAAAACATAAAGAAAATCTATTGTAATTAATTCTCTAATAAACAATACCTTATTGAATTTAAACTTATTTTATTTCCATAAAAACAAGAGTGACAAAGAAATCATATGTTGTGCCAAAATATGCAGAGTCAATCTTATTGATGAACATTAAGTACAAGCTTCTCACAGATTTCTTCCCTCTTTTTTCGTGTTTGATTTCCTAAAAAAACTCACTAAGAAAATCTTCTTTGTTTTCTTTCAAATACACCTCAAAACCTTTCCTGAAGTCCAGACCTATTCTATTACAACAGTCTTCTTTATACCCCCTGTATATATGCAACATATAAACTAACTGACATAACAACTTCTAATAGAAACAACCAGCTTTGGCCTACGTGGCACACAATACAAATTCTAAACCAATAATCACAATATGGTAATTGTATGACAAAAACACTAGATACAATATGTTAACACTTAAACAATGATTGCAAATGCTTCACTTAGTAAAACTTACAAAAAGGAATAAAAGTTTACCTGATATATCAAAAAAAAAAAAAAAGACTTGAAAGATTGGTTGCGTTTCCCATTCATGCATGAGACTCTTTAGTCTTGCTCACTTAAATTTGTGAATGAATAAACTCTATAAAACTCTAGATTAATTCAAGACAACCTGACAATCAGTCAGTTTCCTATCCAAGAAAATGAACATAAAGATTTTAAAAAACATTACTAATAGCATCCCACATCAAACTATGAAAATAAGAAACAACTATCAACCTTCTTGCCATTAAGAAATCACACCAATCCATGTCTTAAATGGCTTTTAGAGTTAACTATCACTTTAGTGAACATCTTAGCTAAGCTAATATCATCTAATAATCCCAACAACTTATAACAAACTCCTTATCATTGTATCCTTATGGAAACATGTTTTGTAAACCATGTATGAAAGAACATCTCCTTACTTGTAGTTCTTATTGATGAATTTATTCTAAATGTTTGGTTTTGCACTAGGGGGCTCACTTGATTTTAGTGGGCTATATTTCCTATTAGTCTATAAGGTATTATGAAGTTTTGTAGTAGGAAGTCTATGGAAATTAGCTTCACTAAAATTCTATAAATTCTCATTGAGATTAAGTTTATGGTGTTTATGGGATTTTTTTTTTTTTTTTTTTTGTAGAGTATTAGAAAATTAAATCACGGGTAAACGATTGAAGGAAGGCTCTTTGCTTTTGCTTAGAGGGTTTGACTCTATTTCTTATTCTCTCTCATAGTTAACTAGCAATTTGGAGAATGTCCTTTAGGTAAAATCCAAATCTCTAACTCGATTATGTATAAAAAAAAAAAGGTACTTGAAACCTTCTTCTTCTCCATTCCAAACATAAGGAGAAATGGGATTTCTTTTTAGTTAGAAGTTTGCTTGTAATTATAGAGTAGTGTTGGATTTAGGTTAGAAACATTTTGTTTTAATCTATTAGTTTGAAGCTACTGATTTGAAATCTACAATAATATTAAGTTAGTTTCAGTGTGTCCTATAGATTAAAGACCTCAACTTGAGTGTTATTGAACTTGTTCTTCTCTGTTTCTTTTATTTTTAGGTTACAAGAAATCTTGCCAAACTATCCACATTGACTAATATACTTCATTGCAACTTGGAGAAGTCAAAAAGCAAAGATGACTAGGAAATAGAAAATAGCTTCACTTACAAGAGAATTGAAATCAATAAAATCAATTTTGTGTTTTATGTAAGAAAGGTGAGGCTTCAATTGGAGGTAGGGATGGCAATGGGGCGGGTCTTTTCGAGTACCCGCCCCGCCCTGCCACTAATGGGACGGGGTTTAATTTTAATAAACAGGTTTGGGACGGGTTTGAGAATTTTTTTTAAAACCCGAGGCGGGTTCGGGTATTGGCCCACCCCACCCCACCTCGCCCCAATTATATATAAAATTAAATTTTAAATTAAATTAAATTTATAATTTAAAATTAATTTAATTTAATTTTTATTTTATTATTTTTAATATATAGATAATAATAAAATATTTTTAATAAAATAAGTTATAAAAAAATATAATAATTTAATTATTTATAAAATATATTTATTTTAATATAATTAAAAAATTTTAAAAGTAATTTAAAAAAAATTAAAATTCAATTCTCAGACCCGCCCGCCTCAGGCCTCCCCGTTTAATTTTTTAAATGGGACGGGGATGAGAATTGTTTTAAATAAACGGGGCGGGGTTCGGATGGGGGCAACGCGTCCCGAACCCGTCCCGTTTCCATCCCTAATTGGAGGCACTGCTTAGTTGAGAAATCCAAATTTGCAAATGAGAAAGCAAATCTAACTAGGGAAAACCAATGCCTATGGAGTACCACCAACTCACCTCCTAGGATCTCTGTACTGCATGCATGTCATCAAACATCTAGGGTTTTATGGAAAAAAAAAAAAACAAATCCAAAAAAATAAAAATAAAAAAATTCAAGAATTATTTTCCTTCAAAACAAACATAACCTAAAAACTTTCTAATATCAAATCTCTCCCCCCCCCCCAAAAAAAAAAAAAAAACTCATTCAAATGACCCATTAAAAAAATACATATAAACAACAAATAAAAATCACAATAATCAAACAACCCAATAAACCAAAAGTTATATAAAAAAAAAACCCAAATGAAATAAGTCCACAAATTTGACAAAGAAATATTGAGAACGGATCAAAAATCTATCTTGAGAAAACTAATTATATCATAAAAATTCACATAACAATAAGTTTGTTCCACATGAATATATTTAGGATTTATTATTTATGTCATTTTTTGTAAAAATAATTTTAAAACATTTAGAAATAATTTCAAGGTGAAAAACATTTGAAAAAATGAAAAAAAAATGAAAAATGAAAAATGAAAAATGAAAAGGTCTCATGGGTATGTTTGGCCTTGAGCTCGGACACCAAGGGCACATTCTAGAGGTTGAGGAGGTGTCCAACCCCTCAATGCTGCACTTGTGTTCTTCTACCACTTTTGGTTTTTATTTTTATTTTTTAATTTCTTTATCTTGGTTGATATAAAAATATATACACATATTTTTTGTGAATTTCTCAATGAAAATTTTAATTTAAAAGTTGAAATTTGTTTTTTTTAAATCCAATTTTTTATATATATATTTTTAATTCACTGAATGTTTTAAAATTATTAAGGTTACGGAGAGTGGAAGAGAAGAAATGAAGAAAGAAGAACAAAAATATAGATGTATATTGATGTGTAAGGGTATTTTGGTCTTTTTTATTTTTATTTTATTTTTTTGCTAAAAAGTTTATAATTCAAGTGAATGTATAAAAAGTTTAGACGGATGGAAATTTAAATTTTCACACTAAATTTTAATTATATTATATTTTTAATTGAAGTTGTTTTAGAACTTTATTCTCCTCTCAATAACAAGGTTTAATTTGTTTTTAATTTAGTGTTTTGATATTTGCAAGAAATAAATACGAAAATCAAGGTTTTGATTATGCAAGTTTATTTGTTGGAAGAAAGGAAATTGATTTACTTTAAGGGGGTGTTTGATACGTCGGAATAGGGAATGAAATGAATATTTTGTTTTCATTCCTATTTCTTAGTGGATAGAAATGAATTTGATGATTTCATTTCTAGCATTTGGATGAACTTAGGAATGCAAGATTGGAATGATTATTTGTTTTTATTCTAATGTTTGATAATAATAGAAATAGAAATGAAAAAGAAATAAATTTACAATAATATCCTTTCATATAATTTAAAATATTTTTTTTTATTTAAAAAAAAATAAATTTTGAGAGTTTTTTTGTTATTAAATAATAAGACTAAAAAAAACATATACTCATTAAATAAAAAATTAACGATAAAAAATCATATAACCCTAATGTACAAATATTCAATTATTATTTTTATTAAAAATTTGAATAATTTGTCATGCTTAAGTAATTATAAAATTATATTTTAACAAAAAACAAAAAAGAAAAAAAATATTTATTATAATATTTAAATTCTCAAAGCTAGAAATGTTTTTCTTATTTCCAAAAGAGGAAATAAAAAAATTCAAATTTTATTTTAATTTTCAACAAGTATCATATCCGATAAAATCCATAACCTTAAAAAATTTTAAATATTCGTTTTTTTTTAATAAAAAAAAAATTATGGTCTTGAAATATTTTTTCTAAATGTCGTGAAAGATTTGATTGATTCAGTTTGGGATAATCACTTGTTACATAGAAGTGAATGATGAATGGGTCTCTAACTTTGTAAAGAAGATAAGCACCAGACTTGAAGAATGAGATAAAAGAGTAAAATAGTAAATTTAGGTTATTTTATATTATCAAAGGGGTTTAATGAATCAAAATACCATCTACTTTTGATGAATTCAAATCCGACTTATAAGTTGGATTTGATTTCTGCCTGAATAATTTTTTTATTCCATTTATGCCTTTTTAACATTTATCCAAACATGGAATAAGGGAGAAAATGAATGAAATGTTTATTCCCACTCCTCATTCCCATGTACCAAACACCCCCTAAAAGAAAATTGAATATATTAATTGAAATATAAAAAATTTGTAATACAAATAACCAAAAAGAAGTTCATACTTTAGGGGATATTTGATAAAACGTAATACTTATTACTTAATGATTTAAGTTAACTTTAAGTTAAATTATACTTAAAATATTGACTTAAAACTTCTTACTTAATTCTTCATTTAAGTATTAAAGTTGTTTGATAAAATTAATTTAAAATTTATTTTAAATTATCGAATTAATGAATTTATTCCCATAAATTATAATTAAGGTAAATGAGGTTGAATAACAATGAAGGTCATCACGTTGCAAAAAAAAAATTATGAAGGTATCTAAAATTAATAATAGTGAAAAAGTAAAATAAAGATGTAAATTTAATAATAAGTTAATTATCTTTACTTACTACTTAAAATTGTTTTTGACTTTAAGTTATATCATTAATTTATTTCACCAAACATACTTAATTTACTTAATGATTTAAATTAAGTTATTAAGCCACTTTAAGTTATTAAGTTGATTTACCAAACACCCATCTAAAAATGGGAAGAAATAGAAAATGTGAATTAACTAAAATTCATGTTAATACTTAAGGATGACAACGGGGCGGGTTTGGGACGGGCTCCCCCTATCCCATTCCTGTCCCAAAATATATAATTATTTTCCATCCCCATCCCAAACCCGGGGCGGGGCAGGGTTCGTGGTCTCATTCCTTTTTCAAATAACCATTAAAATCTCATCCTCGACTCGTCCCGACCCGTGTATGTCTTTTCCCACACTTTCTTAGCAATCAATAGAACATAGAGAAAAAATGAAAAAAAAAATGATTATGAATTATGGAGTTGTTAAATTCTAAATGGCACATAAACGAAATCTATGTGAAATGGAAAATTTGAAAATAAATACGAAAATAAAAATTATCAGAAAAATGATTACAGATTTCAAACTAGGGTTAGAGAAAAGATTTTTTTTTTTTTTTTTTACAATTAATGAGTTGATAAAAAGGAGATAAAAATCATAAAATCATTCCATGTGAAGCCACTAAATCAAATCGGATTGGCTTTGACAATAACCAATTACTTGGAGATTTTAGGCAAGAACAAGAAAGAGGAAATTCGAGCAAATAAAACCTAGAAATTTAGGGTTTTTTTACCTGTAAACAAGAAATCCAAACAAAACCAAAGCCTTTAGACCTCGGATTTTGGTACTCTTGGTAAGCTTTGACTTCATTTACTTCGTGTTTCAAGAAGGCAGAAAATGAAGCTAGAGGGGTTGTCTTCTCCACAAGTTGTGAGCCCTATCTCCTTTCTCCCCTAACGGCTCAAAAGTTGAGATGGAAAATTTTTGAGTAGGGAAAATCAATCCGAAAGCTAGGCATCTGAGAACAGTGAGGAGAGATTTTTGTGTTGAAGGGGAGTAATCGTAAGGAAGAGAGAGGAAGTGGAGTTTTTGGTATTTTGTAAGATATATATTCGGGACGGGGCGGGGTGGATTATTATAAAACTCGAACCCGCCCCAAACCCGATTCAGGTTTTAAAAATTAAGCCCAAATCCGTCCCATCCTCGATTATTGTGCTCTAATACCTGCCCTAATTGGGGCGGATCGTGGCGGGTGACCTGACAAACCTGCGAAATTGCCATTCCTATTAATACTTTAAATTTCTTTTACTTCTCACTTTATATTTATTTGTTTTGGTACAATATTAATAGGTAATTAAATTCTTGTTAATGATTGACTACCAAGCACTCTCCTTTGATTAAATTCCCTTTTCTTTTAAATTATTTTAATTATTTCTTTAAAGGAAAATAAAACGAAAATTTTTTTAAATGATTATTTGAAAATCTGAAATGTTTTTAATATGCTTTTTATATGTTTAAATATATTTTAAAAATAATTTTTATATGTAATATTTTTTGTATAATTATTTTTTAAAATAGTTCTTAAAAACTAATTGAAAAAGACGAATTATTTTTTATTTTGAAAAACAATAACCTCCCAAACGGTCCTAAAATTAAAAAAAGAAAAAGGAAAAGAAAAACAAAATTACATTTCTGGATTTTCATTTCTTAATTGATTTTGTGGGTCACGTGCCATGCACGTGTATGAAGCTAAATATAAACAATTGAACCCCTCCCCTCTGCAAGAGCAACATAAACTTTATTTGGGTTTGATTTCTCTCTGGATCTGTGTGGAAGCTTTTCTAGGGTTTTCATTTTCCCAGTTTTTCCTTCTGCTCCTCAGCTCCTGCCATGAAGCTCACTGTCAAGACCTTGAAGGGAAGCCATTTTGAGATTAGGGTTCAGCCCTCCGATACGGTCACTCTCTTCTCCCCCTTTTTTTTTAAATACATTTTTCTGGTTTTTCTCAGCATCCAAACGGATGCTGGTTGGGCTTTGGATGTCATGGGGCGTGTTGTTTGGAAGGACATAAGAGGAATGAGACTGGTGAAGCGAATGGGTTCACGTAGGAACTGGTTTTTTTTTTTTGTTTTTTTGTTTTTTTTTTTTTAAATTTTCTTTTATTGGGACATGTCAAGAAATGGTTCGGTTTTTTGAGTATTGAATTTTCCTGAGTTTTCTCGGTCTCCAAAGAAAAGAAATGAAAATGATGGCAAGAATGTTTTTTTTTTTGCACCCTTATACTTTTATCAATAAATGGTCTGGTTTTTGGGTTTCCAATTTTCTTGAGTTTTCTCCCCGGATTTTGGGGTTTGAATTTTCCTGAGTTTTCCCTTGTAGCCGAAGAGTGGTTGAAATAAATGAAAAGCAATGAAAATGTTTGTGGCATTTCCGTCACTTGTTTCTTCAGAACTTGTCAAGAAATGGTCTGGTTTTGCCTTTTTATTTGTTTGGAAAGACTATATTGTTGACCATTGTTGCTAGTTTGAAGAAGTAGCCTTCTTTTGGGGATGAAAACTCTCTTTTGAGAACTGAAGACTGAACCTAATTTCGAGAGGAAGTTTCTTGTTAAGATATCTGACGAGCTCCAGCTCCACTTGAAACCATTGCTAGGTTTCCCAATACAAAAATCCATGTTCTCATGAAGAAAATTGGCTTGACATGGTCTTATTGTTCAATTTTGATTGGAAAATAAACAATTGTTTTGAGAGTGTTTTTTTAACAAAGTGTAGAAGATCATTTATAAATGCTCTGAGAGTTTTTAGTTTTTAAGGAGATTTACCGTCTGGGCTGTACTTAAATGTTGTCCTATTCCCTCTGTTCAAGCTTCAAGCTCTTATTACCATGCTTCTGTTTGATTGTGATCAATAAACTTAATACCAAAGCGGAAGCCAGGACAAAAAAGAATTAATTGGGCTAATCCAACTTGATTTTCTTGATTGACTTGTAATTTAACTTTGCCAGAGCAAAAACTTACCAACTGCAACTTGCTAACAATTTTTTTGAGTGGGCTTGGGTTTTTTTTCCTTTTCTTTTTCTTGTAAGTGGTTTCTAGCTAATAATTATAGGAGCTGGAATTGAGTATGACGTTGTATTTGTATTCCATTTTTCATTCCAATTCTATTTACTCTGTTCATCTGTGTTCCCATGAAATATATTTGCCTGAGTGTGTTGCAAACACCACATGACTTAATGAAAACCTTGGTAATTGCTTGTTTAATTGAAGGTTATGGCGGTAAAGAAAAACATTGAAGATGTACAAGGAAAAGACAACTATCCGTGTGGGCAACAATTATTGATTCATAATGGAAAGGTCTTGAAAGATGAAACTACACTGGTGGAGAACAAAGTTACAGAAGATGGTTTTCTAGTGGTCATGCTTAGCAAGGTAGGTTTTTTTTTTTTCTTTCTATCTTTGGGCTTTTTAACAACTGTTGGTGCTGCACTTGCATAGTCGTATAATAAATTTAATGTTTTGGTATCATATGCTAACTTTGGTAATGCATAGCATATTGCTTTTGTTATTAATTGTTTGTATGTCCTTGTTTCACTAATGGCTTTTACCAGAATTTCTGGTTTTAAACTTCTGAAAACCTGTGTAGATTGCGCTCATTCTCATTACTTTTGGGAAATGTTTACAAAATTTGAACTTTCAAACCCTGTTATGACTTGAAAGATGCTCTGGCTTTACAATTCCATAATTAATGATACATTTTCATGAATTAATTAAATTTCATTGGGGAATTGAGTTAGAAAAAGAGATGTTTGAAACCTTGTCAGTAGGCGCGAAGCTAGCTTGGGTTTGGGAGAGACGCATGCCCCCCCTCTCCCCCTCTCTCTGATAAAATAAAATCAAAAGGGAGGGCTTGATCCCTTGACTGCAAGTATAATGGTAAACAAGCTCTCCATTTGTCTAAGCATCACAATTTTACCATGTTTTGCCCCCCAACATAAATATCTTAACTTTGTGCCCCCACCTACCTTGACTGCTTTCCTGGCTCTGCCACTGCCACTGCAGTTGCCAGTCTCATTCTAAAGATGTTCTCTCTCTGCACAAGCTGATAAAGTTTTGGCCACTTTAGATTTGTGTTTTGTCCTTTCCTTTCATTTGTGACTTGTCATTGCAGCACAACTATCTTTTGGAGGGTCTTCCTAGCCTTCAATGGCTGCTTAATTATTTTCATTTTCTTACTCCTTGTGTGTTTATTGGCAAGATGATTTTATATTTAGATTTTACGGATATATCGGAAGTATCAGTGGAGATTTTGACAAAAATTTGAACATAAATGATTCAAAATTCATGAAAATGCTTAGAAAACTTTAAAAAAATGATAAATTAAGTAAGAATACATATATTAAAGTTATTTTATAAGTGTAATTGATACAAGTATGATTAAAGATAATATTTATCAATTTTTTTTATAAAAAAATTAGCTTAAATTCCTTTAATATATTTATATTTATTTATTTTAAAAATTTAAAAATACTTTTATTAAAACATGTTTTTATTACATTTTAAATGAAAAATTAAATTAATTTATATAAAATATTTTATTTAAAATTTAATTTTGAAAATTTTATTACAAATCTATGGTGACAATTTTTTTTATTAACATTAATTTATTTAAATAATTAAAAATTATATTAATAGTTTATCTTAACAAATTAATTTTAATTTATATATAAAATATTAGAACTTCATTATTATTATTTTTTTTATATTTTAGCAAATTTTGAATAAATTTATATTTTTAATTTTTTAAAATAAAAACATTCAAAATTATATATGATTTTTTATATTATTTATATTTTTAATATTTAATTATCATATAAATGATGGTTTTATACTTTTAGTAATCAATTAAATAAAATGTGTAATTAATTTATTTATTAAAATATTTTTTTAATAATGGTTTTTAAGATAACTTGTGTGTATATCTAACAAGGGCGAATCAGCCAGGTGGTTGCTATTCTTCATCCCAAGCCTTTTGGGCTCGGTTCAATACCTCGCAGCAGCGAAAATTATTTAAAAGGGCTCAGTTTGACTGAGAGCAGCCTGATAAAATCGGGAAATTCTCTGTAAAATTGGGAAAAATCTTGATAGGAGCCGATACTTCAGCGATTATCCCGAAAAAAAGGAGAAATATCGCAAGACCTACTTTCGGTCCCAAATTTCCTGTCAGGTCCCACCAATAGACAAAATATCGGTGAAATTTCGCCGATATTTTCCAACATTTTGGACACTGGTTATATGTATGTTTCCTAAAAAAATAGTTTTTTTTTTTTTCCGCAAATGGGCTTTTATTATTGAATTCACATTGTAATTGTTACAATATATCTCTTTGTTGTTTCCTATAAAAAAAAAAAAAAATTGTTATAGAAGACAAAATTCTTATGGTGTGTGGTTAGTAACTTCTTGTGTGGTAATATTCCAACAGATTTAATTTATGTATATTGTCGCATTTAACTTAGAACCACCCAGCCTCATAACTAGTGCTTGAGCTAGTAGTTGACCATTACCTTGGCTTTCCAGGATGTTTGCTAACCATGATAAGTACAAGGGTTGGAAAAGAATCACTTGCACTATAAGAAAAGACATGATGCCTTCAGGTCTATTTGGCAGCCTGAGAATACATGCTCTGGCTATGAACCATGTGCTACATGGAGAACAATTTGCTGCCAAATTAATGAAAGGTTTTGTTTCAATCAAGAAAATATAAGACAAAACCTAGTAGAGTTGATTGACCCAAGACAAGACTCCATAAAAGGGTGTAAGCTGGAGTTCCCTTTCAGGTTTTCTGGTCCCCATTGGAAAGGTCTAGGCTGTACTCTAGGTAAAAGCCAAATATTAAACCCTCAATTCATATGAAAAGTCCTAATTCTATACTTAAACCCTCCTTTAGCAATTTATAAATCACACTAAACATTTCAATAGAATTAAAAAGTGCAGGATTTTGAAAGATCTTGCATTGGCTCTGGGTGCATGTGCCTCATACACACAATCCTAATGTCTCCACTCTTTCAGTATATTGGCAGCATCAGGTCCTTGCCATCTTGGACATGATTATCCTAATTTTAACTATTCACAAAAAGAGGAAGACTTGTGGCCTTGTCCTCCCTCCTCTCTCTTATTCACGCACTCCAACAATGGCAGTTATGGTTCTGCTACATTTCTTGGCAATCGAAGGAAGCAGAACAGAAGATTAGTTTGCAAGACCTGATTCAAGATGCAGAAAATGAGCTGAGATTTGAGGGGCTCTCAATACTCAAATCAGGGTTGAAACTGAAAACTATCTGGTCAGAATCCCATTTTCACTCAAAGCTCAACACATATTTAAATACAGTATTAAAAGCTCAAAGGAAAGGAGTGAGGTTCATTTCATTACTCTGTAAATATAGAAAAGGAAACCAACAAATTAACTGGGCACTGCAGACAGGTTTGCTGCTTCTCAATGTGTTTCTTTTTGACACTCCAAACTTAGGATCTATATGACATGAATGCCCCCAAAAATAGAAATAAGAATTACTTGTTTCATGATAAAATGGGGATGTTGGTAATGTACCTAGTTACTTGTTACAATCCACACAAGCATAATCTTTTTCGATCAACTTCATATTCATATGGTGTAGTTTGACTATCAGATACATGCCAAACATGCCAAATTACAAGATTTTAGTTTTGAAGAATCAAAAGCCTTGTCCAAAAATTGTGCAACCAAGAAAAAAATTGAGAAGGGGGTTTCACAAAGTTTGAAAATTACATGAGATTGGAAACTCAAAATCTTGCTCAAATTTCCATTTATGCTGCAGATGTGAAATTATGTTGATGCTCATGATTGGTGCTGTTTTTCAGTACAAGTGCCACTGATTTGAGGCCTTTCTCTGCAATATGCTTATGGTAGTTATGGAAGTTAGCACATTTTTTTAATGTGAACATGGCTGATATTTTCAAGAATAATATCTTCCTTTTAGGTATCATTTTCTTTTTTGGATCCCTATTGGGACTTGAACCTGCAACCTTTCACATCCCCACTCCAGCGCCTTGCCATTTGAGCTGGGCCTTAAGGGCTATTTTCAAGAATAATATCTTTACTTGACACTGGCCAGGATTGGAAGGATTGGTTGACTTTCCCTGTTTCTATCTTATTTGATTGTCTGCTTGAAGCTTCTATAAAATACCACTTTGACATGCTATTTTTTCTTTATCATAATTTTTGGTTCTTTCTGTCTTGACAGAGTAAATCCATAGGAGCAACAGGGACCTCATCTGCCCAGGTACTCTTCTTGCATTACATTACTCTTAAATGAGTATTTTGCCTAATTTTTGTTCTTTTAAATCATAACATTTATTGTACTTGTTTTGTGCAGTCTGCATCCACTCCTGCACCAGCTGCTATTCCCACTCCTGCCCCAGCTCCTATTCCCACTCCTGCTCCAGCTCCTATTGCCACTCCTGCTCCAGCTCCTATTGCCACTCCTGCTCCAGCTCCTAATCCTACTGCTGCAGCTGAAGCTCCTGTAAATGCACAGTGAGTTAATATTAGTGACTTTCAGGTGTTCATGTAATTGATTTGGGTAAGTTGAATAATTCCAATTTACTTCTTGTGGGCTCTATTCTTGCAGGGCCCCAAGGAGCATTTCTACATCTGAGGTGGCAACAGATAGGTATGGCTTCTATTTTTAAACTTTCATTGTGTTTATTTTTCTCAGCATTGTTTCTTATCAGTGCATATGCACAATGAACCGATGAATCAAGGATTTATAATATATCTAATATATGGAAGCTAACCTGTGATTGGTAACTAAGAAGATAATTGAGACTAGAAGATGACCTTTTATTAATTTGAAGAATTCTAATAAATTTTTTTGTGGATGTGCATCCCAAGAAAACCAAATATTTGGCTTGGTTGATTCTCCTTTGTCTTTTCACCCTTGTGTGGTTGCTCAAAAGTGCAGTTCCTTCTCAGTGAAACCATAAAATACTGGAATATGGATTTTCAATGGACATATTCATTCTTTGACCTCCAACATTTGGGGGTGAGAAAGACTGCTATGTTGGAGATGATTTGTTTGACGCTTTTTGGACTAGAGTGCCTCCTTTTCTTTAATACTAGGTATGTCTATGAGCAGGGCATGTTACATGCTATATTTAATAAACTTTAATATATTTCATTTTGTGTAAATTATGATTGATTTATGATCCCTTAAATACATGATATATTTTAAAATATAGTAATTTTGAGATTAATTGCATGATACGTATATGAGAAGATTATATATATAAGAGGTTCGAAATTCACTTAGGGAAGTAACAAATATAAAATTCTAAGCATATAAAATTTTATATTGTAAATATGGATTAAGTGTTAAAATCCTCCTCCTTTTACTTACTTTTGGAGTGGGTGAGGGCGGGCTTAAATTATGGAACAATCTCTATCGTAGACTTAGTCAAATGGCTTGGAGTTATTTTAAGAGAGGGGTTATTGCTCTTGCTTTTCTCGTATTCTTTTTGTTCTTGCCTTGGTGCCTTGTACACGACCATGTACTTTGATGCACTTTTCTTGATAGGCACTGTTGATATATTTTTTGCTTGCTTGTCAAAAGGAAAAATATTATAAATATGTAATTATGTTAATAAATGTATTTAATTTAATATAATATATATAAAAATGAAAACTAATATTTATTAAAGTTGTTTTTAATAATATTTTGAAAAATAAACATCATCTATGAATAAAAATGATTTTAAGTAATGATAAATTAAATATATAACTATTTTTTATACTACAAGAACATATTTCTTCTTCTTTTTTTTTGATCAATAAGTATAATATGTATAGCAAAGAGGTGCTAAAGAAGCGACTCAAAGATTTACAGTATAGAATAACTCACCCCCTTACAAAAGGACCCAAGACACTAGGAAAGCACAAAAAACCCTATCCCTTAACGCATATACACCCATTCTATAAAATCTATTAAGGTCGAAGGGCCATCTTTTATCCACAATTTGGTTTCCGATCAAAGTAAATATACAAAAGAAATTTTCAGCTTTTGGATGGACAACACACCGTCCTCAAAAGCAATAGAATTCCTAGCCTTCCAAATAACCCAAAATAAGCATAACGGTCCCATTAGCCACGCCACCTTCCTCTTCTTGCCCACAAAAGAGCCTCTCCAACTTATGAGAGTTTCCTTAACCAAAAGCGGAAAAACCCAAGAAACTCCAAAAAAAGAGAGGAGCAACACCTCCCTCGTTCTTTCACAATGAAGGAGGAGGTGGTCAATCGACTCCCCACACTTTTGGCACAGAAAACACCTATTTGCCAAAGCCCAACCCCTCTTTTGCAAACGGTTCAAGGTTAAAACTCTACCCCACGAAGCCTCCCATGCGAAGAAGCTTATCTTGGGCTGAGCATAGGACATCCAAATACTCTTTGAAGGGAAAGAAGCTGAAGACACCGGCTGCAACGCCCTATACAAGGATTTTACTGAAAATACCCCATCCTTTGATTCCACCCATCTCACCCTATCCTCCTCATCCGCCCTCACCTTCTTCCCATCCAAGCAACAAAGTAACCTTCCCACTTCTTCCATCTCCCAATCATTAAACGACCTATTAAAAGTAGGGGTCCAACTTCCCCTCCTTTCCCCCTCGGCTGTCCAAACTTCATTTACCCAAGCCTCTTTAGACATTGCAATAGTAAATAATGAAGGGAAAGCCTCGCATAAAGGGCTAATTCCACACCACTTATCTTTCCAAAAACTCACATTCTTGCCATCCCCCACCTCAAAGCTAAAAAAAGGGGTCACAAGCTGTCCCACCTTATTTATAGCTTTCCACAAACCAACTCCATAGGCCTCCCTAGTCTCACCAGATCTCCACCCTCTTTCCTCCCCGTACTTCCTTCTAATCACTTGATTCCAAATGGCCTCTTTTTCGTTTGCAAAGCGCCATGCCCACTTGCCAAGGAGAGCCTTATTGAACAAACCAAGGTTCTTAACCCCCAAACCGCCTTTACTTTTGTCTTCACACACAATCGGCTACCTTACTAAGTGAGGTTTTCGCTCAAGAGCCCCACCTCCCCACAAAAAATCCCTTTGTATCTTTTTCAGTCTCATCCTAATTGCCTTAGGTAACTGGAAGATGGACATGAAATAGATTGGTTGGTTGGACAGAGTACTCCGAATTAAGGTAATCCTCCCCCCTTTTGAGATGTATTGCCGCTTCCACATAGCCAATCTCTTTCGGAATCTTTCCTCTATACCATCCCATACACCAACAGATTTAAAAGGAGCACCCAAAGGCATTCCTAGATAGGTGGAGGGCAAATTTCCCACTTTATAGCCGAAATCATCAGCCAACTCTTCCATATTTTCAACTCTACCAACTGGGATCAGTTCACTTTTTTCCAAATTCGCCTTTAACCCTGAAAAAGCCTGAAACCACATTAACAACTAGCACAAATGTGTCAATTGATCCTCTTTAGCCTCACAGAAAATCAACATGTCATCAGCAAACAATAAGTGTGAAATCTGGACCCCTTCACCCCTTCTTCCTCGAACCATACAAGGCGTCAAAAAACCTCCAGCAATTGCTCTTTTCATCAAACAGCTAAAGGCCTCCGTCACTACTACGAATAAATAAGGCGAGAGGGGGTTTCCTTGCCTTAAACCCCTTGAGCTCTGGAAAAAACCCGTTGGGCTGCCATTTACCAAGACTGAAAATCCAACAGTGGATAAACACCACTTTATCCAACTACACCACCTTCCTCCAAATCCCATTTTCCCCAACACCGCTAATAGAAACGCTCAATCCACATGATCATAGGCTTTCTCAATGTCTAATTTGCAAAGTATTGCCCCTCTATTACTTTTCAAAATGGAATCTATTGCCTTATTAGCGATCAACATGTTCTTTTTAATCTCTATGGTGGACTTAGTCAATTGGCTTGAAGTTATTTTAAGGGAGGGGCTACTGTTCTTACTTTTCTTGTATTCTTTTTGTTCTTGCCTTGGTACCCTTGTACACGACTATGTACTTTAATGCACTTTTCTTGATAGATGTTGATATATTTTTTTGCTTGCTTATCAAAAGGAAAAATATTATAAATCTATAATTCTGCTAATAAATTTATTTAATTTATTTGATATAATATATATAAAAATGAAAGCTAATGAGGAGCTAAAAGGTCTCATGGCTTCTCAATTCAATGGTCTTATTGGGCCTTTTACTTTGGCAGCCCATAAGGCTATAGGTTTTAAGGTGGGGGGAATGTTAAAAGTGGGCTAGACCTAGGAAGAGGAATGGTAGGGGTGGAGGCCTTAAGGGGGTTTGTGTTTCTCTAGACATGGTTAAGGGAACAAAGGGTTCACTAGAGCTTTTCGATGGGGGTGGTTCTTCTATTGATTTCCTTGAGACGGCGTAGAGGAGTTGTGCCAGAGATGCGATGGAGGGGCAAGCTCCGTTGTCGGTATTAGGGTCGGAGTGGTCTCGTGTGGCGCTCACTGACAAAGCCCTCATAACAGAGGCTAATATGTTTTCTCCTCTCTCTAACTTGGGGCTTATGGAGTATGGGAGTGGGCTGTTTAGGATGTTGCTTTAGGATGGTAGTCTATTGGAGATTTCGGGATTTGAAGGATCCTTTGCGTAAGGAGTTGGTAATTAGGGCTGGGGAGCTGGGAATCACTAAGGCACTGGAGCTTGCTTGTGTTTTGGAGGGAGAGGATCTTGTTAACCTTCCTAGTAAGTTGGTAAATTTTAGCAACTATGTGGGGATGCCAGTTGTGGAGTTTGAGAAGGAGATCAACTGCCTTATGAAGAAATTGGAGGCAAGAAAAGGGTGCGGGGTTAAGGTCTCAAGTGGAAGGAGGAAACACCTCTCGGCATCTTGTTTTGAGGGGGAATTACAAACTTGAATGTTCGGTTAATTACGATAGTACTTTGTGTACTATCAGGGGAAAGGCAAGGAGCACTGGGAACTCAACACCCATCTTGTGAGGTGGTTGTTTTGTTTTTTGTATTGTTAGAGGGTTTTGGGTGGGGGATGGATTCAAGGGGGGCTAGGCTTCTTGTAAAGGGTGGTAGGTTTTTGCCTCACTTTTTTGTCTTGCTTGCCTTGTGGCCTTTTTGTATACTTTGTGTGTACTTTGATGCATTATTTTGCGAGCGCTTTTAATATATTCTTCTTATTTACCTATAAAAAAATAAAAATAATATTTATGATATTATAAATTGTAATTTTTTTTTATTAAAATTGTGTTTGATAATATTTTGAAAAATAAACATCATTTATGAATAATAACAATTTTAAGTAATTAATGATAAATTAAATTTATAACTATTTTTTATACTACAAGTGCATATTTCTTTTTCTTTTTCTTTTTTGTTTTCATTTTCATTTGGGTAATTTAAAGTTATTTAAATGTAAAGATTTTTTTAACATTATAATGCAAAGTGGTTTCCAAGAGCCAAAATGCTTTTGTAGAGGAAAGACAAATTCTAGATGTGCTTATAGCCAATGAAGCTATTGATTCAATGTTGAGAAGCAACAATTGGGGGGTGTTGTGTAAGCTGGAAATCAAGAAGGGTTATGATCATGCAAATTAGAAATTGCTTTTGGTTTTGGACAAAATGGAGTTTGGGTAGAAGTGGATCAATTGGATTAGATGGTGCATTTCAACAAGTTTCTTAGTTTTGGTGAATGACACTCCCTTTATATTTTTTTAAAGCTTTAGAGATCTGAGGCATGGGGACCCACTATTGCTATATTTGTTTCTGTTAGCCATAGAAGCATTTAGTTGCCTCCTTAGGAGGGCTAGGGAGGGTGGTTATCTATTTGGCTTCAAGGTAAATGGCAAAGATGGTGAGAGAATGAAGGTTTTTCATTTTTTGTTTGCTGATGATACTTTGATTTTTTGTGGGGCCACCCAAGCTCAAATGACCTATTTAAGTTGGTTAGTTATGTGGTTTGAGGTTGTTTTGAGCTTGAAAATTAACCTAAGCTAGAGTGAGGTCCTACCAATTGGGAGGGTGGAAAAGTTGGAAGGTCTGGCTTTTGTTCTAGGGTGTGAGGTGGGGATCTTTTGACCACTTATTTGGGTTACTCTTGGTGTGCCCCTTCCAATTCTTTGGTAGTTTGGGATGGGGTGGAAGAGAGGTTTTGCCAAAGATTGACAATAATGAAAAGACAATATATTTCCAAAGGGGGAGGTTGACACTGTTTCAAAGCACTTTATCTAGCTTGTTTATCTATTGAATGTCATTATTCTAGATGCCAAGAAAAGTGAGGGTGAGGTTGGGAAAGATTCAAAGGGTCTTCCTTTAAGGTGAAGGGAATTTAGAGAGAAAGCCTTATTTAGTGAAATTGAATAGAAAGGGAGACATTTTGGAAACAAGTTATAAGGGGAAAATATAGGGAAGTTGAAGGAGGGTGCTGTTCTAAGGAAGTTAGTGATAGGTATGGGGTTGGGTTTTGGAAAATCATTAGGAAATTGTGGGTGATTGTTAACGGTAGAGTCTCTTTTTCTATGGGCAGTGGTAGGAGGGTAAAGTTTTGGAAGGATAAGTGGGGTGTGGTAATGAGCCATTGTGTGTTTCTTTCCCCTCCTTATTTGCCTTGGCTAGTTCAGAGGAGGAGTGGGTCGTGGATCTATGGAATCAATTTAATGTTTGTGGTTGTTGGACTCCTAGTTTCTCTAGGTGTATAAACGATTGGGAGATTGAGAGTGCGGGGCCTTTTCTTTTAAGGCTTCAAGATAGGGGGGTGAATGGGGGAGGTGAAGATAAGGTGATATGGTTGGAGACTAAGTGTTTCTTTGTTTGTGAAGTCCCTTAATACTTGCTTAGAGCTTGGGAGTTCAACCCTTTTCTTAGAAGCTATTGTCTAGAACATTTGGGTTCCTCCTAAGGTGAGTTTCTTTGCTTGGGGGGCTTCATGGGGTAAAGCTCAAACTTTAGATCAATTTCAAAAGAGAGGGTGGCCCTTGGTTAACAATGCTTCCTTTGTCATGTTTAGGAGGAGTTGAATCAACCATATTCTACTACATTGTGGTATGACAAGGTGTTTGTGGCAGCTTTTGTTCTCTCTCTTTGGAGTATCTTGGGTGATATCTTCTTTGGTATGAGAGACCCTGCTAGGTTGACATGGGTCCTTTGTTGGAAGGAAACGGAAAAAAGTGTGAGGAGCAGCTCCTTTGTGTCTTTTTAGGACAATTTGGAAGGAGAGAAATAGAAGTTTGTTCAAAAATGAGTAGCGCTCTATCCAAAGTCTAAAAAGCTTGTTCCTTTTAACTTGTTTTCTTGGAGCCTAAGTTGTACATAGTTAAAGGCCCAATGTCCTTGTATGACTTTATTGATTGGTTGGGTCCTCACTGACGGAGTTGCTTTTTGTTTTCGTTTCCACTTTTTTTGGCCATCTTTTGGTGGCCGTTGTATACGTCTTGTGTACTTTGATGCACTCTTTTTGGTGCTTTTTGATGCATTCTTTTTCACCTATCAAAAAAAGAAAAAAATTTAGCTATTGCTGATATTGGAATCTATGTCCACCTTCTGGGGGCCAGCATCAGTTTTGTTACTATATGATTACTTGTTCAATTGTATGTGCACTAACAATGTGAGGCTTTATAGAAATTGTTTGATATTTTTCTTTGTTTTTAGTTTAAAATAAAATTCAAATTTGGTTTTGTATCTTTATTGCAGTGTGCTTGCTGATACCTATGGTCAAGCTGCTTCAAATATAGTTTCTGCTAATCATCTTGAGCAAACTATTCAACAAATAATGGATATAGGCGGTGGAACCTGGGACAAGGAAACTGTTACCCGTGCACTTCGAGCAGCTTACAACAATCCAGAGCGAGCTGTGGATTATTTATATTCAGTACTTTCAAACTCCTCAAATGTTCCACTCCAATTTTTGTTGTCATTTGGTTATTGATGACATTCCTTCTAAATTCAGGGGATTCCAGAAGCAGCAGAAGTTGCCGTTCCAGTGGCTCATTTCCCTGCAGATCAAGAAACTGGTGGTATTAATTCATCAACTGCAGCGGTTGCAGGGTCAGGTGCAGCACCTGCTGCACCTGCCTCTGGAGTACCTAATTCTTCTCCCCTTAATATGTTTCCTCAGGTCAAGCTCGTGGTTTTGTGTGTTCTTCCTCTCTCCCTTGAAGTGTCTCTTACTTTTCTTTGAACCACAATGTCTGCAGGAAACGCTTTCTGGTGCTGCTGCTGGTGGACTAGGATCTCTTGAATTTCTCAGAAACAACCATCAGGTGTGAGTTTGGTTACATTATTATTATTTTTTTGATAGACAGAGTTTGGTTACATTCTTGTATGACATTCAGTCCTTGAAGTAAGAACCTTTTTTAGTTATTTTCAAGGGATTATGATGTTAAAGCTTTGCATCTGAACTGCTGAACCTGCTAAGAATGATGCATATAAGATTAGATTTTCTTGACTGTGTCATTCCTGTAAAATGTTACTGGCATAGTTGAAAGTAAGAATATAAATGCATGTTGGTGGATGGTGCATCATAAGAAAGGAAATAAGTGTGGAAACTTTGATAAAATCATGTAGGCTCTTAAATTTTATATACATGGTAAATAAAATAGTATAGGCTTGTATTTCTTTTTGTCACGCAAGCTATAAGTTCAGTGTAGTTGTTGAATTTTCTGTATTGTCCAACAAATTATTTTACAGATGAATGTCATTGTATATGGCCGATTTGTTTTGCCTTATGGTGCCTTTGTATATCCTGTGTTTGCTTTTGTTCACCCTTTTGTTAGCATTGTTAATACAGTGAATCTTTGCATATGAATTAAAAAAACATTGGGAAAAATAAAAAGAAATGTGTCATTTTATCTAGTCTTACCTGGATTTTCTTGTATGCATATCAGATTTTATAATGGTATGATATATTTGTTTCTGTTTTTTTGGTTGCTTTCTAGTTTCAAGCACTGCGTGCGATGGTACAAGCAAACCCGCAAATTTTACAGGTCTGTTTATTTTCTTAGTGGATGACTTCCAATGCCTCTTTTAATGTTTCCAAGTGTTAAGCTGCTTCTTCTGTTACTGTTACAGCCCATGCTTCAGGAGCTTGGCAAGCAGAACCCTCATCTTTTAAGATTAATTCAGGAGCACCATGCAGAGTTTCTTCAGTTGATCAATGAACCTCTTGAAGGTTCTGAAGGGTGAGTGCTTTATAAGCATATTGGTTAGTACTTAGAAGTTTGAAGCTTATTTAGGTCCTGTTTGGCACAGTTGTGGCTTTTCATTAAATTCTTTTAAAAAGATCTGCGTAGAGAAAAATTTTATTTAATCGAGATTTATGAATATTCAGTTACTAAATTTTTAAACGGACTTTTAATGCAGATAATTTGAAGAGCAAAAATAAATAGATAACTGTGTCATTTTTAAATTTTTTTAAAGGTTATAGATGTCTATACAAAAAATGAACATAAAAGCAAGTACTACTTTCCACAGCTCTTCAGGTTTTAACTTAAAAGCTGTTGTGTTGTAACTTTTATTAAAAGTACTTTTAAGTTGTAATGTCTTTAACCTAAAAGGACTTTTTCAATATGATAGAACAAGGGATAAAATAACTTTTGCTGTCAAAAAGCTTTTTAACCTTAAAAATGGTGTGCCAGACAGGGCCTTAAACTTCTTTGTCCATTGGGATGGATACCAAAAAATAATACAAATTAACAACTGTTTTTATTGTTTTGGGATATAGACATATTTTAATCTTTAATTGATTTCTGCCTTTTCCATGTTGTTCATAACCTTGCTGATGGCAGCATAAGTTATTGTATCTGTGTGGAGTAGGGTTGTGTTGTTGTGGGGGGTGTGTGTTTACCCCTGAAGTTTTGGTTGGATAAGGTGTCTTAACATCCAGATGATTAGGGAAAAAGCCTTCTTGTCTCAAGGTGATTGAGGAAAAAGACTTATTGTCTTAGGGTGATAGAATTGCCCTTTTCTGATTTTACCTTGCCAAAATCACCTCATGTCCCTACCTATCTTTAGTTTCCTGGTTAGTATAGCTTGTAGTTTTGAAAGGGATCCAAGAACTGGAAAATTATTGATCTCACGAGGCATGCATATGGAGTGGGAGAACACAATATGTTCCTTAGAGCCCTTCTGGCTGGGTAAATGGTTGTGGAGTTTTCCAAGAGAGCAAAGCTTGTGTTAGTACTCTCTTATTAAGAATACATATTATCTTATTAAAAAAAAAAGAGAAAAAATGTATATTATTTCGCCCTATAAATTAGATTGCTCCATCACACAATTGAGTTATTTCTAGGATTTTGATATGCACAAAAGTTAATTAATTATATGTTATACTTCCTATAAAAAAAAATTAATTATATGTTATACATATGATGCATTTTTTCTTTTTCTTTTTTTACTATTGCTTGGAAGGGTGATGTACAAGACCTTGGTTCAATCCTCCCCCCCTCCTAGTATTAATTCAAGGCTCTTTATTTTGGGGTGTATATTGCATTTGGGCTTCTTGAGGGGGAGATTTAAGAAAAATTACCAACCTGACCCTTAGCCTAAATATTATATTTGGTTATTTACTAACATCTCCCTTTAGAGGAGAAGGATGGATTGTTAGTGTGGATGATTTAAAAGATAATTTTAGTCATTACATTTATATTTTTCATTGAATAAGAAAGAAAAAAGGTGAGGATAGAATGGTTCTACTTAGGGAATCCTTTGGGCTTCGATTGAAGGTTTTATCAAATCATTATGAGAAACTATAATGTCTCAAAACTCATTTTTTTCCCCCTCTGGTAAAAACAAAATTATCAATGCCCTGGTAAGCTATTTCTTGAGGTACTAATACTTATTCAGCTTGCAAGATTAGTCATTGGAGATCAACATTTGTATTACTTGTATCATCATTTTATTAAAAGTTCCTTTCATGAAGTTCTATGGAAGAGAAAATGGAGGAGAGCAAGATAGGCCTTTAATTAATTTTGGTTATGAGAAGAAATGGAGAGAATGGAAGATGAGAAATGATGGTCCTATCATGGCCTTTTAGGAAGCACTCTTGCTCTTTGCGGAAGTGTTGTACCCAATCCACTCTTTTAAGTTTTCTCTCCAAAAGATATTAGTTTTGGTGGATTTGGAGAGTTTCTCTACAGATTTTCCTCTCTCTCTCTCTCTCTCCCTCCCTCTATGGATAGACCAAACAAAAGAAAGGGAGTGATCTTAAAGTTGTCTCTTCCTTTTCTCTTCTCCCCTTTGTGAACCAAACATACTGCAAACTCAAGCTATATCTGAAGGACTCATGTTGTCAACTTTATGATCCCTTTTTGGGGTCTCGTCTTGGATGTTTAACTTTAATAGGAATCTCGATGACCAAGAAATCATATAATTCACCTTTGGGGTTTTTATGTGTAATTCTAAAAGAGTTGTTATCATTTGGAAAGAGAGAGCATTTGAGATTTCCAAGATAGACTTGGGTTCTTTTTTATTTATTTATTTTTTATTTTTTTTAATAACCGAGGAACCTTCCATAAATGAGCCTTTTGAATTCTCTATGGGGACCTAAACCTTAGGATTCAGGGCATTCAACTAGTGGCAGGAATCAAGCCCAAGACTATGCACCTCTACCACATATCCTGTCATTTGCCCTAATCAATTGGGCACCCAACAGTTCGTGATTCAAAGTCGTGTTATCGATCATTGACTTGGAGGGTCCTGAGGTTCATTGGTCTCAGCATTGATATGTAAATATGTAAACATATGTTAATTTAAGAACTCCAAATTTTTTAAAAGAATTGTTAAAATTGTCACAAAAATAAATACAATCACATAGACAAAAAAAAATAATAAATATATAGAGAAAATATTATCCGTCGAATCAATAGTTAACATTTGATATTAGTATTTATATCCTATCTATTTCATATAATCCCAAATACCTAGTGAAAAACCTCTCATTTCGGTCAAAAACCTCACTCTCCCATTTCTATGCAACATACTCATTTCTTTGTAAAATACCCCTTTCGGTCAAATCTCTCTCTCTCTCTCTCTCCTCCCCCCCCACCCAAAATCCCATTTCTATGCAATAGACCCATTTCTCTGCAAATAACCTTTCATCTTCTCTGCACAATACCCGTTTCACCTTGCAGTCAACAACTTCTCACGTCATCTTTCCATGATACCCATTTCTTTGCAACTTACCCATTTGTTTGGAAAATACCCATTTCACCTCTTAACAACAACTTCTCACATCGTCTCGGAGGTTTGAAGGCATTAAACTAGAGATAAATTAGCCATACCCTACAAAAGCTTAGCTCTGAACAATGAAGATGCAGACCGAGATTGAGACTCCAAACTTTCCTTCCAAATTTCTTCATTTTCATGGTTTTTGATTTTCTCTGTTGTTTTTGACTTGGTTATCTGACTCGGCCGAGATTTTGAACCTTGGATAGCTTGGGTGCTTATGGCATTTGGTTATCAGCAGAATTTTGTTTCTTTAAGTCTTGCTCTCTTTTTACTAGTTTTCATCATTGGGTTTTCCTTGGAGGACTCCTCATCCAATTTTCTTCTTCATATTTTATTTTCATTATTTATGTGGTTGCTTGCTGAAAGAAAAAGATTGTATTATGAAGCTATATTTCTCACCAGATGGTCTCAACATATCCTCTTGCTGTCCCCTCATCATGTGTTAAGGAGTTTTTATTATTAATTTTTAGTTTGGATTATGCCATTTTTCATTTTAAAAGCAGAATACCGTTCCCCTTGAGGAATGCTCCTTACAGTGTGGTGATTGAACAAGAGGATTTGGATATGTTTTTCCTTGTTTTGTGTGCTTCATTTGTGCTGCTGATCAATTGTGTGGGTTAACTTACTAGATATTTTCTGGCATGTGATGAAGTTCCTATTTCCTTTCACAAGATGTTTAACGCTACGTTGCTTTCACATCTGAGTTAGCTAAGGTTCTATCTTCATTGGAGGGTTAAGATCTGCACAGAACCCTCATCATAAATGTATAAAGTGCAGTTCTGCCTTCTGATTGTGATCTACTTCCAGGGATATATTTGATCAGCCTGAGCAAGAGTTGCCCCATGCTATCAATGTTACTCCAGCAGAGCAGGAGGCTATTGAGCGGGTGTAGACTCCTTCCTCCTTGATACTGTCCCTCTCTTTTTTGCTTTTAAGTTCATTTTATAAATTTTCCTAATCATAATCAATTCCCCTCCCCAGCTTGAGGCAATGGGATTTGACAGAGCTCTTGTCATTGAGGCATTCTTAGCTTGTGATCGAAATGAAGAATTGGCAGTCAACTATCTGTTGGAGAATGCTGGTGATTATGAGGACTGAATGGTATGCTTCACCTCTACATTCGTTTTAGTTTGTTTTGGTTCATGGTTTCATGGTTGAATTTGTCCTTCAAGTATCTTGTTTATCTGTTGAAAAACAGAATTTATTTCCTTTAGTTTGACCCATTGCCATCCAATGGTGTTTCTCATTAAAATGCTAATTGGTAAAGCCATCTATTCACAATGTACACATATTGATGAGTGCAAATAACCATAGTGCCTTGTTAGTGTGTCATACAGAGACTGCTAATCAGTGTATACATATTTGAAGGTTGAATAAATGATCCTTGGAGCCGATATTGAAAATTCGAATATATTAGCCAGTGGCTATGAGTTCAGAAGTGTACTTATTGAATTGCTACTTGGTTCAGTCTGAACCTCAGAATTTGTCCCAATGTAGCAGATTGTAAAATGTTGAGAGAAAGCTATGGTTAAATTATTTTTTCCATCTACTGAAAAAAATTCTTTTTGTAGTTCAAGGAAGAAAACACTCAATTGCCCCCATTTGAAAAAAAAACATGAGAAGTGTCTGCTACCTGTTACTCTTTGTTATGCATAAAGTATGCTTCCTAAAAACTTGTGGTAAATCCTATGATTATGTAAACTCCCGACTTCGCCTAGTGTACCCATATTGACACAACATGACATGGTCTGGATGCTGGATTCATGTCAGATATTGGTACTTTGCTTCAGATATGGCTGTTTGTTTGTTTGTTCTTTTTTTCCTTTCAACTTCCTTTGCATATTTATTACATTGAAAAATGATAGAATACATGAATAGCAGGGACATTGAGGAATATCCATAAAGGTATTTCGGGAATTGGTCGAAATATTTATAGAATACAAAACTTATCTTCAAACTTCACTCTTCATAGATAAATTTGGGATTTGCAATCGGAGGTAAGCTTGTTTAGTTTAGTAAAATGTGGGTCTCCAAAACCAATTTCGTAGGTTCAAGTCCTATAGAGCGTGATTCGATGCTCCCATTGGACCATTTGTATTTATATGCATTAGGATCCTGATTCTTGGATCTCTTGTTTCCCATGCACAGGTTCAATTCTCGTCGTTTGCCCATAACTAAACCACCTGGGGGTCACAATCCAATGGAAAAAGGAGATTCGTTATCTCATTGTTTAGTTTGAATTGTTAAACAGAATCTATAAAAAAATTTCAGTAGGCTCTAGAAGGAATTTCAGGTGGGCCAGTTTGAGGGGAGATGTTAAGCATATCGATTCTGTATCTTCCTGGACTATATGTTCATAACAATGTCATGCTTTCTTTTGGTACTCTAGAGAAACAAATCTTGATTGAGCCTATATTTGCTCAATGGATACAATCTACTCATGGTAAAATTTCATATGGGTTTGATGTACTTTTATCTTCACCGAATGGCCCGACATTCAATGCAGGGCGAAACATGAGTATGTCTTGTCATAGACCGGACATTTAGTACATGTCGCTCTTCAAGATCACTTAAAGGACACCTTTGGCATCTGGGGGTCACGGACTGACCATAGAAGCCTGTTCAATAAGTGGAATGCATTAGTTGACCGCTCTTAGGCTGGGCAGGAAGGTTGAAGAAGGGCAAGAATTAGAAGCCTTTGCACAATTCACTTCTGATCTTTACACAGCTACTCAGAATCAATTGGCAAGAAGTCAACAATTACTAAGAATATTTAGGGATAAGAAAGAAAAGATATAAGACAAGAGAAAAGAAATACTTATCAAAGATATCTTTACTTTCAATTGATTGCTGTTTAGTTTTTTCCCCTTTTATTATGCCATATCCCCATACCCATATCCAAATTATGGATTCTGTTATCCTCAATTTTGGAGTTAAAAAGAATCTTGACTCCTAGATATATACCCACATTCAACACCCACTCCTGAGTTAAAACAACATTGGTTAAATATATCGTCATCTTCTCTATAGGGAACCCTGTTTGGTACAAGTGTTTTCATCAGTCATCATTATAGAATTGTTTTGCCAGTGTTTGTCCCATTTCCTGACTGGTATTTTTGTTAATTACCAGATGGCCTAAAGGTACTAAAATCCCAGAATTTTCTTTTCTTTTTTCTTTTTTCTTTTGGCTGTTTTAATATAATAATAATAATAAAAAAAAAAAAAAATCATGCTTGTTTTTGGTATGTGGGGTCAATTTTTTTGTCTTTCACTTTTAATTGCAAGGCATGCATATAGCATTTTGGTGCCAATATTTTTCCGTTTGAAAGCAGGGATAAATCTTATTTACTGAGAAAGGTTTTGATGTTTTTGTTTTCCATCAACTAGAATAGTCTGCTTTTTCTTTCCCATTTCTCTTTTCCTTTTTTCACATAATAATTTTGTAGTATACACGTTGTTTTCTTGCTTGATTTCAGGTATCCTTGATTGATATCATCATTGACGTTCTTTGTGAGTTATCCCGAAAGTTACACCTCACTGTTGGAAATTCAAAGGAACTGTTTGTTCATCTTCTAGTATGTGGTTTTCACCCTTGTTGATCGGGTGGTGTTTCAGTAGGTTCCCATTGTTTGCCCATGAGCGCGAGTGTTCAAATTCTCCAAGAAAGTATTGGTTAAATGCTGCTTGCGGACTCTGCAATGCATTTGATTGGTGATGATTCTTTGCTTTTCCCCCCCCTCAATTCAGGCATACGGAATGGTGCAAGGATATATATAAATTAACTGAACTTTCAGCTATATGCTTCTACCTTTTGTTTTTGTTTTTGTTTTTGAGATGTTTTTTTACACATTGGATTCATGATCTAAGTGATATGTCAGTAAACCATATCTCATGTAGATGGCAGGAATAGCCGTTTAACTGCATAAAATTTCTAATGTATTGCAAGGACCATTGATGACTGCCATAGGCCAAACTGACATTGTCTGGCAGTTTATATTGGACAGTATGGTTTGAGGATTTGGCGAAACACCATTGTTTCCTTAAATGTTATAAGCTTGTCTTTTTTATTTTAACCTATTTGTAGGGTTTTTCTTTATAGGGTTTTTTGATTCAGTTTTATCATTTTTGGTTGGTGTGGAACATTTTCTTATATTAACCAGTAGATTGAGGTTTGCTTAAATTTTATGAACATTTGTTCTTTCAAGTAGTTTGTGACCAACTTTGCTGCTTTCTTATGTGGATTAGTTCTCGATGAAGTGCTATTGTATTCTAGGCTAAAGTGATTTGCACGAGGTAAAGTTTTTTGCTTTTTCTTCTTCAATGATTTAAGAAAAAAGAGGAAAGCATTTTTGTACATTATGGAATCAATGATGAATGGTTTTTTAATTCAAGAAACATCTTGACAGATTTTGAAGATTTGAGTGTTAAGATTCGGTTTAAGGAGCGGGGATTGAATTGAATTTACATTTAAAATCTATGACCTATGGTGGTGTTGAATTAATTTCATTATTTTGTCGAAGGGGATTGTGGAAAGGGGAAGAGGAGGTCGTAATGGTGGAAGATCTTGGGGAGGGGAGGGTGAGACCATATTGCCAGCTCTCTGGGAATGTAGGTTTGGCCATATTCGGCCACAACTTTGCTCCTTCATTCAGGGATAATCCAACTGCAAACAACACTAATCAGATGACTACAATGGAGGCTTCTCCAAACTTGCTCGCTGGCAACAATTGTTACCCGGATTCAGGAGCAAACAACCTTGTGCCTCATGACCTCAACGATTTGAGCATTGGATTTGAACAGTGGTCACAACAAAATTCTGATAGGCAATGGAAGAGGGTTTGCCTATGGCCCCATATCGGTTTTTCTTCTGTTAATAAGCTGAGAAATTCGACATGTTCCAAAATTCACAAGAAACCTGATATTGTTAGTCAATTTGCAAAGGATAAAATAATGTATCTTTTGGATTTGACCCAAATGTTTGCATTATGAAGGACCAAGCAAAAGGAAGCAAGCTATTCCAAGGGAGGTTACAAGGACTGTGTAAGATCATTCTGTTCAAGGTTCACCTTAGTTCCTCGATCCAACCCAGACATCCTACTTCAGCTTTGTCCAAAGAAATCTATCCAATCTAAGTGTCCTTTTAGTCTTACCTGCTAAATCAAAGGTATCAAAGTCCAGTTGTTTAATGTGACTGGTCTTTGATCTTTGGCATAAGAAGCTTGGTCATCTAGCCCTTCAATGGTTAAGAAAGTTTTATCAAGCTGTAACGTTCCTTTCCCAATTAATGAAAACATGACCCTTCTGCTTGCCAAATGAGAAACGGTCATAATCGCCCTTACATTTGATACATTCTGATCCTTCAAATACCATGTTAGCTTTTGTGGATGCTTGTTCATGTTATACCTGAATTTGCTTCTTAAAATGTAAATCAGAGGTGTGTTAAAACCTTTCTTCATTTCAAAATCTAGGTAGAACTTCTTAACAAGAAAATCAAATTGCTCGTATCTGATTGACAAGGAGCAGTTTGTCCTTTTATTTAGATACCAAACCACACAACACAGAACAGCAGTTCTATGCACATCAACACAGCATCGTCAATCCAATCAAGCCCCGCTTGTGAAAGGACAAGGACATGGATAAATCTCAGCTGGTGAAAGCATATGCGTAATCCATGTATCTAAACGTAATAGGCTTTGCATCAGTGAGTTGCACGCTTACAGAGTCATAAAGCTTTTATCTACATATATGATGAAATTGAAGTCAGAGACTTGACAAACTCAGAACTCCCTTTCTGGGAAGAGGATAGGAGCAGCCAGGGACCAGATGTACAGAGCTGCGGTTGCCCATCCAGTCACGATCCTGACCCACACAGATGGCCACCCAACATCCACCAATCTCCCACTCTCACCAACTGAGGTCGACCACCCTGTCAGGAGCATAGCTGAATACATGCTTGCAAGAGAGAAGATGATGTGGAAGAAGGTATACGAGTATGTGACTGGCTTAGCCTCGTGTTTTTCTTCAGGCACATCCGTCTTTTCTAGTGGAAGCAAAGGCTTTCCAGCACCTGCACGTTATGAGTAAAAGGAGTGTGTTAGTTCTGAAAGAACAGACTAGATATAAAAAAAATAAAATAAAAAATAAAAAATGGGAAAACCTAAAAAAGGGTGAGTCCCTTACAACTTTTGTGTAACCTAAATGTGGAATAATGATTTTTTTTTCCTGATGAATTGTCCCAGAGAATACATGTACTTTTTTTTCACTAAAACTATAGGAGTCAAAAGCTGCAAGAGATCTCTAATTTTCTAATCTTGAAGTAAACAAAGATTCAGAGACAAGATAAAACATTTGTAGATACATAAACAAAATATCCCCCTCTGAAACATTCTGAAGTGAAAGATCAAAATCACTACTGTAATTTGAAACTAATGATTTACAAAGCACAGAAGAAAAATGCAACGCAAATCAGTAGCTCATGAAGAGAGACCATGAAAATTTTGAGAGAGATTCCACAAGGTTTGAAATGAAGTATGAATATTCAGGAGATATTTTCAGTATTTTTTAACTTCCCTGAGAAAAAGGTTATCAATAGAGAGAAAATACTGCAAGTGACAAAAAGATGCCCATGGGTTTTTTTGTGCATATTGGAGATCTTTTGTGCTCAGATTGGTCTGGATGGGTTGTTTTTCTTTTGTTCACCCACTGGGCTTTCTATCTCTCTCATGTATTGCACATACACACACATGCATTTACACGCCATTTAAGTGCAGCACCTTCTGTATTAACATAAATATTCATCTCTCAAGCCTCTTTATAATTACCTAATAAACAGTGTTATCAATATGCTATATTCCAATTCTATTGCCTTCCTATGTTATAGTTCTCACTCTGGTTATGTATCTTCTACAATAAATAATCCTTTTTAGAAGTACCATAGAGCCTTGCAGGCTTGCACTCTTAATTGCCAAAGTCTACAACAAACCAAGAGACTCAAAAGTGACACTGGTCTTGTCACAGGCTGCTCCAATCTATGCACAACCATGGTATCAGCAATATACGACACCTAGCTCACAAAGTAGGTGTCATAGAGTGCTCCATGCATGCTGCACATGCTCATTGGCAATGTGTCATGCCCAAATGGATGATGAAACATTTAGGTTCTTTATGAATCTAAAAGCAAATTTTATGGGTTCCCAAACATTTTATGGAAGGTTAACATTCATTTACTTCTTGGATCACCATCAGCACATCAACTAAAAGGAGTCTCTGCATCCACATTCCATAGAATAGTGTGCAAAGTCAACATTCATAAAAGGATTTATGCTTTTGTGTGAATTCTAACCTGCACGTGGTGAACTTGGTGGGGAGAGAAGAGTTGTTGAAGAACCAGCACGAACAGCAGAGTAGATAACCGACAGAATAGTGGTCAGCAGTCCCAAGGTAAGGGTGCCAGTGGAAACAGCTTTAGAGTGCTTGTGAAGGCCATTGCATTCATAATCCCTGGGCTCACTGGAAAGCCCACTGTAGCAGAGGTACATGCAATACAAAGATACAACTGAAGCTGGCAAAATGCTGCCACCAACCTAATTTGCATCCATCAAAACTGTGAGATATCAAGGATGATGAAATCTCAATTTTTGAAGTGAACTAGAAAATCAATATGCACTTAGAAGAATAACCATGAAATGTGCTCAATTCAACCCAAGTTGCCTTACTACTATAGAATTTAGATCACTTCTTTGTTCTTTTTATTTTTTATTCAAGAATAGGTAGGCTCCTTCATAGGTTACCAGCTCCAAATACCCAGATTATAATTCAATGGAAAAGAAAAAGGCAGTACACATGGTCAAATACCAACACAACATGCTCTAGCAATCATTTGTCTCCAACAGGTTCGTTCATTTTTGACTTTGAACTCTGCTTTTTATTGGATTTGATTATTTGGAATTAAACCTAGAAATCCTAGATTGACCCTAACTCCCTGCCACCTGAGCCAATCTCCATTAGTAAACAAACTATAAAACTATTAAGTTAAACAAGATGACAATTTAGGTGTATATGGGCCTGTTTGAGAACATTTTCAAAAACAGTTCTCAATTCTTTTCAGGAACAAAATTCTGTTTGAGAACTCTTACATATAAAACAAAAGTTTTCAAACAGAAATTAGGAGCTAATCATGCAAGGAAAGCCTACACCATCAATGAGTATGGCAAACTTAATAAGTCATTTTTTAATCATCATATGATCCTTATTCTGACTGTTATAGGATGGCTACATAGAACCATTCTGAAAATCCATTCTATTTACATCCATTACTTCCATCAACTATTTTGTGCACAAATTTACTATCATAATATGCATGGTCTTGGAAGATGAGCAAACTAGTCAAATTGAAAATATTTGGCTATAATTACAAGTTGAGAGATTAGAAACTTACTGCTGGATGCAGAGCCACTATTGCAAAAACAAAAGCAAGAATCAGGGTCATAACAATAAAGAAGGTGTTGAGCCCACAATCATGTCCAGATGGAGTAAAGAAATGGAAGAGAAGTCCCGAGAAGGAAAATGTTGCCACATAGCAAACAAGTGAAACAACAAATAGAGCAATATACCTGTAATGTTCAAAAAGTAAAATACAGGCATAAAAATTGATTAATAAAAAAATGAAATCTAGATAAAACAATCAGAGGTTTTCAGATGATAACAAAGAAGAGATACAGCAAGAATATGATAATAACCAAAACTAACCAAAATTGCTCTCCATATCCAACCCATGTGTCATTCCATCTATGAACAAAATCCAATAAAAGCACAACTTGAACAAGAAGAAACAGTCCTGAGCCGAACTTTGATGTTGTCTCTGCATCCATAAAACTTACCCCTCAGATTAGTGAAATCATGGAGAAAAATTTTCAAAGAAACAAATAAATGAAAAACACAATCTAAAGGAGACCTTAGTGCCATTAAGAGGAACAGATTTCCTAAAAAGACAACTTTCTTCAAGGATCCAATCAAAATTTTGTTCTATTCTTATTTTTTTACGAGTATATGATACAAAGAACTTTAAGAAGAAAGGGGCAAATTGGGTTAATATCAGACAGTTCATTTATAATTCTGTTAAATTACATGTGACGCACTGACACTTGGCACGATACCACAGACAGTGGTCCACACTGATGTAAACAATTTTTATTTTCTTGAGTTTCTGATTTATGTTTTTGGGGCTTTAGGCTGTATTTACATAACCACCCACATCCAACCCAAGTAAACCTGATCCACATCACCCAAATCCATGAGTTATTCCTTCACTTGAAATTCCCAGAAGGCTAACCAGGAAGTAGTTTATTTGCTTAATCACAAAGCGGCCATGCTGGAGGAGCTTGTAGGGGAATCCTCATTGGAGTTTGAAGGATATATATCCCTTCCTTGTATATCTCTCCGTCATTAATGAAATTTTGTATTTTCTTGAGAGAGAGAGAGAGAGAGAGTCTACACTGAGTTTGCCACAATAAGTTAAATTGAGCTAACTTAGGAGTGTGTCAGAGATGGTGTGTCTACGCCAAAGAGTGTGTCATGATAACTTCTACTGAGATAGAGTGTGTCATGATAAGTTATATTGAGCTACCTTAGAAGTGTGTCAGATGACTTCTACTGTGAATGTGAGTGTGTGTGTGTGTGTGTGTGAGAGAGAGAGAGAGAGTCTACACACTAAGGACTGTGTCACAAGAAGTTATATTGAGCTATTGCAAGGAGTGAGTCATGATAACTTCTAATAAAGCATATTTTCTTTTCTTATTCCCCTTCTTTTCTCCTCTCTTTTTAACACCAATCAAACCATCAAAAAATTCAGAAATGGTTCTTATCAAATAGGAATCATTCCAAAAGGATCCCTTGTGCCAAGATTTGACTTGATATGTAGAATTTAATTGAAAATTATGACATTGCAACAGACTGAACAAGTTGAGGAGTAAATTATATTAAAGCATGTTGATACCAGAGATTATTTGGTCAAAATCGACATGCTTATCATTTTTTTAGACTTAATGATAGAACAAGATTTATGTTGCCAATCCTATATATAATAAACCCATCTTGGATTATGCTATCTGATTATATTATTTCATGAAATCCAGATCACAAAAGACCTAAATTGCCATGATCGTCATACATAATTTTGCAAATCCCTACCAAGAGTCTAGTACCCCCCATATTACAAATGCTTGAACTTTTAAAACAGAACATAGAAATTAGGAAAGAGCTAAGCAATATTAATAAATCAAATTAGTCAACTAAAAGATTTGCATTTGAAGCATCATAAACCCATAATAGAAACAGCTTACCATAGAAGCTGATTAGCTCATTTGGCAGGAAGAATGTAAAGATCACCAAAATGCACCAGCAAATAATTTTCATCATCCATCCACCATGGTGCATGCCATCACGAGGATCTTTCTGATTTTTCACACCAATCATTAGAATAGCTAGGATAGTGAAAAATAGAAAGTTTCCAAAGCTAACTCGCAGCACTGCATCTGTTTCGAACCACTCTCTGTTAGGTGTTTTGTGAAAATGATTGATCCCTGCATAGATAATCAAATATCAGTTTCATTCTCAATATCAGTAAATGCCATCTAAGAACTAGAGCATTTTTTTTTTTTTTTTAAGTAGGCAAGTACTTTAGGCAATTTTATCTTGGATTTTTTTTTTTTTTTGATGACGAGGAACCTTCCATGGTCAAGTCCTTAAGGACTCTCCATGGGGACCCAAACCTCGGGCTGCTGACTGCCCGGTAACAACCAGCATTAGGTAAATTTGGGGTATCATCAGTGGCAAGATTCAAACTCAGGGCCATGTGCCACTTACTGGGACCACACTTCGTAGTGTTTGCCTTGACCAATTGGGCTACCCTGGTGGGTTTTAGCTAGGATTATTTTTGTTATTCTCATCGTGGTTATTTGTAGCCATTCTTAGAACATGGTGTATGTTCAGTATTGAAATTTCCTAACTGAATACACACACATGCACTCAAAATATTGCATTCACAAATGTAATGGTGCCCTATATCAACACAACATAATAGAAGGTATACTCATGATGCACCACATTAAAGTAACTCTACTAGCAAGAGCAATATAACAAATTATAGTGTTTATTATTCATTTATTGATAAGAAACAATGCTTGTACCCATAGTTGTTAAAGGAGCCCTTAAAGTGCACCTAGGCCCAAGGCATAACCACTCCTTAATTATAGGGCCTTGCTTGCCAAGGCATGCACCTTGTTTAAGAGGTGCCACTGCTTTACTTTTCCTTTCAAGAGTTTAATTCTTGAATCTTTTAATTGTTGAAATTTAGATAATTTCATTATTCTTGTTTTGAATGCTTCTTTTAGATGTTTGGAATCTTAATTTTTTTTGTCGCTTGGATTGGATTTTGGATCATATTTTATAAATTTGATATACAATCGAAGTTATGTTTTACATTGTTCAAGCATGGAGCTTGTATTGTGCCTTGTGCCTAAGCCTTGGAAGATTTTTGCACCTTCATTATAAAACTATGTTTTCACCCCAATGCAAAAGAAAAACATGTACAAAAGGAAGAAGCAAGAGAAATCCTTCCGAACATGAGATCAGCACGATAGTATAAGAAAGAAGGAAAAAAGATATAGAAACTTTAACTCATCTACGATGAAGAGAATTCAGTTTAAATCCTAGTAGGATGCTCTTTCATCTTTAAAAAAGGCCATTGAGGCTTAAAGTGCAGAATGAATTAGCCTTGAGCCATGGCCCCATTTAGGGTAATTAAGGCTCAAGCCTCATCCTATTGAGGCTATATCCTTGACATTTGTTAAGGCTTAAGCCTCATACATTTGATGGGTTTTGGACCTTTGTGGGCTTTGGTATGGATATTCTATAAAAGGTTGAAGCCTCAATACTCAAACGGCTGTGAATGGATTTTGAACTTCTGTGGGTTTGTCTTATACATTCCATCAGTCATAGGTCTAGGGCTAAAGCCTTTTACTTTTTAATTAGAAAAAACAAAAGGAAGAAAGAAAGAAAATAACGAGATTGAAAGAAAGCAATAGAGGGATCCTAGTAGTAATAATGATAGAGGTGCTCAATATTATTTGATGGAGCCATGAGAGATCATTGGATTTTGGAAGAGAGAAAGAAACCAATGAAAATGAAAAACAATTCATTTTCTTATTATCAAATTTGTGGTTTTCTTATTATTTTACTTTTATGCAATTTCAATAGTATTTTCTGATTTTTTGAGAATAATCTTCCCTTTTGTGTGAGTTTTAAGGTTTGCACTTTATCCCCCCTGAAGGCTTATGCTTTCTCTCAATTGAGCAAAATGTTTCAAAATTGCCTTCAGCCTTATAAAAAGATTGGGATCTCTTAACAAAATCTTATGGAGGAATCTATAGCAAGAGTTCTAACATAACAATTTGTTGTTTAGTATTACACTAGATTTTTATCACTTTGATAGCTATTAACAAGACATCAAAGGCTTCTCAAGTAGAGATACAAACTCACAGGACAGGAGATCTTTTAGATATAACACTGAGAAAGAAGAGACATGAAACCACATTATAAGCTCATAGTCTAAGACTCTAAATGCTTTAGCACCAACAAGATATCAATCAGATAGATATACAAGGACTATTTGGCAATGTTTTCAAAAATGGTTCTCAAAAACAGTGTTTTAGAATGGTTTTTTTTTTTTTAAAAGTAGTTCTTAATTGTTTTAAAACTTAAAATAGTTTTCTTAGCTTTGATAAATGTGACATTGTCTCTTAGATACATATCTTCCAGAAAAGTGCACATACTCCAAAGATGATATTTTAGATACGAATTGTTTCCTTCAATGACATTTGTAGTATCTTCAAAATATTAATTAAGAAAGATTTTAGCAGTGTAATTTGTTCACACTAGTTTCAGAATCATGGTCTCAAATCACCCTTTTTGCTAAGAGAACTGAAGTGGCCATTTTTTTCATTATTTTGAATATAATATTCATTACGAAGGAGATTGAAGAATAGTCAGAGTATGATTGATGAAGCAAAGAAATGCACATGGAATTTTCATTGGACACGATGATATTGAATAAACTCAATATCATGGTCTCAAAGAACTGATTTTCCATTTTTTTCCCAAACAAATAAAAGCACCTGCAATGTTGTATAATTGTAAAATACCTATCATATCACAAGTCTTCTGAAATGGATCTAACACGCATATGTTTATGAAGCAGAATCTTAGGCACTAAACAAACAAGTGTAACCAAGGTTGGGTGCTAAGGTGGATGAGAGGTAACACAAGTAACATAGAATAATAAAATAAATGCATTTGTTAGAAGTTATAGGTTAAGTGCAATACAAGGAAAAGTTGTCTTAGAGCCAAGCACAAAGCAGAGGAAGGAACACACCAATAAGAAGTGACTGGATCAGAGTTAAAGTTGTCATAGAAACAAGAGGGAGGCTGGAAAATAACATAGGTCGAGGCCATGAAAAAATAAATTATTGCAGAGGTCTTGATAAAGGATACAACCCAACATAGAGCTTATATGGTGAAAAATGATTATCTAAACAGGGCCAACTAGTTAGAATTTAAGAATTTGTTAAACTAATTTAACAATGGTTTGAATTCATGACAACAACAAAAGACAGCTTTTCATATTATAGATATATATGAGATAAGGGTCAACCTCAAACTCAAATTTCATATTATGATGAATGCATGTATTGAGATTTCATACTTATCCATTTTTTTTTAATTACACACTATTTCAACAAAAACAAAAACAAAAACAAAAAACTAAAAATCCTTTCACCTTGAAAAAATTACATAAAAATCTCACAAAAAGTATCTAGAGGTATTTATTTGTGTGATTGAATGCCTTTATTGTACTCCATGGTATCATGCTACATGCATTCACCTCCTTCATAGAATATTGGCCTTTGTATTTTGCGCGTGTTGCATAATTTTTTTTCCCCAACAGCATTCACATTCTCAGAACTTCTTGCAAAGCTTTGACTGGTTTCTTACACATTTTTCAAAAGTAATTCTAATTTTGGCAAATTGATACCATCCTATCATAGCCCACATGAGAAAGCATTATAACTACCGTCTAAAAGATAGTAAAAAGGATGAAATGTCATGACATCAAGACCAAACCTGCATACGATGTATACAAATAGCAAATCAGTCATACCAGGTTTCCCACATCCAAAATGATAGGATCAAGTTAGGGTGAGATAAATCAAGGAATTTATTTTTTGGCCAGATCAGAGTACAATGCAAAACTTGCCAGTATGGCCCAACAAAAAATTGTTCATGGAGGAGGAAATCTGTCCTAACGAGCCCATGGGCTCTCTGTGAAGCCCTGAAAATTTACAATTCCTTGTTTTTGAGCTAGAAGCTCATAGACAAGTATCATGAATTTTACAGATTAAGAAAACCACAAAAAATATGTACAGCTTTTAATTCTTGAATTAGTATCACAGGCATCTTAACTACCTTCAAAGATAGTTTCAGCCCCAAGATTTCTCAGGAAAATAAAACTATACCCAAAATCTTCAAATGATCACAATTATATATTAAAATTGAAATAGTAAGGACCCATACAAAATGTGCAATAAAGGGAAAATTGAAAAACTTACAAGGAAGCTTCTCCATAAGAGGTGCAGCAACCTCCCTTAGAATCCATGAAACGATCAGTGACAGCGCAAAGAGACCACAATATGCGATCCGAGCAGATCGTCGGCTAATCCCCGACACCACAGTACGGCAAGCGTCGCATGCGCAAGCCGCACAGCACGAAGCAAGGCACGAAGCAGCCCACATCCTCCCTCTTAACAATCAAATCTTTACTTCAAACCTAAATAAAAACAATAAAATTTAAGACCTCATTACCATCATTAACTTGATCGCAGCAAAAGAAATTTCCTACAAATAGCTGGATTCCTCTTCGGATTCAAGTGAAAACCGAAGAAAACCCTAATTAATTGTACAGCTCGAGAGAACATGATGATGATGATGATAACCCTAATAAATCGCACAAGCACAAACCGTGAAAAACCTAATTAAGGAATCTAAAAAACCAAAGCCCTGATCATCTAACGCTATCAACGCACCGTTTCGTTGGTGAGAGAAAGGTCAGAAAGCCAAACCCTTTTAGGTGATTTTGTTTAGTAACAGAGAAAAACCCCAAATATTTGGCTCAATTCGGGTAAAGAAGATGTCAAGATGAGATGTAAGACTAAATGTTGAATTTTCTTAGGTTTTCTCAGGAACCAAGCGATGTACCTTGTTGGAATTGAGAACGAGACGGAGAGGAAGCTACCGATGGCCTGCTCGTACAATAGCTATCATTTATAATAATAATAATAATAATAGAGAATTCAGAATCGCTTGCACATTCGGACTCCAATATTGAATTTATTCTAATTTATTATTATTATTATTATTATTCTATTTTATTATTATTATTGATAGGATGGAATACACTTTATCCCTCAACTTATCTCGTGTTTTGCACATTAACTCCTTAGAATTAAAATTGAATATATAGCATCCTAGGCTTCTTAAATTGTATCACTTCGTCTTTTTCATGGTGTTAATTTAAGTGAACAAAAATCTTGTGTCATGACTAACTAATAAATGGTAGATTTGTAAATTTCTAAACCCAAAAAGCAACTCTCCCTTCTTCAATCTTCATCTTCTTTTTACTCTGTAACACATTATAACCTTAACCCTATTTAGCTTTTAAGAAAAATGTAAAAACAAAATAAATCAAAGTTCTTAAATTGTAATATTCATTGACTTCATTATAACTAGTTAACATAGTTGAGTAGAGATTTTAATTTCCTTCTAGAAATTAGATAAGAGAAAACTCATATTCAAATCTCCCCTCTTTTTTGTCACCTTCTCAACAACCAAACAACAAGAACATGTAAAGTCAGACCATCAAAATCCCACATCCATTGAGCATTGCACACACAAAAACAATTTCACCCAAATGGGTATCCTTCAAAATCAACCCAGAAACTAAACCCCTCCAATCCAAAAAAAAAAAAAAAAAAAAGTCATTTCGATACCATAAAATACCCTTTGTAGACCTCAAAATTCAAAACTCCAAGCTCCCTTAGCTCCGTCTATAGAGGTGGAAAATCCACAATGCCTAAGAAAACAATGTATGATTAAGGTTTGAAGATTGAAATAAGAATGATGAGAAGATAGTAAGAAGACAAAAACAAAATACTGAAATTGCTAACCATCTATAAGAGGGGGAAAATGCTGAAAATTGCACCCCAAATAGGGTTAGGGGTACAATGTGTTGCAGACGAAGATGAAGACAAAGACTAAGGGAGAGAAAACAATGTATGATTAAGGTTTGAAGATTGGAATAAGAATGAGGAGAAGATAGTAAGAAGACAAAGACAAAATACTAAAACTACTAACCACTTGTAAGATGGGGAAAATGCTGAAAATTACACCCCAAACAGGGTTAGGGGTACAATGTGTTATAGATGAAGATTGAGGGAAGGAGAGTTGTTTGGAGATTTTTGGGTTTGGAATTTTACAAATCTACCTTTCATTAGTCAGCCACGTGCACAACACGTGAAATTTTCACCAACCTAAACTAACACCATCCAATGAAAAAGGTAGAGTACTGCAATTTAAGAAGTTTGGGGTGCAATGTGTTCGATTTTAAACCTAAAGGGGCAATGTGCAAAACATGGGATAGGTTGAGGAGATAAAGTGTATTAAACCCTTATTGATATTATAAAAATTTTACTAAATAAAAACAACCTTTAAACACAAATATCTATCATGTTTGTGGGACTTGCATCCGCGTAGGCATAAGTCCCTTTGTTCTTAGACGGGTAAAGTGTTATCCAAGTTGTGTCCATATTCATTGTGCAAGTAACAAATGATTCGAACCATTACGTATGCTTGACTTTTAACTTAGAAACTGTTATTTGCAAAACTAATTATTAACATTTAAAGTAGTAAAGATTCACGTGAAACGTTATAACTCTATTAGAATAAAAAGTCATCAAACATTGAAATTCAGGTGTGACAAAAGTTTTCTAAAAAGTTATAGCTTGTCTCTTCCTAAAGACTAACTTAAGTTTCGGAGGGGCGTACTTGAAAAAACTATTTGGATACACATTATTACAAAAACGCTTACCATTCACGTGGAGAAAGCTAATCAGAAAAGACATTCTTGGTTGTGTACCAACAATGTTTGGAAACTATTAAACAATTTTCTAAATTACAATTTTTTTTTTAAATAGATTTTTGCATTATATATAAATGTACACAACTAGAGTAACAATTGAAAATATGAAAAAAAATATATATAATATTTTCTATAAATATAGTATTTTCATAAAAAATGGACAAAAAAAAATATTATTTTTCATAGTTGAGTTTTCAAACCGAATTTTGTTTTTGATAACAATTAAGAATTGTTTTTAAAAACCAATCTTAAAGTCTATTTTTTAAGAACTATTTTAGCAAAGGTTCGCAAAAGTCCCATCATTTTTTTTTTATATTAAACTTTCTTTTAAATCATATACTTTTTAAGGAAAATTAGCCACATAATTATAAAATTATTTATTAAGGTTTATAGAAACTTAAGACTTAATCTAAAATTTTGAGTTTATTAAGAATATTTACCTAAATAATATTATCGAAAAAAAAGGCTTCGAAATACCTTTTGAAAATGCCACCGATGAATTTTCTGCCTTAAAAGGAGTAATGAAACTACAAAGTTTTAAAAACCATTTTGCTTTACAACACAAATGCCTTTAACTTTCTTTTTATAAAGAAAAAAATTGGATCAAATTCAAGAAAGAGCTTTTTTGCAAAAAGTTCTTTTTGGATTTTTTTTTTCACATAAAGAGAGTAAAAGCTTTTATTATTATTATTATTATTATTATTATTATTATTATGTAAGGTGGTTTCAACTTCCAAAAACTATTTCCCTTAACTCTCGTTTTGTTGGATTGGGTCGAGTCAACCCCATTTAGACACCCAAACCCAATTCCAACAAATATTTTAATTTAAAGTAGAAAATAACTTGTAATAAGTAAAAAAAAAAATGTAATTTTTTCTTTACATTAGTGTAGACCTCTAATTTTGTTTTGAATCCCGAATAGTAATGAAAATGAACATTGTTGGTACGGGGAAATTGACTTGTATATATGCTCTTCATCAATTAATTTTGTAAGAATGGTTTGGTGCGCTCATGGATTTTGAAAAAAAAAAAAATACAACACTTTAAATTCTTTTTAAAAATATAATAGTTATAAAATCATTTTCAAATCAATGCTATTTTTTAAGACAAAGAAAAACTTTAATATAAATATTGATATTAAAATTGTCTTAAAAAAAACTTTAAAATTCAATTGAAGTTAATTAGATTTCTCTGATTGTTATAAATTTGGAAATAATTTTGAAATTTTTTAATAAAAATTGTTTTTTAAAGGAATTTTCAATTAGATTGCTTCAATTGTTAGAAATTTGAAAATAATTTCGAGAACAATATTTTTGTCAAAATCTAGATTCTAGTGCATTTCTAGGATGTTAATAGCATTCCGATTTTTCCATTCCCCACTAAAAAGCTTCCAAACATTCTTGTTTATAAGGAGAGACTTACACCAAAATTATCATCGCTACCGAGCTACAGACTACTACAAATCAACAGTACCTGGCGCTTCCTAGTTGTCTCTGCAGCCTACTTATCTCAACCCCCATTCAATCATCTCCTGAGTTGTGTGTTTTCGCAGCTTCTACAACACCAGGATGAGGCACGTATCATCATATTTCCTCCATTGTTCTATTTATTTTTTCTAACCCATTAGAAATATATTATTAATGTTGCTATTATTATTATTATTCCGGGATCTGTTTCCGTACATGGGTCCAAAAAAAAAAACCACAAAATAAGAACCATTTAAAAATAATTCAAGTTTTATGCATGGATCATCAAAATTGGTGCCTATATTATTAAAAAGCTGGTGTGTGAAACCTTTGATAAAAAAGTGGTGTACATGATTCTAATTATTTTTATATATATGTATGAAGTTTGAATTTTATAAAATTGAGTTCCTGTTATATGGGTTTTTTTTTTTTTTTTTCAAATAAGTGTGTGGAAACAAACTTTTCTATATTATTTTCCCTTATTTTCAATCTAAATTTATGAGAGTATAATATTAGTATATGTTGGACATGGGTTTAGATGTCCAAGTGAGTTGACCCAACCCGATATTTAAAAAACTAAAAGGAAGTAGTTTTTGGAGTTTTTCAACTACCCAATAATTGCTAAAAAAAAAAAAAAAAAAAAAAAAAAAAAAAAGAGAAAAAAAAAGAAAAAAGAGAAAAAGAAAAAAGAAAAAGGAAAGGAGAAGTACTTACCTTTTTTTAACAAAAAAGAAAAAAAAAAAGGAATTTTCTCCCTAAGGTCCTCTCTTGAAGTTTTTTCTTTTGGTTTTCTTTGTGAAAATGAAGGTCAAACCCCTATGTTGTGAAACTTTTAATGGTTCTCGTATTCATAATTCCATTCACAACTTGGGACAATGAAATAATCAAATGGAAATTCTTGGACATTTTTGAAGGTAATCGGAAATCCATCCTTTTATTTACACTATAATATCAAATCGAGATGGGAGTATGGCAAACATGCTTGGGTCCAACATATCATACTTCCATATTTACTAATGGACTTTGAACTTGGTAACTAGAAATAATTATAGGGTAGAGTAGCTTGATGTCAAAAGTGGAGATTACAATATTGTTAGAGTGTTTGTGGTGTAATCACATGTCTCCTATTTTTCCTTAAGAAGGTTGTGAAGATGTTTTGTTTTGTTTTTTTTTTTTTAAATAAAAATCATATTTTAGACTTAATAGGAATTTGATTATATTTATAACATTAGGAGACAACTGTCATTTAGAAAAAAAAAATCAAAATCATGTTACTAATTCAACATAATTGGCTATATCAGAAGAAAATTTTAGGACATTAGTTAAGGTGGAAATCCTTGATATCTTTGGTGGCAAACACTTGTGCTCATCCCAACGATCATATCAAAACAATCTACAATTCTTGCATCCTCTCCATCAAGCTTTTGAACCAAATTAAAATAACTTAGAGTTAATATTTTGAATATGATAAATACAATTAATATTAGCATAAATAAATCACTATGAAATAGAAGAGTGTTGGGATTGTTGATGTATAAATCTTACCTAAAGTAAAGACTTTAGAAAGTAGAGAATGGTTTCTTGGATAATCATTGTTAACCCACCTCCATTAGTGTTAAGGATGGTAATTAGATTGCCATTGTAAAAAATTGGAGGTTGAACATGATGGTTCAGTACGAGAGAGAGAGAGAGAGAGAGAGAGAGAGAGAGAGAGAGAGAGAGAGAGAGAGAGAGAGAGAGAGAGAGAGAGAGAGAGAGAGAGAGAGAGAGAGAGAGAGAGAGAGAAATTTTATAGATTTTTATAAGACTTGGAACTACTCTTAGTAGTAAAGTATGAGAGATCAAAGTTTGAGCAAGTTAAGAGAAAGAAGACATGAATATCCATACTTGCAATGAGCACAAGAATTGCATCCTACTTTGATATGATTATTGGGATGAGCATAGGTAGTCTTGTGATTAGCAAGCTAACTACACTTAATGAGAGTATCTACCTTATGTTTGTTGCAAAAGATATTAAGGATTTCTATCTTAATTAGTGTCTTAAAATTTTCCATCAATAGAGGTAATCAAATTTAATAGAATGACTTCAGATTTTTCTAGTTATTAACATAATTTTGGATTTTTTTCCTAAATGATAGTTTTGTGTTTCTTAATGTTATAAAGATAATCTAAGCCTTATCAGGTTCAAAATATAACGAGAAACATCTCTATAATATTTTGAAGGAAAAATAGGAGATGTGATAACATCAAACACTCATTAATGTTGTAATCCTCCAACTTTTGATATAAAACCCCTGTGCCCTATAATCCTCCAACTTTTGATATAAAACCCTTATGCCCTATAATTTTTTCATTTTTTATTTTTTTATTTTTTTTATAGCTATCAAGTCCAACTTCATCATTTTGAATTCTCTTTATGACCTTATTTCTTTTTGGATTAAATTATTATATAACTTTGATTATTACTTGTTCTTCATTTAATTTCAAGGTTTAGGTGAAGAGTAACCTAAACTTATATTTCTTACTCTCAGATATACGCATTTGAATCTTAGTAGCACCAACATATTTTTCATCCCATTATTTTGAAATCAAAGACTCTACATGGAAAGTTAGGAAATTCAACCTCGATCATTGAAGGTGGTATAGCTGCAAATCATCGAATACTTACGAATTGGATAATGTTTCCTATAAATCTTAATATTCTTATTGAAAATTGCAAAAAAGGACGAGGCCAAGTTCTTGCAACATATCTTAACCTTTTTCTTCTTCTATAAAATTTTCACTTAATTATAAATGTTTTCAAACTTTATTTACAAATTGGAGAAGTGACGAAGGAGATCATTTGGGGTAGTGCTAACATCTTTTTTATAAAGATAGTAGGTGATTGTCACTTTTTGGTTATATCATTACAAGTAGTGTCACAAAAAAAGAAAGAGAAACATGACAAAGATCAAACTTTCTCCTAGTTTTTCCTTCAGAAAGTTGTGAAGATGCTTACTGTAGTATTTTAGACTTGATAGGCGTTTGATTATTTTGGTAACATTAGGAAATATAAAACTATTGTTTAGAAATAAAAAAAGTTTAAATCATATTAATCACTATAAAAATCCTTAAATCATTTAATTAAACATGAGTATCTCTATTGTGGGAAAATCTAGCCACCTAATGTCTTACATGCAGAAACTTATTTGAAATAAATCCATCATAAATTTAAGTTTCGAGAAAAATAAAATCAATGACCATCCGTTGTTTCTAATCCTAGGTTCACAGTGCCTAATTTGTTTGAATCCTTACCAGATGCATAACACACCATGTGTTATGGTCTCCTTGTGGCCATAATCCTTTCCATACACCATGATCTCCTCATGCACTACAAATTCAAATTGTTTAATCACTTCACCATTTCCAAATTTCAAGATTCTTTTTGCAATCCTCTCATGTTCCTCCACTTCAGCTTTTTTTTTTTTTTTTTTTCTAGAAAATTTCACCATTGTTATATTAGAAAAAACTTTGATACCTCTTATTGTGCTAATGAAGCTTAAAATGTCACTTAATAGTGTAATAACATAAGAATAAAATCATCCATATATAAAGATACAAGAGGTTTTAATGTAATTTGACCAACCATCTTACATTCATGAATGAAAGAGAATCATTGTACTGTGTCATAAACAATATTATAAAGAGTTAGAAAAAATAGATACAACTATTGAAGTTTGAAAAATCTCATACATATTTTTCCACCCTTTGCATTTATAATTTGAATGGTGTGCCCTTTCTCCATTGGGTAACTTATATTTTTTTTCTTACATATCTATATCTTCACAAGCTTATCTCAACCTTTTAACTTTATATTTTTTTCCATGACTTAAAATATTTATAGAAATATTTCTAACATTTTTTTTATACAATCAAAGAAATATATTTTTATAATAAAATATCTATATCAATATATAAAATATTTTATACAATATTCTTTACCAAAAAAAATACTCATCAAATATGAATCGGAGGCAATTTCCAACAAGTTATGAATTACAAATGAAATAATGATCAAGCCCTCAATCAATAAGTTGAAAAGCAATAACATCTTCATATGACCATTATTTGATTAGAATTGCACCATATGAAGACTTATTAACATATTAGTTAAGTGAAAATCTCTTTCGACCCCAAAATTTTTAACCTAAATAAAAGAAGACTAGGCAGATTAATAACATATAATTAAACTAGTTGCCTATTAGTCCATGAGTGGGGATGTATATTTAATTGACTGTAGGCAACTTGCTTGAGAGCCAGAAAAAAATTTTAAAATCATATGCCTTGCATGGGACCTAAAGGGGTGCATGAGAGACGTGTATTATACCAACCTCAAAGGAACCATTAAACAAAACGTTGGACACAGCCGGAAAAATACTACTGAACATGAAAGCTTAGTTACCTTAAGTCCTTTCAATAGCTGCTAGCTAGATATGTGAGATTAATTTTCTTGAGTGTGGTTACAACATCTTTCATATTGATCCTTTCCTCATGTGAATCTGCTACACAATCCACAGCCAATCCCAAGACTGATGATATACATTGCTTCTTTGCCATGAACTGTTCATCCTCTCCTCTTAACAAGTTGGCGTCCACCACTTCAGTAACTGAACCACATAGTGAATCCCTCACCCAGTTCTTCATGCTCATTTCTTCAGAAAAAATTTCATCTGTAGGCCTTCTCCTTGTAAATGTCTCCATTAACACGATACCATAACTATAGACATCGCCACTAGTGGTAACTATTCCATTGGAACCATACTCTATTACACATTTTATGCACTAAATCAGTCAACAATCCTCCAAAATTTTGATGACTTATAGAGAAACAGGTTAAGCTTATGTCTGGTTTTTGGAAAGTTCGAGGAAAAATATGAAGAAAAGAAAATAAAAAGCAAAAGTAGAAAAAAAGAAAGAGTGAAGAAAATAAAATATAGATTTAAAGTAAATAAACAAATTCTATATTTTACTTCAAACTCATTTCATTTATTTAACTCTTCTTTAACTTTCTCTCATATATATATATATATATATATATATATATTATGGTAAAACTAAATATAGGAAAATAATTTTCTTAGCATTTTTTCTTTCCTCTATACTTTCCTGAAACAGACATAACCTAAAAGTAAACATAAAAGACAGATAAAGAATTAGGAAAAGTACCTGGTGCCATGTACCCTATGGTTGCAAGGGTCTGTGTTTTTCTCATGGACTCTTCTTCGCCTAGGAGTTTTGCAATACCAAAATCACCAACGTGCCCACCAAAATCTTCATCTAGCAGGATATTGCTTGGCTTCAAATCACAGTGAACAACAGGTGTTGAACAACTGTGATGAAGATATTCCATAGCTAATGCGACATCTATCATTATATTTAATCTCTGCAGGATATCCAAGCAATAGTTGTGAGAATACAACCACTTCTCAAGACTTCCATTGGGTACATACTCCAGTACCAATGCTTTGAAATCAATGTAAGAGTTAGAGCAGCTGCTAATGATTTTGATTAGATTTCGATGACGAATATGGCGCATTACTTCACATTCTGCATCAAAGCTCTTGAATGCTGCTTCTTCCTGCAAATTGAAAACCTTGATGGCAACATCCTTCCCATCTGAAAGAGTTCCTCTATATACTGATCCAAAACTTCCTCTACCAAGTAGATTGCCTCCACTAAATCCATTTGCAGCTTGGAAAATTTCTTGGTAAGAAATTCTCCTCCATGTTGCTAGAGGTAATGATTCTGCCTGAGTTGGAAGCACTGCATTCCTTTTTCTGCATCTTGTCCACACAAAAATGAGGGCCAAGAGAAGTAGTGTTGATGCAATTGTCGGTAAGATGTATTTTAGTAGGAGCCAAGAAATTGTGGTAGACCAACGAGTGCCAGTTCTGCAGGGTGGGAGTTTCAGCCTTGGTGAACCACACAGTGCCTTGTTCATCATAAAAGATTCAGCTGAGAAGTTTGCAAAAGGCCCTTCAGTGGGGATTTCTCCATATAGTCTATTGAAAGACATATTAAGATATTTTAGATACACTAATCCTTCTAACGATTTTGGTATTTCTCCAGATAGAGCATTGTCGGATAGATCCATGAACTCCAAGCTCTTCAAATTGCTAAATGAGTGCAATATGGGGCCTTCAAATCTATTATGAGCCAATGAGAGAAAAGTTAAATCTAGGAGGCCTCCAATGCTACTTGGAATTTCACCTGACAATTGATTCCTTGACAAATCTATTTCTACCAGAACCTTTAAATTTCCCATATCTGATGGTAGATAGCCAACTAGAAAATTTGAGGACATGTCCAAAGCCAAGATATCCTTCAGGCTCCACAAAGTCAAAGGTATTGTGGAATTTAGTTTGTTGGAGCCCAAGTTGACTTTTCTTAGAAAAGCAAGTTCACCCAAGCATGCTGGTATAGATCCAGAGAGCTGATTATTTGCCAAATATAACTCAGCTAAGTTCCTCAGCTGACAAATATCATTTGGGATAGAACCTTGTAGTTTATTGGCAGGAAGATACAAACCTTGGAGCTTCTGTAATTGTCCAATTGACGGGGGAATAGTTCCAGTTAAGTCATTGTTCTTCAAGGATAACTGATAAAGGTTACTTAAATTTCCAATTTCAGTAGGAATGTTGCCCTTGAGTTTGCATGTACTAGCTTCAAAAATTTGAAGAGAGGTAGAGAGGTTCCAATAGAAATGGGAAGGATGCCGATTAGAGGATTGAATGATAAGTACAAAATTCTCAGTCGCTTGCAGTTTGTCAATGAAGTGAGAAAACTCAATTCTTGGATAGAAGATTCACCTTTCAAATTATTAGTTCCTAGATAGAGTCTCTCAAGGAATCTTAAACTCCCAAGTGCATGAGGTATAGAGCCGGTGAACATGTTATTGCTAAGAGCCAGAGTCCTAAGCTTAGAAGCATTGCCGATGGAGCTAGGAATAATACCACTAAGCTTATTAATTGACAGTATAAGCGTTTCAAGATTGGGAAGATAAGTGCCAAAGTTTGGTGGAAGATTTCCTGATAAGTTGTTCCCTGCTAGTGAGCCTGAAACCATTGACGAGATATTGAAGATTTGAAAAGGAATGTGGCCGGTTAGGCTGTTGTACTCAATATTCAACGCATTCAGAGTATGAAGGCTACCAATTTCACATGGTACCTCACCTGCTATAATTGAACAAACATTTCATGAGTTTTCCATATAACTACTTTGTTCTAAACTATATAAAATGTAACAAAACCAACCATAATGGAAGAAATGGTTTAACTAAACCATGGAGATTTCTTTCAAACTTTCATTGAGAGAAAATTTGAAGGTATACTATCTTTGGAGCTTTCCATAGAATCTATTTGTTAGAATAAGTTGGAAGATCAAAAGTATAGGACATTACACAATTATTTTCTATATTAAAGTAAGGAAAAGTGTGAAAAATATTTTTATTTTCATTTTTACTTATTGTACAACACATACATTAGAACTTCTCTAATCATAATAGATTGTGAGATATGTCATATCAAATAGGGGAAAAAGTTCATAGTACTATATATATATATATATATATATATATATATATATATATTAGAGTTTAAAGCCATGAGGGTTTATTTGGCCCAATATATATATATATATATATATATTAGAGTTTAAAGCCATGAGGGTTTATTTGGCCCAAAATAGATAATATTTACATGATTGGGAGTGAGTCATTACAAATGGTATTAGAGTGAATCTTTGACCATAATGTAGGAGTTTGTTTGACCTTGGAAGGGATGTAGGAGTTTGTTTGGCTTTGCAAAGGGTTTCTGTATATTTGATCTTGCAATCCCATAGCACACAATGAAAACATTATGTCTGCATGGGGGTGATTATGATATCCCAAATTAGATAAGGGAAAAAAAAAATTCATGATGCTCTTCTAAACCATGTAGAAACATTTTATAGATATGAGAGGTTTAATGCTATCGATATCTACACCAGAGGAGGGAGGGGAGGGAAAGGGAGAGAGAGAACTTGTCATTACAAATTGTATCAGAATCGATATTCAACTCTAATGTAAGAGTTTGTTTAGTCCTGTAATAGGTGTTTGTCTCTTTAGCCTTGTAATCCTATGGAACATGATGAGGACATCATGTTTTCATGAGGTATGATTATGATATTCCACATCTAATATGGAAGAAAGTGTTAGGATAGAGCCTTTAAAAGCATGACTTGATGTAACAAAATTTGGAATTTATTATTTATTAATAAAGTTCCAATTTTACTTTTATCTATCCTTATTCCATGCATTGCACTTCATGAGCATTTTGACCTGTATCTCTTGCATTGTACATGACTTGGGTGCATTAGGAGTTGAAGAGAAGATCGAATTCTTGAGTTCCTTGTAAGTGGATGACTTGTTCACAACCAGTTCGTGGGCCTAGGCAACCCATTAGAGGTTGTAGTACACTAACTCCTAATTGGGGGAGCTAGTCATTACAAATTGTATCAAAGCCGATCTTCAACCTTGGTGTAAGAGTTTGTTTAGTCCCGTACTAAGTCTTTGTCTCTTTCGCCTTGTAATCCTATGGGACATGATGAGGACATCATGTTTGCATGAGGAATGATTATGATATTCCACATTTGATGTGGGAAAAATATTGCTAGGATAGAGTCCTTAACATCATGACTTGATGTCACAAAATTTGGAATTTATTATTTATTAATAAAGTTCTAACTTCACTTTTATCCATTCTTATTTCATGCATTGTACTTCATAAGCATTCCGACTTGTATCTCTTGCATTGTAGATGACTTAGGTGCATTAGGAGTTGGAGACAAGATCTAAGTCATGAGTTCCTTGCAAGTGGATGACTTGTTCACAACCGTTTCGTGGTCTTAGGCAACCCATTGGAGGTTGTAGTGCATTTTCTCCTAATTGGAGAGATGATTGGTCTTGGCTATTAGGATAGGTTTTCCATAGTGAGTGCACTTGTGTGTCATAACTTCATGAAATAAGGCTATCCGTTAGTCATGACTTTACTAAGCTACTACGTTATGTTGTCTCTCAACCTTGAAAGGATATTGAGTTTGTGCCAAAGTTAGTAGTGCCTGTGACCTATGGATGAGATTTTAAAGTGATCATATATTCCCTATGAATTGAGACACTATTAATGGATGCTAGTAGCAATTGATATTCTCAATTGAGGCACCATGATGTCTCATAAGATTAAGACAGAGTGTCCCCTTGGGTGATCCTAAGGAGTTGTGTCCATGTAAACTATGACTATATTAGTTCCTTAAGTGAAACTTGACATAAGCTTTTGGTGAGCTTAGATATGTCGATTGATCACACAATAGGAGGATTTATAGCTCACAAATAGTAGAGGTATTCTTGAGAGGTTGATAGCTTTCATTTCGTTAGAGTATGAACATCAGTTCATAGGTAGACTGTATATAGTGGACAAGAGATCACAGACTCGAGCATGGAGTGTCTTGTTATCATTATTTAGGGTACTAGAGTACAATTGGATTTTTGATTCTTTGGATAACCTTATTGGGTTAATTAATTAATTGACTTATTTTGAGTTAGATTAAGTGACCTAAGGCCTTGGTGGGCTCAAGTCACTTAAGCTTAGTATGGAACCCTATAAATACCCCCTTAAGGGTTGGGATTTCAAGCTTTTGTTTTCTTCCACCACTAAGAGAGAGAAAGCCCTAGCCTCTACCCTCTTAACACCCCACCATTTTAGTGCTAATTAAAAAACAAGGGAGAGACATTGAGTGGAAGATCATAGGTGTATGAGACTTTTGGTGATTGTAGGATTGATTTTCACCCAAAGGAATTGATTTGGGAACATCCAAATCATAGATAAAGTTTTCTAACGCATTGATCTATATCTTTTTTATGTTAAAAATTGTATTTTTGCTCTTATTGCATAAGATTTAGATGTCCTAGGGAGATTTTATGCACCTAACTTGGTTTTGGGATAGGGAACGGCTCCGAGATTCCCTACAACTAGTATCAGGGCCATAGGTATGGAAAAAACATGTTAGAACCTTTCTAAGGTGTGCTTACCTTTGGTTTTTAGGATATGTTATTCATCCTATGGTTTTAGGGATGAATATATATGCATGTAAATGTGTAATCTTATATGATGATTATAATTGTGATTATTGTTGTTGGATTGGTATTCATTTTTCTCTAGATTGGTTGTAAACCCTATAAATGGGGTATAAGATTTTTATTCAATGTAAAAAATTCTTTATTTTATTTTATTTAAATGTTTAGATTGGGTTGTAAGCTTTAATTTGAAAGAAGCATATATAGGTTTTTTTTTTCTAATGTAAAAGGTTCGCAATTTTATCAGTCTATGTAACCTATGGAGGATTTGGAAGCAATTTGGACAATCACGAGGTGATCATGCATAGTCCCCAATTGTAAAAAGGAGTTTCCATGGAAAAAAACAATGATTGAAGATGTAGAAACTAATAGTCGAAATATGGGTTTCTATAGAAGCGCTTGAGTAGTTAGATTATCGCTCGAGGGATTAAGCATTTCTTTCAAGCACTTGAAGCTACTTCTAGTTCTCAATGCTTTTCAAGCACACCAAAAGTTGTTTTAAAGCACCAAAAGTTGTTTCAAGTGCTCTTAGCAACTCTAATGGTATAGTTAAGGTTTTAAAGGGCATTATGGTATTTTGTAAAAGATGTTGACCTTATTTTTGTTGTAGGTACATTTGATATATTTGGATTTTAAAAATATGAATATTTAGGTTACTATATAAGCAATAGGATTCCAAAGGCCATGGGATCTTATTTCCTTTATTTCTTTTATGCTTTTATTTATTTATTTCATGTGATAGGAAATATATTTGCAGGCTTTAAAAAAATGGTTACTTCGGATCTTCTTAAAAGAATACATATTCATGAATCTTTCCAATATTATTTATTTAAATAATTAGTTGTTGCTATTTTGAGTTGCAATTCCTTTTAGGACTTTCCTATTTTTGGAAGTGGGACATTCTCTAGGCTCTCCCACCTTAAGAGAAGGAGAACAACACCTGAGAAGAGGATAACACCAAGTTTTTCAAGCTTTCTTCTTAAGAGAAGAAGAACTATGATTGGGAAAGGAAAGGTCAAGGATAAAGAATATAAATGCAATTTTTACTATGCACAAAAGCCCCAATTCAACTTATAAATAAATATTTGGAAAATCTGATGACAAATAATTTATTTTAAGAAGGATACTAGAATTATCTTAAAGCCTCTTATTCAAGATATCAAGTGAGAGGGGACCATAAGCAAGACCACAACCTATAAGATAAAGCCCATCTTGATTTTGGGCGTATCAACATTTGAAATATGGGGTTATCCAAGGAATCAAGGGATATGAACCATCCTGAAAGGACAAAGACTATACATATTTATAGTAGGAGTGACCAATCTTAAAGATGAAACTCTTCACTTGGTAACATTGATATGAAGGATCTTGGTTATACACTTAACTTAGACATGAAGTGGTAGAATCACCTAAAGTGGTCCTACTTGCATGTGCTAGCTAAAGGTTGAACACAAAGTTGTGTTAATCAATGACTTAGGATAGCCTGAATAAAAATGAAGGTATGTCATATTCACTTTTAGTTGAATCATGTTTAGTGGTGGATTCCACCAATTCATGGTGGATAGATTTTAAAGCCATTGACCATATTTGTAACTCTTTACAAGGGTTTTAACTAAGTAGAAGGCTGAATGAGGTAGAGATGCACCTGACTCTAGCATCTGCTACAAGGATAGTTGTGCAAGTAGTAGGAGATATTACCTCAGTTCTAGAGAATAAGAAACATCTACCACTCAATGATTGCCTTTAGTACTTGAGTTTAAAAAGAATTTGATTTTAGTTTCTAATTTAAATAAATCTAATTACTCAATTTATTTCAATAAAAATGGTTTTATTAGAAAGAATGATTCGTTTATTTGCTCAGGTGCATTGGTAGATAATTTATTTCATACCACTTCTATTTCTACATTATCTATTGTTGAAAATAATCATGTCTTACTTAAGAGGAAGGTACCTACGACTAGTAAAACATATCTATAGCATCTATGCTTAGGTCATATAAATCTAATTAGGATCCAAAGACTAGTTAAGTTTTGAACATTACATTCATTAGTTCCATAAAACCTTTCAGTCTACAAATCCTGTATAGAAGGTAAAATCACCAAGAGACACTTTATTTTTAAAGGGGTTAGAGCTAAAGAATGTTTGTAATTTGTGTATACTTATGTGTGTGGAGCTTTCAATGTCCAAGCACATGGAGGGTATGAATATTTAATCACTTCCACAGATAATTACTTTAGATATGGTTATGTTTGCCTCATGCATAGGAAATCTAATGCCTTGGATAAGTTCAAGGAATTTAAGGCGGAATTGGAGAACCAGTTAGGTAAACAACTCAAAGCACTTTTATTTGATCGAGGTGGAAAATACATGTCTGGTGAGCTTAATTATTTCCTTAATGAGCATGGGATTATATCCCAATTGATTGCCTTTGGAATTCCACAACAAAATGGAGTATCAGAAAGAAAAAATCGAACTCTATAAGATATAGTAAGATCCATGATGTGTTTTTCAACACTTCCTACATCCTTCTAGAGATATGCCTTAGAAACTATAGGATACCTTCTTAATATGGTTCCATTTAAATCATCACCTTTGACTCTTATGGAGATACGGATAGACGTAAACTTGGTTTACACCATGTTTGCATATGAGGGTGCTCAACATACGTGTTGAAACCAAAGGTACATAAGTTGGAGCCAAGATAAGAAGTTTGTTAGTTTATAGGCTATCCAAAAGGGATAAGGGGTTATTACTTCTATAGTTAAGTTGACTAAATGGTGTTTGTGATTACAAATGCTATATTTCTAGAAGATGACTATATGATGAGTAATAAGACAATGAGTGAGGTTGATTTGAGAGTACTAGATTAGACTCCCATAACAACACAGAATACTATGGATCTAATACCAACCATTCCTATTTTTAGTGCACTGGTGACTCATCATAGTGGGAGGGTTCTTAAACAACCAAAAGGATTCATGTATTTGGGAGAGTTTTTTAAGGCCATTCAAGAGAAACATGAGATTGATCCCATAGATTATGATGAATCAATAAGTGATGTGACTACACATCTTTGGAAAGAGGCTATGAAGGCAGAGTCAGAATCTATATATTCTTATCAAGTCTAGAAACTTGTAGAAGTACCTAAAGAGATAAAACCCATAGGGTGCAAGTGGGCTTACAAGAGGAAGAGAGGAGTAGATGGAAAGGTTGAGACCTTTAAGGCTAGACTTATAGCGAAAGATTATAGTTAGAAACCTAGTTTCGATTATGAGGAAACTTAGTTTCAATTATGAGAAAACCTACTTGTTGGTAGCCATGCTCAACTCCATTAGAATACTCCTATCCATTGCGACACATCTCGACTATGAGATATGGCAAATGGATATCAAGATTGCATTCGTGAATGGTAATCTTGATGAGTGCCTCTATATGATGCAACCAAACAATTTCATAGCAAATGGCTAAGAGCATATGATCTGCAAGTTGCATAAATCATTTATAGATTAAAACAAACATCTCATTCATAGAATAAATTTTTTGATAAGGTAGTTAAGAATTTTGACTTTGATCAAAATGAGGATGAACCATGTGTATATCAGAAGAGGTAGGGAAGCTTGGTGGTCTTCATGGTCTTGTACATTGATGACATTCTACTCATTGGTAATGATATAAGGTTATTGTTATTAGTCATGATATGGTTGTGTACTTAGTTTCAAATGAATGATTTAGGAGAAGTGCAGTCAATTCTTGGGATTAAGGTCTTGAGAGACTACACGAATAGGAAATTGACGTTGCCTCAAGCCACTTACATTAGCAAGCTTTTAGTCAAGTATGTGATGTAGGATTCCAAGAAGGGTTTCTTACATTTCAAACATGGAATTCCTCTTTCCCAGTATTAGTGTCCTAAGAACACCTAAGGAGAAAGAGTGCATACAAGCAATTCCTTATGCCTCTATTGTGGGTAACCTTATGTATGTGGTACTCTGTACTAGACTAGATATTTACTTTGTAATGGGCATGGTAAGTAGATATCAATCACAAACAGGACCAGAGCATTGGGCGATTGTCAAGCATATACTCAAGTGTCTTAGGAGAATGATAGATTATATGCTTGTATTCCAGAGTGAGGGGTTAATACCTAAATAGTACACAGATTCATACTTTTAGTTTGATAAGGATTCTCATCGGTCTACCTATGGTTTTGTATTTATGTTTGGTGGTACGACTATTAGTTGGAGAAGTGTGAAACAATCTTGCATTGTTGACTTCACTATAGAAGTCGAATATGTTGCAACTTCTTAAACAGTTAAGGAAGCCTTTTGGATTATAATTACAATTATAATCATCATATTAAAATTATATATTGACTTGCACATACATTCATCCTTGAGGCCATGGCATGAATAACATAGCCTACAAAGCAAAGGTTAGCCCACCTTAGAAAGGTTCTAACATACTTGTTCTAACCTATGGCTTTGATACTAGTTGTTGGGAATCTAGGATCACTCCATTCCCTCTCCTAAGAATAGGTTAGGTACATAAAATCTCCTTAGGGGATCGAGATCCTACGCAATAGAAGCAAAAATACAATTTTTAACATAAATAGGATCTAGATCAATGCGTTAGAAAACTTAACCTATGATTTGGATGTTCCTAAATCAATTCCTTTTGGTGAATCGTTCATTTTGGGGGCCACAATACTTTTGGCATTATCATGCTAAGGAGTTTCTCTAGCAACGACGATAATTTCTTAGGTCACTTAGATCCTCACTAGTCTAAAAACAAAATAACAAAAAACAAAAGTTAAACTAGCTTAGTCATTGAGACTCTTAGTTCTTGAACGAAAGAAGTAAAAAGAAATAAAAGTTGTATAGTGGTTATGTCATCTCTATAGGGAACTTAAGATTGATAACACTAGAGGTAGGAATCTTGGTTGTAACTGTAGAGGATGAAACATATTTTTGGTAATTTTTAAGGTGCAGTTGGAAACTTAGAAATTGATGGGAAAAAAAAAACTTATAGGGAGGAAAGTCACTGAAATTTCCTCTCTCAAGCTTAACTCACAAGCCTGGTCCTGACCCAATGCTTGTAGCTTTTGGATCGGACAAGGGGTTTACACCAATAGTAGGGTTCCAATTAATAGGAGAATTAACCACCTCAATAAAAACTCAATTCAGTCTAATTGCTCATTTTGGTCCTTACAATTAGATGAATTAGATGGGTTTATTCTCATGTCAAAAAACTCGTTTCTAGTATATTACACTCATGACTGTTATTACTTCTTTTGGTTCTCGTAACCACTAATTCTAGTATATGGACACTCCTTTTGGTCTTTGTAACCACAAACCTTAGTATGGCCTTTTCAACCATAGATAGCTAAACCATGGTGAATCAAACTAAGATAAGAGATCTTAAGCAAAAACACAAAGACAACGAGAAAAACACACAAACATAAAGATAAAAACATATGCAACACTGAAACATAAAACTTTATTGAAAAAAATAAATTACAAGAAAGGAAAAAAAATATAAACAACAACAAACTAAATTATTTCCCTAGCATCTCTACTCGAGAGGACAAGAGTGTATCTCTCTTCTAAGAGATAGTGTGCCCCCTCTAAGAGAGTCCCCTCCATGAGAGTCTCTACTATTTATAGTTCTCATATTTATAGGTGAAATATCTCTCTCCTCATCATTGCTCTAAAGTTATTCCCTTTGAGCTATGCTTCATATCCATGTCAATAGTGTAGTAGCATAGACATCAGTGAAGATATATCTTTGTGAAGCAACTAGAAATCGCTCCTCTTATCTTGTCAGTTTGCTAGCATGATGATAAATGATGGAGTGTTTAGGAGCTTCAAGGGTGCTATTTGTTGTGTAGCTTGACGATGGTGTGATGTTTGGAAGATGTAGCTTGTGTACAAGTGGAGCAATCAAGACAATGTAGTGAGATGAGCTTTGGGGTGCGCTTCTGGATGGGAGAGAAGATGCTTTATTAAAAGGGGAGTGCATTAAGTTATTGATGACAGAATTGCACACTGATGAATGTTGTTGTGTGCTTGATTTATTATTGAATGAAAAACACATTTATGTTTGCTAATGTTTTGTGAGCATCGAGTAAGTTGGGATGAGGTGTACTTTTCTAGTGGGAAGTTTAGGAGGGTGGAGGCTAAGGCTCTCTTTGAATGGTGGAAGAAGACAAAGCTTGAAACCCTAACCCCTAAGAGGGTATTTATAGGGTTCTCTCCTAGGCTTAAGTGACTCGAGCCCACCAAGGGTTAAAGTCGCTGAATCTAGGCCAAAATGGGTTATGATTGATTGGTTAACTCAATAGGGTTGTCTAATTAATCTATTAGCTTAATTCAGAGATAGAATTCACTAACTCTTATGCAACCTTGTATAATTAGCAAAACGCCCTTATTCACATTAGTGAACCAAGAGTTGATCCAACCATTATAAATCGTGCTAACAAGGTGTATGAGCTCAAGTGAGGACCACTTGGACTCATAGGATAGCACTGGCTTGCTCAAAATTCAATTATGAACTTGATTCAATATCCTAGTATAGAGAATTGACTACACTCTAGTACCTTATATAATGATAATGAGACACAAAGTGCTCGTGTCTGTGACCTAGTGTTAGTAGTCTAATGAGGTAAAATCTATCAGTCTATTAGGACTACCTTACTACCCTTGAGTTACAAATCCTCTTATTGTGTGATCAACTGACATATGTAAGCTCACTAAGACTTATGTCAAGTTCCACTTAAAGAACTTCTATAACCAAATTTACATGAACACATCTCCTTAAGATCACCTAAGAAGACACTTTGTCTCAATCCATAAGACATCAAAGTGGCTTTATTGAGAATACCTATTGCTACCGACTTCCATTAATAATGATCCAATACATAGGGAATATACGATCACTTTATGATCTCATTTGTAGGTAAAAGTTACTGCTAAACTTAATATTTTCTTAAGGTTGAGAGACAACACAATATAACATCTTGGTGAAGTCATAACTATTGCTACCCATTAGCCTTATTTCTTGACTCATTGTAAGTCCTATCTAATGTGTAACTATAGACACTAATGCACTCACCACGGGAAACCTATTTCGATGGCTAAGACCAACCATCCTTCAGATTAGGAGGAAGTGCACTACAATCTCTAATAAGTTGCCAAGGCCCATGAACTGATTGTGAATAAGTCATCCACTTACAATAAACTCATGGTTTGGATCTTCCATGGAAATCCTAATGCACCCAAGTCATGTACAATATAAGAGATGCAAGCCATAAGGCTCAAAAGTACAATGCATGGAATGAGGATAGATAAAAGTGAAACTAGGACTTTATTAATAAATAAAAATTTTCAAATTTTGTTACATCAAGTCATGCTTTTAAGGACTTTATCCTAACACCTTCCCTTAGCTCACGTTCCTAGGTGGCATGGTTTTTTAGGGTTAGTTAGACTATTTATTCACATGTGTGCATGCTGTGGTACAAATGCAAGGTTGCACATGAGTTTGTGAATGTTGTCTTTGATTAGGATAATAAACCCACAAGGAAGCTTATGTAAACCTCCTTAGGGGTTAGAGCTTTAGTCTTCTTCTTCAATTTTTTGAGGATTCAGAGAGACTTCCACCCTTATGAGAGGATTTCACCATCCTCAAGTGCCTAAATCCAGGAAAGAGAGCTATTGGTTGAAAGATCCCTTGGTTTTTAAGAACCTCACCAGCTTCTCCATCAACTGGAATAAATGTGGGAACATCTAGATCACAAGCATGGTTTTTATCTCTAGATCTATGGTTATTAATGGTCTTTATTGCTATATGTATAGATCTAGATTAAGATTGTTTTTCATCCAACTGTCTAGGGCTTGAAATGAAGCAATCTAGAGAACCAAAAAAAAATTCATAAGAAAGTTTACTCTAATGATAGGTGTCTTATTAGGAAGTTTGAGAAGTTCCATAGTAAATTCAGAAGCTTGTGATTGAGTGTAAAGTATTTTCATAACCTAGGGTGTGAGAAATACTGTGCATAAGAGCCTGTTTGGTACTATTTTTGAAAATGGTTCTAAAAAATAGTTTTTGAGAACAATTTTTAAAAGTTGTTCTTTGATATTTTGTAGAACAAAAGTCTGTTTGGGAACCTAAAATATTTTTAACCTATTTTTAATATTTTTGAATATGTTTTAAAAATAATTTTTTTTATATCAGTGCTTTATTTTTAATCATTCTACATACTTGTATAATTATTTTTTAAAACAACCCTCATAAAACAAGTGAAAACAATATAAAACAATTAAAAGATGTTATTTGAAAACATCATGTTTTCTGTTTTTTAAGAATAGAAAACAAAAAATAGTTTCTAGTTGTCAAACATGTTTTCTTATTTTTTTGTTATGAAAAACAGAAAACTGTTTTTGAAAATAGTTGTCAAATAGGCCCAAAATTATTGTTTGCTAGGTGATTTTTGATAATGAAACGCATAAAAGACTTTGTAAAGAAAAATCTTTTGAGGATTAGAAAAATATAATCAAATTCTCCAAATCACTCCAAAAGAAACTCTTAGGTCATGAAAAGTAATAAATCAATTAAATATTTCCGGAGGGGAATCAACAAATTTTAAGAAAAAATAGATATAATCATACCTGTCAAGTCGTTACTACTCAAATGTAGTTCCCTCAGTGAAGTACAATTTCCAATTCCTCCATGTATGGTTCCGGTAAATCTATTACTGTCAAGTCCGATTAGTTGAAGTGATGGACGATGAGCACACATGACATCCAGTGGCATACTTCCAGAAAATCCGTTTTTTCCAAGATCAATCTCCTTCAAAGTGGAGATGTTGAAGATGGCTGACGGAATTGGACCGGCGAAGCTATTGCTCCAGAGATACAAATACTCCAAACTAGGAAGAAAACTTATTTCTTCAGGGATGGTACCTACAATTAAACTTTTTCTAATCAAATACAAATCATCATTGTAGAAATGTTTCTCCAATTCATTGTAAAGACAAGGTTAGTAGTTTGAAATCTGATGAAGTCAATAAAACATATGTAATAGAATCCAAAATAAAATGAAATAAAAATTAAATGGGAATGGAAAATGTAACTTTACCGCTAAGGCTGTTGGCACCAAGCGATAATAGAGTAAGCTTTGTTAAGCTATCAATACTTCTTGGAATGCCTCCAGTGAATTTATTGAAAAACAAAGATAAAGTCTGAAGCTCTCCACATTTGCTGAGATTGGATGGAATTGGTCCAGTAAACTGATTACCTGCTAGACGAATGCCTCGTAATGCAGACAACTCATGATTGCACATGCTACTTGGGAGATCACCAGATAGACTATTGTAGGTTAGAACAATTTCTTGTAAAGAAGAGATGTTGAAGATGGCCGAAGGAATTGCACCCACAAGCTGGTTACGCTGGATATCTAATATCTTCATAGTCGAAAGTTTACCAATCTCTTCAGGAATGTTTCCTTGTAGATGATTGCCCCCTAAACCCAAAGTTTCAAGCATTGACATGTTGCCAATGGAAGGAGGGATGGTTCCAGTAAAACTATTATTTCCGAGAAACAAGCTTTGAAGCCTGTTTAAGTTTCCAAAACTGGGTGGTATCTGTCCGCTAAGGAGATTGTATTGCAGATTCATTGATAGCAAACTAGTCAACTGACCCACCTCGACAGGTACAGGACCATGGAAATTGTTGCTGCTAAGGTCAAGAGAGACCAGAAAGGAGAGGTTTCCAAGGTCTGGAGGGATGGTTCCACTCAGACCCAGGTTGGAAAGATCCAAGGCTATGACTCTTTGTTGTTGAGCATTGCAAGAGACTCCCATCCACTCACAGAAGGAGGTTTTAGTGGACCAGTTACCTGCTAATACATGGTGTGGATCGAGTGTGATATGGGCTTTCAAAGCAAGTAGTGAAGATTGATCAGTAAAATTGCTCAAAGACATGGCTACACAAGCACTGAATTGCACTATAAACACCGAAATAATAGTACTAGAGAGGAGAAAGACACCTCCATTATGTGAGAGAGACGCTACTTAATTATGAGTAAACATGTTCTAATTAAAGCGGTACTTAAACAGAAGAGAGAATAGCTTTGCTAGCTTCACAGTACGGCATAGATGCTGAAATATTCAATGGGTATCGGCCAGTAGGAACGAAGATGATTGTATCTACTTTCAATTTTTAATTAAACTGTAAAGGCCTGGTCTGCTCAGTCATACAAAATATTATAATATTTTTGTAAAAGTCAAAGTTTTCCATTAGTCTTTGAAGTTAAGTTCTCTACATTTGGCATCAAAACCTTCTTCCCTGTTTTCGCCGGCCTAAACTTCAAACTTAACAGCCAATATTCCATTACAGAAAAACAAAGTGTCCCTTTCTATTGTTTTTTGGTTTTCCTTCTGCTGCAACTGGGTTTTAAGTCCGTCTTGTTGTCCTAATTCATATTGTAATCTACCTTCCAAGAAGACACAGGATAAATGACTATCTTTTTACTTATTCTAGTGCCACTATATTCATCCCATTAGCGTATTTGAGGATCTGATTATTTAATCAAACATGGCGTACTATAAGTGATGCAAGTAAGCATCAAGACAAAAAACTAGCAACAAACCTTGTGATGACGACCATTTTAATTTGATAAAAGAAAAACCCATATAAAAGAAGTACTCTTAATAAAGGAAAGCCATGATTGCAAATGCTATTATGACCATTCAAGGATAGAGCAATGTTTTGGCCCAAAGGATTGGAATGGTCTAGTTAATTGATTACCATATGGTAAACGTATGTACTGTCTTTAATCTCTGTACAGTAAAAGATTTGCAGGAAATTAGAATTTGGCAAAACTTGGATTATTTTTTATGTTTAATACCTTCAAATTGGAAAGATTATCAATTTATCTCTTCAGGAATGTTTCCAATTGATGATTCTCTCTAATCCCAAAGATTATAGCATTGGAATGTTGCCAATGGAAGGAAAGGTGGTCCTTGTAAAATTATTATCCCTAAGAAACAAGCTTCCAAATCTGGCTGCTTTCTGCCAACTAAATTGATTGAATTGTATATTCTTGGTTGCTTTCAAACAATGCAAGTGACCCACTTCATCAATTACAGGAATATGGAAAATTTTCTTGCTAAGGTCAAGAGCGATCAGGAAGAAGTTTCCATGGTCGGTTGGGATGGTTCCATTCAGACCCATGTTGGAAAGATTCAAGGTTGTGGCTCTTTGCTGTGGGGCATTGCACCAGACTCTTATCTAATAGCAGATGGCCGGCAGTTTTGGTTGACCAGTTACTCTAAGAATGACAGATTTTCAAGCCAAGTAGTTGTTGGGTTTTTCTTCGTGTGGAAGGCCCAAATTAAGAGCCCAAAATTTAAGGCCTTTTAGGCCTTTATATAAAAGGGCTAGAAAAAGAATCCTTTTACTTCTTCTTCTTCCAATTTTTCGCAGCCACCGGAGGTAGGAGAAAAGAGAGAGGAAGGGGAGAACCACCATTTTTGAAGTTAGAGAGAAAAATTCAGTTTTTTCTTCACTGCCCAGATTTCATCAAAGGTTCAATCCCGCTTCGTCTGTGGGTCGATCGACCTGAAATTTGGAGAGGTTCGTGACTCATTGATCTTCATTCTGAAGGTGGAGATCGGATTTGGAGATTCGGAAGATCGTCTTTCAGTTCGAGAACAAAGCCTCGGTTTTGATGCGTTTTCTATCCGGACAATTTTGATCATGGACTCCGATCAAGATTAATTTGTGGTTCGATTGAGCTGATTTTTGAAGAGCACGTTCAGAACTCATTGGTCTTCATTCTAACGGTAGAGATTGGATTTGGAGTTTTGAAAAGTTATATTTTAGTCCGAGAATAGTGGTGTGTTTGGTGAGATCTCTCCATCGTTTTTATGCAAAGTTGTTGAAATTGCCAAAATCAATTTGTCTTGAGATATAGATGATGTATGCCTCTAGTTTTATCTAGAGAGAATTGTGTAACCCATTAATTATATTAGTGGAGTTTTTAAGTGGCGTAAGGGTGCCATGGTTTTTACTTCTCATATTGGAAAAGGTTTTCCATGCTAAAATTATTGGTGTTCATATACTTGTTGATTGTGTGAATTTTTGTTGCTCTATTTGATTGATTCCTATTAGGTTCTCACAAGAGGGGATAAAACCTGATTATGCATTCTCTGTGTTTATCCCATCAGTAGTAAAGATTGATCACTAAAAATTTCTCAGATATCAGCTGCACATATCGCTGATACACTACACTACAAACACTGAAATAAGACAAGAGAGGAGTAAAACATTTTCTATTGAGAGAGGCTTGGTGACTAAAACCATGTTTTAAATAGGTATTTCTTTTTTTAATACAAGAGAAACCTTGGGAGTGTGACATGGATATTGCAATATTTTATGAACAATTTTTACTCTTATAGTCGAATTTCACATATTTTTAAGATGATTGTCTCTATAATCAATTTTAATTTAAATTGCATGCATGGTCTGCTCATTTAAAATAATGACCAGAAAACTTTGGAAAATTCAGAACCATCTGCTGGTATATGAAGCTAAGGTTTCTACATTTGGCATCAAAACCTTCTTTGTAGTTCAATGGCCCAAACTTCAACTTAACAACCTTTCCATCTAAAGAAAATACATGGTAAGAAACTCAACAGATTTAGTTTTCCTTCTCAATAACAAACCCTCAAGCAATATTTGGTACGGTTACTAGAAATTTTTTAAAAAAATGTGAAGAAAATAAAATAAAGAGGAAAAATAGAAGGAAATTAAAAAATATATGTTTAAAATAAATAAATTATTTTTATATGTTTCTTCAAATACATTTAACTTATTTTCCTTAATTATACAAAGATTCAATAATTTAAAAATAAGTGAATTTATAACCAATCTTAATTATATTTTATTTTCTTTCATATTTAACTTTTCATTTCTTTTCTTAATACTCTCAAAGAACTAAACTTAAGAGAATCTATGTTTTAGGACTTATTTTTTTATTTAAATTTTGATTTTTTTTTTAAAAATGTTTTAAACATAAATGAAAACACATTTAAGAAGAATTTAGAAATGATTTAGGAGTGGAAAATTGTGAAAAAATGTAAGAAAAATAAGTAAAAAAATTAAAGTTTTATTTGGTAATTGTTTTTTAAAACAGTTTATTGTTTTTTAAGACGAAAAAAAGAAAAAAGAAAAACATGTTTAATAATAAAAAAATAAAATAATTATTTATTTATATATATATATTATTTTCAAATAACATTTTAAGTTATTTTCAATTGTTTTATTATGACTATTTTAAAAAATAATTATAGGAATATATATGATTTATTTTTAAAACATAGAAAATAAGTTAAAAACTTCTCTTGATACACAAGACCTACAAAAAGGAGTAATTAGAGTGCCCCTTGAGTACGCCCCTCTGATACCTAAATTAAACTGGTTAAGAAATACACGAGACCTACAAAAAGGCGAGTGAACAAAATTCAAGGAAAGTGAACAACATTGAAATCACTCTCAGGCCCAAAAGAAAGTGAACAATATAAAAACCGTTCTCCAGCTTAAAAGACAAGTTTGAAAGACAAACCCTAACCTTAACCCTCAACCAACAATACAAGGAAGCATTTGCAGGTAATGACGCTCTACTACCGGTAAGAACATGAGCCACAAAATAACCTATTAGTTGTTTCAGAAGAAATAGGAAGAGAATTTGCAAAGAAAACTGCTGTTCATTCATGCTTTTGAAGATGTATTATAGAATGCCTAAAGCCATGACTATGTGGAGCTTGGAGAGCTACACCCATAACTGACTCACCAGGTCATTAATTTTTGTAAGAAAAAAAGATTAAATAGAAAATACAACCAAAATTTGTTACAAAAATACCCTATTACTCTAATACTCCTCCTTAAGATAGAGAATGAATATTGTGAATTCCCATCTTGTTGAGAAGAAACTTAAATTGTGTTAATAGGAGAGCCTTTGTAAGAAGATCTGCAATTTGACGTTGAGAAGACATGCATTATTTTAAGACGACCTGTTTGTATCTTTTCATGAAGCAGGTGACAGTCAATGCTTCTCAGGTAATGATTCGGCCTGAGTTAAGAAGTACTGAATTCCTTTTTCTGCATCTTGTCCACACAAAAATGAGGGCCAAGAGAAGTAGTGTTGATGCAATTGCCGGTAAGATGTATTTTAGTAGGATCCAAGAAATTGTGGTAGACCGATGAGTGCCAGTTCTGCAGGGTGGGAGTTTCAGCCTTGGTGAACCACACAGTGCTTCGTTCATCATAAAAGATTCGGCTGAGAAGTTTGCAAAAGGCCCTTCAGTGGGGATCTCTCCATATAGTCTATTGAAAGACACATTTAGATAGTTTAGATACATTAATCCCTCTAACGATCTTGGTATTTCTCCAGATAGAGCATTGTCGGATAGATCCATGAACTCCAAGCTCTTCAAATTGCTAAATGAGTGCAATATGGGGCCTTCAAATCTATTATGAGCCAAGGAGAGACAAATTAAATCTGGAAGGCCTCCAATGTTACTTGGAATTTCACCTGACAATTGATTCCTTGACAAATCTATTTCTACCAGAACCTTTAAATTTCCCATATCTAATGGTAGATAGCCAACTAGAAAATTTGAGGACATGTCCAAAGTCAAGATATCCTCCAGGCTCCACAAAGTCAAAGGTATTGTAGAATTTAGTTTGTTGCACCCAAAGTAGAGATGTTGCAGAAAAGTAAGTTCACCCAAGCATGCTGGTATAGATCCCGAGAGTTGATTATTTGCCAACAATAACTCAACTAAATTCCTCAGCTGACAAATATCGTGTGGGATGGAACCTTGTAGTTTATTTTCAGAAAGATACAAACCTTGGAGCTTTTGTAATTGTCCAATTGACGGGGGAATAGTTCCAATTAAGTCATTGTTGTCCAGGGATAACTGATAAAGGTTACTTAAATTTCCAATTTCAGTAGGAATGTTGCCCTTGAGATTGCACGTGGCAGCTTGAAAAGAGAGGTAGAGAGATTCCCAATAGAAGTAGGAAGGATGCCAATTAGAGGATTCAATGTAATGTCCAATTTTCTCAGCCACTTGCAGTTTGTCAATGAAGTCAGAAAACTCAATTCTTGGATAGAAGATTCACCTTTCAGATTATTATCTCCTAGATACAGGTTCTCAAGGAATCTTAAACTCCCAAGTGCATGAGGTATGGAGCCAGTGAATGCGTTATGACTAAGATCCAGCCTCCTAAGCTTAGAAGCATTGCCGATGGAGCTAGGAATAATACCACTAAGCCTATTAATTCCCAGTAGAATTTCTTCCAGATTGGGAAGATGAGAGACAAAGTTTGGTGGAAGATTCCCTGAGAAGTTGTTCTTTCCCAGTGAGGCTGAAACCATGGATGAGATATTGAAGATTTGAGAAGGAAAGTGGCCGGTTAGTCTGTTGTCTTCAATGTTCAACACATTCAATTCAACAGAAAGTTTTTTTTGAAGAACTTTATATCTCTTTGGTGGATTCCATTGAGTGGTGAGTTCCAAGTTTCCAGTGGACTCAAAGGGTGGTGAATTCTATATGCCTTGAGAGCTCGCTATATTTTATCCCCCGTTTTCACCAAATTTCCAGTATTAGTTTGATATCGAAGCATAGGTCCGAAGTTCTCATGGCTAGATGTCGTTGTTGCAAAGAAAATGTTGAAGAAGAATGCCCTATTCAAGAAAGAGATGTTAGTGTCATTGAGGTGGAAGAATCAAGGAGACAAGTACGACAACTGCAACAACGTTTAGAACGTTATGAGACTTTGGGATGCAATGAGCCCATCATAATGAAGAGCATGAGGCTCCCAGTAGTGAAGATGAAGACTTCAATCCTTTTCATAGAGATCTAAGCCATCATTCAAGAGAAGCCTTTCCTCCTCCTTGTGTATAAAGGAATCCCAATGTTTTGAGAGACTTTGATGTTAAAGTTGAGATCCTAGAATTTGAACGTAGAATGCTGCCAAATGAGTTTATTGATTGGCTTCACTTTGTGGAATAGGTGTTTGACTGCCTAGAAGTTTCAAAAGTTTGTAGGGTGTGTAGGAACCTCCCTTGGACAGACATGTGGCGGCCTGCCTTAACCTTTTCAAGGCACCCTGATATGGGGCACGTGGCATCCCTTCGCCTTTGTTCGGGCGTGTTCCATCAGCTAGGAACATCCAGTCCGGATCCAACTGTCAATGGTCGGTTGCCTCATACTCTTCCAAGACTACATGACGCGTTCCAAATAGTGTTCCTGACCATATTCCGCAGGTAATCACTCTTCTTCCCATCAAAGGCACGCTCGATGGGACATCCCCATGTCTTTTCAGGTGACCTGCCATGCTTTGCACTACGCCACCCACAAAATTAAGCGACAAGTGAGATGCCAGGTCGCCTCACCAAAAATCTCTATCAGCCGCCTAAGGGATAATGATTGCGTTGCCACCCTCTGAGCAGTCATGTCATCATGATTGTGAAAGTCAAAAGGCTTCCCCTAGCCTAGATGTGACAAGGCTCCAGGAGTTATAAAAGCTTCCCACAACACAATGGGAAAAAAGGAGGATAACAGAAAGCCACTGCAAGAACTCCCAAGAGGAAAGATTATCTAATATTGTCAATCTGACTAGAGCTTCGGAGGGTGTGTCCGGACATCTTTTGCAGGTGATTGGAAGGAAGCATCACTCTTCGTTGATTGAGCATCGGTGTTAGGAAGATACTGCATCTCCAATGGGTCGCGACATCAACAAGGTGAAACTTGTTGCAATCAGGTTGAGAAAGTATGCCTCTTTATGGTGGGAAAATCTTAAAAAGCAATGGGATCCTAAAGAAATGGAAATATTATGACTTGGGAAAAGATGAAAAGGGAACTTAAGAGAAATAATTTGTTAAAAAATTATTGGCAAGATATTTTCCTTAAGCTTCACAACTTCAAACAAAAGGAGTTGTTTGTAAAAGAATATACAATGAAATTTGACCATGTCATGATGGAATGTGCTCTTGTTGAACCTGAAGAACAAACCATACCTCATTTTATTAAAGGTTTGAAGCTTGAAATTGGTAATATTGTCCATTTACAACCTAATTGGACTTATGGTTATGTGTGTAAGTTTTCTCTTAAAGAAAAACCATAGAAGGAAGTAAAGGGTAGTGGGTTTCGACTTAAGCCTTGAGATGGATCTTCTAGCTAGAGACATATATCTATATCTAAAGCAAAGGCTAGTCCCACTATGAAACCCCCATCTAAAATAGCTTCAAAGGTTGATGGTGAAGCTGGTTATAACCAGAAACTGAGCTCATCAAAAACTAGTTCCCATCAATGTTTTAAGTGTCATGGATATGGACAATTGCTTCAGAATGTCCTAATTGTAGAATTATCACCTTGGTAGAAGAAGACAATAATGAGAAGGTCATAAAAAACTCTTAAAAAACTCTTAAAATGACTCTCCAATTTTGAGTGAAGAAGAGGAAGTTACTTATCTTGATGAAGGGGAATCTCTTATCATGTAAAGAAATCTAACTAACAACCATGGAGATGAAGAAGATTAGTTGTGAAAGAGTATTTTTCATACAAGATGCACTCCCATGGCAAGGTGTGTAAGTTTATTATTGATTGTGGCAACTTTGAGAATGTGATGTCATAAAAAACTCTCAAAATGACTCCAATTTTGAGTGAAGAAGAGGAAGTTACTTATCTCGATGACGGGGAATCTCTTATGGTGTAAAGAAATATAACTAATTGCCATGGAGATGAAGAATATTGGTTGTGAAAGAGTATTTTTCATACACAATGCACTCCCATGGCAAGATGTGTATTTTTATTATTGATGATGGAAACTTTGAGAATGTGGTGTCTACTCAAATGGTGGAGAGGTTATGCCTTAAAATAGAGCCACATCCCCACCTTTACAAACTTTCATGGCTTCAAAAGGAGAAAGAGATAAAGGTAAGCAAATGCTATCTTGTATTATTTTCCATTGGGAATAGTTATAAAGATGAAGCTTGGTGTGATGTATTTCCTATGGATGCTTGTCATTTGCTTTTGGGAAGACCATGGCAATATGATAGAAGAACTTTGCATGATGGGTATAGGAACACATACACCTTTGTCAAAGATGGAGTCAAGATTATTTTAGGATCTGTTAAATTGGAAGCTACCCTAAACCTTCTAAAGTGAAGGAAAATAGCTTACTTATTAAATTTGAATGTGAAAAAGAGTTGAAAAGAGGAAATAAAGTGTATGTTTTGGTGGTCTTGGAAGAAAATGAAAAGAACATTGAACTACCTTATAGGATGAAGTGTCTCCTTAAAGAATTTCCTAATGTGATTTAGGAGGATATTCTGCATGGTCTTCCATCAATGAGGGATATTCAACATCACATTAATCTTACACCGGGGTCTATTTTACTAAAAAAAGCAATATATAGAATAATTCCTAAGAAGCATGAAGAAATACCAGGGCAAGTAGATGAACTTATTGCTAAAGGCTTGATAAGAGAGAATAAGATTCCATATGTTGTTCCTATCTTTCTTATACCTAAAAAGGAAGGAAGTCCGCAAATGTGTGTTGATAGTAGAGTAGTAAATAAGATAACTTTTGATTATCGATTTCTTATCTCATGTCTAGATGATCTTCTTGACCAACTTCATAGTGCTTTGGTTTTCTCTAAGATTGATCTTTGGAGAGGGTATCATTAGATCTAAATGAGACGAGGCAATGAATAGAAAACAATATTCAAGACAATAAAATGAATGGATGGTTATGTCTTGTGGCCCCTCTAAAGCTATAAGCATTTTTATGCGGCTTATAAATTACATATTAAAGCCATTTATTAGGAAATTGTTGTTGTCAATTTTGATGACATTCTGGTGTATATAAAAGGGGGAAAACAGTACTTGGATTATCTTCATCAAGTTTTCAACACCTTGAAAACCTAAAAACTTTATGTTAACTTGAAAAAATGTAGAGTTTTCAATGAAGGCCTAATATTTTTGGGGTATGTTGTATCAAGATAAGGAAATAATATAGATCCTAGCAAGGTGGAAGTAATTTTGAATTGGCCTGCACTTATATCACTACATAAAGTGTGAAGTTTCCATTGTCTTGCCTCTTTTTATTGTCAAATTATCAAACGTTCCAACACCCTTGTTGCTCCTATCATTAAATGCTTGAAGGGAGTTTTTTTCAAATGTATGAGTGAAGCCCAAAAGAGCTTTGAGCTCATCAAAAGAAAAGTAACTAAAATTCCTATTCTTTCACTTTTAGATTTTATTAAAGTTTTTCAAGTTCACTGTGATGCTTCCAATAAAGGTATTGGTGTTGTCCTTAGTCAAGAGGGCAAGCCAATTGCTTTCTTTAGTGAAAAGTTGAATGAGTCTCGAAAGCAATACTCTACTTACGATAAAGAATTTAATGCAATCTATCGGGCCTTAGATCGTTGGAGTCAGTATCTTTTTCTTAAGCCAGTTGTTCTATAGTTAAATCATAAGGCTTTGAAGTTTATCCATAGTCAACAAAAACTCAATAGCAAGCATGCTCTATGAGTTGAATTTATTCAAGCTTATAATTTTGCTATTAAACACAAATCTGGCATTGAAAATTTGGTTTTAGATGCTTTAAGTCGAAAATACTCTTTGCTATCAACCATGCAAGTGAAAGTTGTAGGCTTTGAGGTTTTGAAGGAGTTGTATAAAGGTGATCCTTACTTTGAATAGGAGAAGAAGGTAAAAATAGTTGTCATCAATATTCTTGGTAGGATGGTTATCTCTTCAAGGGTAATTGTTTAGGTATTCCAAAATTCTCTTTAAGGGAATCAATTATTATGGAAGCTCATAACAATGGAATTGTAAGTCACTTTGGTAGGGAGAAAACTCTTTCTCTTGTAAGGGATAACTTCTATTGGCTAAAATTAGACTAAGATGCCATGATATATGTGAAACAATGCACAATTTGTCATATTGCTAACGCCCACGGTCAAAATATTGACTTATACACTCCACTTTGAACACCTAGGGCCCCTTGGCAGGATGTTGGCTTAGATTTTTTTGTTGGTTTTCCTATAACTCAAAGAAACAAAAATTCTATAATGGTAGTGGTTACTCGCTTCTATAAAATGGCTTATTTTGCTACTTACAACAAGACATTGGATACATCTTGTATAACTAACTTGTATTTTCAAGAAATTGTGAAGCTGCATGGCATTCCAAGGACTATGGTGTTTTTTTTAATTTTTTTAATTATTTATTTATTTTTTATCAAGGTTCAAACTTCTTAAGTCATTTGTGGTGTACCATTTGGAAGAAGATTGAGACTATTCTTAATTTAAGGTTTTCTTACCACCCCCAAACAAATGGTCAAATTGAAGTCATTAATCGAAGTTTAAGGAGTCTCTTATGATGCTATGTGGGGAAGGATATTGAAAAATGGGATCCTGTTTTGGATCATATTAAATTTGCTTACAATCAATCTACTAATCAAACTGCTGGTTGTAGTCCTTTTGAATCAATTTATGGTAAAAATCCTATAAGTCCTTTGGATTTATCTCCTCTTCTAACCACTCATCATTTTAGTGGGGATGTTGAAGAAAAGGTATGAGACATTAGGAGGCTTCATAAACAAATGCAGGACAAGATTCATAAGCAAACTGATAAGTATAAGAGGACTACTGACAAGCATAAAAGACATGTTGAATTTAAGAAAATAGATTTGATGTGGGTTTATATTTGAAAAGAACATTTTCTAGTTAGAAAGTAGGCTAAACTCGAACCAAAGGCTGATGGTCCAGTCCAGGTACTCCAATGAATTGGTGAAATGCATATAGAATTGAGCTTCCTAATAATTATAGGGTTTCATATACTTTCAATGTTTCTGATCTTTACTTTTTCATGGTAATAACAACATTCTAGACTCGAGACTGAGTTTTTTTTCCACCTAGAGGAGCTTTATAGGGAGTGTCTTTCTACATGGTCCAAGAAGGGGAGTCCAAGGGGCTATAAATTCTCACTTTTAATTTCCTAAGCTTCAACCAAATTAGAACCAGAATTTGAACATCTTTCGGAAGAAAATTAGTGTTTATTTAACTATTTTTCTACTTTTCTTTTTCTTTTTTTCTTTTTTTTGGTAAAAGGGGAGTCACTTAGGAATTCCTAATTTTATTTCCTTCTTTACTTCCCTCAACTTCCTAGGTGAAGTTTCAGCCCTTGTGTAAGTTCTTAAGGTGTCATCTATTTTTTCAATTAGAAAACTTATTGAAATTCACTTGGTTTGGTATTGAGAATATAAGCTAGGTGCATTGGAATCATATGCTTGGAGGATTGTTCCAAGTGTAAACTTTGTGTCTTTTAAATTATATGAAAGGTAGTTTTTGTTGAGATTGAGCCCCAAAAAGCAAGACATAAGGTAATGAAGTCAAACTTAACTATCATTTTTATGCATTGACATTGATTTGTGCATTCAACCCATATCTCTTACATTGTACATGACTTGGGTGCATTAGGAGTTGCATAGAGGATACAAGTCATGAATTCCTTATATGTAGATAAGTTGTCAACATTTGGTTCATGGATTTAGACAATCCAATAGAGATTGTAGTGCACTACTTCCAAATGGCTTGGCTTGATTATTGGGATAGGTTTCCCATGGTGAGTGCATTGTTGTATGTGATGCACATTGGACAAGACCTATGGTGAATCATGATTGTAAGACTATCAATTTTCATGATTCACCAAACTACTATATTGTATGGGTTTTCAACCTTGAGAGGATATTGAGCTTGCGTTGAAATTAACAAGAGGCTTCAACCTATGGGTGAGACCCTAAAGTGGTCATTTATCCTTATAGATTGGGTCACTATTGATGGATTCTGATGGCAACAAGTATTCTTAATAGAAGCACCATGATATATCATGGGATTGAGACATTATGTCCCATTGAGTAATCTAAAGGACATGAGATCATGAAATCTATAGCCAGAATAATTCTTTTAGTGAAATTTAACAATTGCTCCTTGAAGTTAGAGTGTGTTAGTTGATCATACAATAAGTGTGATCTGTAACTCAAGGATTTGAGAGGTAATTTCAATAGGTGATAGCATTATCTTGTTAGATTATAGACACCAATTCATGGAGGGTCTGCATACGGTGGATAGTAGGTTACAGACCTAAGCTTTGTCTCTTTATTATTTACATAGGGTATTAGAGTGCAGTTGATTTTCTTTAGTGGGATGTTGAATCAACATCAGAATTGGATTGTAAGGGAGACAATACTCCTATGGGCACTAGTAGTCTCCACTCTAAGCTCATATACCATGATGACATGGTTTATGAGAGTTGGATTGACTTTTAGTTCACTATTATGCATAACGGTATTTTGGTAATTATGCAAGGTTACATAAGGGATAGTGAATAAGGTCTTTGGATTGGGTGAATTGATTAATTAGATGACCTTGTGTGGTTAATCAATCAATTAAGATCCGTTTTGAGTTAGATTATGTGACCTAAGTCCATGAGGGTTTAAGTCACTTAAGCTTAGTAAGGGAACCCTATAAATGTCATTTATGAGGTTAAGTTTTCCTAATGACCTTTTAATTGTTGTCTTCTAGATCTAGGGAGAGTGTAACGACCCGTACCCAACCATGTAGATATTGTCCGCTTTGGGCCCAAGGGGGCCCTCACGGCTTTAAAACGCGTCTACTTGGTTAAGAGGAGCCTCTCATATATAGCGCCAGGAACATTCTCCCCTATCCGATGTGGGATATCACAAACACCCCCCCCCATGCAGACACAACGTCCTCGTTGTGTCCCATGGGATTGCGGGGCCAAACAGACAAAGCCAAACAAACCCCCACACCGGGGTCGGGGATCGGCTCTGATACCATTTGTAACGACCCACACCCAACCATGTAGATATTGTCCGCTTTGGGCCCAAGGGGGCCTTCACGGATTTAAAACACGTCTACTTGGTTAAGAGGAGTCTCTACATATATAGCGCTAGGAACTTGCTCCCCTATCCGATGTGGGACATCACAAATACCCCCCATGCAGACACAACGTCCTCGTTATGTCTCATGGGATTGCGGGGCCAAACAGATAAACAACTCGTACGGAGCCAAACAAACCCCCACATCGGGGTCGGGGATCGGCTCTGATATCAGAGCTTTAGGTTGTGATCTTGATGGGAACTTGTTTAGTTTACCTTTGGGAATAGATGAGTGACGCATTAGTTTAAGTTTCAACTTCATCTAGTCTGATTCCTTTTATTCCTTATAGTTCTAATTTGCTTATTTGACTTCTTAGTGACTAATTTAGTTATACCTGTTGCTTTATAGGACACCATGCCACCAAGGAGACCTGCATCTTCCCAAAAAAGTTAGGCTAATGATGATATACCTCCTCCACCTGAGGCTTTGCCCCCTATGAGTACTGAAGGGCTTTATAGATATTTAGGGACTTTGGCTGGCTTGGTTGAGTGTCAGGCTAGAGCTACTGGAAGTAATGGTCAAGGACAATCCTCATCTACTAGGAGTAGCTCATTTGACAACTTTAAGAAGTTGGGCCCCCCTTACTTTTCTGGTACTTTAGATCCAACAGAGGCATAGGCTTGGATTATGAAAATAGAGAAATTCTTTGATGTCATTGATTGTTCTGAGGAGCAAAAAGCCTCTTATGTAGCTTTTATGTTAGATAAAGAGGCAGATCATTGGTGGCGTATGACTAGGAGACTTTTGGAGGATCAGGGACCCATAACATTGAGACAATTTAGGGAGGCTTTCTACAAGAAGTATTTCCCTGACAGTGTTAGGCGGCAGAAGGTGGGAGAGTTTATTCGTTTGGAACAGGGGGATATGACTGTGGCTCAGTATGAGGCCAAATTTACAGAGTTATCACGTTTTTCCCCACAGTTAATTGCTATAGAGGAGGAAAAGGCATTAAAGTTTCAGGATGGATTGAAGCCTTATTTGAAGAACAAAATATCTATTCTGAAGCTTGGTATCTATTCAGAGGTTGTTGATAGAGCCCTTATAGCAAAGAAAGATAATGAGGAGCTTCATCAGTATAGGGAACAACAAAGGAAGCGAAATAGGAGTGATGGTGCTCATGGTAATCAAGCACAGCGAAGATCTACATCATGAAGAAATCAGAATAAAGGGAAGACAACGCAGAATTTAGATGGGGCTTATCCTACTTGTGGTAAGAAGCATGGGGGTAGGCCATGCTATAGAGAGATTGGAACTTGCTTTGGTTGTGGAAAGCAAGGACATTTGATCAGATATTGTCCAGAGAATAGGAAGTTCATCACTGGGAAGCCTAAAGAGGAAAATAAGGAGGATAAACAAAAACCCAAAGCCCAAGGACGGGTGTTTGCTATGACTCATCGAGATGCTCAGGCCACTTCTAATGTGGTGACAGGTACTCTCCGAATCCACACCTTATTTGCTAGAGTCTTGATTGATCCTGGATCAACACACTCTTTTGTTTCAGTATCTTTTGCTGGTTTGTTGGGTTTGCCTGTTGCTAGCATGGACTTTGATTTGATTGTTGCTACTCTTGTGGGAGATTCTGTTGTGGCCAGTAGAATGCTTAGAAATTGTATTGTGATGATTGGTTATAGGGAAATGCCAATTGACTTAGTACTCCTTGACCTTCAGGATTTTGATGTGATTTTGGGGATGGATTGGTTAGCTTCCTACCATGCCTCTGTTGACTGTTTTGAGAAAAGGGTGACGTTTAGTATTCCTGGTCAGCCTAAGTTTAGCTTTGAAGGAAAGCATGTGGACAGACCACTACATATGATCTCAGCCTTGCGAGCTAGTAGCTTGCTCAAGAAGGGTTGCCAAGGATTTTTGGCTAGTGTGATGAGTAATGAAAGTGATTTGAAGTTGGAAGACATACCCATAGTAAGGGAGTATTCTGATGTCTTTCCAGAGGATTTGCCTGGCTTGCCACAGAGAGAGAGAGGTGTAGTTCACCATCGATCTGGTACCAGGAACAGGTCCTATGTCTAAGGCCCCATACAGGATGGCACCTGTGGAGCTTAAGGAGTTAAAAGTTCAGCTTCAAGAGTTATTAGACAAGGGTTTTATCAGGCCCAGTGTTTCACCTTGGGGAGCTCCTGTTCTATTTGTGAAAAAGAAGGATGGCTCAATGAGACTTTGCATTGACTATAGGGAGCTGAATAAGATGACAGTGAGGAACAAGTATCCCCTTCCTCGGATTGATGATTTGTTTGATCAGCTACAAGGTGTTTGTGTGTACTCTAAGATTGATCTTCGGTCTGGTTATCATCAGTTAAGGGTTAGAAGTGAAAATGTACCCAAGACTGCTTTTCGAACTAGATACGGGCATTATGAGTTTTTGGTTATGCCTTTTGGTTTGACTAATGCACCTGCTGCTTTTATGGACTTAATGAATAGGGTATTCAAGCCCTATCTAGATCAGTTTGTGGTGGTTTTTATAGATGATATCTTGGTATACTCAAGAAGTAGAGAGGAACATGAGGGTCATCTGAGTATTGTATTACAGACCCTCAGAGATAAGCAGTTGTATGCTAAACTGAAAAAATGTGAGTTTTGGTTAGACCGAATTTCTTTTCTTGGGCATGTGGTAAGCAATGATGGCATCTCAGTTGACCCTGGAAAGGTAGATGTTGTAGCTAATTGGAGAAGACCTAGTACTGTGACTGAGATTCGAAGTTTCTTGGGACTTGCTGGTTACTATAGGCGGTTTATAGAAGGGTTCTCTAAGATTGCCCTACCTTTAACTAAGTTGACACAGAAGGGAGTTAAGTTTGAGTGGTCTGATGATTGTGAATGTAGCTTCCAAGAGTTGAAGAATAGATTAGTGTTAGCTCCTATTTTGACTATCCCTTCAGGTTCAGGAGGATTTGTGGTGTATAGTGATGCCTCTCATCAGGGTTTGGGTTGTGTTCTTATGCAGTATGGGAGAGTTGTAGCTTATGCTTCTAAACAGTTGAAGCCTTATGAAAGGAATTACCCTACTCATGATTTGGAGTTAGCTGCTGTGGTTTTTGCACTTAAGATTTGGAGACATTTTCTTTTTGGTGAAACTTGTGAGATATTCACAGATCATAAGAGTTTGAAGTATCTATTTTCCCAAAAGGAGTTGAACATGAGACAGAGAAGATGGATAGAACTACTTAAGGACTATGATTGTATTATTCAGTATCATCATGGAAAGGCGAATGTTGTAGCTGATGCTTTGAGTAGGAAGTCAGTTGGTTCTCTAGCAGCTATTAGAGGCTGTCAAAAGCAGTTACTTGAAGAGTTGAGGAGTTTACAAGTCCACTTTCGAGTTATGGGCTTAGGAGCACTTGTAGCAAATTTCAGAGTACAACCAGACTTAGTCGGGATAATTAAGACCCTACAAAAGAATGATTCCTAATTAGTGCAAGTTATGGAGGAAGTTAAGAGGGGCAGTAAGCCTGATTTTGTTTTGTCAGATGATGAGATCTTGAGATTTGGGACTAGATTTTGTGTCCCAAATGATGAAGACTTAAGAAGAGAGCTTTTAGAGGAAGCTCATTGTTCCAAGTTTGTAATCCAACTAGGAGGGACAAAGATGTACAAGGATTTGAGGCAAAACTATTGCTGGTCAGGTATGAAGCGTGATATTGTACAATTTGTAGCTCAGTGTTTAGTGTGTCAACAAGTGAAGGTTGAGCATCAGCGACCAGTAGGGTTTTTGCAGCCACTTGCTATTCCTGAGTGGAAGTGGGAGCATATTACCATGGATTTTGTGATAGGATTGCCAAGAACCTTAGGAGGTAATAATGCTATTTGGGTGATTGTTGATCGATTGACAAAGTCTGCTCACTTTTTGCCTATGAAAGTCAACTTTTCTTTAGATCGTTTAGCTTCTCTTTATGTGAAGGAGATTGTGAGAATGCATGGAGTACCAGTTTCTATAGTGTCTGACAGAGATCCTCGTTTCACTTCTAGATTCTGGCATAGTCTACAAAAAGCTTTGGGCACTAAGTTGAGTTTTAGTACTACTTTCCATCCTCAAACTGATGGCCAATCAGAAAGGGTAATTCAGGTTTTGGAAGACTTGTTGAGAGCTTGTATTTTGGACCTGCAAGGTAATTGGGATGATCATTTACCTTTAGTAGAGTTTGCCTATAACAATAGTTTTCAAGCTAGCATTGGGATGACACCTTTTGAGGCATTGTATGGTAGAAAATGTCGATCTCCTATCTGTTGGAATGATGTTGGAGAAAGGAAACTTTTGGGGCTTGAACTTGTGCAGTTGAGTGTTGAAAAAGTTGCTTTGATTAAAGAAATATTAAAAATAGCTCAAAGTAGACATAAGAGTTATGCTGATAATTGTAGGCGAGATTTGGAGTTTGAGGTGGGTGATCATGTGTTCTTGAAAGTTTCACCTATGAAGTCTGTGATGAGATTTGGGAGAAAAGAAAAACTTAGTCCTCGTTTTGTGGGTCCGTTTGAAATATTAGAAAGAGTAGGCACTTTGGCATATAAAGTAGCCTTGCCCCCAAGTCTATCTAAGATTCATAATGTTTTCCATGTTTCAACCTTGAGGAAGTATAATTATGATCCCTCTCATGTTGTGGAGTTGGAGCCTATTCAAATTTCTGAGGACTTGATATATGAAGAAGTGCCCGTTCAGATTGTAGATGTAATGGATAAAGTACTACGTCATGCTATTGTCAAATTGGTAAAGGTTCAATGGAGCAACCATAGTGTTCGTGAAGCTACTTGGGAGTTAGAAGAAGAGATGAGAGAAAAACATCCTCAATTATTTCAAGACTCAGGTATGTCAAGTTTAGAGGACTAAACTTTTGTTAAGGAGGGAAGGATGTAACGCCCAAGCATTTTCTTTTAAGGATAATTTAGGAAATTACTAATAATAATTAAATTAGTTAATTAATTTATTTAATAAAAAGGAAGAGAGGTAAAAGTGTAATTTTACGAATAAATACCCTAGGTATAAATTAGAAATTTTATTCTTTCCGTTCTTTTCTGAATAGAGTTCCTGTTCACAGAATTCCAGAGAACGTAAGGTTGGAGTCAGATTTCAAGGTTGAAGAACAGATCTCTATAGGTAAGATTCTAACTCCTAGTTTAATATTTTAGATTCATTGGTTAATTTCAAATACTTTAGATATCTTTTGGAAAACCCAAATCTAGATTAGGGTTAGTTTATTTTATTTTTAATTCGTTTTAATATCAAAATAATAAAAAATTTAAGATTTTGATTTTATTGTTGGAATTTGGGAGATCTTAAGTTTTATTAGATGAAAAAAAAAATTCCTTGGAAAGTTTCGAATTTAGGTTAGGGTTAATTTGATTAAAAAAGAAAAAAAGAAAAAAGAAAAAAAAAAAGAGTAAATAAATATATTATTATTTGTGGTTGAAGGGATTAGAAAATGTAAAAAAAAAAAAAAAAAAGAACGCGTGTACATAGCACTAGAAGGAAGGAAGGAAGAAAAAAAAATGGGGCGTACGCGTGTCCTATGCTACTGGAAGCAAGGAGAAAAAAAAGAAAAAAAAAGAAAAGAAAAGTGGCGTGTGCCAAATGGAAGGAAGCCTTTTATATATATATAAAATAAATCATGATGATGGCAATGAAAAAAAAAAAAAAACTTGCCTTTTGGTTTGGTGTACCCGAGACAATTAGGTAATGGTTTAGTGGGTTTTGAATTGGTTAATTAAAATAATAATATTTAGTTTTAGATTAATGATTAAGATAATAGTAATAATGGTCTTTTTTTTTTGTAATAAATAGAATGAGAGATTTAGCAATATATATATATATTATATAGAATTTTATAATGAAATAAATTTGTAATTTAATTAAATTAGTAATGTGTTATTAGAAACAAATTGAGAATTTATTAATTTTAATTAAATAAGGAATAAAGTAATTAAATTATTACTTTGTTAATCAGAAATATTAATCTTAACATTTAGAAATTTTTAGGATTATCATATTTATATTTTGAGGTAAATAGTAATAGTGGTCTTTTTATTGTGTTAGGTGAGGAGTAGACTTTTCAGGGTTATTTTTCCTTCAAGGTCTTTGCACATTTTGAGGTAAGGGAAGTTAATGCAATATTTATAAAATTAAATTATTTTATATGTTATTTTGAATTGTGGAAAAGAAAATGATATTTTGTTACCATGCATGGATCAAATTGTTTTGCACTAAATATTATGTTGGAATATTTTGTTTTATTTATGACACAAAATACGAAGATATTATGTTGTGTAAATTTGAATACTTGAACAAAAACATCACTTTGGTTTATTTGGCCCTTGTCAACGGGATATAATAGTTGACTATTCGGCCCTGTCAACGAGATATAATAGTTGACCTTTACATTTCATGGTGGGAATGTAATTGATTTGGACCCCAGCCTCTAGGGGTTTGGTTAGAGGTTACTAGTACTAGTAGTGTTTGGTTCCTTCCACCAGGAACAATTTGAGGCTAGTCACCCATTTGAAAAGTCCCACCTAATTGGGCATTTGATATTTGATAACCAGAGTAATGAAAATTGAATGGATTTAATTGAATCTTATGTGAAAGTGTTTGAATTTGATATGAAAATGGTTGGTTGAATTTTGAATATATTGGTATTTTTGAAACTCTGATATTTAATGAGAAAAAAAAATGATATCTCCTATTTGAAATGAAAATATTTGATCCATGAATTGCATTAATATTCCTTATTGGGCTGTGAGCTCATTCCCAATTGTTGAAAATTTTTCAGGTACTCTTAGTTCGGGTGAGGAGTGATGGCTAGGCTGAGGAATGGTCATCATTAGGATTTGACTTAGGATTTTATGTTGGATTTTGTTTAACTTTAGTTACGTTCATTTGGATCTTTTGGTATTTGGAAGCTATTTGGATATTGATCCTTTAAATTTTATGTTAGTTCAAAGTTGAGTTTTGGAGATTTTGAAGTTTGTTTTAGTACTTGAATTGTTTAAGTTTGCAATTTTTTTTGGACAATGGATTTTGGATAGTGGATGTTTTAGTGTTGAAATCGAATTTTCATGATTTTAAATTTTGTTCCGCTACTCTGAACAGGTACTTGGTAATTGGTAACTCCCAATTACAAGATAATTGTTTGGGTCAGGTTACACTATAAGCCTTCGGGTTTGGAGTGTGAAATGACCGTCATGCCCTTAGAGTGGGTCTTGGGGCGTGACAGAGTGGTATCAGAGCCGATCCCTGACCCCGGTGTGGGGGTTTGTTTGGCTTTGTTTGTTTGGCCCCGCAATCCCATGGGACACAACGAGGACGTTGTGTCTGCATGGGGGGGGGGGGGGGGGGGGTGTTTGTGATATCCCACATCGGATAGGGGAAAATGTTCCTGGCGCTATATATGTAGAGGCTCCTCTTAACCAAGTAGACGCGTTTTAAAGCCGTGAGGGCCCCCTTGGGCCCAAAGCGGACAATATCTACATGGTTGGGTACGGGTCGTTACAAATGGTATCAGAGCCGATCCCTGACCCCGGTGTGGGGGTTTGTTTGGCCCCGTAAGGGGTGTTTGTCTGTTTAGCCCCGCAATCCCATGGGACACAACGAGGACGTTGTGTCTGCATGGGGGGGTGTTTGTGATGTCCCACATCGGACAAGGGAGCAAGTTCCTGGCTCTTCTTAACCAAGTAGACGCGTTTTAAATCCGTGAGGGCCCTCTTGGGCCCAAAGCGGACAATATCTACATGGTTGGGTGCGGGTCGTTACAGAAAGAGTAAGAGTCTAAGCATCCAGCCTTCCAAAGTTTGCTCTTTGGAGTGCCATGGACATGGTTTGAGTTATCGGGTGGAAGACTTTGGGTGTATGCAGCCTCTAGAGCATTCAAACATGTCTTTCATCGGATGAGTTTCAATTTAGGAATATATCATAGGTATGGGTTTTAATCTCTAAATCTGTATTATTCTATGTTTTTTTAAGCCATTTATTTCCACTGTGTTAGATCTAAAGATCCTTAAGGATAGATGCATTCACCCTTACAAGGTCTGGGCATGGGAATTGAGTAATTTGAGGTTCCTAACTGTTTTTTTATTGCTTGAAAATGAAGAGATTTTCAATTCAATAGAGTATTTTTTTTTTCTTTCCAAAGAACTCTATATATGTTTGGTGGATTCCATTGGGTAGTGAGTTCCAAGTTTCTTATTGACTTAAAGTGTGGTGAATTCTATATCCTTTAATAGTTCATTGAATTTTATTCCTTGTTTTGACTAGATTTTTGGTATAAAAAAAATAAGGAAAGGTGTTAAAAATATCTTTCTTTCTATTTTTACATATAGTACAACACATACATTAGAGCTTCTCCAATCATAAAAGATTGTAAGATATCTTATATTAGATAGGGAAAAAAGTTCATAGCATTATATATATATATATATATACATATACATGTTTTAAAGTTGTGAGGGCCCATCTAACCTGGTGCGAATAATATCTACATGATTGGGAGCAAGTCATTACAAATGGCATCTAAGCAGATCCTTAATCTTGATGTAGGAGTTTGTTTGACCCCAAAAGGGGTGTCTATTTATTTGATCTCGCAAGCCCATAGGGTATGATGTAGAATTGTGTCTCCATGAGGGTGATTGTAATATCTCATATTGGATAAGAGAAAGAAGTCATGGTGTTCCTCATAAACATGTAGATATGTTTTAATGCTATGGGAGCCCTTTGGGTCTAATGCTAACAATATCTACATAGGAAGGAGTGAGTCATTACAAATTATATTAGAACTGATCCTAAACCCTAGTGTAGGACTTTGTTTCATCTCGTAAGGGGCATTTATCCCTTTAGCCTTGTAATCTTATAGGATATGACAAGGACATCGTGTTTGCATGAAAGGTGATTGTAATATTCCACATCTAATATGGGAAAAAGGTCATGGTGATATATAGTTTTAGATTCTTCTTAATCATGTAGACATGTTTTAAATTTATAGGAGTCTTTTGGCCCTATAGTAGACAATAGCTACATGGTTAAGAGCAAATCCTTACAAATGGTATCAAAGCTGAACATCGACCTAGGTTTAGGAATTTGTTTGGTTCCACAAGGGATGTTTGTGTGTTTGACACTGCAATCCATGTGGGACATGATGAGAACATTGTGTGTGCATAGAAGGGTTATTGTAATATCACATATTGGATAGGAGAAAGAGTTTGTTGAAGAATATAAATATGAATTCCTTTTAACTTTGTAGACACATTTTAAAGTTGTAAGGGCTCATTAAGCTTAGAGTAAATAATATTTACATAGTTGGGAGCAAGTCATTACATATTGGTATGTATCATAGCCTAAGTTGGAGAATATTGGAAACAAGAAGTATGCGAATGGCTTGGACTTGCATTGATATACTAGAAGGCAAAGCAAAGGGTGCTTCTAGTGCACAAAGATGTCTGGACATGAAGGTGTTAGTGTACTAACCTAGCTAAATTAGGTTTTAAATTTTTCTAAAAGCATTGGTCTAGTGTTACTTGCTTCCAAAAGGACTTGTATACTTTTGCAGTGAGTTCAAAACACAAGAAGGGGAAACAAGATAAGGTGTGCATTCATTTTGGATATTGCTTAGCATAAGCACCCTAAAGAGCGCAAGTTAAGCACCAATTCACAAACGTGCCAAAAATATTTTTTTGAAACTCTAAATTATTTGTTAAAAGTCATTAATTTCCTAATTGGTTTCCTCTCCCCAACTTTGTTGGTCTTCCTATTATATTCCATTTAGGTTTTTATGTATATAAAAAGAATCTATATTTATAGCCTTGTGTGCGAGGGACATTATGTGTGAAAGAAAAAGTTATTGTTTGTCATTATTATTCTTAAACTTTTTTTAAAAAAAAATTAAATTAAAACTTGAGATTTCTTTTGGTTGAAAAGGAAGGTTGGATTGATTACAAGCCTAGATGAATCGTATTCAATTGGAATTCTCTAAAAAACATGAGATACCACATCAAGGAAAGAAAGAGTAGTGTCTATGCTTATCAAAGTAAATATCTAATGAGTGGATTGCATTATTTAAGCTATAGATAAAACTATGCACTTTTTTCATATTTAGTGAATTTCTCTATGTTTATTGAGACTTGTACTTTTACAACCATGAAAGTTTTGTAGGTGGTTTCCAATTATATCACATAGCTTGTTTTGTGGTTGATTCATTACTAATAGTTCTCTATGTTTGTAAACAAAAAGAAAAGGTGGAGTTTAGGTTTAAAATTATTGCACTACATATTTATCCTCATTCAAGTAGTTTAGGCTTCAAGAACACTTTTTCAATTGAAATGAGAATAGGTAAAAATTTTAAAATTTATTTATTTTCTAATTCTTTTTTTTTTTTTTTTTTTTTTTTTTTGTTCTTGATAATAGATAACTTGGAGTTTGAGGAAAAGAATCTACATTCAACTTTTAAAAAAGTTTGTTTTGATTGGAAAAGACTGTGTATAAAAAATAAAAAGTTGAATAATTAAAAGACATTAATATTGTGTAAATCATTAACCCTTGAATCAAAGAAGCAGTAAGAAGTTATTGATAAGTTTCAAGAGTCTTTATGTTTTGAAAATGAAATGCTAATAAAGAAGCAAACTTGTATGAAAGAAGAATATTGCCTAAGTATCAAATTATTGAATAATTTGATAAATTTAGATAATTCTTTTAGAAAAAAAAAACTTAAAATGTGGTGATGTTTATATCTATTAGTGGCAAAAACTTTGTTAAGGCTATAAAGATAATTTCCATTATCTAATTATCTATTGAAGCCATGTACAAATGTTTATTTTGTTAGGAAATAGCCCTTCAAAGCAAGACATGATGTAGTAAAGTTAGACTTAACTTCTCCCCTTGCTCTCCCTTGTTTGCATTGATGTTGATTTGAGCATTTAGGCATGTATCATTTGCATTGTACATACTTAGGTGGATTTGGAGTTGCACGAAAGATTGAAGTCATTGGTTCTTTATAAGATTGATGAATTGTTCATAGCTAGTTCATGGACTTAAGCAATCGATATTAGACTGTAATGCACTACCTCTTAATTAGAAGGATAACTGGTCTTGATCATCGAGATGAGTTTCCCATGCATGGTGAGTGCACTAGTGTGCATGGTTACATATTAGATAGGACCTATGGTGAATCCAATGAGATGTCAGAGTGGCTGTATTGAGAATACCTATTATTACCGACTTCCATTAATAGTGATCCAATCCATAGGAAATATGTGATCACTTTATGATCTCATCCATAGGTAAAAGTCATTGTTAATTTGGACACAAGCTCAATATTTTCTTAAGGTTGAGAGATAAGACAATGTAACAACTTGGTGAAGTTATGACTACCCACTAGCCTTATTTCATGACTCATTATAGGTCTTGTCTAATGTGTAATTATAGACACTAATGCACTCACCACGGGAAATCCATCCCAATGGCTAAGACCAATCATCCCTCAAATTAGGAGGAAGTGCATTATAATCTCTAATAGGTTGCCTAGGCCCACAAACTTACTGTGAATAAGTCATCTACTTACAAGGAACTCATGGCTTGGATCTTCGTGGAAATCCTAATGCACCTAAGTCATGTACAATATAAGAGATGCAATCCATAAGGCTCATGAAGTACAATGAATGAAATGAGGATAGATAAAAGTGAAAGTAGAACTTTATTAATAAATAAAAAAATTCCAAATTTTGTTACATCAAGTCATGTTTTTAAGGGCTTTATCCTAACACCTTGCTTGCGCTCATATTCCTAAGTGGCATGGTTTTTGAGAGTTAGTTAGATTATTTATTCACATGTGTGCATAAGGGTGTTTTGGTACAAATGCAAGGTTGCATACGAGTTTGTCAATGTTATCTTTGATTGGGATAATGAACCCACAAGGAAGCTTATGTAAACCTTCTTAAGGGTTAGAGCTTTAGTCTTCTTCTTCAATCTTTTGAAGATTCAAATTGACCTCCATCCCTATGAGAGGATTTCACCATCCTCAAGTGCCTAAATCCAAGAAAGAAAGCCATTAGGTGAAAGATTCCTTGGTTTTTAAGATCCTCATTGGCTTCACCATCGATTGGAATAAATGTGGGAACATCTAGATCACAAGCATGGTTTTTATCTCTAGATCTATGGTTGTTGCTGGTCTTTATTGCTATATTTTGTGCTATGTATAGATCTAGAGATGCTTAGGATAGTTTTGCATATACCACAACCGTTTAGGGCTTGAAATGAAGCGATCTAGAGATTCCAAAAATTTTGGCATAAGAAAGGTTACTCTAGTGATAGGTGTCTTATTAGGAAGTTTGAGAAGTTCCATAGTAAATTCGGAAGCTTGTGATCGAGTCTAAAGGATTTGCACAACCTAGGGTGTGATAGACACTGTGCATAAGAGATAAAGTTATTGTTTGCCAAGTGATTTTTGGTAATGAAATGCATAAAAAACTCTGTAAAGAAAAGGCTTGTGAGGATTAGAAAACTCTAATCAAATTCTTCAAATCACTCCAAAAGAAACTCTTAGGTCATGAAAAGTAATAAATCAATTAAACAATTCCGGAGGGGAATCAACATGTTTTAAGAAAAAATAGATATAATCATACCTGTCAAGTCGTTACCACTCAAATATAGTTCTCTCAGTGAAGTACAATTTACAATTCCTCCATGTATGGTTCCGGTGAATATATTATTGTAAAGACCAATTAGTTGAAGTGATGGAGAATGAGCACACATGATGATATCCAGTGGCATACTTCCAGAAAATCCATTTTTTCCAAGATCAATCTCCTTCAAAGTGGAGATGTTGAAGATGGCTGATGGAATTGGATCGGTGAAGCTATTGCTTCTGAGATACAAATACTCCAAACTAGGAAGAAAACTTAGTTCTTCTGGGATGGTACCTACCATTAAACTTTTTACAATCAAATACAAATCATCATTGCAGAAATGTTTCTCGAATTCATTGTAAAGACAAGGTTAGTAGTTTGAACTCTGATGAAGTCAACAAATTATATGTAATAGAATCCAAAGTAAAATGAAATAAAAATTAAATGGGAATGGAAAATGTAACTGTACCACTAAGGCTGTTGGCAGCAAGTGATAACATAGTAAGCTTGGTTAAGCTACCAATACTTCTTGGACTGCCTCCAGTGAATTTATTGAAAGCCAAAGATAAAATCTGAAGCTCTCCACATTTGCTGAGATTGGATGGAATGCCTCTTAATGCAGACAAATCATGATTGCACATGCTACTTGGAATATCACCAGATAGACTATTGTAGGTTAGAGCAATTTCTTGTAAAGAAGAGATGTTGAAGATGGCTAAAGGAATTGCACCCACAAGCTGGTTACTTTGGATTTCTAATATCTTCAAATTTGAAAGTTTAACAATCTCTTCTGGAATGTTTCCTTGCAGATGATTGCCCCCTAAACCCAAAGTTTCAAGCATTGACATGTTGCCAAAGGAAAGAGGATGGTTCCCGTAAAACTATCATTCCCCAAAAACAAGCTTTGAAGCCTGTTTAAGTTTCCAAAGCTGGGTGGTATCTGTCCACTAAAGAGATTGTACTGCAGATTGATTGATTGCAAACTAGTCAACTGATCCACCTCAACAGGTACAGGACCATGGAAATTGTTTCTGCTAAGGTCAAGAGAGACTAGAAAGGAGAGGTTTCCAAGGTCTGGAGGGATGGTTCCTCTCAGACCCAAATTGGAAAGATCCAAGGCTATGACACTTTGTTGTTGAGCATTGCAAGAGACTCCTATCCACTTACAGGAGGAGGTTTTAGTGGACCAGTTTCCTGCTAATACATGGTGTGGATCGAGTGTGATATGGGCTTTCAAAGCAAGTAGTGAAGATTGATCAGTAAAATAAAGACATGGCTACACAAGCACTGAATTGCACCATAAACACGGAAATAATAGTACTATATTCATCCCATTAGCGTATAAGTGATGCAAGTAAGCATCAAGACAAAAAACTAGCAACAAACCTTGTGATGACGACTATGTTAATTTGATAAAAGAAAAACCCATATAGATGAAGTACTCTTAATAAAGTAAAGCCATGATTGCAAATGCTATTATGACCATTGAAGGATAGAGCAATATTTTGGCCCAAAGGATTGGAATGGTCTAGTTAATTGATTACCATATAGTAAATGTATGTACGTCTTTAATCTATCTGTACAGTAAAAGATTTCCAGGAAATTAAAATTTGGCAAAACTTGGATTGTTTTTTATGTTTAATACCCTCAAATTGGAAAGATCACCAATTAATCTCTTCAGGAGTGTTTCCAGTTGATGATTCCCTCTAATCCCAAAGATTATAGCATTGGAATCTGGCTGCTTTCTGCCAACTAAATTGATTGAATTGTAGATTGGTTGCTTTCAAACAATGCAAGTGACCCACTTCATCGATTACAGGAATATGGAAAATTTTCTTGCTAAGGTCAAGAGCGATCAGGAAGAAGAAGTTTCCATGGTTCGTTGGGATTATTCCATTCAGACCCATGCTGGAAAGATTCAAGGTTGTGGCTCTTTGCTGTGGACATTGCACCAGACTCTTATGTAATTGCAGATGGCCGGCAGTTTTGGTGGGCCAGTTACTCTAAGAATGACATTGATTTTCAAGCCAAGTATTTCTCAAATATATGGCTGTGCAAGCGCTGATAAAATGCACTATAAACACCAAAATCAAACAAGAGAGGGGTAATACATTTTCCATTGAGAGAGACTTGGTGACTAAGACCATGTTTTAGGAACAATATATCTGGGGAACATGTTTTACTTTTTTTAATCAAATTTCACTTTTTTTTTTTTTAAAGATGATCCCTGTGATCAACTTCAATTTAAATTGCACATGTATGGTCTTCTCATTTAAAATAATGACGAGAGAACTTATGAAAATTCAGAATCATCCGTTGGTATATGAAGCTAAGGTCTCTACATTTGGCAACAAAACCCTTCTTTGTAATTCAATGACCCAAACTCCAACTCAACAACCTTTCCATCTAAAGAAAATATATAGTAAGAAACTCAACAGATATAGTGATCCTGTTCACAAGTGTTGTTGCACAGGCTGCTAATGCAAGTCAACAAGTGGGTGAGTCCAATAAGGTTCTCCTCTACATGGTGATACACAAGACTTACAAAAAGGAGTAATCAGAGTAGACCTTGAGTATGCCCCTCTAACACCTAAGTCAAAGTGGTTAAGAAGAAATAATTGGCACTAGCTAGGTTGAATGCTTAATGATTACTACTCAAAAAGTGTTATTTCATAGCTTGTAATTAACTCTTTTAAACACTTTTGAGTAGTAGTTATCACCTTTTAACCCAATTAACATATTAAGGACCCTTGCAATCAATTCTAATAAAATTGTGTTAAGTTTTGGTGTTTTGATAGCTTTTTGATCACCAAAGCAATCAGAAATTGAGGAGAGTTCTTTGGAATCCATGGCAAAGCAATTGAGAGCTCAGAAACATGAAGAACCGAAGCTTTTAAGTCCTTTGCCATAAGCAAATCCGGATATCTCATATCCGAAATTCTATCTGGAATGCAAGGAGTGTGGGATCCTTCAGTCTTCCCTGCAAAAGATGACCGGACAGGGCGTCCGGACACACCATCGAAAGGCGGCGGAACGTGGGTTGTAGCAAGGCTTGCTCACTGTAGTCAATGATCCGGACAACATATCCGGATAGGATATGCTATCATCCGGAGTGCCGGATAGCATGGCGGCGCATGTCCTCTTGGGGAATCCGGATGGAGTTGAGTCGGATGGATCCCTACACCTTACACACGCAGACGGTCCCCCTTTGCGGCGCGCAGGTATAGCTCATTCCACCCGGGTAGGAATTCTGTCCGGTCAGACATGTTCGGATCCCCTGACGCCGGATGGAGAGGAGGCGTTTCAACTTCCCCGGACAGGCATGTCCGGATCTTCTGATAGCTCACCCGGAGAGTTTCGCAGCCGACATTTCAGATTACCCGGATTTTGCACAGTGCCGCGGTGTTCTCCTGAAGCTTCTTGATATTTCCGACCGACATTTTGAGATATTTTGAAAAATTTTGCTTTAGATATTTGAGGTCTAAATCCCCAAACTCTCCTTATAATCCACCTATCATAGGATTCCTTAGTCTTTAAGTAAGAACAAGGGGTAAATAAACCCATATATATATAGTTTGTAATCTTCTTTAAAAACAGATTCTGGGGAGCTTGTTCTCGGAGACAACCTTTTGTATAAGTAATATATCTACAGAGCACTTGCTCTGCTTTTCATATATATATTTTTGTTTTCTCATTCTTTTTATTTTCTAGCCAAACAAGCTCTGAGGAAGTTTCTTCAGAGAATGAGTGGCTAGACTTTTAGTTCCTTGGAGCTAAGGTTGCAGGGAAAGGTTCCAAGTGCAAGAATTTATAGCTTTGTGGTTTCAGCCATTAATGAAGAGAAAGTGTGATCCTTTAATGATTTCTATATTTTTAGTTAACTTAAAACACCTTCAATTCACTTGAGCCAACACTTGGTAAGGCAAGTGATCTCCATCCATTGAGATGCACTTGTTTATCTCTTGCGAGCTTTTGGGAAGTGACTTGAAGGTAGGATTTTCTAGAATTGCCAACACTTGGTAAGCTTTTGGACTCCAAGGAGACATCCATTAGTTATCTCTTGCGAGCTTGAGAAGGGAAGTCCAAAGTTAAAGATCATCTTGAATGGCAAATGTTTGGTGAGAGGCACGAGCCATTGCAAGTTGCATCAGTGAGAGGGAATTAGAGCTGAAATCCATTAAAGGGATGCATCTATACAGCACCGGTTAGAGAATTGACTATATGTTAATTCTCTAATGCAAGGAAATGAACCAAATGATCGAAGCTCTGTTTTTGCATAAGGAATCTCCCCTGTGAACCCAAACCTCCAAGGAATGTTTTTCTTCATAAGTAATTTCCCTTACTTTATTTTTGGTTAGTTTAAAATTTTCACTCAAACATCTTTATGTTTTCTTAAGTTAACCTTGAAATGAAAAAGCACCAATTTAACTCTGAATTGGTATCAGTTGTGAGTTGAAAACCCTTCCCAGTGAACGACCCTAGAGCCACTATGCTATGCTAGCTAAGGCTATCCTAATGCATGGTGATATAGGTTATAAATTTTGTTGCTTACTCTCTCAATCAAAGAGCACCAGCCGGACAAGAATCAGGTGAGACACCAATTGGGAGCGAATCAAATGGCACCGTTGCCGGGGAAGGTGCCAACTTCATAGTGATATAATTTCAGTGTACTTGTGGTTTTCATCACAAGTTTGGTGAGTTTTCTGTCATTATACTAACTCTATTAGTTGTTTCTTTTACTCGTTTATATTATAGCATAACTTTTAATTTAGTTTTAGTTAAGCGAACTCTTTTTGGTAGTTTTGCTTTTTGTTTTCCTCTGTTTTCATTTTTTTTTTAGTTACAGTTGATACTAGTTGTGTATGCCAAAGTGGATACGAGATAGTGGAGGAAGGCTTGTTAAACTTGAAACACCTCATAACAAGGAGTTGGAATTGAGCTTGAACATCATGGAAACTACATCTGAGGATCAGCATAGTCACCATGATCATCAGGACAATCCCAATGAATTCAGATCAATGAGGGACCGCATGCATCCACCTCGTATGAGTGCACCATCATGTATAGTGCCCCCTACAGAGCAGCTAGTGATCAGACCCCATATTATGCCACTTCTACCAACTTTCCATGGAATGGAAAGTGAGAATCCCTATGCCCATATCAAGGAATTTGAAGATGTTTGTAATACATTCCGAGAGGGAGGAGCTTCTATCGACCTGATGAGGCTTAAACTATTTCCTTTTACTTTAAAGGATAAGGCTAAGATTTGGCTTAATTCTTTAAGGCCAAGAAGTATCCGTACTTGGACTGATTTACAAGCTAAATTCCTCAAGAAGTTTTTTCCTATTCACAGAACAAATGGCTTGAAAAGGCAAATTTCAAACTTCTCAGCTAAAGAGAACGAGAAATTCTATGAGTGTTGGGAAAGATACATGGAAGCCATTAATGCTTGTCCTCACCATGGCTTTGATACATGGTTGTTGGTGAGTTATTTCTATGATGGGATGTCTTCCTCAATGAAGCAACTCCTCGAAACAATGTGTGGAGGGGATTTCATGAGTAAGAATCTTGAGGAAGCTATGGATTTCTTGAGTTATGTAGCTGAAGTCTCAAGGGGATGGGATGAACCACATAGAGGAAAAGTGGGAAAGATGAAGTCTCAACCAAATGCTCTTCATGCTAAGGCTGGGATGTACACCTTGAATGAAGATGTTGATATGAAAGCAAAATTTGCAGCTATGACAAGAAGAGTGGAGGAGCTAGAACTGAAAAAGATGCATGAAGTGCAAGCTGTTGCTGAAACACCAGTGCAAGTAAAGCCATGTTCTATTTGTCAATCTTATGAACACTTGGTGGAGGAGTGCCCTACAATTCCAGTTGCTAGAGAAATGTATGAAGAACAAGCAAATGTCATTGGACAATTCAAGCCCAATAGCAATGCTTCGTATAGCAATACTTACAACTCAAGTTGGAGGAATCATCCAAATTTTTCATGGAAGCAGAGAGCACCTCAATACCAAAAGCCGGCTCAACCATCTCAACCATCCCAACAAGCTTCAAGTCTTGAACAAGCAATAGTGAATCTTAGCAAGGTTGTGGGAGATTTTGTTGGAAAGCAAAAATCCATCAACTCTCAACTCAGTCAAAGAATTGACAGTGTAGAGAGTTCATTGAACAAAAAGATGGATGGAGTGCAAAATGACTTATCTCAGAAGATAGATAATCTCCAATACTCAATCTCAAGGCTCACTAATTTGAACACATTGCAAGAGAAGAGTAGATTTCCTTCTCAACCTCACCAAAACCCTAAGGGTATCCATGAAGTGGAAACTCATGAGGGAGAATCTTCACAGGTGAGAAATGTTAAAGCCTTGATCACTCTAAGAGTGGTAAAAAGATCGAGTCACCAACACCCAAGCTATATGTTGAAGAGAAGGAAGAAGAAGAGACAAGGAAGATAGATGAAATGAAAGGAAAGAAGAAAGATATCAGTGAAGGGAAGAAGGACCATGATTCAACAATGAATGCAAATTCGGAGAACTAGCTTATTAAGGAAGAATTGATGAAGAAACGCACATCTCCACCTTTTCCTCAATCTTTGCATGAGAAAAAGGGGATAAAAAATGCATCAGAAATCCTTGAAGTATTGAGCCAAGTGAAGGTCAACATTCCATTGCTGGACATGATTAAGCAAGTTCCAACATATGCAAAGTTCCTAAAGGACCTATGTACTATCAAAAGAGGGTTGAATGTGAATAAGAAAGCCTTCTTGACTGAGCAAGTGAGTGCCATCATACAATGCAAATCTCCTTTGAAGTACAAAGATCCGGGATGTCCTACCATTTCAGTTATGATCGGAGGAAAGGTAGTGGAAAAAGCTTTGTTAGATTTGGGAGCAAGTGTGAATTTGTTACCATACTCTGTTTATAAGCAATTGGGACTTGGTGAATTAAAGCCAACATTAATCACTCTATCTTTAGCTGATAGGTCAGTGAAAATTCCAAGGGGGATAATTGAGGACGTTTTAGTTCAAGTTGATAATTTCAACTATCCACTAGATTTTGTTGTTCTTGATACTGATCCTTTAGTTAAGGAAGCTAATTATGTTCCTATCATCCTTGGAAGGCCATTTCTTGCTACTTCAAATGCAATCATAAATTGTAGGAATGGACTTATGCAACTCACTTTTGGCAACATGACACTTGAGCTTAATATCTTTCATATGTCAAAGAAGCTAATTATTCTGGAAGAAGAAGAAGGTTTAGAAGAGGTATGCATTATTGACACTCTAGTGGAGGAGCATTGTGATCAGAATATGCAAGACAAGTTGAATGAAAGTCTTGAGGATCTTGAAGAAGGTTGTTTGAACCCGTTGATGTGCTTGTTACTCTACAGGGTTGGAGGAGGAAAGAAGAGATCCTACCTTTATTCAATAAAGAAGAGGGACAAGATGATATAACAGAAGAATTCCCGAAGCTCAATTTGAAACCTCTACCCATGGAGTTAAAATATACATACCTGGAAAAAAATAACCAATGTCCTGTTGTTATATCTTCATTTCTTACAGGTCATCAGGAGATTTCTCTACTTGAAGTTCTTAAGAGGTGCAAGAAAGCAATAGGATGGCAAATATCTGACTTGAAAGGAATCAGTCCTTTGGTTTGTACACATCACATATATATGGAGGAAGAAGCTAAACCAATTCGTCAACCTCAGAGGAGATTGAATCCTCATTTACAAGAAGTGGTGCGAACTAAGGTACTGAAGCTACTCTAAGCGGGTATTATTTATCCCATATCTGACAGCCCTTGGGTGAGTCCTACTCAGGTGGTACCAAAGAAGTCAGGTATTACTGTGGTTCAGAATGAAATAGGAGAAGAAATTGCTACACGCCTCACTTCAGGTTGGAGGGTGTGTATTGACTACAGGAAACTGAATGCTGTGACAAGGAAAGAGCATTTTCCATTCCCGTTTATTGATCAGGTACTGGAGAGAGTCTCTGGCCATCCTTTCTATTGTTTCTTGGACGGGTACTCAGGGTATTTCCAAATTGAAATTGATGTTGAAGATCAGGAGAAGACCACTTTCACATGTCCGTTTGGAACATACGCCTACAGAAGAATGCCTTTTGGTTTATGCAATGCACCTGCAACATTCCAAAGATGTATCCTTAGTATCTTCAATGATATGGTGGAGCGAATTATGGAGGTTTTCATGGATGATATCACCATATATGGAGGTACATTTGAAGAATGCTTAGTAAATTTGGAAGCGGTTCTTAAAAGATGCATTGAAAAAGACTTGGTGCTCAACTGGGAGAAATGCCATTTTATGGTACATTAAGGAATTGTCCTTGGCCATATCATCTCCGAGAAAGGCATTGAAGTTGATAAAGCAAAGGTGGAACTTATTGCCAAATTGCCATCCCCAACCACTGTGAAAGGAGTAAGGCAATTTCTTGGCCATGCAGGGTTCTACAGGAGATTTATACAAGACTTCTCTAAGCTTTCAAGGCCTCTTTGTGAACTTTTAGCTAAGGATGCTAAGTTTGTCTGGGATGAAAGATGTCAAAAGAGTTTTGATCAATTGAAGCAATTTTTTACAACCGCTCTAATTGTAAGGGCTCCTAACTGGCGACTACCCTTTGAAGTAATGTGTGATGCCAGTGACTTTGCTATAGGAGTTGTACTTGGCCAAAGAGAAGATGGGAAGCCCTATGTGATCTACTATGCAAGCAAAATGTTGAACGAGGCTCAAAGAAACTACACAACTACAGAAAAAGAATTGTTAGCTGTGGTGTTTGCTTTAGACAAGTTTCGTGCTTATTTGGTAGGGTCTTTCATCATTGTTTTCACTGACCATTCGGCCTTGAAGTATTTATTGACAAAGCAAGATGCAAAAGCAAGGTTGATTAGATGGATTCTTTTGTTACAAGAGTTTGATCTCCAAATCAGAGACAAGAAAGGGGTGGAGAATGTGGTAGCTGACCACCTTTCAAGGTCGGCTATAACACATAATTCCCATGTATTACCTATTAATGATGACTTTCCTGAGGAATCACTTATGTTGCTAGAGAAAGCTCCTTGGTATGCTCATATTGCTAACTATTTGGTTACTGGTGAAGTTCAAGTGAATGGAAAGCGCAAGATAGGAAGCACTTCTTTGCAAAGATTCATGCTTATTATTGGGAAGAGCCTTTCCTTTTCAAGTATTGTGCAGATCAGATCATAAGGAAGTGTGTCCCTGAAGAAGAGCAACAAGGGATCCTCAGCCATTGCCATGAGAATGCCTGTGGAGGCCACTTTGCCTCTCAGAAAACAACCATGAAGGTCCTGCAATCAGGGTTTACTTGGCCATCGCTTTTCAAAGATTCCCACATCATGTGTAGGAGTTGTGATAGATGTCAAAGACTCGGAAAGCTTACAAAAAGAAACCAAATGCCCATGAACCCCATCCTTATAGTTGATCTTTTTGATGTTTGGGGTATTGACTTCATGGGATCTTTCCCAATGTCTTTTGGTAACTCTTATATATTGGTGGGGGTGGACTATGTTTCCAAATGGGTGGAGGCAATCCCTTGTAAACATAATGATCACAGAGTGGTTCTCAAATTTCTTAAGGAGAACATTTTCTCAAGATTTGGGGTGCCCAAGGCCATAATCAGTGATGGAGGTACTCATTTTTGCAACAAACCTTTTGAAACCCTATTAGCCAAGTATGGAGTGAAGCATAAGGTAGCTACACCTTATCATCCTCAAACTTCCGGGCAAGTGGAGCTAGCAAACAGGGAAATAAAGAACATACTGATGAAAGTGGTGATTACAAGCAGAAAAGATTTGTTTATTAAGCTACATGATTCATTATGGGCATATAGAACAGCTTATAAGACTATTCTTGGCATGTCTCCCTATCGTCTTGTCTATGGAAAAGCCTGTCATCTCCCTATGGAAGTTGAATATAAGGCTTGGTGGGCAATCAAGAGCTTGAACATGGATTTGATCAGAGCTGGGGCAAAGAGGTGCTTAGACCTTAATGAGATGGAGGAATTAAGAAATGATGCTTACATCAATTCCAAAGTTGCAAAACAGAGGATGAAGAAGTGGCATGATCAACTAATCTCCAACAAAGAATTGCGGAAAGGACAAAGAGTCCTACTCTATGACTCAAGGCTCCATATCTTTCCAGGGAAGCTCAAGTCAAGGTGGATAGGTCCTTTCATTATTCACCAAGTACATCTCAATGGAGTGGTGGGATTACTAAATTCCAATGGCATAGACACCTTTAGAGTCAATGGTCATTGCCTCAAGCCATTCATTGAGCCGTTCAAGCCAGAAAAGAAGGAAATCAACCTCCTTGAGCCACAAAAAGCCTGATCAGAGAAGGGTTAGATGGACTTGGTTTCACCAAAGTCCATAATTTTGTTAAATATTTTAATTTTTAAGTTTTGTAAATTATTTTATTGTAATTTTGGTTTTAAATTATGTTATTTATAACTAACTTAATTTTGAATGATCAAAATCAGGAGCAGCTTCTTACCACTCAGGCCCCTCCTTTTGTTGATCAGCCTATGCCTCATCAGGAGCCTCCTACAAGAGAGGCAGTTGAGCCATCATTTCCACAGCATCACTCCATGTCACTCAGGAGGTACCACTTCCTCCCTATTTTTCAATCGCTTTTGTCACATTGAGGACAATGTTCAGCTTGGTTGGGGGAAGAGTTGAGGAAGGAAGTTTTGCTTTTAATGCTAAGTTATTTTGGTAATTTAGTTTCTTTTTGCTTAATTTTAAAATTTTTAAAGTTTTTATTCTATTCTCCATGGTTATTAAGGAAAAATTTTCAAAATGAAAAGGGAGAAATTGAATTATTGTCTTTTTATTTGACTTAGAGTTTGTATTATGCTTACTAAAGTTGATGAATTGTTGAAACTTCTATTGAATTCAACCTTAGTTCTTCCACTTTAAGCTATTCACACATTGTGCACAATAGGTTCCGAGTATAAGATGAAAAACTATTTCCCTCTTGACTTAGGAAAATTTTAGACTTGGAACCTTTGACCTCATTTAATAGTGTTGGGACACCTTATAAAAGGCCAATGAGCCTTTGAAAAAAAGAGAAAGAAAAAAAAAATGTTTGCTTGCCTTGAAACCCGAGCAAGGTCTGAGGGGTATATGGTGAAAATCTTTAAAACCTGGTGCCCTAAGCCTTCATTGGTTGGGAGTCACCGACCTCACTGCTCGTTATAAGGGTGAATAGGTGGAGTTTAACATACTGTAGGTGCTTGGGTATTAAAAATTCATTCTCAAAAGTCCGGGGTAAAATCCGAGGAGTTAGTGGTTGAAAGATCCTTAAAGCTTGATGCCCTAAACCTTAATTGGTTGGGAGTCATCGATGGACCCACGTTACATGGACAATTTAGAAAAGAATACCCTTAAGCCTTGTACTCCTACAATGAAAAAAAATTGTGAACCAAGGTGCGTTCTTAGCCTATTGGAGGTTGATTAGTTTGCTAAGCTTTGAAAAAGAACTAGGTTGGGGGGTGAGATTAGTTCAACATACTATATTTGGAAGCTACTAAATAACACTTAGATTTTTGTGGAAGAGTAAGATTTGACCCTTTGGGAGTGGAAACTCTTTTGAAGCTTAAATTTGCATAATGCCTTCTCTTTAAGAATTGTGATTGGACAAGTTATTTGATAACTCTTGTTGAAGTTTGAGTTTTATTTCTTTAATGTTCCATGTGAGAGTTAGATCATCATGCCACTTGAAAATTGTTTTTTGATCAGCATGATGTTGTAAATTATAGTATTGTTTATTTTTATTTTTTATTTTTCTCTCCTTCATTGCTAAGGGACTAGCAATATGTCGGTTGGGGAGAGTGATTACTACTCAAAAAGTGTTATTTCATAGCTTGTAATTAACTCTTTTAAACACTTTTGAGTAGTAGTTATCACTTTTTAACCCAATTAACATATTAAGGACCCTTGCAATCAATTCTAATAAAATTGTGTTAAGTTTTGGTGTTTTGATAGCTTTTTGATCACCAAAGCAATCAGAGATTGAGGAGAGTTCTTTGGAATCCATGGTAAAGCAATTGAGAGCTCAGAAAAATGAAGAACCGAAGCTTTTAAGTCCTTTGCCATAAGCAAATCCAGATATCTCATATTCGAAATTCTATTCGGAATGCAAGGAGTGTGTGATCCTTCAGTCTTCCCTGCAAAAGATGTCCGGACAGGGCGTCCGGACACACCATCGAAAGACGGCGGAACATGGGCTGTAGCAAGACTTGCTCACTGTAGTCAATGATCCGGAAAACATATCCGGATAGGATATGCTATCATCTGGAGTGCTAGATAGCATGGCGGCGCATGTCCTCTTGGGGAATCCGGATGGAGTTGAGCTGGATGGATCCCTACACCTTACACACGCAGACGGTCCCCTGTGCAGCACGTAGGTATAGCTCATTCCACCCGGGTAGGAATTCTGTCCGGCCGATGATTCCATCTTCTCCGGATAATTCACATCCGGAATTCTGTCCGGTCAAACATGTCCGGATCCCCTGACGCCGGATGGAGAGGAGGCATTTCAACTTTCCCGGACAGGCATGTACGGATCTTCTGATAGCTCACCCAGAGAGTTCCGCGGCCGACATTTCAGATTACCCGGATTTTGCACAGTGCCGCGGTGTTCTCCTGAAGCTTCCTGATATTTCCGATCGACATTTTGAGATATTTTGGGATATTTTGCTTTAGATATTTGAGGTCTAAATCCCCAAACTCTCCTTGTAATCCACCTATCATAGGATTCCTTAGTCTTTAAGTAAGAACAAGGGGTAAATAAACCCATATATATATATATAGTTTGTAATCTTCTTTAAAAACAGATTCTGGGGAGCTTGTTCTTGGAGACAACCTTTTGCACAAGTAATATATCTATAGAGCACTTGCTCTGCTTTTCATATATGTATTTTTGTTTTCTCATTCTTTTTATTTTCTAGCCAAACAAGCTCTGAGGAAGTTTCCTCAGAGAATGAGTGGCTAGACTTTTAGTTCCTTGGAGCTAAGGTTGCAGGGAAAGGTTCCAAGTGCAAGAATTTATAGCTTTGTAGTTTCAGCCATTAATGAAGAAAAAGTGTGATCCTTTAATGATTTCTATATTTTTAGTTAACTTAAAACACCTTCAATTCACTTGAGCCAACACTTGGTAAGGCAAGTGATTTCCATCCATTGAGATGCACTTGTTTATCTCTTGCGAGCTTTTGGGAAGTGACTTGAAGGTAGGATTTTCTAGAATTGCCAACACTTGGTAAGCTTTTGGACTCCAAGGAGACATCCATTAGTTATCTCTTGCGAGCTTGAGAAGGGAAGTCCAAAGTTAAAGATCATCTTGAATGGCAAATGCTAGGTGAGAGGCACGAGCCATTGCAAGTTGTATCAGTGAGAGGGAATTAGAGCTGAAATCCATTAAAGGGATGCATCTGTACAGCACCGGTTAAAGAATTGACTATATGTTAATTCTCTAATGCGAGGAAATGAACCAAATGACCGAAGCTCTGTTTTTGCATAAGGAATCTCCCCTGTGAACCCAAACCTCCAAGGAATGTTTTTCTTCATAAGTAATTTCCCTTACTTTATTTTTGGTTAGTTTAAAACCAAACCTTTTTCACTCAAACATCTTTATGTTTTCTTAAGCTAACCTTGAAATGAAAAAGCACCAATTTAATTTTGAATTGGTATCAATTGTGAGTTGAAAACCCTTCCCAGTGAACGACCCTAGAGCCACTATGCTATGCTAGCTAAGGCTATCCTAATGCATGGTGATATAGGTTATAAATTTTGTTGATTACTCTCTCAATCAAAGAGCACCAGCCGGACAAGAATCAACTGAGACACCAATTGGGAACGAATCACTTAATAATAATAATAATAATAATAATAATATTAAAGCCCCCTACGCTTAACTTCTAAAGTACCTATCCCAACAACAACAATAACAACAACAACAACAACAACAACAATTATAATAATATTGTTGGGGTAGGTCATTTAAAAGTTAAGCATATAGGGTTTTTCTTTTAAAAAGAATGAACTTGCCCTTCCCTTGGGGTTAGGGTCTATGTATATAACTTTTGGTCACTTTCTTGCAATTAGTTGTTATGGCACGCTAAGTTCATTAACTTCCTCCAAATATAGTTAAATTGCTATTGGGTGAGCGGCTTTGTCTCTCTAGGCGGTGCCTAGAAAACCATACCTTGCTCATCATTGGCTGCTCAAGCTTGTCTCAAGTGGTAATTAGTGGACAATCGAGAATGTTTCCCCTTAACTGGATATGTTGCCGACTAGGTGTTATCCTGTCATGTCAAACAAGAGAAGCGCATTGTGCTGGCTAAAGGAGGTAAGCAACCTTTTGAGTTTATGTGGCATTTAGGAATGGTGTCATGCTTATCCATTTGAGCACTCCTGAGCACATTGTCATGGATTTAGTCTTTTCTTAAGCTCGTACGACACTTAGACAAGTCAAGACACTTGATTTTGCTAAGTCAACCTTACTCCCGATGTTTATCTTGCTAGGCTAAGATGCTTATGACTTGGAAGCTTTAGAAGACGTAGAAAACAACACTTAAAGAATGGAAGCTTTTATTGCTCTCAAAGGATTCTTACAATGCTTTGGAAGCTCACTTGCTTGGTTAGGAAGTGTTTTGGGTGGAGCCTTGACCAAATGAAGCCTTAACCTATTTATAAGCACCTTAGGAAGTCTTTAGAACCTTAGAGGGTTCCTTACAAATCAAGAATAATCTAAAAGCTCCTACACTAGTCTATATACAATATGACTTTGGAAGACTTTAGAACACCCCTACACTATTCCAATGCTCTCCTAGTCAAGTATAGTGATGTGTGGACACTTCTAGCCCTCTTTAGAAGTTTCCATACTTTTCCACTTTCTAGTTAAGTGCAGATGTCTCTAGGGATCTCTTGAAGCTTCCTACCTCTTATATAAGCCCATAGGGAGGGTCATTTGAAGCATTTTATGACACTTTCCCCCACTCATGCCATTGACGTCCCCGTCGTTGCCTCTTCTTGAAACCTCTCAATGTGTTTCCAAAACTTTCTCAAGGCATCCGCATGTTCCCAACTTGTCTACCTCTTAGGTAGTCCCTTCCATAAGACTAGATACTTTATCACAGGAAGGACCCCTTGTCTTCTAGTGACCCGTTCAACCAAGATATTCTTCACCTCTTTCTCTCATGAGGCCTTGGATGGATGCAGACATTTGCACTTTCGATGCTTGAAGTGCTACTTCATCTTGCCCATCGAGTCCAACTTTCCCTTGGTGACCTTGTCCATGTGTGTGTGGGCTACCTCAGCTCGCCCCCTTTTTGCGTCCTTTACTTGCACCCCTAATAGTAAGGAGGTCTTAGGCGTACTAGGCTTTGGGTTGACTTGGAGGGCACCTAGTAGTTGTATCGAGCCCATATGTACTTCATCTTCTTGTTCCCTCTCCTCGATCATGGCACTGAGCACCTTCCTCTTTAGACAATCCCGTGCCTAATGTGAACTGCCACAGAGGAAGCATGTGATTTTAAGCGTCAAATCCTTCCTTTCTATCTTATCATTTCCTTCTTAAACGTTAGGCATCTTGCCTAATCTCATTCTAGAAGCATTATGGTCCCTTGAAACCTCGTCTCCCCCACTCGTGGTATGGCTTTCCTCTAAAGACTCAACCTTGGAGGAGTCTCTACTCTTGAAATCTATTAAAGACTCTGCTACTATCATAGCAATGGCTAAGTCTTGAACACCTCAACGTCTTAATTCCTGCTCGGCCCACCCTTGTAGGTTATCCATGAAGTTGAATAACAACTCCTTCTCAGTCATATTAGGAATCTCAAGCATGAGCGAAGAGAACTCCTTGACATAGTCACGAATTGAGCCTGTGTGCTTGAGACACCTCATATTTTTCCTAGCTAGGTAGGCCACATCTTTGGGGTAGAACTGTCTTTTGATCTCCCTCTTAAAGTCTTCCCATGTCTCTATGATGAAAGTGCCTTTCTCCATATCGGAAAAGCTCTAAGGCCATCATAGAGTAGTTGTGTCAGTAAGGTAAAGGGTCGTAGTCCTTACCTTAGCCACCTCATCAGTCAGTGTGATAGCCTCAAAGTATTCATATGCCATAAGTTGTCCAACTCCTTGGCATCCCACTTGCCACTAAACCCCTATGGCTTTGGCACCTCTACCCTAGATGTCTCTCATGTGGCTATGACCATTGCCGAAATAGTAGCCTTGTAGACGATCAACTCCTACCTAACCTCCTGGTCTTGGGACTCCATTCGAGTGGCTAAGGCGTCCATCCTTGACCCCATGTTAGCAAGCATGCTCAAGACCTTTTCTTAGAAGGACATAAACTCCTCATGCAACACTAGTTGAACTTGAGAGACTAGCATCCCATCACGAAGGTCTTGGATTTGTTCCCTAAGATCCTTCATAATACCCTTCTCCATGCCCTACTCAATCGAATCCAACTCCTCCCGAGTGTCCGCCATGGCTAGCTCCACCTTGGCTATCCTTGTCTCCATGTTGGCAACGATATCATGAGACTTATCCTTCCTACCCATGCCTCGTGTAGTAGGCTTGGTTTCCCTTCCATGAGTTTGGTCACTAGCATCCTTAACGTTGGACCCCGACATGCTTCCTTCATAATGCTCGCTTCGTAAGCATGCTCTGGTACCAACTATCACGGACTTAGTCTTTTCCTAAGCTCGTGCGGCACTTAGACAAGTCAAGATACTTGATCTTGCTAAGTTATCCTTACTCTCGATGCTTAGCTTGCTAGGCTAAGATGCTTACGACTTGGAATCTTTAGAAGACATAGTGGGCAACACTTAAAGAATGGAAGCTTTTATTGCTCTCAAAGGATGCTTACAATGCTTTGGAAGCTCACTTTCTTAGTTAGGAAGTGATTTGGGTGTTGCTTTGGCCAAATGAGGCCTTAACCTATTTATATGCACCTTAGGAAGTCTCTAAAACCTTGGAGGGTTCCCTACAAATCAAGAATAATCTAGAATCTCCTACATTAATTTTCTCTTCTTGTTTAAAAACTAGAAACTAAAAATTTTGAATGCTTTCTAAAGCTAATATTTCTTTGCCTTTTATTTTTTTATTCTTTTACTATATAGGAATTATTTTCACTCATTCTAAACAAAATGAATCGTTTTTGGATGTCAAAATATAGAAGATTAGAGGACTATGAGGATGGGGCTGATAATTTTATTGCATATACACTTCAAAATACCTAAGCCCACAATGTGGGAATATGATATTCCTCACTCTTCAAAAGATTAAAGAACACTTGCTCTTTTTATGGGATTGATAAGATTAAACAAAATTTCACTTCAAATTACATATAAGATCTAATTAATGGTCAAATTGCATTTCAATATTACAGGCTTCTAGTGTAAGAATGGCAATGGGAAAAGTAGTGCCAAAGGGAAGGACTAGTAAAAAAATTCACATTCCAAAAGAAATAAGGTAAAAACAACTAAACATATTTAAAATTTAAATAAATAAATAAATAAACATATAATTGGAAAAATATTGATAAACTCTAGTCTTGTTCGGAGCTCTAGAGCAGCTGCCACTTCTGAAATTCCCTCTATTTCAGCTGCATCTAGCACCAAGGCACAACCTATATCAGCTCTCCTTTGATTCCGAAGAAGCAAGCACCTATGCGCATGCTGCATTCATTCCTACATAACATTGGCCAATGTTTAACATGGTGCTCGATCAAGTTCTGCTGATATAGTTCCGTCTCGTGGTGGCTTAGATGGTGGGCACTACTCTGCTCATGCAAAGTTAGATGATGAAAACAGATGGCACCATTTCGATGACAACCATGTTTCTCCCGTTGGTGAACGTGAGATCAAGACATGTGCTGCATGTGTTATTCTATCAACGAGTTAAAGCAACAGCTCCAAAGTTTGGAACAGGGGAGTCTTCTCTGGGTTATATGAGTTCTTGAAGGCTTTGTATGTAGCCTGCATCTGCATTTTGAAGTGTTGCGGTTCTAAAGGTTCCTCTTTTAACTGAAAAGCTGATTTAGCCCGAAAGTTCTGAGTCCACAGGATAGTGATGCGCTTTTCAAACCAATCGGCACAGGCTACGGGCTTAAGAAGCCACATCAAGGTTGGCATATGGGCATAATGGAAATATGAAGGCCTTGATCTAGCTGCAGGGAAACCCACTTCCCAACTACTCCACCACTTAACCAGCCTTTAGTTCATTTCCTTCCATTTTCCGTGTTTGCATGGCTACCTTGGCTCACGTGCTCTCTTCCTTTAGATGCACAGTTTATTGGATCATATGAGTTTACTTGTTTTAAAATTTAACTTTCTTTTCTTCAGCTGGAATTTAGTCTTCTCTAAAATCATTCCTTTAGGCATCTTCCACATAGATAAAATCCAAATTTTGATAAACTTCTTGCTGCCATTTATTTTTATTTTGGCAAGCATTTTTTTTAATTTCCCTAGTTTTTAATAATTTTTCTTGATTTTCCAATTTTAATCAAATAAATAAATTTTGTAACTACTAAATTAATGAAATTTATATAATTAATCCATGCAAATATAAAATGGGTAGTGGTAGGGTCCTATATATATATGATGTACTTCTTTGTTAATTGATTCTAGTTAACTTGTTTATTGAAATAAATGATCAATTTAGCTTTATTCCTAGATATACATTAGATATTTTATACTTCTCATTGTGTACTAACCTTGTCCATCATAATAGCACTCAGCTTGCAGTTAAGGTACACTCCGAATCTATTGTGCTTACTCATTCTTTATTACCATGATTATTCTTTGGTATTCATAGATTAATCAATCAATCTCCATAGTTGTTTTACCTTAATTAGTAGAGACCTAACTTTAAGGTTTAGAGGGGTGTTATGACTTATCACCGTACTTTCTCGATAGGTAACCTTGACTTAGACTCAGGTTTTTAAAGACACGTTTTTCCAAATCAAGAGTCATTTTTAAGGTTTTATTTCTTATTTTGTTTTCCTTTTAAAAAAATAAAATAAGTGGCGACTCCACATTTTTTTCTAAAAATTAAATTTTCACAAATAAAAAGCAAGTTTCGTCATTGAGTGAGAACGCACGTGAAAAATGTAGGTCCACACATGACTATCCAATAGCCTTATATCATGACTCACCATAGGTCCAGTCTAATGTGTAATTTTATACACTAGTACACTCACTATGAGAATCCTATCCCAATGGCCAACAACAGTCATCCCTTCAATTAGGAGGTGGTGCACTACAATCTCAAATGGATTGTCTAAGTTTATAAACCGGTTGTGAACAAATCATCTACTTGCAATGAGCCCCATGACTTGGATTTTCCATGCAACTTTTAATGCACCCAAGTCATGTACAATGCAAGAGATGTTAAGGTAGAATGCTCATACAATATAATGCATGAAATAAAGATAGATAAAAGTGAACTTGAAATATCGTTAAATAAATAATGAATTCTAAATATGTTACATCATACTTTTAAAGGCTCTATCCTAATATCCATTCCCAACCTTAGATCATTTAGGGTACATGCTACTATTCCAAGGCTCTTTAGATCTATTCGCAATGGAAAAATGTGGCAATAAAAACCATAAATAACATAGATTTAGAAATAATAGAGATCATACCCTCAATTCAGATATTCTCAAGTTAATTCCATTCAATGAAGTCCTATAAAGTGAATCACAAGCCTCAACAACTAAGCAACCTTTTGCATAATCACTCTTTCTCACAGATCTAGGCACTAGAGAAGGGTAGTATTCTTTCTAGAAAGGGAGGGTAGGATTTCTCTATGGAATCTCAAAGTGAAGAGCATAAAACTAAAGCCTTAAACTCCTAAGGGGATTTATATATGTTTTCCTATGAGCTTAAGTGACTTGAGCTCAACTTTGACTCGAATCACTTAATCTAACCCACTTAGGCCCTAATTAATCAATTAGCCTTATTGGATTCTAATTAATTAATTAGCCTTATTGGGCTCTAACTAATTAATTATCGTAGTTCAAAAAAACCATTCATATGATCCAGTGCAACCTTTCATTGCTATTAAAACACCCTTATGCATATATGAATCAAAAACCCAAATATACCCTCAAAATCATGTCACCATGAATCAAGAATTTGAATGGGGACCACTGGGGCCCATAGGAAAATGTTAACTTTCTCATAATCCAATTCTAAAATCGACTCGGACTTCCTATTACAAAGAATCCATTACACTCTAGTATCCTATGAAATTACAACAAGACATAACTCAGGTCTTTGTTCTACTATCCATTGCATGTAGACTCCCCATGAATTGGTGTTCGTAATCTAACAAGTTATATGTTATTAACCTATAAAGATTACCTCTCCAATCATTGAGTTACAAATCTTCATTCTATGTAATCAATTAACATACTCTAGCTTACAAGAGTATATGTCAAACTCCACTTAAGGAATTACTATAGCCATAAATTTCATGATCACATGTCTTTATGATCACCCAAGGGGACACACTATTTCAATCCTATGAGATATCATGGTGTCTTTATTGAGAATATCTATTGCCACCAAACTCTCTCAATAACAACCCAATTCATAAGGAATATATAACCATCTTAGGGTCTCACCTATAGGTCAAATCCTCTATGTAATCAATTGACATACTCTAGCTCACAAGAGTATATGTCAAATTCCACTTAAGGAATTACTATAGCCACAAATTTCATGATCACATGTCCTTACGATCACCTAAGGGGACACACTATCTCAATCCTATGAGATATCTTGGTGTCTTTATTAAGAATACCTATTGCCACCAATCTCTATCAACAATGACCTAATTCGTAGGGAATATACAGCCACCTTAGGGTCTCACCTATAGGTCAAAGTTTCCTGATGACCTCAGCATAAGATTAATATCCTGTCAAGGTTGAGAGTCCACATAGTATAGTAGCTTGCTGAATTATGACTACCCGATAGCTAACGTCATGATTCGCCATAGGTCATGTCCAATGTGCAACCATACACACTAGTGCACTCCCCATGGGAAACTTATCCCAATGATCAAGACCAATCATTCCTCCAACAAGAATTATTATACTAACGCCACAAATGGATTACCTAAGTCCATGAACTAGTTGTGAAAGGAATCCATGATTAAGATTTTCATGCAACTCCTAATGCACCCATTATGTACAATGCAAAACATGTTAGGTTTAAATGTTCAACATATATAATGCATAAATGGAATAAAAAAAAAAAGGAGAACTAGAATCATAATATAAATATTAATGAATTTCATTTATTGTTACATCATGTCATGCTTTTAGGGGCTCTATTCCAATGAGTTGATCACATAATAGGAGGATTTCAGACTCAAGGATTATAGAGGTAATCTTGAGAGATTGATATTATTCTCCTCATTAAATTATAGACCCCAGTTAATGGGGAGCTTACATGCAATGATTAGTAGGTCATAGACCTGAGATTTAATATCATCAAGTACTAGAATATAGTGGGATGTTGAGTTAATTTCAGAATTCGATTCTAAAGGAGCTAGTATTTTCCTATGGTCTTAATGGTCTACCCTCTGTCTCATATTCCTTGTTGACACATTATTTAAAGGATAATTGAGTTATTTATTATATGTGTACATAAGAGCATTTTGGTAAATATTTTAGGTTGTACAAGAGCTTATGAATGGTCTTTTCGAACTATGATAATTAATTAATTGGAGCCCAATAATGTTAATTAATTAATCATTACCTAGTGGGCTAGATTAAGTGAGTCAAGCCCAAGATGGGCTTGAGTGACTTAAGCCCACAAAGGAGTCTACATAAACTCCCTTAATGGTTTAAGGTTAAACACTCTTGTATTTTTTTCATTTAGTCTTCTAAAGAGAAGAACACTAGCCTCCATCCCTATAGAGAGGATTCAGCCATCCTTATATGTTAGGATCTAAGAAAGAAAGCCATTGGGCAGAAGATCATAAGATATTCAAGATCCATGCCTACTCTTTACCAACTAGAATCAATTTAGGAATGTCCATATTGCAATTACTATTTTTCTTGAGCAACTAGATCTATTTTTTGTTTAATTAGCTTTCATTCCAATAGATTTAAAGATACCTAAGATAGTTTGTATGTACCATAATGATTCAGGGTCTAGAATGATTTTTCTTAGTATTCCAACAAGAAGATTAGGCCCTTGATTTGTTGAGTTAAAAATGGCGAGAGAAAACTCTTAGGTCTAAAGCTAGTTCAAGTGACTATAGAAAAAGTTGCATTGATTAGATAATGACAAAAAAACTAGTTAAAGTCGATAAAAAAGCTATGCAAATACTTGAAGGCGTAACTTAGAGTTTTGAGTTTAGAGATCATTTGTTTTTCAAGGTTTCACCTATGGAAACAGTAATGAGATTTTTAGAAAGGAAAGTTAAGTCCTATATATATGGAATCTTTTGAAATTTTGGAGAAAATTGACACTTTAGCCTATCAAGTTCCCTTTTTCCCAAGATTAGAGAGGACTCATGGTGTTTTTCATCTATCAACTTTGAGAAAGTGTGTGCATGATCCTTCTCACATAGTGGAAATTAAGCCTTTCCAACTGGTAGAAATTTTGATTTATGAGGAGTTCCTTGTTTGAATTATTGATGAGATGGGTAAGGTTCTTCGACATGTTATAGTCAAATTAGTGAAAGTTCAATGGTGTAATCATTCAAAAATGGAGGCTAAAAATTGCTCAAATTTAGCAAAAAAGCTATGTATTTATCAAAGGTATAAGTTAGAGTTTTGAGGTTAGAGATCATGTCTTTTTTAAGGTTTCACCTATGGAAATAGTGATGAGATTTGGAAGAAAGGAAATCTAAGTCATATATATGTGGGACCATTCGAGATTTTGGAGAAGATTGACACTTTAGCCTATCAAGTTGCCTTGTCCCAAAGATTAGAGAGGATTCATGATGTTTTTCATGTATCAACTTTGAGAAAGTGTGTGCATGATCCTTCTCACATAGTGGAAATTGAGCCTTTTCAACTAGCAGGAATTTTGATATATGAGTTCCTTGTTCGAATTGTTGATGAGATGGGTAAGGTTCTTCGATGTGTTATAGTCAAATTAGTAAAAGTTCAACGGAGTAATAATTTGAAAAGGGAAACTTCTTGGGAACTAGAAGAGGATATTAAAAAAAATATATCCATACCTTTTTAATATTCAAGTACGCCTAGTTTAAAGGACTATACATTTTTTAAGGAATGGAGGATGTAACACTCAAGGGTTAATGCCCTATAAGCAGAAATTTTGGATTGTAAGCCAGAAGAAAAAAATATAACAAAAAAAATATCATTTATAATAATAATAATAATAATAATAATAATAATAATAATAACATAAAAATCCCAAAACATGTTCTAATTAGTTATTAAAACTCTTTTAGATGTTTTAGAGAATGAAGAATATAGGCAAGTTAGGATTTTAGATCCAAGGTGAAGAGGAGTGATATTTTTCTTTTTTTAAAGAAAACTTTTAGGTAATAGTTTTACTTCCAAAATATTTTACTTCTCCTTAGAATGCAATTGTTATTTTAGTTAAAAAAAATTAATAGAAAAACATGTAAATAAATAAATTGGTGTTTATGGGAATCTAGAATTCATAAATCTTAAACCTAGAGTTATTTTGATGAAGATTTGAAAAGAAGAAATTAACCTTAACATGAAAGTTTGGATATGGTGGAAATATCTTGTACATCTACATATTTTATTTTCTTAGAGCATGCCTTTGGATGTTTTGTTATTGTGGGTGAATCCTTAGGGATAACTTATGGGATTTTTATCATTTTGTGAGGAGCATTGGGAACAATATTGAAAAAGTTCTTAAAAGATTCACATATGTGATAGGAATTGAAATTCATCGAGATAGATCACGTGGATTATTAGAATTATCCCAAAAGAACTAAATTGAAAAAGTTCTTAAAAGATTCAACATGTAAAATTGTTTTGGCAGTGTTGCTCCCATTGTGAAATGGGACATATTTTGTGAACTTCAATGTCCCAAAAATGATCTTGAAAAGAAACAAATGGGAAAAATTCCTTATGCTTCTACAGTAGGGAGTATCATGTATGCTCAAGTTTGCACTCGACCAGACATAGCTTATGTGGTTGACATTCTTGGTTGATACCAAAGTAATCCAGGTATTGATCATTGGAAAGCAGTTAAGAAAGTATTGCGTTATTTGCAAGGGACTAAGGACTACATGCTTACATACAGAAGAACAAATAATCTAGAGATTATTGGTTATTTTGATTCTGATTATGCCGGCTGTAAGAATACTAGAAAATCTACATCTGGCTATATTTTTATGTTATCAAATGGACCTATTTCGTGGAAGAGCCATAAGCAATCATTGATAGCTTCTTCTACAATGGATGAAAAATATGTATCATGTTATGAAGCCACATGTCATGCAATATGGTTGAGAAACTTTGTCTCAGGGCTTCATGTTATTGATTCGATAATGAGACCATTGAGAATATATTGTGATAATAGTGTTGCTATCTCTAAAAATAATAAGACTACAGGAGGATCAAAGCACATTGATATTAAGTATCTGGTTGTAAGGGAGAAAGTTCAAAATGGAGTTGTCTTTATTGAACATATTAAAAATACACTCATGTTGGCAGATCCATTGACAAAAGGTCTTCCACCTAAGCTTTTTATGGATTATGTTGTGCACATGGGCTTGGTAGCAAGTTTGTCAGTTTTAGATTAATTGAGAGTGTAATGTATGTGATCACATTATAATGAGAATAAAGTTCTTGATTATGATATATTGATGATTATTATGTTACTTTTATACATCCATTTTGTGCACAATCTAGATGTTTAAAAGTTGATGGGAACATTATGTGAATGAATTATCACTATCACCTTAATGTTGCTAATGCCATAAAAGTCATTGATTCATGTTAATGGAGGTGCTAGTACTATAATCCTTGAAGAATATTGGCTCGTTGTGTGATCTAATCATTTCAATGATTTGGTGTTAGTGGTTCCATGAAACATAATCTTAAAGCAAAGGATGCCTATTTTGAGAAATTGTTATGGCCATATTATGTTTTAATCTATTACAAATATAATTATGTAGGCCAAGTGGGAGATTGTTAGCTTTTTTCTTATAATGTGTGACCATATACAATTATATTTGTATGAATTTTATTTAAGGGTATCAATTGATAAGTAGGTGAATCAATTGATTGGGCATCCAAGAGTCTTATGTATGGAAGACTCAAATTACAAATGGGAGTTAGAAAATTTAATTTATATGAATGTGGTGTTACAACTTTTGTAACCCCATCATTATGAAATTTATTTTGTACATTTTGTTTATGAGTAATGGAGGAAAATGGAAATATATAACCTATGCAATTATATAGATGTATTCAAGTTCATAACCCATCATTACCCATTAATATGTACATAATGGGTGTAAATAATGAATATAACTCCCATATAGTCTTTGATGGGAAGACTAAGAGATGTGCAATTTTTTTATAAGTTGAGGTCCCAAGCCACACTCTCATTCTAATGTCTTTTTTGTTATTTTATTTTTAACAACATATACCACACAAGTGACTCATCCACTATATGAGAGTAGTGAGTTAAAAACCTTGACAATCCAATTCACAAGGTGACTCAATCTCACTTCAAAAGTGTTATTGGTATCATGGATCAAGGTAAGAATATAATCATTATTTTAGTACTTACATTTATTTTGTTTTATGCATCCAAAATTGTTTTTTAAAATAATTATTTCCGCATAAAGTTTATAAATGTTTGGTTAACATAAAGGATTCCTTTAAATGTCTTGGTGATTTATAGGAAATTTTTGTGCCTCTATTCCTTTAGGATTATTGAATTCAGGTAAGGGGATTTCGTTAAAATATGTTATCAAATTCAATCATATTTTTTGGAAATTCTAAAAAAAATGTTTAGATAAATTTGAAGTACTAAAATTAGGAATTATTTTTGAATTAGTTATATTTTGCCTTACATGTGCATTGTGATTATCTGATCCTAGTCAATAAGGGAAAATATGTTGACCTCTATTACACTTAGTGGAGGTAATAATGATTTGTAAACCTAGTTAGTAGGGTAGTTATTGATCTATGGTATACCATTAGATTGATTTTGGTTCCACCCACTAATATGTAAGGAGCATCTAAGGCTACATGCTTTCGTAAGTCTCACTATGTTGGGCACTTTTGTTAACGATGGACCAATTTTTTTTTTTTTAATATATGCATGTTTAATGAAAAATATATATGATTTGAGAATTTATGAAAATAACACATGTAATTCAAGTTTATTTCGTATGATTGAGCTCATATTACAAACATTACCCATTTCGTTTTTGAAAAATAAATGTATTTGATCTCTACCCTTTATTCAACTCTTAAGTTCACAACTTTTATTAAATTTTTTCAGGTATACTTGATTATGGGAATAAGTGACATGGGTATGAAGGGTTCAGAAAGCCCCTTTATTTCTTAAGCTATGATACTAATATAATTGGATTTTTTTGTATTGATGGTTTACTTTACTACTACTTTTTGGGAGATTTGTCATAATTTAATTTATGGATTTTTGTATGAAAAGATAAATTTCTACTAAAACTTTTTTGTTAACTTAATTACTACTTCTCATGTCAAGCCTTCAGACTTGTGAAATGATCGTGGTGTCCGAACCTCTGGGTTTGGGTCATCACATCATTAGCTTGCATTTCCATGAGAAGGGTTATGATAAATTAGCAATGATGTTTCTAACAAACTTGGCTTCAAATTTTTAGGTTGATGCTTTTATTGTTGCATTATATTTCATCAAGAAGATACCTTCCACAACTTTGAACTCTGACACTTTAGCTACATTAAAATTTATATTTCTCAAAAGGTATAGCAAACACAAATTGATCACCAAGAAGACCTACCCTTTTGTCTTCCTAGCCTACAGCTCTCTTCAAAAGAGATATAAATGCTTGCATGCATCCCCAAACAAATAGAGTTTATCAAGGCATGTTTATATTTGCAAACACTGCATGGAAATCCATAGCTCAGTTCCTTTCCTAAAAGGATGAATGTCTCACACTACTGGCCAAAATAAGCATTCAACAGCACTCAAGCCTTCAAGCCAAATTAAACTGCTTAATTCTTAAAATCCATGTAGATTCTCCTTAATTTAGAGCATGGATGTAATTAACAGCTCTGCCTTTTTTGTCATTCTCTTTAGCTCCTGTTCAAACCTTTCCATGACTGGCGGAGGCAGGCATATAGGTATAACATTCCCTTCTTCTCCTTTGCTGTTCCTGAACCACATACGGAAGCTAATAATAGGAAAAGCCCTAGCAACCCCACCATAGACTGGCTTCCCCCACCCGAAATCGACCTCTCCAAACCCTGCACGCGTGACATCTGAAACAATATAGTTCCCTGGCTGCGTAAATGAGGGCCGGCCCTTGATGACCATAAGATCTGCCACTGATTTAATGTACTCCTGGCTCATTTCCGCCTTGGCTTTCTTCACTAACCTTATCGCAAATTCCAATGGATTTTTACATAGCATTCCAGCCTTAGTAATTGAAGATGGAGCCACAAAAGCATTTCCATAGTATCCTGGAGGCAGTTCGAAACCGTGCTTGCCTCGCATATTGATTATGCATGAAATGCGAACAACCTCATCAGGGTCTACTGCAAATGCAATTGTGCGGCATCTCCATACACATGCCATTAGTACCTCAAACGTTGAGCAGGCACCGAGGCTTGCAGGAAGTCGGTTCCTAAGTGCTCTTATCTCCTGAGGGCCAAAGAAGAATGATCGATGAACCAAATTATTTTCGTCCATGGCCATTAGTGTGCCCTTGGTGTTGGTTACCTTCTCGTATTCATGATGTATACGGGTTATTCGTGGCGGATTTCGGGCATTTAACAGCTCTCTTTGCCATATGGGCAGCAGAGATGGCACGGACAGACCTTGAGCCATCTCGCCTATGGTGTCGAGGAATTGAATCAAACCAGCTGCATCAGACATTGTGTGGTTTAGACGCAGTGCAAATATAAATCCTCCGCACCTCAATCGGGTCACCTGCATTTTACAAAGGTAGTCCTTATCAGTATATGCTTAAGCAACATCCAATGATTCTGTAATGAAATTTAATAACTTAAAACTTAGTTTAAGTTAAATTATTTTTAAGTTGCTAACTTAAAATGAATTATCTATTTTTTAGGTTAAATATTAGATTGATTGGTTTACCTAAAATTTATTCTAAATCATTAAATTGATATATTTACCTTCATTAATTTTAATTAATATTTATTTTCATTGATTTTAACTCAAATTTATTTTCATTAATTTTAAGTAGTAAATTTATTTATAAAATATTCATATTTATAGCATCGTAGATGCATTAAATATTTATTATAAAAAAAATAGGTCATGCATGTCGAATCATAATTCTAAAATATACTCCTATGTGGTCTCAAAAATTTATTTTTAACATTTAACAAAAGAATCAAATATTTTGGTTTTTTTATTCTGTAAAAAAATTTTAAAAATAAATCATAAGTAAAAAAAAAAAAATTAAATCATCTAAAATGTTAAAGTAAATTATATTCAGTATTAAGTTAAAAAAACAAACATCACCTAAATGAATTATTTCAACTTAATGCTTAGAATTAAAAATAACTTTAAGTTGTAATATTGAGTTAATTTAAATAAAGCCGTTAAATCATATTAAGTTATTAATCAAGGAAATTATTTACCTGAATTAAGATAAGAGGGGAACCAAGAATTGTCGTGGAGCCAGGGACATCATACAGAAGCTCCTCAAAGCCGGGACACATTGGCTGAATTGCATCACCAAGATTCTCAAGTGTGGTATCCGCATCGGCTTCAATGAACAAGACCCCTTCACCGGTGCAGTCCACAATGAGTTTTCTGTTATCCCCTTCAATCAGCCTGCCTGCAAACGGATAGTAGTATACAAGCGCCTTACCTAGAGCTTCTCTAATGACCTTTACAGGGTCTTTTCCTTCCATTAAAGGATTGCTTCGGTAAAACATTATCCCAGGAATTTGAAAGCGAAGGCCTTCTTGATCATCTATATCAGAAAGCTGCTTCACCTCTCGTGGGGTAGGGTTTGCAGGCCGAACAATCTGTGGAACACACCGGTTAACCGAGAATACTAGAGGAGACGACGGTGATGCCATGTCCTTCCAGGCAAGGAGTTTGTCGATAGAATATAGAAACAATGACGAGAGAAAATTGCAGGAGTTTATGTGATGGTATGCTTTGAGAAGAAGGTAGCTGATATTTATAGTCTAATGCTGCACTCCAATAACGTGGCCGACCATCTTGCTCAGCCTATGACACGGTGTATATGAGAGGTAGAACTTTAAGTGTGTTTCACTTGAATTTTTCTCTTAAGGTAAAAACTTATTCTCTTAAGTTTGTTTGTCATCAAAAAGGTATTTGAATTAAGCAACCTCTATTATAGATTTTCGTTTTATATTCATATATTACAAGTAAGTTTGTTTTATGAAAATGTATTTTAAGGGCCATTAATTATTTATATAACTATAAACAAATATTTATTATAAAAATAGTGGGGGGAACATTTAGGAATTATTAAAAAGTGATTTAGAGGTGAAGACTTTAGAAAAAGTGAAAGAAAAAAAAAGTGATAGTGGGCATCCAGACGTGAAAGACCGAACATTTTTATTGATGTTCAAAACCGTAAGGTCGAACACCCTTAAGGATATTCAAAGGTATAATATTACATGTTTTAAAAACCATCCAACCCTAAAATTACAAACATTTTTTTTGATTCCTGCATTTTCAAGTGCTAAATATAAATGTGCATTTCTAGATGATTATTTAATTATTCATTCACAAATTTTTTAAAATATTTTAGTAGGATTCCTAAGAATGAAAAGAAGAAATGGTCAACGAAAAAGGAATAAGAAGATGAGTATGCATTACTTTGAAATGGTATTTTGGTCTTTCACTAGTGGATACTATTGTCTTAAAAAATCATAAACTAGGTAGATACCTAAAGAAATTAAACTAGGTTGATACAAATATAAATTTTTTAAAAAAAATTCCAACTTTTATAATAAATGTCAAAATCACCCCATATGCTCATTTTATTCAAAATTTCATAAAGTCATCTCGTTATCTATTTTTCCAAAAAGGCACACGTGATCATTTAAAACAAGTCTCCATCTTTTTGTTTTTTCAACAAAATAATTTTCTTCTTGATTTTATAATAAAGTTTTATCAACATTTTTTTCCACACGTGGCACCAATTTAAAACCCATCTCAACGAGTCAATTCGGAATCTCATGTGCTAGTCCATGTTGACGCTAACATGAGATGAAAATTTAAATGAAGAGGAGCCCACATTCTAGATATTTTTTATTTATTAATTTTCTAAATTAATATTAATGTCATATTTTTTTATTAAAAATACTAATATTTAAAAAAATTTAACAATGAAATATAATATGTTTATAACTCACATACATCTCAATTTATTTTAAAATAATATTATCTTATAAAATAAAATACAAAATAAATGAATAATAATTTTTTTGCATGCATATTGTAATTATAATTTTGGTAAGATATGAATGCAGATAGTATATTATAAAAATCAAATCATATAAAATAATAATAATAATATTTTTAAAAAATGATAATGCTTAATAATCTTTTATTTAAAATGAATTATAAAATAAATATAATTATTTTTTAAATATATAAATAAATTAAGTTTTTCATTATAGAATAAAAAATTTTACTTATTTACTAATAAGGTGTTTTGGACCACTTTGGTGGGGGAAATTTTTGTATCAATCAAATAAGCATTGGAACTTAAAATTATTTTTAAAAAATTACTAAATTTATTATAAAAATTAGATATTAAGTCTTAATTGATTTACTTAATGAAAAAATTTTGAAAAAAAAAAGTTGCATACATATGGAAATAGACATTCCACACTAGTTTTAATTTATGAATTTTTTATATTAAGTAATTTGATTTTTTGAGTTCCAAATTATTTTTAAAAATTACTCTACTCATTGCATCAAGTCTCACTTGATTTTAATTTCATTTTCCTTGTGAGAAAATTCAAAGAAATAGAGAAAATTCATTGGAAGTTGGTGCAAGTAAACATGGATACATTGGGGTAAATGCATATAAAATGAAATCTCAAATAATAAGTCTATATTACATGTACTACTCAAGCCCTTGAATGCTCATCGTAACTCCCTTAATAGTTTTACTATCTTTTGTAAATATTGTCACTAGCTAAATGGATTTCAGCTTAAAGAAAACTTTATATGTTAGATTTATTAATGAGTGAAGTAATTTTTTTTTTTTAAAAAAATGCCATAGAACTTAAAGATTGAGCCAATTAATACCATATTTCTCTCAATCGAAATTGGTATAGAATGTTTATATTAATTTCTTCTCTAAAAATGATTATGTTATTCCGAATTTTCTCAAAAATAAATTTTAAATTAAGCAAGACTTAATACATTAAATTTAATATTAGTTTCATAGTTTTTAAAATTATTTTCAAATTAAAAAATCAAGCCAATTAATGCCAAAATTTCCCGACAGTGTGGATCATTTTCAAACAAATATTCAAAATACTTTTTGCCATGTAACTTTTTTTTTTCTTGTAATTTTTTAGAAGTAATAATTTAAAATTGCAACTTCAATAAATTTAAAAAGTACATTGGTTTTCGTACACATTTAGAACCTTATTTTAAAAAATTGGATTTTGAAACGAGGTTTCAAACTAGTTCAAAGAAAATAAAAATAAGTTCCTTTGAATAATAGTTTCATAAGTTCCTATAACCTATATTTTGTTGGGTTAAAAGGGCCATTTTGGTCTAAAATTCCTAATTTTTCTTCAATTTGATATAATGATGTTGGGCTATATTTATAATTAGGAATACACACACTTGGCATAATTATATCAATTGAAGCAATAGCGGATGCCACTTTGGTAAGGGTAGGAATGGGTCATGTGATGTTGGGGGTTTGCATTCTATTGAGATTAAAAAAAAAAAAAAAAAAAGTGAAAATTTACTCAACTCGAATATGACTTATTTAAAAATCCTATCAAAATGATTTGGTATGAACGCGACTCTTTTATTATATGAACAACATAATACAAATACTTTAACTCGTTAAATAAATAAGTTAAGTTGGATAGTATATGCATTGACACATGTAACCTATTTGAAAGAAAATTTTATGTTTAGTCTTGATATAATGGAATTACCTAAAACGTGTAGTCTTTGAATTAATCTCCAAATTAAAATTTTATTACCTATTTTAGGTTTGTCCCTTTATATAAATTCTTTAAAGAGGGCAAAAATGTCATGTAAATATAAATAAAATCAATTACTCAAAGAACATAGGATATAATGTGGCAAAACCACCTAGCAACCTATTAGGTATAAAAAACAATGAGTGATCTCTCAACCACTAAATAATCTACTAAATATGATAAAAGGATGCACAATTTTACCTCATAGGATAAAAGGATAATAATCTAGAAAGCAAATTAAAATTTTAATGTTACACTTATTTAATATTTTAATTATTGCTAGTTTTATCATTTCTTTCAGTTATTTATCTCTTTTTATGTAATTGTTTGTTTCTTTTCAGTTCTATTACTCTAATAAACAACAAATAAAAATAATAATAAAAACAAAGGAAAATTGATAGAATTTTCTTTCTGTCTAGTTTTCTAAAAAGAAAATTGAGAAATACAAAAATTAAATATTTTAGAATATTCTTTCCCCAAACTTTCATGACCTTTTTGTAAGAAAAATGGGAAAGAAAATCTTTTAACATTTTTATCTATTATTTTCTTTTCTTAATTTTTCCATGTTATCCATAGAAAATAAAATAATTTCCTTGCTATCTTTGGTTCCCTAAAAATATAAATAATACATATTGAATGAAGAGGATGAGAAAAATTTATAAAATTTTTCTTTTTTTGTTATGTAAGGAAAAGTTGAGGGGAAAGGATAATTGAGGAATGCACGTTCAATATTTCCCCAAACTTGTCTCACTTTCTTTTATGGAAAATGAGGAAAAACATTTGTCTTTTTCCTTTTTTTTCCTCATAATCTTTTTCTCCATCTTCTTCCCATCAAACATTTTCGGAATGAAGCACAGCAAAAGAAACTAATATTTTGTGTAGGAGTTTGTGGAAAGTAACCTGCTTACATACCCCTAGAAAGCTCCAGTGGCTGTCAGACTCTTACTTGTATCTATCCTGTATGGTGTCCACCGGCTTCTTTGTCTGTCTCATGCATGACCCTGTTAAAAATCCATGGTCCTTTCCTCTACGTTACCTCTCTTCCAATGTCAACATGGTCCTTTCTCTTTCAATGTCAACATGTAATCTGCTAAATACTTTTTATGAACGTCAACTAAGTAAATTGCTCCTGATTGTTCAATTCTTTGGTAATCATATTCATTCTTTGATAAATGATCACTATGAGATTCAATAGAATTTGATCAATCCTTTTTTCTATCGTTAAAATGGAGAATGGAGCCAAGAATTCATCACTATTCATGACCCTTCTCTTTCTCCTTGTGTCTTTGTACACAAAAAAAATTAGTGAATTAAATTACTACTAAATTGGTTTTTAAATTTGTGACTCCTTAGTTTAACAAAATTCGGGTTTAATGAGTGATGGGTTATACACATTGGATATGTGGCATGCAATTTAAAAGAGGACACATGGTGAAATTTGAAACATTGCAAAATTAAATTAATTTTTCAAAATAGAAATAAATATGTCAAAAGATAATTAGAAATAAATATTCTCTTGTCGGTAAATTTCCTAAACACAAAAAATAAAATAAAATAAAATAAATATTTCAATTGAAATCAAAAGAGAATTAAAAGTAAATAAACATTATCTTGTTGCCAAAATTTTTTAACGAAGGAGACAAGTTTCTAAAATCAAAATGCCAAATTCTTTGAATTAAGCAAATCAAATATTGGGAAATCCAAATTTAATTCTCTAACTTCGCCTATAAATAATGATGACTTCCTTCAATGGAGGTGATCAACAAAACAACTTCTTCACATGGGAAAAAAGGCTTCACAAAGAGAAAAAATTTGCATAAAATTTCTCTGTAAGTCTAAGAAATCATAGTACTACACACATGATCGTCGCTTTCCGATGAAGTCATTTAGGAACAAACCATTCTATGCTCTTGATTGATCTTCAAAACAAAGAAAACACATCATCGTCATCTATCAAATTGTAATATGAGGAAAAATATTCTTTAGTAAAGAATATTAACATTGAGTTTGTACCCCATAATTATTTTGATAAAAAAATTGATTGCAAATTTTTCCTATTGTTTTACTTGTTTTGTAGGATTTCACAAAATTTGTGTATACAAATTTTTGGCAAGCTCGTGGCATATATCTGTCTCTCATCTCTTTTGCTAAAAAATTTAATCACTATTAAGATTATGACATTTAAAAAGATTCAAGTTGTGCATGTCAACAAGGGCAACGACAAGATTGTCAGTACTTAATCAACACACAATACTGCTACAGGCCTTATGACTCGTAGTAAAGCAAAATCATCTATTGTAAGAATATTTGCCAAAACCACCACACTTGAGAAGGTGGTGAGAGTTTTCTATTTATAATCATTTACAGAATATTACAAATCAAATAATATCAAACTGATTACAAAAGAAATGGAAAGTAGGAAATAATATCAAACTGATTACAAAGGAATAGCATGTAATCAAGGGTCAAATATGATACATATGGTAAATTGTAATGGAAAGGCTAAGTATCCTTAACACCCCCCCTCCCCCGCAAGCTGAGCGTCGGATTGGAACGAATGTGAAGCTTGGATCGGAAAAATTCAAAGAGAGGTCGAGAGACACTTTTGGTGAATATGTCAGCAACCTGGAGGTGGAAGGGCACATACTGGGTGCGAAGTTTGCCAGCGACAACGAGTTCCCGAAAGAAGTGGTAATCTAATTCAACATGCTTGGCCCGCTTGTGAGAAACAGGATTGGAACTCAAAAAGATAGCACTTTTGTTGTCACATAAGAGTAAGGGCTGCTGTGGAATGGGGACCTTGAGGTCATGCAAAAGATGCGTAAGCCAAAGAAGTTCAACAGCAGTCATAGCAAGGGCACGATACTCAGATTCACAGCTAGAGCGCGAGACAGTAGGTTGCTTCTTTGCACTCCAAGATACTAGATTGTTACCAAGATAAATAGAGTAGCCGGATGTAGAACGACGAGTATCGGGACAGCCAGCCCAATCAGCATCCGAATAAGCCACTAGCGCACTAGGAATAGTGGATGGACGAAAGGTAAGGCCAAAGTGGAGTGTGCCCTTAACATAGAGAAGAATACGCTTGACAGCAAGAAAATGATCTGTAGTAGGGGCGTGCAAAAATTGGCTGATAGAATTGACAGCATGGGCAATATCTGGACGCGTAATGGTCAAGTACTGAAGAGCGCCAACAAAAGATCGATAGAGAGTAGGATTAGAGAAAGGAGAACCAGCAACAGTCAAGTGTTGGGAAACAACCATGGGGGTGTGAACAGGTTTGCTGTCGAGCATCTGAGCACGAGTAAGAATATCTCGAGCATATTTTAACTGACTGATAAAGAGACCATCAGGAGTGGGTGAAGCTTCAAGACCAAGAAAGTAACTGAGAGAGCCCAAATCCTTGGTAGCAAACTCAGAATGAAGCTTGCGAGTAAAACTGTCAAGAAGTGATGGGTTGTTGCCAGTAACAATAATGTCATCAACATAAAGAAGTAAATAAATAAGGTTAGATTGCTGATGAAAGACAAAAAGAAAGGTGTCAGCGCGGCTAGAAGAAAAACCGAGTGTAAGAAGAAATGAGCTGAAACGTTGAAACCAGGCACGAGGAGCTTGCTTTAAACCATAGAGGGCTTTCTTTAACAGGCATACATGAGTGGGAAAACGAGAATCAATATACCCAGGAGGTTGTTCCATATAAACGTGTTCAGTAAGGGTGCCATTGAGGAAAGCATTCTTGACATCAAGTTGCCGAACAGGCCATTTATTTGTGACAGCAAGAGAAAGCACAACACGGACAGTAGTAGCTTTGACAACCGGACTGAAAGTGTCTGTGTAGTCGAGACCAGGTACCTGGGTATAACCTTTAGCAACAAGGCGAGCCTTAAGACGCTCGACGGATCCATCCGGAAAATATTTAGTGCGAAACACCCATTTAGAGCCCACGATGTTAGTGTTGACAGGCCGAGGGACCAAAATCCAAGTACCATTTTGTTGTAAAGCTTGAACTTCTTCATTCATGGCAGCAAGCCAAGCAGGATTCTTAGCAGCAGATTTGAATCCTTTTGGCTCAGTGGATGCAAGAAGAGCAGAAAGAAGTCCAGAGGAGCCTAAGACACCAAGATTTGCTGGATGACGAGTCTTGAAAATACCAGCTTTGGCTCGTGTGATCATAGGATGAGAGCCCAAAGAAGAAGAGGAATCAGCAGCAAGCTCAATAGAATGTGGACTGGAAGCCAAGGGTGGCAAAGAGGAACCTGCAAGAGAAGTATCAACCTGCACAGACTCATCCATAAGATCAGAACAAATATTACATGGAGAGGAGTTGGATCGAGGAATGTGCGGGGAAGGAAAGGTAGAGGAAGGGGAAGGTGGATCAATATGGTGAAGACGTGGTTCCAAGAAATTTGAAATATGAAGAGAGGAAAGAGGTTGGGCCTGGGAGCTTGGGGCAGGAGGAAAGTGAGTTTCATCAAATTGAGCGTGGCGGATGATGTATAGCCTAGAGGTGGTGGGATCAAGACAACGAAACCCTTTATGAGAGGGACTATAATCGAAGAAAATGCAAGGAATGCTGCGGGGAGAAAGTTTGTTAGGCATATAATTACGCAAGCAAGGATAAACACGACAACCAAAAGGATGAAAATTCTCATAATGCGCAGAGTAGCCATATAAAAGTTCAAAGGGTGACTTACCACCAAGAAGTGGAGTGGGCAACCGGTTGATGATATAAGTTGCAGTGCTGAAAGTGTCAACCCAGAAACGAGGAGAAAGGTGAGAGTGGAAGAGAAGGGCCAAGCCAGTCTCAGTCACATGATGATGTTTTCTCTCAGCACGACCATTTTGAGCAGGTGTATATGGACAAGAGAGTTGATGATGGATGCTAGAAGTACGTAAGTGAGCTTTGAAGCAAGTATTAGTAAATTCAGCACCTCCATCACTTTGAAAAACCTTGATACGAGCGGAATGTTGGTTTTCCACAAATTTTTGAAATTGAAGAAAAATATCAAAGAAATCAGATTTAAATTTCAAAGGATAAAGCCAAGTAAACCGGGAATAATCATCAATAAAAATAACATAGTAAAGAAATCCTGAATTTGATTTAATGGGGGAAGGACCCCAAAGGTCACAATGAATAAGATCTAACACATGAGACGACCTATGTTCATTTCGGGAATAAGGCAATCGATGATTTTTCGCAAGTTGACAAGTACTACATAGGGAGGGAGAAGGCAATAAAGACGTAAGAGAAATATGTCCTTTTTTATTTAAAAAAGAAATTACAGAATAATTCACATGACCTAGGTGAGCATGCCATAAATCATATGAAGCACGTAGAGATTTATTTTTAAGGACAGAAATAAAGGCAGAGTTGCCGCGCTCCAACACATATAACCCTCCATCTCTTTTATCGGTCGCCACCACCCTTCCTGTTTGACGATTCTGGACAGTAAAAAGATTATTAGTAAATGTAACGGAGAGAGGAAAATCAAACGTTAATTTACTAATTGAAAGAAGATTTTTAGTGAGATGAGGGACAACCAAGACATCTAATAAGTGAATATTTGGAACAGGAGAAAGAGTACCAGTGTGGGTAATGGGTAGAGAGGCACCGTTTCCTACGATCACAGAGTCCTTACCCATGTAATTTTTGGACTGATCCAAAATAGATGGATTGGTGGTCATATGAGCCGAAGCTCCGGTGTCCAAAAACCAGTCAGCAGCCTCGAGTCCAGAAAGAGAACAAGATGTGTTGAAGGCCTCGGCAAGATGAGCAGAGGAATCAGTCCGAGCATACTGTTGGTTGCAGCGGTCAGCATAATGGCCCTCTATGCGACAAATTTGGCAGCGAGGTAGTCGACAACCATGACCAGAGTAGGCTCGTCCTCGGTTGGAAGAGTTGTTGTTGTGGGAATGAGAACGACCTCGCTGGTTGTTACGGAAAGCAAATGGAGTTCCATGGGAAGTGGTGCGACTGCGATTAGTGGCTGTGAATATCGCAGTGGTGGGTTCAGAAGACTCAAGGGATCGCTGGAACAACTCAAAACTTTCAGCTTTGGAAACTAGATCTGCAAAACAGGTGAGAGGGGTGAGAGCCATCTGAGCTGTAGAAAAACTGGAAAAATCGGTGCCGAGTCCACGAAGGAACCAGTGCACTTTGTCAGTGTCCTCGACGGGTCTTCCAATGGCATGAAGCTGGTCACAAAGTGTTTTGAAGGTACGGGCATACTCAACAATAGGTTTGGTGCCGCGTTTCATCAGCTGCAAGTCATCCTTAAGTCGTAGTTCACGGGCTTTCGAATGATGGCTGAATGTATTCTCCAATGTGAGCCAAACTTCACGGGTAATGGAGAGACCAACAATGGCAGCAATGGCTTCCTCGGTGAGAGAGGAGAGCAAGAGACAGAGAAGCCGTTGATCAGCTGCTTTCCATGCCAGATATTTGGTGCTGAGTGTGGTAGAAGTTTCTGGTTCAAAACGGGGTGGTGGAACAAGAGTTCCATCAACGTAGCCCAACAGGTCTTGACTCTCAAGGAGAAGAAGAAGTTGGCTTTTCCAGAGAAGATAATTGGAGGAAGAAAGCTTGATGGTGATCATGTGGATTAGAGTGTTGAAAGGAAGAAGATGAGAGGATTCGGAAGCCATGGAGAAAAATGGATTAGGGTTGCTAAACCAGATTGGCTCTAATACCATAAGAATATTTGCCAAAACCACCACACTTGAGAAGGTGGTGAGAGTTTTCTATTTATAATCATTTACAGAATATTACAAATCAAATAATATCAAACTGATTACAAAGGAATAGCATGTAATCAAGGGTCAAATATGATACATATGGTAAATTGTAATGGAAAGGCTAAGTATCCTTAACATATTGCACTTTCAACAAAGCAAGCAAGCAAGCATACTTGTTTGTTAAAACCAATAGGGACGAGCAATAAGTACTAATCGTTCATCACCTTGGCCTTTATGAGGGCATGCAAAGGGTACCAATGCTCATAATAGGGAAAAACACCCTTTAGAAATAAAGGACTTTGAGGATAAGTCCCTTACTTTGTTGTCAATGCCAACTTTAACACCAACTTATATTCTAGATAACTAATTAGGATGTCAAAGGAGGAAAACTCCTCCAACCATTTTGACTCTTTTACTTTTTCTTTCTTGGTGGCTATGCTAATAATCACAATGAGTGCTACATCTGTAGAAGAACAATTACCTGATATGGCTTGTGCCATTGTTAAACTTACCAAGATCATCAAGGAGAAAGATTTTCAAATAACCTTCCTTATGAATAATGTTAAGGCACATGCACAAAATATGATTAAGTCAAGCCAAGGACTCACTTACCCTTTGAATATTGCATTTATGTAGATTATGAAGCAAACTGTTGAATCTACTTTGGTGGCATTACTATTTATCCATCAAAGAGTAGTATGGTAGACCATCATAGAGTACACTCATCTACTCTAAGCCTTACATTAAGAGAATTGATAACCTACATATGCTAGTGGGTTATCAACCTCTAAAGTTTCAGTTTTTCAATAGAAAGGGAAATTCAAAGCAACATGTTACCCACTTTGTCTAAACTTGCAACAATGCTTGTATATAGAGTGACCTCTTAGTAAAACAAGTTGTTTGTTCCCTCTAAGGGAACATTTTTTATTGGTACACAAACCTTGGACTTAAGTACATTGATAGTTGGAACCAAATGGAGCATGAATTTCTCAATCGCTTTTATAGTTCCCTACGAAATGTAATAATGATGAAGCTTACCAATACCAAGTAATGGAAAGATGAGCCAGTCATTGACTACATCAATAATTAGCATTCGTTAAGCCTTAACTACAAGGATAGATTATTTGAGATGTTAGCTGTGGAGGTGTGCATATAAGTAATGCATTGGGGTCTTTTATACATCCTCCAAGGGATATGACCCTACACCTTTAAAGCCAAAGAAGACAAAATCAGATTCTCAAAAACACTAGAGGAAATTATTTACAAGTTTACTTGAGATCTAGTCATCATTGACTATTGATTAAACTTTGTTCTAAGAACACGTGTTTACCACCCTTTGGTTGAAATCAAATCCAAAAATCAAACTTCAAAAGATAAGATCAAACTCCAAACATTCTTCTACAAGCCTATTGAAAAATATCAAACAGAATACAAAAGTGTCATTCATCCACTTTCAAAGCCAAAGAATATAAAATTAGATTCTCCCAAACACTCGAGTAAAATATTTACAAGTTTACTTGAGATCAAGTCATCATTAACTTTTGATTAAACTTTGCTCCAAGAACATGTGTTTACCACCCTTGGATCAAAATCAAATCTAAAAATCAAGTTTTAAAAGATAGGATCAAACTCCAAACATTCTTCAATAAGCCCATAAAAGAATATCAAACGTGATACAAAAGTGTCATTCATCCACCTTCAAAGCCAAAGAAGACAAAGTCAAATTCTCCAAAACATTTGAGGAAATTATTTACAAGTTTACTTGAAATCAAGTCATTAACTCTCAATTAAACTTTGCTCCAAGAACATGTGTGAAAAAACATTGAAAGTCCAATAGGGAACTCTTAGAAGGGTAGTGAATGGATGATTAAAAATTTTAAACAAATATTTATATATCATACCTAATTTTTTTAACGTAATAGATATCAAGGGTATCCTAAATAACTAAATGGGTTATACTTAAAATCTTTAGATAAAAAACTGATTTTTACCTTTTAGAAATATCTTATGATTAGTTAAGGATAAAATAATATAATTATTAATATCTGAAATATAATGTGAGAAAAGTTAGGGAAAACAATAATTGGTTATAGGTCTAACTACCTTAACGTCTAAGATAACCAACCCAACAATCTCAATATCAAACTAACCAATCAATCTAAAGGATGTCAATATCATCAAATAGAATATAAGCAGGAATAAAAATATATGCAATAAGACACAAGATTTTTACATGGAAAACCCCCACAAACTAAGGAAATAAGAAACCACGAGGTCTAAGACCTACCAATCTAAATCCACTATTTGAAATCAAGTTACACAGATTTACCTAACCACTTTACCCTAAAGACTTACTCTTCAACACTTACAACTCAATTAACGTCTACGACGCAACAACTTCTTGTTGCTCCTTAGTTGATCCTTCAACCACTCAGAAGGGATGATGGGCTTCAACCTAATAATCAAATATCAAATCTTTGAATGAGAAATCGGGAAAGATGTGACACTTTAGGTTTTCTCTTTAGGAGATCTAAAACGATCTCGTCAATGAAACTCTCTTAACTAAAGTGAGATCTCTAATGTCCAAGATCTCTACTTTCAGATATCTAACCCTCAAAGGGTTATAATGAGGTATTTATAAGTAAAAACCTAAGGAGTTTCAGCATCTTAAGTTTGCAAATTAGAGTTTGAGTGAAATTCATCCAAAATCCATTTCTAAACTCTACAGGATTGTCATAATCGCTTGGGTGGACTTACATTGCTTGAGTGGTCCGCTTGAGCGAGCCTTACCATTTGAGCAGCTTAACCACTTGAGTGGGATTAACTACTTGAGTGGCCCCTGCTTTTTTGAAAAATCATTTAAAAAAATTTTAAGTCTAAAAATGGTATTGTGGACCCGCATTTTTCACGTGTGTTCCCACTCGATCGACGAGACTCACTTTTTATTGGTGAAAAAATAATTTTTGAAAAAGTGGGAGTCGCCACTTATTTTATTTTTATTTTAAAGGGAAAATAAAACAAGAAATAAAACCCTAAAAAAATGACTCCATAATTTTTGGAAAAGCGTGTCTTTGAAAAAACCAGAGTTTAAGTCCGGGGATCAGGTTACTTATTGGGACGGTACCTCTAGGAGGTAACACCCCTTTAAGCCCTAAAGAGGTCTCTACTGACTAAATTGGGGGTAATGTGGCAATTAATTGATTAATTGAGGATACCTAGATAGACTAAGGTGATTTCAAAAAATAACATGCCAAATAGGATCAAATTACCATAAAGGAGAGTTAGGGTGCATACCTGGACGGCTTCTCAAGCACTATCATAAAACATAAACGTTACAACATGCATTTTATCAAAGATAATCAAACAATCATCAAATATATATCAAGGCAATCAAACAGGATAGCAAGCATGGGCATAGTACGCAACGACAATCATATTCATAAGGTTTAGAAAGTGGGTATTAGGGAACATACCTGAATAGTATATATAACTCCTAATGCGCTTCCTTAGGACATGGGGGTTAGATAATAAATAATAAATAATAAATCCTAGCATGCTTATCTAATTAATTAGCAAAAATTATCAGAATACGTAATAATTAATTATCATACATATCTTGTATACAATTCCTAAAAAGAAAAATGTAAATACAATTACAATAAATAGTAGGGTGATAGCAAAAATAAATTTTGAAAATATTTTCTTATGTAGGGATTTCACCAATTCCCCAAATTAATATACACAAATTTAGCCTAAAATTATCCCATTTATTTGGGACCACAAGCTTTGATTCACATTTTGTTCAAAACCAAAATTTTTGTTGAAAATTGAGAAGGATGTGAACCAATTAAGATACGGTTGCATATTATTTTTTTAAAAAGAAAAGAGATTTTGATTATAGAGGCTTTAAATGAATTTTAAAAAAAAATCTTAAAAGGGTTTTTTGAGAAAAAAAAAAGTTTTGTTTTAAAATAAAAGAAATTAACTTTTAAAATAGCAAAAATAGAAAAAAAAAAATATCAATCAAAACAAAAGGAAACAAAGATCACAAAATAAAGATTTTAGAAAATCATGTCAATTAAACTGGCGAGAGTAAGGCTAACCTTCATAGATTTCCAGTGGCCCTCAAAAAAATTTGACCAACAAGCACTAAGGCAACAAATTTATAACTTCCTAATAAAATAAACTAACAAAATAATCATCCAAAAAGTAACATTTAGATTTTAAGAAACACATGAATAACTATAATTAAACTAATTGGAATTAAAAATGTAAACATTTCCTCACAAGATCAATTAAACTAAAGAATTAAGATCGATAACACGTTCAAATTAAAAATAAACTAGAATTTAAATTAATTGGAATTAAAAATATGAACTTTACCTTACAAGACCAATTAAACTAATAGATTTAAGATCAATAACTCATTCAAATTAAAAATAAACTAGAATTTAAACTAATCGGAATTAAAAATATAAACTTTACCTTACAAGACCAATTAAACTAATAGATTTAAGATCAATAACTCATTCAAATTAAAAATAAACTAGAATTTAAACTAATCGGAATTAAAAATATAAACTTTACCTTACAAGTCCAATTAAACTAATAGATTTAAGATCAATAACTCATTCAAATTAAAAATAAACTAGAATTTAAACTAATCGAAATTAAAATATAAACTTTACCTTACAAGTCCAATTAAACTAATAGATTTAAGATCAATAACTCATTCAAATTAAAAATAAACTAGAATTTAAACTAATCGGAATTAAAAAGATAAATTTTGCCTTACAAGACCAATTAAACTAATAGATTTAAGATCAATAACTCATTCAAATTAAAAATAAACTAGAATTTAAACTAATCGGAATTAAAAATATAAACTTTACCTTACAAGTTCAATTAAACTAATAGATTTAAGATCAATAACTCATTCAAATTAAAAATAAACTAGAATTTAAACTAATCGGAATTAAAAATATAAACTTTGCCTTACAAGTCCAATTAAACTAATAGATTTAAGATCAATAACTCATTCAAATTAAAAATAAACTAGAATTTAAACTAATCGGAATTGAAAATATAAACTTTATTTAAACTTTCATGTAGATTAAAATAAACTAGCATAGAACTAATGGATTGCAATCATAAAAGAGAGACATTTAATCTAAGAAAAATAAAAGATTGTTCGAAATCAAGATTTAAAAGAATTTATCATAAACAATTAATTAAACCAATCAACTAAAGCCCAAACTAAAAAAAAGAAATATCGTATCGAAAACCGAAAACTAACCTGTATTGTATCGGAAAAATACTCTCTTGATGTGTCCTCTCTAGAAAAGATCACCCTTGTATGTGAATTTCTGCTCCAAAAGAAAAAGTCTCCTCCCTCAAAAGCCAAAAGTCCCACCGTCCTTCTTCTAATCCTTTTTGTCCCATTTATATGGCAACCTATCCTTTTCATGGAATATTTTATTTCCTTTTGGGATATGTACGTGGGTATATGGAAAGTGATGTTTTAATTGCAAAGTGGTATTTTAACTTTCATGGAAAGTGTTTTTCTATTTTATATACATCATAATTCAAAAAATATATATATATTAACAAACCTTTTTAAATGTAATAATAATAATAATAACTTATCAAATTGGTATAAACAAATATATATATATATATATATATATATATATATATATATATATATATATATATATATATATATATATATATATATTAAAAACTTAACTTACCAAAAAATATATTAAAAGCACTTTAAGAAAATAACCAAATAAAATAAAATAAAATAAAATACAAAATAACTTACTAAAAAAATTTATTAACGTACATATTAGTAAAAACATTTAATAGTAATAATAATAATAATCGTAAAAAGAGATAAGATAATTGAACACATGCAATCTTGTAAAAACAAATAAATAGATAACAATAAACAAATAGCTAAACAAATATAATAAATAAATAACTAAATAAATAAATAGATAAATGAATAAGAAATCAAGCTCATGCAAGTGTTAAGAAATACAAATCATGTGAACTATGCAAGTCATACAGGAGTTATCTAAAAGGTAACATAGGTGGGCCAGGATGCCTAAGTGGACCTAGCAAACCAAAGTGGGCCTAGATGTGCCTAAATGAGCTTAGGTGAGTCTAAGTGGGTTAAAGTGGACCTAAGTGAGCTTAGGTGAATCTAAGTGGGTCAAGGTGGACCTAAATGGGTCAAGGTGGACCTAAGTGGGTCAAGGTGGACCTAAGTGGGCTAGGTGGACCTAAGTGGGCCTAGGGTGAGACTAGGTGGGCCTAACTAAGTCTAACCTGAAGTGCACTTAAGTGAAGCCTAATCTAAACTTGAAGGGCAGCCAAGGTCATAATGTGGAGCCGGGTAAACCCCTCAACTAAAGTCTCCGAGGTGGCTCAAGAAAGGTAAGGAGCGTGAGTAGCTATGGGCTACCAAGAGATTACTCTAAAGTATTGGTAATGGACTTTAAAACATGTGCTAAAGGGACAAAATTGAGGGTCTACAGGTACTGACCCTTTTCATACCTTAAAGGAGCCTAATATGCCACATGCCAAACCTCTTTAGACATACTTATGACTTCTCAGTTGGACAAACAACAACCCTTGATCTTCAATGAAGAGCAAGTCACTATCTAAAAAGATTTTTATGACCAAACATAAAAATGAACAAAATTGCAAATATATAAACAAGATTTAATCTCCTAATAATCTCCCATTTTGGCAATTTTATGAAAAAACAACATTATATAAATCCTCCCAAACTCTCAAAGGAGTTTACATAACACACATTAACACTTAATTAAAAATAAACTATGTGAATGTTTTGAATCACTTTGTAATACTTATCTTCCAACCTTGTAACTTGCACACATACAGAAAACTATACCAAAGGTAAAGCAGTGTGAGGGATAAAATAATGTTGTGAAAGCAAAGTAGGACAGTTAAAGATAATTTCCCTTAATAAATGTAAGAATTGAATTAAAGAATTCAAAAATATTAACTATCTCTAAATTAAGAAGTTTCTTTATGTTTATGCTCACCCTATCTCCCCCTATTCATATATCCATTTTTTTTAAGAGGATTAAATATTCAACGATCTCCCCCCTTTTGTCACAAATTGTCACAAAAATGGTAAAGCAATGGAATTAAAAATACAGATCAATAAAAAACATAGAGATAGATAAAATAAACAACTAAGCATCAGGTGGTGGTGGTGGGGCAAAGCTTGAAGTGCGAATCCATTAAATGATCAAGAGAAATTCTCTACACATGAAGACGTGTATACTTAAACTCTGGATAGGGTTGTTCTGAAGTATATGAATGGGAAGAGCTAGCACTAATCATCCTCTAGTGATGCACAAACCTTTCTTATAGAATCCATCTCATGTAGCAAAACTTGACTGAGTTGACATTCCCTGATACCATCTCTATAGATAATGATTCTATGAGGTTTTAGGGTCAGAAGGGAAACGTATCATACAACCTGAATGAGTCAACAAAGGAAAAATGAATAATATCGATCTAAGGACTCCTAACATTCCATTGATAGAGCCATAAAGTTGAAATGAACCTAAAGCGAAAAACCTTTAACAGGTTTGGATATCCCAAATGGGGTAACCTTAGCCATATCTAAGTGAATACCAAAGGATATGAAAATCGAGAAAATTTTGGAGAAAAGCTAAACCACTAGAAATACTCTAAACAAAGTGTAGAAAAATACTCTAAAGTCAAAAACTCAAAAAACAAAGAAAACTGACCTCAAATATCAAAGAGACAATCCCAAAGCACTTGAGAGAAACAGAAAAGCATTTGAAAACTAAAAGGTCCACTGGATAGGATTTTATAGTCAAACATACCACTGAATGCATATTATCGCTTGATCAGGATGCTCGATGGATGTGTTGTTAGATACAACTAAGAGTGTTGAACTAGTAGTGTCCCTGAGGCGCTTGAGCGCTGGATGAGGCGCTTGAGTGCTGGATGCAGTGCTTGAGCAGTTTGAACCTAATTTCAATACTTACAGGGGACACAAGACTTAATAAAAAAGTTGAAGATCAAGGATTGTCACCAAATAAATAAATAAATTAAAGATAAATTCAAATTAGCAGACAATTATGTCCAAAAACTCTCAACATTAGATCAATTAATAATAACTTAAGTAAGTTACTTTAGATAATACACATCAATCCATGAAGAATGAGGTTTCACGATAAAGGTCAAAGTTAATCATAATCTCGGTTTCAAAAGCCCAATGCATAACCATCAATGTATAAGAGAGATAACATAGAAACATAAGTATTTATTTTCAAGGGAATACTACTTATTGTCTAGTTTTATATTTCGAAATCGGTTACTTAGAAGAGATCTAGTCATGCCTTTGGTCAAATCAATGAATACATCTAGTCAATTTCAACTAAGATTGCCAAATTTCTATTAAACGCAACCTCATTGATCTACATAAAACACAACTTGACTCCCGCTTAATTTGATATCATTTTTTTTCTTTTGGAAGTGAAGACATCATACACCATGATCAATATTGATTTTTCATTTTCTTTTCCTTCATGGTTACCTTTGTATCCACTTTGGGGGTGTTTCCAAATGTTGCAAGAGAGCAATTTACATTTAAGAGCATGAATCTTGGAAAGAATATGAAAGTTATGCTTAACCAAAGATTCAATATTTTGCACTAACTCACTTTGGGAAACAAATATAATGATCATAGTCAGACAAGATATGTGGATAATAAGATTTAAGCATGAATATCCTTCTAAAGCAATCAAAGTCTACTTTATTGAGTTCCACTTAAGAAGTCTCCCTCTTGATCAAGTACAAGATGTAACTAATATTGACTTTCTCACATACAAAGATATTTAATTATCAGGAATCAAATACATCGATAGTGATTAACAAATATCTACGATTCCATTCACATCAAATCTTGAAGATATAGTATATTTCTCCAAATCACAAATTTGAGGTACTAGGAATATGCTAATATATCAAGTAAATAAACAAAAATTATATGCCCAAAGTAAAATAAGTCCAAAGAAAGCAAAAAAGATATAAACACTAACCTCAAAACCTTTGAAGCCTATTTCTAAGATGATCAATCAATTATGCATATGCCCAAGGATTTTCTAAGGTACTTAAACCTAAGAAAATCCAAGGGTTTGGTAAGAATGTCTTCCAATTGATGTTCAATGGGAACAAACTCTAGAGAAACAACCTTTTCTTCAACAAGATCCCTAATAAAATGATGACGGGTTTCAATTTATTTAGTACGTGAATGAAAAACAAGATTCTTTGAGATATTTATAGTACTAGAGTTGTCACAGTGTATATTCATAGTCTTTTGCTTAATTCCATAGTCTTTAAGCATTTGTTTTATCCACAGGAGTTGCATACAATAGCTCTCAACAACAATATACTTAGCCTTGGTAGCAAATATGGGTATAAAGTTTTGTTTCTTACTAAGCCAAGCCACAAGACAATCACCAATAAAAAAACAAGCACCAGATGTGCTATTTTCTATCCTCTACATTTATGGCCTAATCAATATCGGAATGTCCAATAATGACAAGAGAAGAATCATAGGGATACCACAAACCATAATCAAGAGTTCCATTTATATAGTGAATTATTCTTTTAATAGTAGTTAAGTGTGACTTTTTAGGGTTTGCTTAGTACCTAGCACAAGCTCCGACACAAAAAGATATGTTAGGATGATTTACAGGGAGATAAAGTAAGCTTCCTATCATAGTTCTATAAAGCTTTTGCTCAACATCTTTTCTAGATGCATCTTTGCTAAGCTTAGTGGTAGTGCTCATTGGTGTTCTAGAGTGTTTAAAGAATTCTAAACCAAATTTCTTAACTAACTCCCTAACATATTTGGATTGAGAAAGAAAGATTCCATCTTTTAGTTGTCCAATTTACAATCCTAGGAAGAAGTTTAATTCTCCTACCATGCTCATCTCGAATTCAATCTTCATCTCTTTAGTAAAACTAAGGGCAAGGTCACTAAAGGTAGCTCCAAAAACTATATCTTCAACATAAATCTAGGTTACTAACAAGTCATCATTTGACCTATTTGCTAGGAACCCTAGATTTCTCCATTCCCTTACCCTAGATCATATAGGTGTATGTAAAACTACCTTAGGCCTCTAAATCCTATACAATAGAAGTAAAAATCAAAATTTTAACATTCTAGGGTCAAGAAGAAAGTCATTAGAGAACTTTACCTTTGATTTGAATGTTCCCCAATCAATTCTACTCCATGAAGATGAAGAATAATGAATCTGGAAATCTTGTACACCCAAGATCTTCCGTCCGATGAATTGAACCATGATCTTGGCACTACAAAGTGTGGGCTTTGGAAGAGAGGATCTCTTGGCTCTCACTTTCTCCCTCTTTCTTTGGAAGTGGATGACAAATTTATGGAAATCCTAGCCCCAAAATGGATATTTATAGGGTTTCTCTATTGGGCTTAAGGGACTTGAGCCCACCAAGGCATGGGTCACTTAATATATCCAAAAACGGATCCTAATTGATTAATTAACCACATAAGGTCATATAATTAATCAATTATCCCAATCCAAAGAACTTGTTCACTATCCCCTATGCAACCTTGCATAATTACCAAAACGCACTTATGCACAAGAGTGAATCAAGAGCTAATCCAATCTTTATAAACTATGCCATCATGGTATATGAACTCAGAGCGAGCACTATTAGGACCCATTGGAGTACTGGTTCCCTTAGAATCCAATTTTGAAGTTGATTCAACATTCCACCAAAGAGAATCAACTACACTCTAGTATCCTAGGTAAATATAAAAGAGACGAAGATCGGGGTTCGTGACCTACTATCCACTACATGCAGACCCCCCATGAATTGGTGTCCGTAATTTAATAAGGTAGTGTTATCACCTATCAAAATTACCTCTCAAATCCTTAAGTTACAGATCCCACTTATTATGTGATCAATTGACATATTCTAGCTCCAAGGAGCATATGTCAAATTTCAGTTAAAAGAAATGTCATGACCATAGTCTTCTAGATCACATGCCCTTTGGATCACCCAATGGGACACACTACATCAATGCATGAGATATCATGGGATATATGACCATTGAAGGATCTCACCCATAGGTCAAAGCCTTTTGTTGACTTTAGCACAAACTCAATATCCTCTTAAGGTTAAGAGTTCATGCAGTATAGTAGCTTGGTGAATCATGACAATTGATAGCCTTGCATTATGATTCACCATAGGTCCTATCCAATGTGCATCACATGCACTAGTGCACTCACCATAGGAAAATCATCTTGACAACCAAGACAACTCATCCCTCGAATTAAGAGGTAGTGAACTATAGTCTCAAATGGATTGCCCAAATCCATGAACCAACCATGGACAACTCATCACTATGTAAGAAATCCATTACTTGGATCTTTTGTGCAACTCCTAATGAACCTAAGTCATGCACAATGCAAATGATGTGGGGTGTGTATGCTTAAATAACCAATTAATACAAATGAGATAATTAAGGGAAACCAATAAACATAAATGAAAACATTTATAAATGAATCTCAATCTGTTACATTATGTCATGCTTTTTAGGGCTCAATCCCAATACTATTAACAAACAAGGTTCTATCAACTGCCTCTCTTTCAAACTTTTTTCCAAAAGATAGGTTGTGAGCTTCTCATACCAAGCTTTAGGAGTATGCTTTAACCTGTAAAGGGCTTTTTTTTTTTCTAACCTATAGACTTTATTGGGGAATTTTCGATCTCGAATCCCTTAGGTTGCTCAACATAAACCTCTTCACTTAGAATTCCATTTCGAAAAACATTCTTGACATTCATTTGGTAAAGCTTTATCCTCAAGGAGCATGCTATTGCCAAAAAATATCCTAATTGATTCTAATATAACCATTGGTGTAAATGTCTCTTCATAATCAATCCTTTCTATTTGTGAGTATCCTTGGGCAACTTGTCTTGCTTTGTTTCTCACAATGACCCAATTTTCATCTTATTTATTCTTGAAAATCCATTTTGTATCGATGACATGTTTATCTTTAGGTCTAGAGACCACACATCATTCTTAATGAATTGATTTAACTCTTCCTAGAGTGTGGTAGTCCAAGATTCATCTCCTAAATCTTTCTCCACATTCTTTGGCTCCAATTGGGAGGTATAGCACGTAAGACCCATATCATTCAATCTTGATTATCTCCTAGTACCACTCTTTCATTAACATTTGCTATAAAATTTGAGATTGGGTGGTTCTTAGGTACTTTGGATCTAAGCTTACTCTTGTTTCTTCAAATGTTTCATCTAGAGGTACAAATTCATCATTGTTGGGGTTAATGTTTCTTTCAAGGATATCATTAGGGTTATCTTTGGTGATCTCCAAGTCTTTAGGGTTATCCTAAACTGATTCCTAGGTTAAAATTTGACTCTCAATTATATCATATTCATACCTAGTATCATTTATAACCACACTAGAAGATTTATGAATAATATGTGAATTTTGATTATAAACCCTATAGGCTTTACTCATGCTGGAAAAACCTAGGAAGATACCTATATCAGATTTGGCATCAATTTTTCCAAGGTTCTCCCCACCCCTAAGTATATAACACTTACTACCAAATGTCCTAAAATATTTAAGATTAGGTTTTCTCTCAATTCATAATTCATAAGATGTCATATTTGTTCTTGGCTTAAGAAAAATCCTATTAACAGTGTAATATGTAGTATTAATAGTTTTTACTCAAAATTTCATAGAGGTACTATGCATGTGAATCATCTCCCTAGCCATTTCTTGTAGTACTCTATTTTTTCTTTCAGCTACTCCATTCTACTGAGGAGTTCTAGGGGTTGAAAATTCATGTTTAATTCCTTTAGAATTGCAAAAGAAGTCAACATCCACATTGTCAAACTCTCTCCCCTTATTACTCTTAATTTTTACAATTGGATGGCCTATCTCCACTTGTATTCTATTGAATAAAGACTTTAAATGTGCTCTGACCTCTTATTTCTCCCTAAGAAAACTCACAAAGGAGTATCTTGAAAAATCATCCACAACCACAAGGAAATATCTTTTCGCACCTTTATTGTAAGTCTACATTGGACCTATGAGATCCATGTGAAGAAGGCTTAAATATCTAGTAGTCTTTACCTATTTAACCTTTTTGTGTGAACTTTTAATTTGTTTTCCTTTCATGCACTCACCACAAATGGGTTTAGGTTCACCAATAAGTCTAGGGATACCTCCAATTTTTTTAGTATTCACCAGGTCTATAAAGTCCCTATAGTTTATGTGACCTAGTCTTCTATGACAGACCTCAGTAGGGTTAAGCTTTGTCCCACTACACAAAAGAAGTTTTCTAGAGTTAGTATTTATAGCATAACAATTATCAATTGTCCTATGTCTTGTGATGACAACTTTTCCTTCTTTATTGACTACCTCACATAAGTCTTGACAAAAATTTGCCCTATGGTCTTTGTCACACATTTGACTAATGCTTAGGAGGATTACCTTAAGTCCTTTAACATAGAGAACTCCATCTAGTTTGGGACAAGCAAGGGTAGCTATACTATCGTTGCCTTTTACACGAGCTAAGCTTCCATCTCCAAAAGTAATTATGCCACCATTATAGTTTTCAAGAAGATTAAAAGAGGATTTGTCTCTTGTCTTGTGTCTAGAGCAGCCACTATCAAGGTGCCACTCACTAGAAGATTTAGCTTTAAGAGCATTGAACATAACTTGACATTTAGACCTATCATTTCTCAGACAGACTTGTTTAGTCCTAAGTGGTGACTTGGATGAATTAGGTTGACTTCTAGGCTTCTTATTCCCTTTCCAATTATTCAAGATGATATTTTTAAGGGAATTGAAGTCATTCACAAGCCCATTCATTTAAGTTTCAAACCTTTCTAAGAGCCTTGTCTAGCATCTAAATTAAGTGTGTCTAGTTTTCTTCTAGTATGTGCATAGTGATGGCTTTTTAGGAGATTCTATTTGGTTAGGGGTTTCATATTTGCCTTTGATAAACATAGTTTTTCCATTAGAAGGAGTTTCATGTACCCCAAACCTCCTTTATCACCATGGGTTTTACATTTATCAAGTATTTCGTTAAGCATTTTAGTTCTAGGGTGAAAATTTTCATTCATAGATGAAGAAGGGTTATTATTCTTGATCTCTTGAGTGAGAGCATTATTCTTCTCAATGAGAAAATGATGCTTAGATTTAAGAAATCTAATTTTCTCATGAATTAGTTTTTTCAACATTAAGCATATCAATCTTGTTTTTATGAGCTTCAAGAATATCATGATCTTTCATATAACACTTAATTAGTCTTTCACGCTCAACAATAAGATTATTGAAGAATTTAGCCCTTTGTTGATCATTAAACTCATCATCATCATTATCACTATCACAATCACTATCATGCATAGATTCCACAAATACTATAAAAGCTAACAAGTTATTGGGAACGTACCTTGCATTCTCTGAAGTTGTGGAAGCACTCTCTTAAAAATATATGTTACTCCATGTTGCCAGCATAAACTTTTTGGCATCTTTGGGACTAGAACAATCATTATCATAATGTCTTAGACCTCCATAGTTATAACACTCAATTTTCTTACCTTTGGAATAAATTTTTCTTTTCTCATTGGATGACTGTTTATTATGTCTTTTTCCTTTTCTAGATTCTTGGTTCTTGTAGAACCTTTTATTGAATTTCATGACCCTTTTAATCCTTTTAGCCATAAGGGTCAATTCATCCCTAGTTATATCTTATGGCATTTCAATATCTTTCTCTTCATTTTCAGAAGCCTTATAAGTAGTCTTTAGGCTTTTTGGAACTAGGTAGGGTCATCTCATATGTTTCAATGGAGCTTACAAGTTCATCAATTCTCAAGGAATCGATGTCCTTTTCTCCTTTATAGTAGTTACTTTAGGTCTAAATCTCTCTAGAAGAGATCTCAACATTTTCCTAACTACTTTTGAATCTAGAATAGGTTCTCTAAGGTTAAATGAGGAATTAACAATATCACTTAATTTAGAATAAAATGAAGAAAAAGTATTATTGTACATACCCTTATTTTTTTCTTTTTCATGATTTAAAAATTTTCCTGATTTAATTATCATCTTATTTAACTTTATAAATATACAACTATAAATATTTTAGTGTTATTATTTATTTATTTTTCAAATAGGGACTATGGTTGAATAGGAACATATGCAAATTTTTTAGATGTGATTAAGAAGAAACACATAGCAATGATTCTAGATATTGAAATTCTTCATCAATGCTACTGAGAGTGTGTTTGCCAGTGATTCTAGGAAGCGCTTTTAATCTTTCTAATACTTGAAAGTTTTTATTTTTTGAGTATTAGAAAAACTAGAAATGCTTCCAAGAATCATTGCCAAACACACTCTAAATCGAACAACCGTGAGGTGTGCCTTTCTAAATTAGTGCCATTAATTATAGTTTTGGAGGTAACTTGACAAAGTGTTTTAATCTAAAAAAACACGACAAGTTATATGAATCATTTTTCGACACTTACTTGTATTCACATTCCTACTAAAACACAGTTGATTATTACTTTTCCCTTTACATGAGCTTCTCTTTGAAAAAATTTTGCATAAGTAATATAAAATTAATATTGGTCTTGCATGTCATTAGTTGGATGTATGGGGGTTAATGATTGAGAAAAATGGGTTTTGACTCACTAATATGAAAATCTATGGAAAAAAAGAATCCCAGATTTTTTAAATCAGTATTATCTTCATTTATTTAAAAATAATTGAAAATACATACTCTTTTTAATGAGTCATATAATTATTCCTAAAATGCCACTTTTACTTGTCATGTCGTCAACACTAATTCACAATTAGACTTCTTTACGTAAATGTTTTCCTTCTTTCACAAATATTTATTATTATTATTATTATCTAAGGTTTTTTGTTCTCCAAAAACAAACACCCTATAAATACTTTTTTTTTTTTTTTTTTTCCTTTCTCTCAATCAACAAATATTCCATGGATAACAATATATTACCTTTTATCTATATCTTTATTGCTTTAATTGAAAGTGAAGCTAAAAGCAAAGAAAATGCTCTAAATAACTAGAGTCCTTGAAATTAACCTCAACTTGCCCTAATGAAAAAAAATCCTAAAGAGACCATGGGAAGAACCATAAATTTTATTTCTAACCAAACTCAAACTCATTTACAATCCACCAGAGTCACTACTTCTAATGACACACTCTTCATACTACCTCACATTTGCTATGAGATGCTTGTTTATGGAGAAAAAAAAAATCTCAACTTTTCCTATGGTGTATTTATTTATGGAGAAAAAAAATCCTAAATAATAATAATAATAATAATAATAAAATGAAGAACATATTTAAAATGAAGGAAAACATTTACATGGAAGAGTTTAGTTGTTAATTGTTGTTGATGACATGGCAAGTGGAAAGGGCATTTTTGGAAATAATTATATGACTCATTAAATAGTGCACGTATTTCAAATTATATTTAAATAGATGAAGATAATACTAATTTAAAAAAATTGGGGTTCATTTTTCCATATATTTTCATATTAATGAGTCAAAACCCACTTTCCCCTTAATGATTTCTCCTTTTTGACAAGGGTTTAGTGCAATAAATCCATCACTTGAAATAATTTAAGTTAATTTCAATAGGCTGGTATTTTATAAACATTGATGCAAAACTGTTGAAAACAACAACTGTGCTTACAGATATCTAATGGCTATTTTTCAATAGGGAAAAAGCATTCACATGAGAAACATTAATGAAGGCTTAAAGGCTTCAGAACTGTTGAAAAGAACAACTATGCTCATAGGTATCTGATGGCTATTTGTGATCAAAAGACTCAACTTTGATGGGCAGCCCGGAAAAGTAGTTTGCCATGAATAGACTGCATCCCCTTGTCCTCTTACTCCTTACAATAGACTGCAAACATATATGTAGGTGGAAGAATTGCCACCAGGAAAACAGACCGCATCCCCTGAAATCTCGTAAGATTACTGAACTCAACCATATTTGCAATAAAGGGAAAACAAAATTTGAAAATCCAGTTCTTAGAATACAGGAAATGTTAGTATTTTGAGATCAAACCAATCAGTTGACTGTGAAACACAGAAGATCCAATCATATGTACACTATAATACAACTTCAGAATATAAACCAACCTAAAACATTCCCAAGAAAATACACAAGTATATCAGCAGGACGTACAAATAACTCTGGTAAGGACCGTGAAATCTGCATCAACTACCAACTGCTGACAGCTGCAGATGTTGAAGAGACATGAGGAAGTAGCATAGCCAAATCAGCAGTGATATCAGCCATTTCAGTCCATATATAACTGATAACCAAGAAGAGGGCTTTCCCTGCCATTACTACCCAAGTCTGCAGTCACACATCCACATATCCAATGGGCAAGTTTCCACATAAGAAGCATATCAATAGCCTAGAAAGGAAAGAAAAAAAAAACATCAAAAGAGAAAATAAAAAGTTCTCTGTAGTGCATAACAGAGTAAACAACTCATTTTAATGTGAAAACTTTAAGTGGTGTTTGTTTTTTTGGCTTTTTACTGAAAACAATTTAGTTTTACTAAATAGAAAAAGCCAAAATATGTAGCTTTTTCTAAATAGAAAAAATAACATGTTGGTTTTTTTTACTTTTTAATACTTAATAGAAATAAAATACTATAAAAAAAAAACTTAATATTTAACACTATTAAGCATTAAGGTTCTATTTAGAATTAAGTAAAAAAACAAACACCACCTAAGATTCAAAGAAAAAATGGACAGCGTGCAAAATAAAAGGTCTGACTAAAAATGCTGTTTGATCACATTAAAGCTAGTCTCATCCAATGTTTGCCAAAGGAGGGGTTACTTACGCATGGATTTGTAGCAACAAGAGAACATAAGAAATCAGTCTGGATACTCTTCTCCAAGCCTGAAGGTAAAATATTCATACCATCCCTTTATGTTTCAATTAATGAACCCAGTAACTAAGGGAATTTCCCCCTTCCATGACTAAGCTTTTTACATTTAGAACACACATGTGAATGCCATGCAGGGGAGAGAAGAAAAAAAAATTCTTTCCATTGCTCATTGCTCCCATATATATATATATATATAGTTCCATGTCAACTTCCAATCAATGATCTCCATTATCAGAATACTGTAAGAACAAGTAACCAAAAATGCAGCCACATGCATGTTGAGAACCTGTTGACAACTCAAGACCACAATGAAAAACAACTCAATACCACAAATGTAGAATTAAATTTCATCTTCAGAAATTATTATAGCAGAAACTGATTTTATAGTTGGAATAGAAGCAATCCATTTTTCCTGCATATCCAAGTTGTGAATTGAATGTTTGCTTCAGGAATAAGGAAACTTGATGATATCTTAGTGGGGGTTATGTAGTGTAAATATCTCTTACAAATTCTTCAGTTACAAATTGTTTCCACATTTTAAATTAATTGAAGGATTGAATCTACCATTTAGGTGCTAGGACCATGCCTAAAATCCTTTTATTGTTACAAGAAAAAGTCTAGAAGTATCGTTTGTCCTAAAGCAGGAATAGTACCCATTAATGACTGACTGAAAAAATTGATAAATGGAAGGGAAGCACAAACTAGGCCTGTAATGAATGGAGTAAAGGTGAAAGAAGAAAGTACCTGAATGAAAATTGGAGTCCCATCAGTGTAAAGTAGAGGTTCCATGCATGGGCCTCATGGTAAAATGACTTCCTTATCAATCTTTATGCTAGGAACATGAGCAATTTTGGGCCATTCTTTCCCTTTATCCCTCTGGCACCGTTTCGTTAGCAGAGAACAGCCCTCAATTCTAAGCACAGAGAGGGAGCCTGGCAACCCCTCTTTTGGAAAGGATTTGAGTTCATCACAGTTGGAAATGTAAAGCCTTTCAAGAGAGGTGAGATGCTGAAACCCCTCCTTGGCTAGAGATTTCAGATTTGGAAAATCCTCAATAATAAGAAAGGTGAGGGTGGAGGGCAGAAGCCACATCTCTGGAAATGGGTCTGATATCTCTTCTTTACATCCTCTCAAATAAAAATTTTTAAGAAATGGAAGCCTTTGCAAGCCCCACTCCATCCTGTGCTCCATGAGCTTGTAGCAGTTTGAGATGTCAAGTAAAGATAGATTAGTTGGCAGACCCTCATCAGGAAACGAAACAAGTTCTTGACAATCATATAATACCAATATCTCAAGGGATGTAAGGAGGGTGTGCATTCCTTGGGGCAGTGACTTTAGCTTCTTGCACTGTTGGAGAATAAGCACTGATAGGTTGGGAGCTGACAATCCTCCTTGTGGAAAAGACACCAGATTCGGACAATTATTGATGTACATGTAATTAAGAGATGTGAACTCAACATGGTGAATGCCATCTGGAATGGAAAGGGACTCCAGATTTGTGCAGTTGCTCACATAGAAAAACTCAAGCTTTCTGAAGAAACCTAATGGGAAGGAAGTGAGAGAATCACAACTACTGTTTATAATAAGTGTTGTAAGGGAAGCATAGTAGCTGGGCATCATCTCCTCAGGCAGGGGTAAGTCCAGCTTCCCACAGTCTTTTATATCAAGAAATTTCAGAGAAGCAATGCTGGGGAAGGACCTCAGAGAACCACAATCTTTGATAGTCAGCTGTTGGAGACAAGTATTGTTTTGCATCACCGCATCTTCCAAGGACTCCAGAATGCCGCATTTTTCGATGTCAAGCTTTCGAAGCATGGGTGGGAGCCCCATCTCCAAAAGTGACTGAAGACTTGAGCATCCTTTGATAACCAACTGTTTAAGAGAGTTGAGCTTGTGTAGAATTGGTGGTACTTCCCTTAGCTCTGGACAACCATCAATGGTCAATCTTACAAGAGAATGAAGGTGTTGCAATTCCAGTGGTATCTTACAAATATCATTGACAATTAAAGAAGTAAGTGAGGTGATGTCAACAGCACTTCTAAACACCACATCATTACATTCTGTCAGCTTCAATTCACAAAGGGAGGGGACCATTGGAAGAGAATCCACTAGCTGCCCACATTCAGTAATCTCAAGTTTTGTCAAGAGAGGAAGGTGCTTGGGTATATCGCCTTTCAGCTTTGGACATTTCTGGACATAGAGCTCTTCTAGACAAGGGAATTCAACTTGAGAACAAGTCCATTCCTCCCACTCCAACATCTCTTCAAACTTCAGTGTTTTCAGGGATCCAAAGGGCTTAAAGGAAGATGAACCAGAACCATTCCCACAGAACTCTGGACCAACCCTCTGCACTCCAATTTTCACAATAGAGAGGCCCTTGAGAGACTGAAGCTGCCCAATTGGTGGCAAAGACAAGCAGTTTTTACAGCTTTTGAGTTGCAAGAAAACTAAATTCATGAAAGAAGGATCACCTAACCAATTTGGAAATTTTGAGCCATAGTAGTACTCAATAGTGAGGGTTTTCAACTTGTTGTGAGGCTGTAGGTTTTCAAGAACTCTTGTTTGATTCTGCAAATCACCAGAAACTGCATTACAATCCCATCCAAACACCAAGTGATCGAGCTTTCCCTTATCTTTCAAATTAGCTTCTAAAGCATCTGCTGCACACACCACATTCTGCAAGTTCAAAATCGAGAGCGTTCCCCCAAGTTGTGAAAGATCCCGCAAATCCTTAATTCTTGCTGCAGTATGCTTCCATCCAACAACAAAAGTAGTCAGTACTTGAAGGTCCTTCAGTCTATTAATTCCCATTGGCATCCCTTTTAATTTAGTTTTACTAATATCAAAATAACGCAAGTTGATGAGTTTTCCAATCTCTGATGGCACTTCAGAAAGAAAATTACAGTTTGATAGCATCAACGTTTGCAAGTTGAAAAGCATACCTATTGATTCAGGTAATTTATGGATTGCAGTGTAGGAAAGGTCCAAATAGCGCAAATGCTTCAACTTTCCTACTGAATCAGGCAAATGGGTGATATGATAGTGAGACAGGGAGACAACCCGTAAGCATCTTAATGTTGGCAATAGATGATGACTAACTATCTTGGATAGGTAGCAAGTAGAAACTCCATGAGGCATAGTCAATGGTAAGAAAGTTCGCAAATTAGAAGTTTCATGAACAGGATTAAATTTCTTGGAGACATCAAATTCTTCTCGAACGTATGATAAATATCGGACCCTTTTTGAAATTTGGTTTTGTTTTCCAAATTCCAACCTAAAAGAAAATTCTCCAGAGACAAATTGAGTTAAATCATGAATCAAGTCATGCATCACAAACAATGACTTGTCATGATTAGATTGCTGAAAAAATGATCTCAACAATAGATTGTGAAAACATGTTTCACCTTCTTTTTCTACTGTCTCTCCTCTTCTTGAGCCATTAACCAAACCTTCTCCCATCCATAACAAAATCAATTGCTTCTTTTCAAATTCATAACCCTTTGGGAATATAGAGCAGTACGCAAAGCATTGCTTCAGTTTGGTGGGGAGATAATGGTAACTCAAGTGTAGAGCTGGAAGAATACTACTTTGGTCAGCGGGTAAATCCCATATTTTGTTATTCAACATTTCCTTCCAAGCATTCTCATCTTGTTTAGAGCGTAGGAGACCACCAAGCGTCTTTGCTGCCAATGGCAACCCTTTACATTTCTTCACAATTTTCTTACCAATTAGTTCCAAATTTTGCAGTGCATCTGAAGTTATGTTTTCAAAGGCAAGATGTGCAAATAAAGACCAACAATACTTGTCAGATAGTTCGTTAAGATGATAAGAAGCAGTAGTGCGCATAATTGATGCAACATTTTCATTGCGAGTAGTTACCATGACGAAACTACCGTGTGCTCCAACCCTAAAAGGAGCCTGCAAGACACTCCAGTTGTTGGGGTTCTCATTCCATATATCGTCTAAAACAAGCAAAAATCTTTTCCCATTCAATTCTTTCTTCAAACCATCTTGCAGGAATTGTAAATTTCTAGAGTGTGATGAGTCTTTAGTGACCGATTCTAGAATAGCTTTTGTTATTTCTACCAAATCAAATTGATCAGAAACACAGACCCAAATTCTCGTATCAAAATGGTCCTCCACCCTCTTGTCATTGTAGATAATCTGAGCGAGGGTTGTTTTACCAACCCCACCCATACCAACAATAGGAATTACCCCAACTTTCTGATCAGCAGATACTTCATCTGATAGCAACAACTCCATAATCTTCTCCCTATCAGCATCCCTACCAAAAACCCCAAACTCATCTACCAGGGAAGTAGTCAACCTTTCCTCGGCCGAAAATAAAAACCCTCCAACGCCTTCCCTCAAATGAAGGCCAAATTTTCGGTTTGCAATGGTATCTAGATCCTCAGTAATTTTCTTTATCTTTTTGCTAATCTTGCCATTGAACACGGACCTGCTAGGATGGAAAGTTGGGATGAACTTCCGTACCTTGCTGGAGCTGGGTTGAGGTCCTTCTGTCAAGCTGTGTCGATTGGCTTCCGTGACCAGCTCGTCCAGGACATCTTCAATGTCGTAGGCCAAAGCTTTGAGATCATCCAACCAGACTTTTACTGCTCTCTCCTTTATCTGCTTCTCCTCAGCATCATTCATCACAGCTTCGATATGCAGCAATTTTTTCCTCCATTCTTGGAGTGTCATGTCAACTTTCTGCCTTCGTGCATACTCTAACAGCGGGCCCGCGATCAACTTGTCAATCACAACAGCAAGGAATGAAGATACAGCTGCCTCACCCACAAACATGTTTTCTGCGGAAACAAAAGGAATCGGCAACTTAGAAGAAAAACACAAATGGGATGAGTTTTTGCTGAGAAAGCCTTTGCACTGAAAACCAGAAAGATTGCAACACTTGAGCCTACAAGTTTCCAATTTTTGGTTCTCAAAGTCTCCGTCAAATAAAGAATAAAAATTGTCCTTGTTAACTTTCCATCAATTACTATGCTTTTAAACTTAGTTTTTTTCAAGTCCTTTTCAGAGAACCCCACACTTTGGATTGCTCAACAAAATAGTAAATGATGATCAACAGCAGTCCTTAATATTAATGCACTAAATGTTAACTTATAGTTCAGAAACCTCGAAAAAAAAACTCTGACATAAAAGTAATACAACTTCAGAATATGCTTAACATTGAAGGAGTGGCAGAAGATGCTTCATGAGCACAACAGATACCAGTAAACATCTTTAATATGACTATGAATTAAGATAGTAAGGTGTTAAGAAAAACATGGACATACAATTCACAAATTATCTAGCAAGCATTGTTCTTCACCCTTTCGAGTTCAATATTGACTGAAGTTATTCTCCTTTTAAGTTTCAAAAATTAAGATGGTAATATGGGAACGTAGGAAGGCAACAGAAATCTGTATGCCTACTCTTCTCCCACAACTGAAAGACAAAAGTGCCAAATCAATTTGAAGACAAAATATTTCAGAGCAAGCAAAATAATATTCATCCAATGGCTTCCACCTGCACATATTTTCAAAAGGCTATGAGACATGATGCCATGCTGTTTATTTTTCTATATAATTTTTCTTTGGGATTTTCCTAGCATTCTGCGGATCAACATGAAATCCAGTTCATCAGTACAAGTCCTACTTAACGGGTCTTTTTTAATTTCAGCTCCACTTACCCATTGCAAATTAATTCTCAAATGTGCTTTAAATCAAAATCTCATTTATATCACAATCTTCATACACTAAGTTTCAGAAATCCAAATTCTGATATGGATATAAACTATTAATTAAATTCAAAGTTTAAAATTATTGAATAATGACATGAAATTAGTGAATAAAATAAAAGAATATAAGGGTAAAATTATTTTTCTAAGTAATGGGTACTTTATTTTTTATACCATTTACGATAACAAGGTTGCTATACTTGTGGAGTGACTTTTACCAATGAAAGGGTTGACTGGAAAATAGTGATTTCACAAAAATGGGGCAAATTGCCAAATATTTTATATGGTTAGGAAGCTAGTCAACAAAAAGTGAGAGTTATATGGGTCCCTCCACAGCCCCAAACAAGGAAAAATGAGAGGATGGGTGTATTTTTGCCTTTTAGCAAAGGGTCCTAGTCAGTGATAATGCATTTTGATGTGGGGCAAGTGCTGAGAAAATACCTATTAAAAAAAAATACCCTTATCAAAGAAAATGCAATTTTTTTATAATACTTATTTTTCAATAAGATATGTGATACCTTATCATAATTCTTTGATGCTATCCCCAATGCGCTTATTGTAATTGAACAATGTTCTTTGTCATGAAACAATGGTTTTTTGTTTTTTTTTAAAAAAAATAAAATAAATAAATCACCCTTTTCTCATTTTATCTATTACAAATACATTGGATCGATCCATCATCAATTTCCATCTACTCTTGTTCACAAACTAGAAACTAAAAATTTTGAATGCTTTTTAGAAGCTAATGTTTCCAAGGCTTCTCTTGTTCTTGGATGTCAAAAGATAGAAGATTAAAGGACTATGAGGGTGGGGTTGACAATCTTACTACATATGTAGTTCAATTTTTTGCAAATCATAGCTTCATTGAATGCTCATGCCTACAATGAAGGAATTTGATACTCCAAACTCCTCAAAATATTAAAGAACTTTTGTTCTTTTATGAAATTAATTAGAGTTGCCATTGTTTTGGCATGGGAAGGCAGTTCCAAGTAGTGAACTACCAACTATAAGGGAAAACATTTTGATAGAATTCAATTTGGTAACATGGATCATAGAATAGAAATTGTCCAAGTTTGCACAAGATGACTATGAGGCTAATTTGGTATTATTTGAAATGTTACTTGAAGATGTTGAAACCCTTATGCCCTGACTATAAAAACTTTACAAAGGTATATGCTTTGGTTAAATTATAGAATCAAAAAGCAAGATATGGGTGGTTTTATAAAAGCTTCTCAGAGCTATTAAGATTGCCTAGTGAAATGTTGCCTCTTAACAATGAGTTGTCATTGTCTATGTATGAAGCAAAGAAAACATTGAATGCATCGAAAATGGAATATGAGAAAATGCAGGCATGTCCTAACTATTGCTTACTTTAAAAGAATGAGTTTAAAGATGCGTCTTCATTCCTACCTATGGTGCTTCAAGGTGGAAGGTGAATAGAAGACAAACCAAGCAAAGTAAGGTAGTTCCTACTAAAGTAATGTGGTATTTTCCACCTATCCATGATTTAAGAGAACATTTTAGTCCTCAAAAATCACAAAAGACCTCATTTGGCATGCACAAGGAGGAGAATTTGATGGGAAAATGTGTCATCTATCAAACTCCCTATAATGGAAGGTAGTAGATCATAGATAGCTTGATTTTGGTGCAAAACTTAGAAACCTTAGTCTTGTTAATTATTGTAGTTGATAGTAAAAATCCCCATAGGTTTTTAAGTAGTAGACATAGTTGTTGGCCTATAATCATGATCACTTATAACCTTCCACCATGGATACGCATGAAGAAGAAATTTATGATGTTATCTTTGCTAGTATTGAGTTCATGACAACCTGTTAATGACATAGATGTTTATTTAGCACCTTTGTAAAAACATCTCAAAAGTTTGTGGGAAGTAGGAGTTAAAGCTTATGATGCATATCCTTGAAAAATCTTTACATTGAGGAATTTTTTATTATGGGAAATCAATGATTTTCTTGCACGTGGGAACTTGTCTAGTTTCACAATTAAAATATATTTTGCTTCTCCAATATGTGGGGAAGAAACCTACTCAGATTGAAGCATGGGGAAAAGAACTCTTTTACAAGCCACAATCATTTTCTTCCTTGCAATAATCTTTTTATGAAACAAAAGAGGGCATTCAATGGTGGGCAAGACTTTTGATCACCTTCACAACCATTGAGTGAGGAGGAAATACTATTGAAAATTAATGCCATTTGAAATTCATGAGGAAACAAAGGGTTAGACATGATAAATCCAATGACACTACTACTAATTACTGACAAAAGAAAAGTATTCTTTGAACTCAAGTATTGAAGGTATATTCAACATATATATATATATATATATATTCTTCATAATTTGGATGTGATGCACATCAAGAAAAGTATTTGTGAAAACATCATTGGTAAATTACTCAACATTCCATGGAAAACAAAGAATGGACTCAATTTTCACCTAAACCTTACAAAGATGTGCTTAAGGTGTGAATTGACACCAAGGTTTGAAGTGAATTGAACTTATCTCCCACTTGCATGTTATACACTCTCTAGAATGCAGAAGAAGGTATTTTGTCAAACTTAATTTAGCTTACATAAAGGTTCCTAAAAAGTATTGCTCAAATTGTAGAAACCTTGTGTCAATGAAAGATTTGAAGTTTTGTGGTTTGAAGTCTCATGATTATCATACATTAATGCAACAATTCTTTCTTGTGTCCTTATGATCACTTTTGCTAAAGCATGCACGACATGCTATTGCTAAATTCAACTTCTTTTTTCAATGCTCTATGTAACAAGGTGGTTGATGTGTCTGCTTTAGATAAGTTATAGAGTGAGTTAGTAGTGCCATTATGCTTACTTCAAAAGTATGTCCCTCATTTCTTTGATACATCATGATTCATTTAACAATGCATTTTTCTTGAGAGGTGAGACTTTGTGGATTTTTTTTTTATCTTAAATGGATTTATCCATTTAAAGGTTCATGACAGTATTAAAGAGGCTATGTTTGAAACTATAATCACCTTGAAGGTTGTAGGGAACCCTGGATTTCTCTGTTCCCTATCCCAGGTTCAAGTTAGGTACATTAATACTCCCTAGGGCTCTAAATCCTAACAACAAAAACATAAAAATACAATTTCTATTAATAGGATCTAAAAGAATATTGTTATAGAAAACTTTAACCATGATTTAAGCGTTCTCAAATCAATTCCACACAATGAAGAATGTGTCTAGAGTATTCGGAAGTCTCATACACTTAAGATCTTCTCGTCCAATGACTCGAACCACGACCTTAGCACTTCAAAGAGTGGACTTTGGAATGAAGGATGCCTTGGCTCTCTCTCACACTCTCTACAAAGTGGAAGATGATAGTCAAAAGCCTTAGAAACCTTTACTACTAAGGTGGTATTTACAGGGTTTCCCTAGTGTACTTAAGTGACTTGAGCCCACTTGGGTTTTGGTCACTTAATCTACCCCAAAACAAATCTTAATTGATTAATTAACCACATAAGGTCATCTAATTAATCAATTGGCCCAATTCAGAGACTTTGTCCACTATCCCCTACTTAACCATTCATAATTACCAAAATGCCCTTATGCATAAGAGTGAACTTAAAGATAATCTAACCCTTATAACCCATAGTAATATGGTATATAAACTTAGAGTAACGACCACTAGGACCCATAAGGGTACTAGCTCCCTCATAATTCAATTCTAAATTTGATCCAACTCTTACTACAAATAATTAATTGCACTCCTGTACCCAATGTAAATAACAATGAGACAAAGGTCAAATCCATAACCTACCATCCGCTAGATATAGACTCCCCATGAATTGGTGTTTCTAATATAACAAGGTAGTGTTATCACTTATCAAAATTAATTTTCCAATCATTAAGTTATAGATCTCACTTAATATGTGATCAATTGACATACTCTAGCTCCAATGAGCATATGTTAAATTTTCACTAAAGGAAATGCTATGACCATAATCTTCTAAATCACATGCCTTTTGGATCACCCAAGGGGACATATTGTCTCAATCTATGAGTTATCATGGTGTTTTTATTAAAAATACCTATTGCCACCAGCCTCTATCAATAGTGACCCAATTCATAGGGATATGTGACCATCTTAAGGTCTCACCCATTAGTCAAAGTCTCTTATTGACTTTGTCACAAGCTTAATATTCTCTCAAGGTTGAGAGACCATGCAATATATTAGTTTGGTAAATCATGACAACTAATAGTCTTACGTCATAATTCATTGTAGGTTTTGTCCAATGTGCATCACATATATTAGTGCATTCAACAAGGAAAAAAACCATCCTACTGACCAAAACAAGTTCTTCCTCCAATTAGGAGGTAGTGCACTGCAGTCTCACATAGATTGCCCAAATCCATAAATCGATTGTAAACCTCTCATCACCCTGCAAGGAACCCATGACTTAAATCTTCTATGCAACTCTTTATGCATCTAAGTCATGTACAATGCAAGTGATGTGGGTTTTTATGCTCAAATAACCAATTAATGCATTTGGGATAATAAAGGGAAACCAAGAAATATAAATAAATGAGTCTTTCTATGTTACATCATGTCATACTTTATAGGTCTCAATGCCAACAAAGTTCACATTGTTGAATGCTACACTACAAAGGAAGTTATCAAATTTCTAATAAAGCGCTTATTAAAAATAAATGCAATTAGGATTCCTAGTGGCATGAACATTGACCATCAAGTTAGAGCCCTTATACTTGGAAGTCATATCACTATAGTTGATTCCAATTTGTGGTTACAAGAGCATCATTTTGTGTTTGAGAATAAAACTATCATTCAACTTTATATCAAGTAAAAAACCAATTATTTTTATTTTGTCTAGTTTACTTTAACTAAAATTTGAATACTTATTGTTACTTTGTTATACATATCTTCATAGAGAACACATGAAATGGTTGAAATTGAATGTTCCATGTCAATCTAAGAGATAAAAGTGGCTATAAGAAGAGAACATGCACACTTTTACTCATTGGTTGTGAAAAAAGGTAATGGAGTGATTGTAAAATTTTCAATATTTTTAGCACTAATCATAAAATGGATAACTGATAGTAATTAGTTCTTTATATATATATATATATATATAAAGAACTAATTACTATCAGTTATCCATTTAGGTCAAAGTTTCCATTGATTACTAAGAGTCGATAGATGAAACCCTTAGGTGGATAGCACATGGTCCTAGTGTCATGAGCACAAACTTTCCCCACAAGTTTTTCACATCCTTGTGGTGCTTTGAAGCCCTCTAAGCCAGCTTAGTCATACCTTATTAACTCCCATGTGTATATTTTGTAATATATCTTAAGCTTCCTTAAAGGTATTTGCACTTCAAAATCTTCTCAAAAGTACTTCATCCGTGGCTTGATAGATGATGGTGAGAGCTTTCTTGTCTCTTTTCCTTATTTCTTTCAAAAAATCTCTTTGATTTAGGGATAGAGTGGCTTTGTCTTATGGCTCTTTATAGCCTTTCTCTATAACCTCCCATGCATCTTGTGAATAAAGAAAAGCCTTTACCTTGATACTTCAATTATTGTAATTATCTTTATTGACTTGGGGGACTTGAAGTTGATACATCTCCCTTGCCATCCTTTTCCTATGGCTTAGATACCAATTTGTTGAAGTGATAGGTTAAAAGAGAAATACAATCAATTACAAAAAGAAAATAAAACTAGGGACGATTAAAAATTTTATTATCTTTCACCAATCTCTCTTTTTCAAATATTACATAATCTTTTATTTATAGAAACTCATACTTAACTAAATAGAAACTCCTAATAACAAAATATAGAAGTACCTTCTATAACTTTACTTAAATATAGAAACTAGAACTAGCATTAAAAATAGAATATTCTCTTTTGACTTACAATGATTAAATCTAATTCTACACTACAAGGAAAAAGATATATGGTGACATTTATAACGAGTCACCATAAACATAGGGTGTCACTATAACATAGCGTCACCTTCTCCACTGACACCATAGAGGGTACCAATTGGTGACATATTTGGAAGTGACACCAAAGTAGATAAATGGTGACCCATTCGGAAGTGACACCATATATATCTAGTGATGATGGGGTGTCACATTAAATGCATCATCTTTGAGTTATGATGTCACATTAAATGCATCACCTTTGAGTTATGGTGTCACATCATTGTAAATTATTGTAGAAAATATTATTGGTTTTAGTTATAGATTTTTGTAATGCTTATGAATTAATAAGATTAACCTGTTTATATTTTGTCCATAAATATAACAATCATATTATATTTAACTCATTTTTCTGTAATGTTTCTAGAATAACTCATAATGCATTGATCATCTAATAATATTTGTATATCAAATGTTCACAAAAAATAGTACATCCAACATATCAAACCCATCAAAACTAAAAAAGAAGAGTGAATACATACCAAAACATGATTTAGATAAAGATCCTAAGATTCATGTATACCTCCATTTCATAAGCATAAAATCGGCTAACTATAAAATGACATAAAAGTCCCATTTAAAAATCTAAATTTCTCAGTACCAATTAAAGTAACGTTTATGTCCTACAACGTATGACATAAGAGTTGCATTTAAAAACCCAAAATCTTGTTGCCTTCTTCTTTCTTTTTATTCTCCATTCCACCCTCCCAAGAGTGTATACCTGCATTTCATAGTTTAATGAGTTTTATAGATTTTTATTGAAGAAAATAAACATGGATCGATGCTATCATAAATTAACAAATCTAAGAACTATTTTTTTTTCTTTTTTTCAAATAGAAACATTATTCAAAGAATAAGCAATACTATACAATACCTATGGAAAAATTCATGTAGTAGCTAAGGGACTCACCATGCATGGTGATCATGATGCATCAACATGATTCATGATTAGTTGTAGTACAAAAGTAGCCCATTCTCCTCTAATTTCATCGAATTCTACTTGAGAATATGTTTTTTTATCACCAAACTAAAATCAAATAAGAAAATAACATTAAAAGGCATAACATTTGGAAGGCTAAAACTATGTACAATTCATTAAATAAGTAATACCTTTGAAGCAATAATTGTAGGATAAAAAATTATCTCTTTAATGAATCTCATAACAAAGTAGCCACATTCGAACCCTCCTTCTTGTCTTGGACACTAATCGATCAATTATAAAATAACATTAGTACTCATATATATAAATGGTGCAAATGCATAAGCTAATGTGTAAAGAAAATTTTTTGGATGTCACCTGCACTAGTTGCTAAGATGGCTCCCTCTTAGATGTTTTCTTTGCAGATATTCGAAGAGCCCTATGTAAATAAGTTCAATGGGTACATTTTTAAAATAGGTAAATGTTATAGGTTTTAATATATATATAAATAATAAAAAAAATGTGTTTGAGGTGAATGTATTTTTTTTAAAAAAAAATAATACTATGAAAAATAATAAGAAAAACTTACATGTTTACGATATCCTTTAAGTCTTCACATGGTTTGTGATGCATAGGGTCAAGATAGTGGACTATCATTTTCCTTGGCTCAATCACTACCAAGACCCAATGAAAGCTAAAACATTAAAAACAAAAGTAGCATCTAATTAGAAATATAAATCAATCATAAAACCTCAAATTAAAGTATAATATTCGTCACTTACTCGGGGTTGTAGGGCATGAAAACATATTTAGCATCTTGGCACTCTATTAAGCGTTTTGACAACAATTATGCTCTTTTCTCTATTTGAGGAGTACTAAAGTCTGCTCGTGATATTGTAAAAGGATTAACAAATATAAATTATGATTCCTTTTTGGCAATATGTAGTTGATCATGCATGTGCCTATTATTGTATCCAAACACCAAAAGAAAATTATCATTAGTCATATCCAATCTCGTTCAACATGGGCAACTCATATTAAAAAAATAAAAACAAATGAAAATAAAAGGTGCACACCATAAATAGAAGGAGATGCAGTTTGATGACACCTCTAAAGATGAAATAATGTATTCACAATCCTCTCTAGATATATATGTTTGAACTTCAACACCAAATAGTAAAATGGGGAGTTGTATTGGGTATGTCTTGTCATTACCAAGACAACCATCCACAAATTTCTGAAAATTTTTAATGACTGAATGATTTTGAGGCTTAGATTTTCGAATAATTGTTACCTTCACTATCTTCTTATTTCCTTTATCCAACACCTATGAAAAGGGAAGGAATGTTAGTAATATATACTCCTAAACAATAAAATACCAAGTTACAATCAAATTTACTATAGGCATAAAATGACATACCTAAGGATGTTCAATTTCAAGTATGACAAGGCTTGTTGGCTAGTCAAGCTCAAAGCCAAATATTAAATTTAAGTACTAAAATTTTAATTTATAAATACTAAAAGTTATAAGTAATAAAAACAAATAACTAATAAAAACAAAAGTTACAAGCTCACTTTTGGTAGTGAACTCACCTTTAAAAAATTAAATTCTATTTAAAATAAAAATGTATGGTAATTTCAAAATCATTTTTGATGAAATAATTTTTTAAAAAATTACACTACCTCTACAAAATGCCTAACTATGAATGGGTAGATTTTACCCCATACATGAACTTTCATAATCAAATTTAAGTATCTTAAATTTCTTTTAGATACGAGTAAAACTCTAATATATAAAATATTGTATACAATATTCTCACTAACATATACTACCTAAACTATTTTAAATAGGAAAAATAATCCATATATACCTCCGTTATACCATGTTGGCTTGTTGATATGGTATTTTATTATTATTATTATTATTATTATTATTATTATTTGGAATTTAGTTGTCTAATAAAATAACTTACTATTTCATTTTATTTTAGTTAATTTTTTTTAATAAGACAACAACAAAAAGGGATAGTTATGTCATGTCAATATATTTATATGGTAGAAAGAAGGTAATTGATACAAGGTAACCAAGTTATTGTATATTCTCTTTTGGTAAGGAATATATTATGTGAAATATTCATTGATATTCTTTTATGAAAATAGATTTTCATATACTAAATGAGAATTTAAAAATATTTCTATAAATTTTAATTTGTGCATATTCAAATATTAACCACGATCCTACTCTGGGATATACAAGGAAACGTGCATGAGAAAATTTTCAATATTTCATTAAAATCTTTTTTAAAAAAATGTCATAAAAAATTAACAAATTTAGAAAAAAAAAGAAAAAAGGATAGTGTTTTTTAGAACAAATTTTTTGTTTTTCAAAACAAAACAAAAACATACTTTACAATATAAAAAAAAAAAAAAAAAAACCCAAAAGTTTTTAGAATATTTAAGATATAAATACAGTGGCATGGTTGTGGCTTACAAACCTCGTTCAAAAAGATAACAAGCCTGAGAAAATCTGTAGAAAGGGTTTGGCAACCATGAAACCAAAGATAATATCCAAAGAAACTATCAAACCTTCCTCTCCGACCCCACATTCCCAAAGATGGTACAAGCTCTCCGTATTCGATCAAATGAGTTATGGTGTGTATATTCCCATCATCCTATTCTACACCAGCAATGGCGGTGATAACCTAGTTGACTTTTCCCATATTTTAAGTGGGCTCAAGAAATCCCTCTCTGAAACTCTAACTCGATACTATCCACTAGCCGAGAGGATTGGGGATGGTGGGAGTATTATCTTCTCGGATCGGTCCTTTTGGGGTTGGATACTCTCAACGAAATTCTATATCTCATTCCCACTTAGATACAAACAGAAAAATCATTCTTTTTTTTTCTCTCTCTCTCTCGTTTTTTAGAAGGGATGAAGATTATATGGCAGTATATTTCAACAAAATTATGTACCTGTCATTCTCACACAAATACATATTAAAAATCATTCATTTTTTCTTGTTTTTCACTTGTTTTTAAGGAATCGACCATGTGTTTGGTTCAAATTAAAAACTCAATTAATCTACAGGTTTTTTCTTCTATGCTAGAAGTTTAAACCTAAGTTTTTCTTCCCTACAACTCAAGAAAACGTAGTTCACAAAAATCATAATACAAAGATGTTGAAACAATCAATATAATGACATTAATAAAAGAAAAAAGATGATAGATCTAAGAGATTTTGGGTTACCTAGGAGTCCACAAAGAGAAGAATGTTGGTTGTGAGCGTGTTGACTATAGGTGAGAGAAAAGGTAGAAGAAGATCATGATTTTATAAATAGGGTTTGTATACTGAGATTTTTTGGATTGTGGGTGGCATGTGGAAACAATTGGCTTTTTATATATTGTCTCTCATTATTAATTCTGAAAGTGGGCTCAAGTGGGCTCATTAAGTTATAATACTTAAAAAAAATTATTTTATATGATGTCACTTCCCAAAAAATGACACTATAAATATAAAACTAATATCATAAAACCACCTCAATTGAAGATTTTTTTTATTTGATGTGTCACCTTTATTAATTATAAACCCTATGGTGTCATTATTTTAAAAGTGACACCATAAATAGTGACACCATAAATTATTTGTAGCAGTGTAATTTTTAGAAACTTTCTAAATCAAGTTTAACTTTCCAATAAAATCTTAACTAAAAAAAAAATCTCTAGCTTTCTCTTCCTACCTTTAGTTTCTTTCAAATTTATTTATTTTCCCTTTCGATTTTCTTTTTCCTTCCTAAAAAACAACATTCATTTGAAATCCCTTTTTGATACAAAAACTAAACATTAAAAAACTTTGAAATAGAATAAAAAAAAATGAAAAGAAACCAAATTAAAATTATGAAACCACACAAAAACAATCATGGAAGAAATAGTTTCAGACGCAAATATATATCCATTAATTATAGAAATGTCAACTTAGTCCCATAAAGTAATATCCTACCAAGGAAGTAATCTCTGCAATAAACGAAAGAGAGGAAGTAGTAAAGGAAAGCAAGAACCAAAGCTATTGACTAATGACATTAAATAACACAAAGAAATTGAACCTGTTATGAGAACTGTAGGTTTCTCTGCAACTTTTCCTTGTTGCTTGGACTCCAACGGTGGCAGAATAATTGCTTTATTTAGGGTTTGGTCATGTGGAGTTGTAGTGAAAAAGGGTTGTGAGAGAGAAGACAAGTAGATGTTAGCTAGGGTAAGAGATTAAGAGAAATCCATCTTGAGATTAAGAGTGAAAGAATGCACTGCATGATTTTCCATATGTTATTAATTCTCTCTCTGATATGAAGAAGAATGGTGAAACTGAATTAGTATTACAATTTTCTGTATAGAAAACAAGTCATACTGAATGTATGAAATATATAACATTCCAAAACATAGTAGACTAAGAAGAAACACTTTCACTACTTCCAAGAGAGAAAAAGCTCTTAGTATATATAGATAGCCTAGTATCCCTCCATGGTCTTTCCCTTGCCCGACTAGTATCCCATTGCATATTTAGTCTTTTCCCCCTTCTGAAGCTTTCTCTTTCAACATTGTAGTAGTGTAGGCTTTCTTGGTCTGAGTCAACAATTATTTCTCCCCTATGATAAAAATAGGAGTGAAAACAGTGTACACATCGTCAAAGCTATCCAAGATATCGACCCTGATGCTTTATTCTTTCACCCATGTTATATTGTCAAAGTCCTTCAACATCCATATGTTCATCATTAGAGGAATTGAAAAGTTATCTACCAAGCACAAAAATCCCCACAACTCCACCAGAAACATGTAGTTTTCTTCATCATATGAATTAGGCTCAGGAAGACGAATTGTTCTAAAATTTTCTTCTTCCAAAATGAGGGCGAGGATTAGCATGTAATCTGAAAGTTGCCACGTTTATCATCTATTGTCCAATAAAACACATTGTTGATCAGTAGTGCACAATAAGTGATGGGAAAATGGCAGCATTGATCAATTACTTTCCATGAGCGAGAACAAGCTGCATCACCATTTGACAAAGTAAGAATTTCAAACCCAATGTCTAAACCAATACTAGACTCACTTCGAGTGAACATGTGTACCATTTTGTACTCTTTTGTTGATATAACATATCCAAAACCAGCTCCATGATCATCGCAAAGGAATGATGAACCCTCTAACAAGCTTACGAATTCTTGCATGGCAGGGTTGTAAAGGTAGAAATGATTTTCATAGACAAAACATAATAGACCATAGATTGAAGGCAACATGTCAATGTATTCTCCATATACAAGTTTGGTCAACTCATTTCCTACCTTTCCATCCAAGTCCACTAAGGTTAAACAAATAATTTGCCACTTATTTTCATCGCTCTTAGAATCTTTCATCAGTAGTATTTGAGAATTTTCTCTTGATCTATCATAGTAGAAATCAACAAAACTAGGGTATGAGATTAAGCTGCACCAATGTTTTGAAACACACCTGAACTTGCATGAGTCTTTCACAGGAAGTCTTGATAACTTGATATCCCTTGGGAGGTTGCACATCCTTCTCATTTGTTTCTTTGATGACTGATATATCACACTAGATTGCTTAATGGAAAGGCTCAACATGTTGTTTAACCTATGCTTAATAAAGAAAGTAAATGTGAATTAAGAAGAAAAAATTATTATGAAACATAAAGTAATTGTTGTAAGGCATAGAAATCATCCCTAACATTAAAATAAATACTAGCTAATAAAAATTACACTACTTGAATTTGTAGAACAAACCAAACTGCAACAAAACAATACCTAAGGTAACAACATTAGGATCATCAAATATGAAACTGTTTTTGTAGAACAATTAGTATACCAACTTTCTCATATATTAAATTAGAACCTAAATTCTATTTTTTTTTTTTTTTTGTGTAAAAGTTGAGAATTGCAATAAAAGAAATCAAAAAAACCGTTAGCCGTTTAATTGAGTTCACAAACCTTGTTCTTTAATTGTTCTTCAAATAAATGAATCTTAATAGACATACTATATTTTCAACCATGCATCCCCAAATATCTACCGATGAGTATTGCCAATAATCCCCCAATTTATGTACAAACACATGAATAAGATGTTCCAATAGTAAATTCAATAAAGGTATAATATAGAAGAAAAATGAAGGATTACTATAATACATGTTTTAAGCCCTGAAAAAATATTTCTACTAGTGATGCAGAAAGAGAAGGTTTGTGCTTTCAAGAGAAAGGGGAAGAGTAATATACAATAGTTAAAAATACCAAAAAAGATCAGGTATACTTGGCATGCATATCTACAAGAAAGCCAATGCAGGTACCCATGCCTGCAAAAAGAAAGGCAATTAGCACAAATTATTATCTTACTTTGTTATCTTTTTCCCTCAAATATGCATTAGTCAATACCATATATGCATAGACAATAATTGTGATTGGAGCATTTAATATTTTTTATTTTCGTTTATTTACATCTGATTTTTTTGAATCCTTGAATAATTGTTGTGAAAATTTTTGAGTAAGTGATAGATGAATCACATAGTTGATGTTCTCATGACAAAAAAAAAAAAAAAAAAAGCTTTTAAGAACCTTTACCATGGTAATGGAATTCATGAGTTCATTGAGTCTTTTTTTTCTACTTTTTAAGCTTTTTTTCTCTCTGTTAAACCTATGGATAATTAATGTAAATAGGGACAATTGAGTTTTAGGGGTTTCACTTTCTTATAATAGGAAAAGAGCTATAAAAAGTGCATAATTGATGCAAAGTCCATGAATTTTCAAGGATAAAAATAACCATGAATATTGATACATTAAAATTTTATTAAATGTGTGCAGGTGTTTTTGTGGCAAAAATAACATGGGAAAATATCACAAAAAAAAAAACAATGAAATATTCCCCTAAAATATAAGAGAGTCAAACATTGCCTTAAGCATGATTATCCTAAAACCCTAGAAACCTTTATTTTTTATCCAAATTATAGAGGAGTTTGGAAATGCAAAATATGAGCAATTTTTTTTCCCAAACTTGAGTTCTTTAAAATTTCTTTGATTAATTTGTTCTTAGTATGGTTCTTGGTAAAAAAATCTTAGAGAAATCTAGTAAATTTTCTAAAAATTTCTGGATTTTGTTGTGAGCTACTCATATCCATGTTGAAATGTATTTGAGATTACCAAAGAAGAGCTCAAAACTGAAAATTGATGAAGAGACTAGGTGTTGCCCTAACTGTTGTACTTATTGAAAAATATTTCTTTTGTGTATCTATTCAATGAGAAAGAAGAAAATATATATAGACAACTATTCCCTATTTACTTTCTTATATACATAGGAAACAAATCTACCATTTCCTATTTACATTCCTATATACATGGAAAACAAATCAATGAGAATAAAGAAAATTAGTTGACTATTTGTATTTAAAATCGAGATTCCATATATCACATGCATTGACAACTTTTACAATTCTTAACACTCCTCAAGTTTGGGATCGGACAAACAAAGAATAGTCAACCTTTGATTGCTTGTAGTTGGCTTGTTTGAGAGCAATGGAGAATTTGATAAACCATTGACAAGAGGCTTGTTTGAGACCATACAATGATTTGTGAAGTTTGCAAAGTCGAGTCTCCCCCTTTCATCCAAAACAAGGAGGTAACCACATGTATACATCTGCATTAAGATCTCCATGTAGGAAAACATTATTAACATCAAGTTGGTGAAGCTGCCAACATTAAGACAAGACAATTACAAGAAGGAGATGAACGGTTACAAGCTTTACAACAGGAGCAAAAGTTTCATGATAATCTAATCCTTCAACTTGATTGTACCCTCTTGCTACCAATATGGCTTTACAACATTCGACAATACCATCAAATTTGAATTTGATATTGTATACCCATTTGCATCCAATCAATTTCTTCCTTGGAGGTAGTGCTTGAAAAGACCATGTGCCATTAGCCTTTAGAGTAGCAAGCTCTTGTTGCATAGCAAGACACCATTTAGGATCATGAATTGCCTATGCAAAGGATGTTGGTTCCTTTTCGATTGAAAGAAAAATGGTGAAGGCATGATGTTTGGGTAACTATTTATCATATGAAAGTACATTAGATAGGGAATAAGTAATACCTATTACTTTAACTAATGTCAAGTTAGATGAAGGAATGTTCCTAATAGGAAAAGGGATACCAATATGATGCTCACGGAGATAACTATGTATTATTGTTGTTCAAGTCAATCATGAGGGAAGAGCTTGCAAAGTAGAAAACAAAGTTGGAGAGTCTAGCATAGTGGACAAAGAAGTATTAGGTGAAAGGGGATCTAGGGATAGAGATTCAATGATAGAATTAGGAGTAGAAGCTTCTTAAGAGATAATTTCTAATGAAAAGGATTCGATGTTGGAGTGTGAAATAGAAGGTGGATTGGTAAACATCATCATATGTTAGTGATGGAGCAGAAGAAAGTACCAAAAAAGAATTTGCAATGAATTATGGAAAGTGAATAACATTCTCATGAAAGAAAACATCACGTGAGATAAAAAATTTACCAATTGAGATATCATATCGATATCCCTTTTGACAATATGGATAACCCAGGAAAAGACAATGTGTGGCTTTTGCATCAAACTTCGTAGGGTGATGTTGATGTGTTGAAGGGAAACATAAACATCCAAAAATTAGCAAATGTTCATATATGGGTGGTTTGTGAAAAAACACCTCAAAAGATGTTTTTCCTTTAAGAAGAGGTGTAGGTGTTTAGTTGATGAGATAGGTACCAATTAAAGTGGCATCTCCCCAAAATTGCTTGAGTAGATTGGCATGAAAAAGTAAAGCTTAGGCTACATTGAGAAGGTGACAATGTTTTTTGGTTTGCCACTCCATTTTGTTGTGGAATGGCAACACAATTCGTTTAATGAATAATCCATTTGTTTAAATAAAAACTCTTCATTCTAAATTCGGGGCCATTATCACCATGAAGAATTTTAACTTTCAAGGAAAATTGTGTATTAGCCAAATTGATGAATGCAGTTATGTATTTAGGAGTGTCTTATTTATGATGCATCAAATATACCCATGTGCAACAAGTGTAATCATCAATGATAGTAAGAAAATATCGGGTCGCACCAAGTTCAGGAATATGATATCCTTCCCAACTATCAACATGAATTTATTCAAAAGGTGCATGAGTATGAATTGAACTTACTCAAATTTGTAAAGCCAATGGTTGGACTATCACATCAAGTGACCAAAAGAGATAATTGAACCAATAATTGATCAAGTTTTTATATAAAATCTATAAAGAGGAGAATTGAATGATTATTGGTCCAATCACGATTCAATCAAAGAAAAAAAATTAATTGGAATAATGGCTCATGCATGTCTCAAACATGCGACCTTCATGTTATTAGCACAGCGCTTTAACCAACTAAGCTAATAGGCCGATGATTAACAAAATTGTGTAATAGCAAAATTGATGAATGCAGTTATGTATTTAGGAGTGTCTTATTTATGATATATCAAATATACCCATGTGCAATGAGTGCAATCATCAATGATTGTAAGAAAATATTGTGCCCCACCAAGTTTGGGAATATGATATCCTCCCCAACTATCAACATGAATTAATTCAAAAGGTGCATGAGTATGAATTGAACTTACTCGAATTTGTAAAACCCAATGGTTGGACTATCACATCAAGTGACCAAAAGAGATAACTGAACCAATAATTGATCAAGTTTATATATAAAAGCAATAAAAATAAGAATTGAACGATTATTGGTTCAATCACAATTCAATAGAAGAAAAAAAATTAATTGGAATAATGGCCCATGCATGTCTCGAACCTGCGACCTTTGCATTATTAGCTCAATGCTCTAACCAACTAAGCCAATAGACCAATGATTAACTTATGTTTTACAATAAGTATGTGTTAAACATGCAATTTCCTTCTGTTAGAAAAATTAGGCTAATCCAACCTATGGTAATCATCCTAGAGGGGGGGTGAATAGGGTGATGGTCTCTTTTCGCAAATTTAAACTATGTGAATGAAGAGACAATTATATGCAAGTATATAATAAGCAATATAAATACAATTGCATGTAAATTAAAAGAGTAGGGAAGAGAGAATGCAAACACAAGAGTTTATAGTGGTTCAGCGCAACCCGGCCTACATCCACTCTCCTCTAGCTTCAATCCCGAGCTTAAGGTTCCACTAATTCAAGGCTTCCAAACCAAGCCTTCAAGCAATACAATTGGATTATGGTTCCAATTCACCCTCTTGGACTTTTGGCTCCAAGCACCTTTTACACTTCTCAAGAGATATCCCACTCTTGAACAACTTTCTCTCAAGGATTTACAAATAAAATATCTCACAAAAATCCTAGCACAAAGACTTTAAGCTCAATTGATATAAGAAAACTAAGATTGAAAGGTGCACTAAAGATGTGCAAGTTTTAGAACAATGGTGCACTCAAAAACACTCTTCCAAGGCTCAAATATAATCAAGAAAGGTTTGGGAAGGTTAAGTTTTTTAAACAATGAAGATTGGAGCCTTTTTATAGAAGAGAAAAGTCAAACTAGCCATTTGGGGGTTCGACCGGTCGAGGTAAGGGTCGACCGGTTGACTAGCCGTTAGCATTTAATACTTGGCAGGTGACTGTTGGGCCTCAATCGGACCTCAATCGATTGAGGTTCAACCTTGACCGGTTGAACAACCGTTCTAGAAGAAAGAGAAAGTTTTTTGCACCCTCGACCGGTTGAACTAGGGGTCTACCCGAGCCTCGACCGCTTGAGCTGTGGGTCGACTCGGACCTCGACCGAATGAGTTGGGGGTCGACCTGAACCTCGACCGGTTGAGCTTGCGGTCAACTAGTTCCTCACTCGGTTCAACCGGTTGAGCTGTTTTTTTGGCTTAACAACCAAAGTTTTCAACTTAAAACATTTTAAAACAAGTTTGAAAGACATTTAACACAAGGTTTTAGTTGAAAACATGAAATCATCCAATTCTTAATATATTTAAAACAAAATAACACTTGGATGATTTTGGTGCATAAGTAAAGAATGTAATGTATGAAAATCCTGGTGCACCAACAACCTTACAAAGAGATCTTATGAAGCTTGGGTCTTGAAAAACTCTTCTCTTTGAGGTGGTCTTCTTCTTCATGATTTCTCCTTGGCTTGATTTGTCTTTGTGATTGCCACTTTGGAAATCGTCTTGCCTAATTACACTTGAAATATAATCATTAGTTCTAAACCTTGTTTTGTTATCATCAAAATCAAGATTAACCAAACCTTGGTTTCACACCTTCCTTATATCGTCTAATGAGTAGAAAAACTAGGTAGGCATTAAAGGGTTATAAAATTAATTACCTCCTATCAAGAGTCATGCTTACAAGGTAAAACTAACTATTTAAAGAATCAAAGTATCCACCATGGGGCCTAATGTGCTAAGCTTACATCAATTCTCATGGTTCTAAAGAAATAGATTTTATTTGTTAAAAATATTGATCATTTGGCATATATAGTTTTGGTTCATGGTATTGATATTTTTCATTGAAAATAAAAGGCAACATAACTCAAACATTTCTCCATAATTAATAGTTTGCTATTAAATATATGAGTACTTGAACTACTTTCAAGGGATTGAAACAATCCATTAAAAAGGTTTTAAATCAGAGAGAGAGAAATAATTGTCAAGTTTTCTAAGAAAATGGAAAAATTGGGTATAAGGCTACTAATCTAATAAATAAACAAATACAAAATTGATTTAATGGCAAACCATTGGAAAAAGGATTTGCACATAAATTTATGGTAGACCTTTGATACATGCATTATTATTATCAAGTTTAGTTATTTGGTCACCTGAATAGGTTAACGTTATGTGATTCATTTAATTATTTCTTGTTTATATCTCATTAATTCTATATTATGATTAGTTAAATTGTGCAAACTCCAAGAGATACCCATGGGATGACAATTATATATGACTTGCCTTCAATGAAATTTTATGAGAGCTTTATCTTAGTTTGTCATAACAAATAATTGACATTAACTCATGGGGAAGCCTACTTACCTTAATGCACAACACAATGTGCTTGTTAGGGACCAAAAGAGAGAATCGAATAGGTAATTAGTTACACTAACCTATAAATGGTCGGTCAAAAAAAGAATGGTTAGGTCAGCTTTTAAATAGTCCAAAAAAGAATGGTGAAGATGGAATAGAGAATTGAATGATTATTAATCCAATCATGATTCAAGCCAAAGAAATAAATTGGAATAGTGGCCCATGTAGGTCTCGAACCTATGACCTTTGTGTTATTAGCATGATGCTCTAACCAACTGAGCTAATAGGCCAATGATTAATTTATCTTTTACAATAAGTCTGTTAAATAGACAATTTTCCTTCATATACCATCTAATGAGTCAAAAAATCAGTTAGGTATTAAAGGGTGAAAGAACCAATTCCTTCCTATCACAAGTAATGCTTATAAGGTAAAACTAACTATTCATCGTATCAGAGCATCCACCATGGAGCCTAATGTTCTAAGCTTATATTAATTCTCATGGTTTTAATTAATGAAATAGATTTTATTTGTTAAAAATATTGATCATTTGTCATGTATAGTTTTGGTTCATGGTATTGATATTTATCATGGAAACTAATAAAAAAGAGGTGACATAACTCAAACATTTCTCCATAATTAGTAGTTTGGTATTTAAGATATGAGTACTTGAACTACTTTCAAGGGATTGAAACAATCCATCAAAGAGGTTTTAAATCAGAAACAAAAATACATCTTTAGCTTTCTAAGAAAATAGGAAAATTGGGTATAAGTATACTAAGCTAATAAAAAAAATAAAAAATACTAACTTGATTTAATGGCAAACCATTACAAAAAGGATTTGGACATAAATTTAGGGTACACCTTGGATACATGCATTATTATTATTATCAAGTTTAGGTATTTGCTCACTTGTATAGGTTAATTTTATATTATTCATTAAATTATTTCTTGTCTAGATCTCATTAATTATATACTATGATTAGTTAAATTGTGCAAAGTCTAAGAGATACCCATGGAAGTGACAACTATCTATGACTTGCCTTGAATGAAATTTTATGATAGCATTGTCCTAGTTTGTCACAAAAAATATTTTAGCTTAACTCAATGAGAAACCTACATCCCTTAATGCACAATAGAGTGTGCTTGTCAAGGATCAAAAGAGACAATCAAATGAGTGATTGGTTATGTCAACCTATAAGCGGTCTTAAAAAGAAAATCGAATGATAATTGGCATAATTAACCCCTCTAATTTTTAAAGCTTAATGGTTGACAGTCACATCAAGTGACTAAAAGAGATAAGTAAACTAGTAATTGATTAGGTTGATATATAAAAGCTCTAAAAAAAATAATTGAATGATTATTGGTCTAATCACAATTCAATTTGAGAAAAAAAAATTAATTGCAATAATGGCCTATACAGGTCTCAAACCTACAACCTTCGTGTTATTAGCATGACACTCTAACCAATTGAGCTAATAGGCCAATGATTAACTTTTTTTTTACAATAAGTATGTGTTAAACATGCAATTTCCTTCCCTATACCATCTAATGAGTAGAAAAACCAAGGAGGTATTAAAGGGCAATAAAACCAATTCCCTCCTATCATGAGTTGTGATTACAAGGTAAAACTAACTATTTAGAGTATCAAAGCATCCACCATGGTGCCTAATGTGCTAAGCTTACATCAATTCTCATGGTTCTAAAGAAACAAATTTTATTTGTTAAAAAAATTGTTCATTTGGCATATATAGTTTTGGTTCATGGTATTGATATTTGTCATTGAAAATAAAAAAGGCAACATAACTCAAACATTTCTCCATAATTAATAGTTTGCTATTAAATATATGAGTTTTTGAACTACTTTCAAGGGATTGAAACAACCCATTAAGAAGGCTTTAAATCAAAGAGAGAAAAATAAATTTTAAGATTTCTATGAAAATAGTAAAATTAGGTTTATAAGTCTACTAAGCTAATAAATAAACAAATACAAAATTGATTTAATGGCAAACCATTGGAAAAAGGATTTGCACATAAATTTAAGGTAGACCTTGAATACATGCATTATTATTACCAAGTTTAGTTATTTGGTCACCTGTATAGGTTAACTTTATGTGATTCATTTAATTATTTATTGTCTAGATCTCATTAATTATATATTAAGATTAGTTAAATTGTGTAAACTCCAAGAGTTACCCATGGGAGTGACAATTATCTATGACTAGCCTTCAATGAAATTTTAGGAGAGCTTTATCCTAGGTTGTCTCAACAAATAATCGGTATTAACTCAAGGAGAAACCTACATCCCTTAATGCACAACACAACATGGTTGTTGGAGACCAAAAGAGAGAATCAAACGGGTGATTGGTTACACTAACCTATAAACCATAAAATAAAAAAATTAAAAAAAAATGGTCAGGCTAACTTATAAACAGTCCAAAAAGAATGGTCAAGTTAACTTATAAACTGTCCAAAAAAGCATGGTCTTGTTAACCTATAAACGGTTCTAAAAATAAAATCAAATGATAATTGGTCCAATTAACCCCTCCAATTTTTAAAGCCTAATGGTTGGACCATCACTTTAAGTGACTAAAAGAGATAACTAAACCAGTAATTGATCTAGTTGATATATAAAAAATCTAAAAAGTAGAATTAAACAATTATTGGTCTAATCATGATTCGATTGGATAAAAACAAAAATTCCTTAAAATGATGGACCATGTAGGTCTCGAACGCGACCTTCGCATTATTAGCACAACACTCTAACCAGCTAAGCTAATAGGCTAATGATTAATCTATTTTTGACAATATGTCTATGTTAAACATGTAGTTTTCTTTCCTATACTATCTAATGAGTAGAAAAACTAGTTAGGTATTAAAGGATGATAGAATCGATTCCCTCCCATCATGAGTCATGCTTACAATGTAAAACTAACTATCCATTGTATCAAAGTATCCACCATGGAGCCTAAATTTGCCAAGCTTATATCTATTCTCTTGGTTCTAAAGAAATAGATTTTCATTGTTAAAAATATTGATCATTTGGCATATATAGTTTTGGTTCACGGTATTGACATTCATCATGGAAAATAATAAAAAAGAGGTGATATAACACAAACATTTCTCCATAATTAGTAGCTTGGTATTAAAGATATGAGTATTTGAACTACTTTGAAGGGATTAAAACAACCCATTAAAGAGGTTTTAAATCATAGAGAAAAATACACCATTAGCTTTCTAAGGAAATAGGAAAATTGGGTATAAGTCTAAAAAGCTAAGAAATAAAAGAATGCCAAATTGATTTAATGGCAAACCAATGGAAAAAATGATGACCATGGATACATGCATTATTATTATCAAGTTTAGGTATTGTGGCACATGTATGGTTTAACTTTATGTGATTCATTTAATTATTTCCTATTTGCATCTCATTAATTATATATTATGATTATTTAAAATGTGCAAACTTCAAGAGATACCCATGGAAGTGACAATTATGTATGACTTGCCTTTAATGAAATTTTAATTTATGAGATCTTTATCATAGTTTGCATCAACAAATATTTTACATTAACTCAAGGAGAAGCCCACATCCCCTAATGCATAACACAATGTGCTTGCTAGGGACCAAAAGAGATAATTGAATGAGTGATTGATTATGTTAACCTATAAATGGTCCAAAAAAGAATGGTTATGTTAACTTATAGATGGTCAAAAAAAGAAGGATCACATTAACCAATAAATGGTCCTAAAAAGAAAGTTGAATTATGATTGGTCTAATTAACCCTTCCAATTTTCAAAGCCTAGTTGTTAGACCATCAGTTCTAGTGACCAAAATATAGAACTGAACTAGTTATTGAGTAAGTTGATATATAAATGCTCTAAAATGGAGAATTGAATTATTATTAATCCAATCACAATTACATCGAGCCTAAAAAATTAATTGGATTAATGGCCCATTAAGATCTTAAACCTACAACATGCGCATTATTCGCACCATGCTCTAACCAATTTAGCTAATAGGCTAATAATTAATTTAATTTTTACGGTAAGTTTATGTTAAGAATGCAATTTTCTTCCCTATACCATCTAACAAGTGGAAAAACTAGTTAGGTATTAAAAGGTGATAGCCCAATCCACCAGTCTAGAAAGGTCACTCATAAGATCTATTGTAACTTTGTGTTTCCACCAAAATGCTCTCATGCACACTTATGAACTACAAATCCAATTCCCTCAAACAAAATGTACCACGATGAACTACGAGTTCAAGCAAGGACCATTGCGACCCATAGGAAAATATTGGCTTCCTCAAAATCCATACCTGAAGTTGGCTCTACATTCCACTAAAGAGAGTCAACTGCATTCCAATATCCTATAAAATTATAATGAGACAAAGCTTAAGTCCCTAACCTAATGTTCATTGCATAAAAACTCCTCATAAACTGGTGTCCATAATTTGACAAGGTAATGTTATCGACACAATAAGATTACATTTCTAATACTTAAGTTACAAATCCTCATAATATGTGATCAACTTACTTACTCTATCTCTAAGGAGCATATGTCAAATTCCACTAAAGGAATTACTACAGTCATAGCTTTCATGATTACATGTCCTTAATTTGGATAACCCGTGGGGACACATACACTATCTTAATCTCATGAGATATCATGTTGTCTATGTTGAAAATATCTATTGTCACTAGCTTCAATCAATAGTGACCTTATCCGTAGGGAGTATATGACTACTTTAAGGTCTCAGAAATAGGTTAAAGCCTCTAGTTGATTTCAGTATAGGCTCAATATCCTCTCAAGATTGAGAGTCCATTTAATATAGTAGTTTGATGAATCATAACAATCCAATAACTTACCATCTTGATTAACTGTAGATCCTATTCAACCTATAACCATATACATTGTGCAGTCACCATGGAAAACCCATCCTAATGACCAAGATAAGTTATCCCTTCATTTAGGAGGTCGTGCACTATAATCTCTATTGGATTACCCAAATCCATGAACTAACTATGAACAACTTATCATCTTGTAAGAAATCTATGACTTGTATCCTCTATGCAACTCCTAATGCATCCAAGTCATATATAATGCAAGTGATATGGGAATGAATGCTCAGATAATTAATTAATGCAAATGGGATAATAAAGGGAATAGAATGCATAAATAAATTTATTAATGAATCTAAAATTGTTACATCGTGTCATGCTTTCTAGGGCTCTATTCCAATAGTCCCCTAATGAGCTCTCCCATTTTCATAACCAGAAGTCCTTGCCTTTTTGTCAAGCTCCTCCCTATTTCCCTTTTCACTTGATTTATTATTAAAGTATCAAACACATAATTAGTTCAGGTAAACCTATAAGCAGTCTAAAAAAGAGAACCTATAATTAAATAGTGAAAAAAAATCATCAAAAAAAAAAATCCTAGCTTGTATATTTTTTCAACTCTATTAAATTATATTTTTGAAGACACACTTAGTGTTTGGACCATCAATTTAGGCAATTCTCTTCTAATTAAACATTAAATAGGCCCAAAAAAAAAAGCAAATGCAAACTCATAATTGGTTAGGGTTCACTTATAAATGGTCTAAAAAAAAAAAAAAGAATTGGTAATTAGTTTGTTATCAGAAGATTGGTATAATTTGAATGTATAAATAGATATAAGAAGGAAAAAAAATCATATCAAAAATCAAAATAACATTTTAGAAGACACGCCTACTTCTTAAGTAGTTCTCATCTAGCTAATTAACCTATAAATAGGCCAAAAACAAACAAACTTGTAATTGGTTTGGGTTCACTTAGTGCTTAGACCATTGGTTTAGGCAATTCTCATCAAGTTAACCGATAAATAAACCAAAAAAAAAAAAAAAAAGATAACCAAACTTGTAATTGGTTCGAGTTAACTTATAAATAGTATTTAAAAAAAAAAAATAGTACTTGGTTTATTCTCAAAAGATTGTTCTAATTTGAGTATATTAATAGACAAATGAGGGAAAAAATCATGAAAGAAATCAAAATAACATTTTAGAATACATGCTAGGTGCTTAGATAGTCAATTTAGTCGATACTCATCTAGTTAACCTATAACTAGGCTAAAAAAAATACCAAACCTATAATTGGTCTTTTTTTCAACTCTAAATAATGTTTTAGAAGACATGCCTAATGCTTGGACCATCGGTTTAGGCAACTCTCATCTAGTTAACCTATAAATAGGCCAAAAAAAAAAAAAGAACTAAACTTATAATTACTCCAAGTTAACTTATAAATGGTCTAAAAAGAGAATTGGTAATTGGTCCATTCTCGAAAGATGGGTATAATTTTAATGTATAAATAGACATGAAAAGGAAAAAACAAATCATCAAAAAAAAAAATCAAAATAACATTTTAGAAGACACAACCAATGCTTAGGCAATTTTCATCTAGTTAACCTATAAATAGGTCCAAAAAAAATAATAATAACCAAACTTGTAATTGGTCTAGGTTAACCTAGTGCTTGGAACATTGCTTTAGACAATTCTCATTAAGTTAACATATAAATAGTCCAAAAAAAAAGAACCAAACTTGTAATTGGTCTGGGTTAACTTATAAATAGTCCAAAAAAAAAATGATAACTAGTTTATTCACAACAAAATTGTTATAATTTGAGTATATAGATGACATGGGAAGGAAAAAAACATATCATAGAAAAATTAAAATAACATTTTAGAAAACACACTCGATGCTTGGACCATCAATTTAGGCAATTCTCATCTAGTTAACCTATAAATAGTCTTTAAAAAAGACTTTTGAACATGTAACTGGTCCAGTCTAACCTATAATTGGTCTATTATTAAAATATTGATATAATTTTAGTATATATATATATATAGAAGAGTGAAAAAAAAAATCAACAAAAGAAAAAATCCTAGCTTGTAAATTTTTTTTAACTCTATTAAATAATATTTTTGAAAACTCACTTGATACTTGAACCATTGCTTTAGGCATTTCTCATCCAATTAACCTATAAATATTCTAATAATGAGAATTGATAATTGGTGTTCTCAAAATATTGGTTTAATTTGAGTATCTAAGTAGACACAAGGGGGAAAAATCATCAAATAAGGGCCCATTTACGTCTTGAATGACTTTTGCATTATTAGCATGATGCTTTAACCAACTAAGTGAATAGGCCAATTATTTGACATTTATCATACATATTTATTAACAACAAATTTTCCTTCCCGTCAGCTAATAAAATAAGTTAAGAATTAAATAGTAGTTGAACCTATTCTCTCCCATCATGATTCATGCTTACAAGGTAAATTTTACAATTCATATAATCAAGTATCCACCATTGAGCCTAATATGCTAAAATATTGAGCTCTTAACATTCAATAGTTTTGGTTTATGGTACTAATATTTATCATGTAAGAAAAGAAAGGTGACATGTCTCAAATATTTTCTCTATAAGTAGTTTACTACCAAAAATATGAGTATTTCAAATATTTTCAAGGGATTGAAACAATCCATTGAAAAGTTTTAGATTAAAATAAATACATCTTCAGATTTCTAAGGAAATAGGAAAATTGGGTGTAAGTTCACTAAAACACTTAAAAAAACAAAACAAAACAAAAAACAAAAAACTTGATTTATTGGGAAAAAGATTTGCACAAAAGCTTAGGTTATGTTTGCTACATACATGGCAATAGACATTTTATTCCTTGTTTTTTCCAATCATTCTCATATTTGGATAACTTAAATGATAATAGGAATGGAATAAAAAATTATTCTAGTTTAAATTAAATCTCACTTATAAGTGAGATTAAACAATATTTTGATTTCTTTGGTGAAGGAAATGGTACAATACATTAAAATCACTATTTTACCCTTTCGTTTCCATAACGTTTGTATGACCTTTTATGACTAACTTTTTTTTTATTAAGTAAATATTGTTTTTCCGAGTATTATTATTTAGCAAAAAAAAATCTCAAAAAATGTTCTTTGAAAATAAAAAATAAAAAATATTTTAAACTATGATAAGATATTATTGTCAATTTATTTCTTTCTTATTCCCATTCCTATTATTACCAAATTTTGAATGGAAATAAATAATCTTTCCAACCTTACATTCCTACTTATAGATATACATTTGAAGTATAATAAATCATTTATGAACTCCGTAACCACTATATATTGTACTTTCCTATCTCTAAAATGCAAACCATCACTTCGTGCATAAGTTGAAAAAAATACTTTTCTAAAGTTTAATCGATCTTCAATTATCTTTTTTTTCCATCTAAATTTAGTCTTAAAATATCTTATATTATACGTTGGTTTCTAATTTTTGTTTTCTCTAATCAAAATAAACTTGGGCATACAAAAGACCAATTTTTTTCCCACCACTTTCATCTAAGACTGTCGTTTGGCATAATCAGAATACTATTCAATATTAATTGGTACATTTGTTTAAACTTTTTAATAATTTCATAAATCTAATACTTATCTTGCTAGCTTTTCTTCAACCACCCAAGTTATAGGTGATTTCTATCCTCCATTTCTTATATAATACTTAGGTTATAAATTTTGGTCTCTTAAATGATGTGACAAATAATTTAGATTGAACTAGATTTTACAATAGAATTTGATGGATGATTTGTCGCTGCTATACTTTCCTCTTAAGTGAGACGATTATTTTCAACAATATATAACAAAGATATATACAAATGAGATTGTCAACCAATATACCTAAGAAAATAAATGAACCATTCTTTCTAATAAAAACATTTTTATTGAAACAAACTGAATAATATGATTTATTTAAACTAGAAATTGAAATCAAATTATTTCTAAACTTAGATGCATAAAGACAATCCTTGAGTTCTAGTTGTTTATTATTCTCTAATACTAGGGTAATGTCTCTCATTGCCTGCATAACTATCCTCGTAGCAGATGCTAGAGTCAGGTACACCTCTCACTCACTCAACCTTCTCCTCAGTTGAAACCCTAGTAAAGAATTACATATATGGTTAATGTCCCCAAAATCTATCCACCATGAATTGGTGGAATCCACTACTAAACATGATTCAACTAAAAGTGAATAGGACATAACTTTCTTTTTCTTCAGGTAGTCAGGGTATTCCTTCTTCTAGTGGCCCTTCTTGCCACTAACAAAACACTTGCCTTTTCACTTACTTTTTTCTTTCCCAGCCTTGGTTTTTCCCTACTTAGGTTTCTTGAAAGAATTCTTCTTCTTTTTATTATGGGAAGAACATAAAGTATCTTTCATTGCCATATGAACACCTCTAAAATCCTTGAGAATACCCTAATCCATCTAGAGTTCCTTCATTAGTTCTAAAAAGCTCATCATTAACCTATTCATAGTGTAATTAAGCTTGAATTGCTTGAAAGCGTCTAGTAAGGTCTCTAGGATCATATCGACCTAAGTTTCCCCATCAATTTCAACTCCAAGAATCTTCCTCTTGTTAAATAGTATAATCATACAAATCATATGATCTTTAATAGGAGTTCCTTCTATCATCCTAGTGTTCATGATGGTCCTTAGGGTAGCTTGCTTAGTTAGCCTACCCTTATCACCAACATTTCTTGCAAGCTTAAGAGAATCTCATAGGTGGTGGCAATGCCTATTTGTTGTTGTTGCAACACATTATTGAGAGACCCAAGTATAATACAATGGGCCTTCTTATCTATCCTTTGCCATTGAGAATGAGCATCTTAATCTTCCTGCATGGAAATCCCATTGAGAATAGGTGGAGTGAGCTCTTAAGTTACCCATTTCAATTGTTTTATTGTTAACACTATCTCTAAGTTTGTCTTCTAGTCAACATAATTAGGTCTAGTCAATTTATTATTAGTGAGAATCAAGGTGATAGGGTTATAAGACATGATTTCTATTATAAACAAAACAAGAGTTCCATATTTAGGTTTGACCACTCCTACAATAAACATATATAGTATTGTCCTTTAAGTATAGTCTATATCCCCTGATTCCTTGGGTAACCCTATCTTTAGGATGGTCATGTGCCAAAAATTAAGATGGGCTCGATCTTGGAGGCTATAGGTTTGCCTATGACCCACTCTTACTTAATATTTTATAAAATAGACTTTAAGATAATTTTGGTAACCATCTTAAAATAAATTATCCATCTAGAAAATCCAAAACTTTTATGTATTACTTGAATTAGGATTCCTATGCTAAGTATGAATTATCTTGAAATTCCTTGTCCTTGAACTTTTTTTTTCCAATCATAGTCCTTTTCTCAGGAGTAGGGGGCTAGAGGATCACCTTTAGGTGTTGTTCTTCTTCTCTTTAAGAAGGAAGAGTTTGAAATAACCAATTCCTTAAATAAATAAATAAATAAAAATCTTCATGAAAAATTATTCTTTTAAGAAAATAAAAAATTATCAATTCTGAACAAATTTCAAATATATCCTAACATATATGATATGTTAAACATATGCATAAAAAGAAATAAAAAAAAAATTTAAATAAAAAAAAATCCCAAGGCCTTAGGAATCTTGTTACTTATTTGGCAACCGAAATATTTTGATTTTCATAATCCAATCATACTAAATATGTTCTATAACAAAAATTTAAGGTTAGTGACATTTATAAATGACCAAATTACCCCTAAAACCCTAAAATTGCCAATGGGAGCCACTCCCAACTCTTGAAGCGAGTATAGAAAAAGTTGGACCGCTAGATGCAACTTCCAATGGTTAAATCCACCACTTGATTGATTTAAGCACTCGATCGCTAATCTAGCAACTTGAGTGCTCTTGCATTTTTTCCAAAATCTAAGAGTTGGTTTCTACATCTCTGATGGTTGTTTTCTCTAAAAATCTCATATTTTTAGTTAGAAACTATGCATAAGCATCTCGTGATCATTTTGGATTGCTTCCAAATGCTCCATGGGTTACAAAGAACGAAAAAGAAAACTCAAACTTTACATTCAAAAATAAAATCCTATGTTTCTTTCAAATCGAAGCTTATATCCTATTATATGAACAAAAATGGGATTTTTACAAACTAGAAAAATTATGTCTTTTTTAATGAGGCTTATAACCCATCTAGATCAAAAACCAAAACCAAAAGCAACTGCAATATATAATTATCATTCTCATATAGTAATATGTCTCATATAATTTATCCTTAGGTTCATAAAATAGACAAAATACCATGTGAAACCAATGTTAGTACACCTTAGAAAGGTTCTTACATTCTTTTTGCTAACCTATAACTCTAATACCAATTGTAGGGAATCCTAAATCTCTCTGTTCCTATCTTAATATCAGGTTAGGTGCATGCAAAAACTAGAGTATGTTAGTTGATCACAAATATGAGGATTTGATACTCAAGGATTTTAGAGATAACCTTAAGAGGTTGATAGCATCTACCTTATTAGATTATGAACATCACTTCATAAGGAGTCTACATGTAGTAGGTAGTAAACCAAGGACCAGGGAAATTAATTAAATTAGATTTAATCAATTTTTTTCTTGATGTAATTTCATAGGATAATAGTATGACATTTTAATGGAGTATGAGTCAACTTTAGAATTAAATTCTAAGGAAAGTTATCTTTTCCTATGGGTCCCAATGGTGCCCGCTCAAGCTCATGTTCTTTGTTGGCACAAAATCTTGAGATTTTTTCTAAGAATCCTAGATTACTCTATTCGTTGCCTTTGGATGTTGTTAGGTGCATGCTACTATTCATAGGCTTATCTAGATCCTAGGAATAGAAGTAAAACAACATTTTAAAACATTATAAGTTCTAGATGCGTGGATTAGAAGTTCTTACCAAGATTTGGATGTTCTTAAATCAATTCTTTGCAGTGAAAATGTCATCAAATGCTATAGTCGTTGCTAAAGATCTCACAAACCATTAATCTTCCATCTAAACTCTTCATTGAAACTAGATACATAGATGGTGGAGATCTAGAGGGTGGGGGCTAGGGTTCTCTCTTTGGAATTTAATGGAGAATGGAAAATGTCTCAAGCCCTAACCCCTAATGGGGTATTTATAGACTTCCCACTAAGCTTATGTGACTTGAGCCCACCTTAGGCCACTTAATCTAGCCCAAAAGGTCTTTAATTTATTAGTTAACCTAAAAGGGATCCAATTTAATCAATTAGCCCAATCCAAAGATATCATTCGCTAACCCCTCTACAACCTTATGTAATTACTAAAATACCGTTATGCACATAAGTGAACTAAGAATGAATCCAACTATAAATCATGTCATCAAGGTATGTAAGCTCAAGTGGGGACCATTAAGACCTATAGGACAATATTGGCTCCCTCAAAATCCAATTCTGAAGTTGACTTAACATCCTAGCATAAAGAGTCAACTTCACTTTAGTACCATATGTATATTGCAACAAGGTAGAACTCGGGTCCTTGACCTATTATCCACTATATACAGTCTCCCCATGAATTGGTGTCCATAATCTAACAAAGTGAATGTTACTAGCCTCTCAAGATTACCTTTACCATCCTTAAGTTAGAAATCATCCTACTATATGACCAACTAACATACTCTAGCTCATAAGAGCATTAGTCAAGTTCCACTTAAGGAATCACTATGACCACAAATTTCATGATTCATGTGTTTAGGAACATCAAGGGGACACATTATCTCAAATTCATATCATGGTTCCTCTATTAAGTTTACCTATTGCCACCAGCTTCCATCAATAGTGACTCAATCCATAGGGAATATTTGATCACATTAAGATGTCACTCATAAGTCAAAATCATTGTTAACTTTGGCACAAGCTTGATATTTTCTCAAGGTTGAGAGACAATTTAGTATAATATCTTGGTGAATTCATGAATGCCTGATAGTCTTATATCATGAATCACCCTAAGTCTTATCTAATATAAAACAATACATACTAGTGAACTCACATGGGAACCTCATCCCGATGGTCAAGACCAACCATTCCTCTGATTACGATCTAGTGAATTACAACCTCTTATTTATTGCCCTAGTCCACAAACTATTTGTGAACAAATCATCTACTTACAAGGAACCCATGACTTGGATCTTTCACCCAACTTTTAATGTACCTAAGTCATATACAATACAAGATATGTCAGCCTAGAATTCTCATAAGGTATAGTGCATGGAACAAAAATAGATAAAAATGAAATTAAAATAATATTAAATAAATAATAAAGTTTGAAATTGTTACTTCATGCTATGCTCTTAAGGGCTTTATCTTAACAATTTTATGGAGAATTAATTATTTATGTGCATAAGGGTATTTTTCGTAGAAGCATAAGTTTGCACAAAATTCTATGATTAATTATCTTTTATTTTTCTAGATTTGGTTAATTAATTAATTGGGGCCTAATAGGCTACATTAAGGGACCTAAGCCCAAGTTGGGCCAAAGTCATTTAAGCTCACAAGGAAGTTAATATAAACCCTCTTAAAAGTTTAGGGTTAGAGACCCTTTATTGTTGTCTTCCATAGAGCCTCCATCTTTCTCCCTCAAAAAAACTATGTAGTAACTCTACACAAGTGTCAAGGTTTGAAGAAAGAATGACCAAGTGGAAGATCGCAAGGTGGTTGAGACCTTCTTCCACAAGTCAAGTTTGATCTAGGTATATCAAGATTAAAGGTAAAATTTTGAAGAGTCTAGACTACTTTTTTTGTTTTTTATGCTCGACTACATTTAGATTTAATATCACTAGGTTGCTAGAAAGCATGCACCTATCTCAACAGTTGTATGGTCTGAAACAATCCTCTTGATAATGTTATAAATTGCAGAAGTGTATTTCATCATTATGTTTATTTTAGAAAATTGTTTGATTTAAACTTCATTTATAATAAATTCATCTATGTTGATGATATAATGGTTAATTGCAAGAGTATGACAATAATTAACATGTTCAAAATCCAATTAAGTGTTGAATTAGAAATTAAGGATCCAAGAGCTCAGTTCAAATGGGAAAATTGAATTTGAAATATAAAAACATAAATATCAATTTTTGTCGTGAAAGTGTTCATCATTTTTTAATTGTTATTGTAACCTTTTGAAATCCTTATGATTATACCTTGTCACTGTTGTGGATGTAAGCATACTACAAAACCAAGCAAATCATTTGTTTCTTTTGGATATGTTTTTCAAAATTTTGTTGTAAATCATCTTTGATTATTTTACTATCACTTTCATAAGTTCATTTGTGTTTGCACCACATATAACATGAAATTATCAATTAATACACATTTCTCAAGTCTTTGTCAATATTCTTGTAGTTATTAGTGCCAAGTTGATATTATATATAATAAAGAAGAATCTTTCCTTTTTTATAATGTTGTAATTGCAATTGAAGACCTATCTCGGTTGTATCGAAAAACAACTTTAAAAATATCTTGACAATATCAAAGTAGGTTTTCAATATAAAAGAGAAAAAAGAGTTCCCAAATGCATCAGGACTAAGGATTTTCTCTTGCTTTCCTAAACCTACAATCCCTATATTCCATATCTCTATTCCATCGAAACTCCTCATTTTTATTCATTTGAAATTTCCTTTTTCAGATCGGATGTAACTCGATATCCTATAATGTTTACTTTGTTTCTATATCATTCTATGGTTTCATTGAAAGAGATATAACCAAGACTAGACATCTATCTTGGTTGCTAAGATCATTTTATTCCTATCAATTTCATCATTTGCAGACTTACCCCTTACTTATTGTTGTGTGTAGTTTCTTTTCTCTGTAAGTATTTCCTCTCAGACATGTTTTTTGTGTGCTTTATATTATTTTATTTGCTTTATGAGATATTATAGGAAAATCACTAGATAATCTAGTGTAAGCTCAAAGATAGAATTTTTTACCCCTTAAACTATTGTCGAAAGTTTTTTTTTTTAATGTGAAAACCCTAATTAAAGCTCTGATTCTTTTTAAGAAATATTCATTACTACCAAATCAACACCAAATGGTTCATTTTTTTATAATTATGTGTTGCGTGCACATTATAAATAATTTTTAAAAAAAAATACCAAATTTCTTTAATTCACTTTTGGTGATTTATTTGAAAACAAAAGCCCTAAAATCTTTCATGCAAATTATTGATTTTCTTTTTATTCTTACTTTTATTTATTTTTATTTTTTTAGACTGTTGGAGCCAAAAAGAATTAGTAAAATTATAGAAATTTTTTAATGAAATATCTTATTGAATATTTCTTTTTCAATTTTTCTTTGATTTTTGAGATTTTAACATTATTAAAACTTACATTTATAGATCTTTTAAAATTTAAAACACTTTTCTTTTAATTAATTTTTCCTACTAAAGATAACTGAATCTTATTAATTGTCTCTTATATTTCTTATTTGTTGTCTGTTTTTTTTTTTTTTTTCAAAATGATTGGTTGATTGATAATTGGATCTTGATAAGGCTTTCAAAGATTAGAACCATTTATTTGGTTATCATGTTTGAAATAGATCCTTTTTTTTTATTTTTATTTTTGTATTTAATGTTATTTTTCATTTTTTTTTTAATATGTTGTTTGATTTGATGATATTACTTGTTGTTCTATTTAATGTTTATTTCTTGAATTTTTTGATATGTTGTTTAATTTGATGATATCAACATTTTTCATTGTATATTTTTTGTGATTAATTATTTGAGTTTTTAGAACTGTCTTTTCGAGCTCACCGGGATTTTTTTTCTTAATAATTTTTGTGCTATTAGGGTAATGACACGATGCTTATATTATTTTCAACTATTGATTTTTGTTATTATTAGCAACAACATTAAAAAATTATAAAAAATAAATAAATAAATAAACTTTATTCATGGAATATTCAATCAAACCAATAAAAGATATTGTATTTGTTATAGCAAATTGCATACTACTCAATCCAACTATGAGATTTTTCCCCTATGCATCTCCGTCACAATAACTATTAGTAATATATATAAAGTTTCTTGGAAGTCTTTGAATCACATGTTTTGCAAATTTGCATGCTACGCAGGACAAGATAGAAGAACTTGGTACAAAAATCATTCTTGAATACACCTAGCTTTCTTCTTAGCTTTTGGTTTTCACATAAAGCGGTTTACATTGAAGGGGAAAACATTGACCAAATGTCACCTTCACAAGGAGGTATGCAATGCTTTTGGAGTTTTTTGCATTTAACTAAAGATTATTTGTTTATGATTTTCCTCTTAATATTTATATTATTTTTTAAACCTAAAATTGTCTTTTGATCATATATTTTCATGTTAAACCCAACGAAAAGTTAAATTTAGTAGTGATGTGGCTTATTATTCTAAAGAATATACTATGTTTACTTTATCATTTTTCTTTTGTAGGTTCACTTCTTATTAACTAAAACTTTAATGGTATGAGCAGAGTCGGAAAGAGGTATGACATTTAGAGATTTCAAGTAAACCTGTTATTTTAAGGTTCACAAATTCAATTGCTTTGTTCATTACATTTTTGGGGAAAAAAACATGATATTAGTTAACCAATCATTCAAAGAACTTGATGGAAACAATATTAAATTACATTAAATGATTGGCTCACGCTATTTGTTTATGTATATATGGCATAAGGTGGTGTTGCAAAGAAAGAAATAATGGAATCATGGATCAACCTGCTAAGTTATCAACATTAATTTCTACATTAACTTTGAAATGTTTTTAGAGTTAATGAATTGTGATATCCTTTAGTTATTGTATTTATTCTTTCAAGTTGATATATTGCTTCCAATAATCTCAATTAATTTGTGACCTCACATGTTCAAACATGGATAAATTCCACTCTTTCTATTAAAGTAAATGATATACAATGTGAGCTCAAATCCTATAAACTTAAGCTTTTGGAAAATTGGTTGTTCAACATGGTATTAGAGCCTTATTTGGTAGAGGTCCTGTGTTCGAGCCTCAAAATGAAGGCTACACGTGTGAGAGAGTGTCCTAAAAGCTTAAGCTTTAAGGAAAATCATTTTTTCAACACTTTTTTCCCCATCTCACTCCATGTAAAATCATATTAAATTTTTTAACATATAGTAGGCTCCATTTTTTATGAAGGAGAAAGCTTTCCAAATAAATCCTACACATGGGAGGAGTATCACTAACTAAGAGTCCATCCCTAATTAAGGTAGCAAGTTTCAATAAAGCCTATTAGGCCAAACCCATATGCCCAAACATAAGACATTTATGTCTTATTAGACTAAGCAAGATTGGGCCCTATACCTTGGAAACTCAACTATGCTCATCCTCACCAAATTAAATTGCTTTTAAAACCATGTAGAATAAGTTATGCTTGCATAAGCCATTTGAAATATGTCATCAGTTTAACTTATTAAGATTTCACACTAACTTGAGATAATTCAAACATTTTATAAATTAATAATATCATACTAGGAAAATCCAATGCTCTATGAATGTATGTGCTCTTGTTTAAATGATGTGGATGCTCTACCATTTATAAAGTAAAATATATCTCTATCATTTTATTTCTCTCTATTCATGTGCAATGGTGTCACTCTTAAGCTCAAGGATGGGTCACCTAAATAATGATAGTCGAATGCTATAATAGGTTTATGCTACCAAGACACTAATTGGCTTCTAGATGAGATGGTTAAAGCTTAATCCTAGAATTTTTTTATACTAATTGTGGATGAATCTCAACTATAGATAACACCTGTAGGAAGGGTGAATGAGTGTTTTCAAAACAATTTAAGATGGTTTCCCACAATGCAAATCACATCCTTGAGACCTTCGCTATTTTATTTTTCTCTTTTAAGTTTTTCAACAAGCAAGATTTACAAGATCTACAAACAACTCAAAACACATTCTAAATATCCCTTAATAGTATAACCAATTCAAAAATCATATCTAAGATTTCCAAGGCACACATGAACATTTTTGTAGCTCATTTTCCAACAATCTTACACATAAGAAACAATAGAACTTTCATAAGCTATAACAAACAAATGAAAATGATTAAATGTGAATAAAGAAAAAGAAAGATAATAACACCAAGTTTGAATGTGGAAAATATGTGAAGTGATGAAAAACTATATGGGCAACCTACAAGTGATAAAAGCATACACTATGAAGAAATCAATTGATTAATTAATATGTTTTACCTAGCTTAAGCCCACTAATACTTTCCAGACTACTTAACTAGCGTCTTCCAACTTCAACTACACGCTTTCTTTTAGAGCACACTTTGAGTCTACACCAAGCTTGATCTTGGCCACTTCTTGAATCTCAATCAAGAAGAAAATAGGTGCCCATGACTCCCAAAGCTTCTTTTTGAAGAGTATATATCCAAGATAACCATTAATTTGAAAAACCTAGTTGATTCTATTTCATTCATCCACTACCTCAGCTAGATTTCTTAGCCTCTAAGCATTTTCAAAATCTTGATTTTTATTAGGTAAGCAGTCTAATGGAGGATTAAAAAGACCTAAGTTGGGAGACTCTTTAGAATTTTTGTCCTAAATTTTCAACCTAACTAAGGCGCTCACTATTTCTTCTTTTGGCAATTTGGGACAAAACCCTTTACAACAAGAATAAGTACATGCATGACGCACCTACTCGCATACAAGTCACACTCACTTAACTTCTCAACCTCTTAACCTAGGCACTAAAAATCTTGCATATAACCTAAAAAAACATTAGTACCACCTAAGATAATAACAAAAAACATACACAAAAGGAGCAAGTGAAAATGTTCTTAGAGTATAAGCAAGATTTTTTTGGAACAATACACTAGTCATGGTCTAAATGGTGGAGAAGGTAAAAATTTAAATTCAAACTAATAAATAAGACTTTTAAATTCTAAATGTGACTCAAACTAAAACTTTTCAAAGAGAAGTTTTACTAGTCAAATAAAAACTTTAAAAATGATTTGTTTAGAAAATAAAAGTTGTAAGGAGAAATTGAAACTTCACAAATTCTAAAGATTTGTTTCTTTTTGTTTTCTTCCTTTTTTATTATCCTCGAGGAACTTATCATTTTCAATTTCCTTTCCACCTATTTAAGAGAATTTGACACCTATGAGTTGATAACTTTTGTTTGTCCATCAATTTAAGGATGGAATAAACTTGAAATTTTCAATTGAGTTCCTAATTTGGCCCATAAGGTCTTCCAAAATTAATTCACAAATTTAACATCAATCGCAATAAAAGAACAATAGAGTTTGAGATTCTATGTAAGTGAACTACATCTTTGAAGAACAAGTCAATCACATAAGATGCATTTGAAGGCATCTTACCATGGTATAAATAAGTCATCTTAAAAAATTGTTCAACCATAGTGTCCTCGTTAATCCAAGGATGTATATACCCTTTTACTTAGGACCTTCTGCTGATTATGATGCTTAACATTCTTTCATAACTTCTAGACATCCTTTTTAAAATTGGGCTAAAAAACTGATTTTCTACCAAAGTAATAGTTTTCTCTCATCGAAAATGTCATCCCATATCTCCTCCATGGACTAATCATATCACATAATCATGTTAGGAAGGTCCTAGGCAAGCTTAGATGATTTTTATATGGTAAGTACCCATTAAAAATATGGAAACTAACATGTGGTACCTTTGACCATTGAAAATAAAGGCATAGATAGTCCAAAAATCAACATCTTCTTCATTCAATGCTTTAGCTTCTCAAATCTAGTGGTGGATGCTAACATATTTACTAAAAAAAGTAACCTTTTTATTTGGGGTATCAACTACTTAATTCTCAATATTTGCATGGTCCTTTAAATGGAAGGTGAATATTTGAAGAAACCTACTATAATTTGCATGTTAGTCACTGATTGTAAAAATATAGGATCGTAGTATAGTAGTTTAGTGTTCATCTCAATCAATGGTTATGAGTTAATTATCATAGTATAGAAAACTATTTCTCATTCTCAAATATGGATACAATAAAGGTAGATAAAGATGGAATGATAAGAATTGATATGGTGGCAATACAACACTATATCACATAACATGGTGTCTTATAGGCACAATGCCCTTACATCTCTTGGCACGTTCCTTATTTAAAATGTTCTAATGCCTCTTCGTCTTTCAACACAAAAGATTACATGGTAAATTGGCTATGATATACCCTTCCATCTCTACGACATAATAATGGTCTAGGATACGTAACAATCAAACTAATAGAAATGATGAAAAAACACAATAATAATACCACCAATAGTGTCAGTGACTTTTCGTGAATAGTATGTATTAGGTAAGTTCCCAGGAAAGATTGGAGAAGTCACAATGGTCTTACTTAAAACTCAACCTCCTTAAACAGAGCTTCCCTAAACCTTACTCATCCTGTCATAATTACCAAACCATCTTAACTATTAATATACATAAATATCAAGGATACACGGAGCACATAATCATCATCAACACAGTATTTAACTAACACATTTTCAAATCATATCTTATGATATTTGAAAAATAATATATACACATAACATTATAAGCATGAGATATATAATTCTAAAACTAAGTAAAATCATGCATGATAAGATCATTCACATAAGAATTCCAAATTGGAATTGCAGCAACATGTCCATTATGATGATTTAAATATCCTACTTCAAAATAATAACACAACATGAGCTTCTTCACACTTTTCTTTTTCCCTTTCTTGGTAAATGGATATTCTTATTTATAGGAACCTAAAGTAAGTGAACTTATAGGTGACTCATTTCATGCTTACCTAGGTGTCAATTAAAAGAAAAGGATTAGTGTCTTTCTTATTACATGATGATGTCATGCGGTGGCATGCTTGATCCTTGCAATTACTTGGTAAGTGAAGTAGGTCCATGAGTCACCATGTGTAGCTAGGTGTCACATAATGGAAACGACTAAGTGTCCTTTTGGTTGCATGCATTTTGACACCTCGTGCTTGTTTGCATGCATTGTAATATCTCATGCTTCATTATATACTTTTGACACTTCATGCTTAGTTACATGTTTTTTACACCTCATGCTTGGTTGCATGCTTTCAACACCTCATGCTTGGTTTCATGCTTTAGACACTTTATATCTAGTTGCATGCTTAAAACACCTCCAACTTGGTTACATGCTTTAAACACCTCATACTTGGTTACCTTCTCTTGACATCTCATGCTTGGACGTTGCATGATAAAGGACAGATAAGGTGGTTAAAAAGGAAAACTTCAAAAATATTATTCATAAAAGAAAGCTAATTAAGTTCATTACAAATTCACTCATGGTAGAACCACTCACTAGGCAAGTTTTTAATGTTATCACACCCACAACGCGATAAGGGTTCCAAACCTCCTCTATCCCATATTGAGATTTTAGAAAAAAAGTAGGCATGGGCACCAACTCAACTTCTCAATTAGGCTACTACCTAGGGCTTAGTCTAAATGTAGACCTTTCTTTTCATTTGAATCTAATTTCTCGTCTTCCTTTCTAGTTTGTTAAATATACAGTCCGAGTAGGAAGGCACATTCAAAAACTAGATTTGGATCTCATTCCATGCCCTCTAAAAGGGGCATTCTAAGTCTATCAAAACATTTTCAATTACACTCAAAGCTTTAGGTAGACATTAACATATGTGGCCAAGTCTTTGTTCATTTAGGTAGAATTTCATTAATAGTGGGCAAATGCCTTATTTCCTGATGGAAAAGTTTTAGTATTCATATTTCAACTAAAGTTTATTAATCTCATATGATTCTTCCCTTGCCTAAGTCAACAATCATAACTCTTTTAATCCTTGTTGAAAGGTTTTTACTTCCTTCTAAATTTTTATCTTGGATGGTCTAATTTTGATTATGCTCAAGGATCATAATTACTTATCAGAAGTTCTAAACTGGTCTCTCCTCTTTAGCATAATTGTCTACCGTATTTGTACCCCAGCCTAGATTCATGTTGCTGCAATGTTTACACAACTTAAGACAAAATATTTGATTACATGCCTCACTGTTTAGCAATATATGCCTATTGAGCTTGATTTTCTCTTTCATCACAATGTTTACAGATTGTTTTTTAATTAGATAAATGAACTAAGATTTATTATCAATTTGATGTAATAAAAATGATTAAATCAGTGGTTTAGTTGCTACAATAGGTTCTATTTACACCATTTAATAAATTTTCAATAATTAAATAATTCAGTTCCAATTGTCTGTATGGTTTTTGGTTTTTATTAAGGGTGAAGATTGGTTACTACGTGTTTATTGCATGATGAATCAGGATAAGTTATTTCACAACTAGAAAAATATAATGTTTTCATTTGTTTTATCATTATGAACACTACTCATAAATAGGTTTTAACTATTCCTATCTTAATGATTGGAATTTCTAGGGTATAAAACTAGTATTATAAGTGATTAAATTCATGTAGATACTAATTTTATATGTCATTTCCCTCCCCCTTACAACCGTCATTTATTCACATTCAAAATTTTTTTCTTTTTTTTTTGGGTGATTTAAGCATATGCAACATTCATTTTGTAAATCAAAGTTTAGTCCACTTAGAAATTAATGATTTCTTAGTTTTATTGTTCTCTCTTCTATACATCTACAAATTGTTAACACAAGAGTCTGATCATTAACCCCTTGATATATTGACTTCATCACATTCCAATATCTAGATCATAAGTAGTTAGAAAAAATCTTTAAATTTGAGATAATACATCACATGACTAATCTTTAACATGTAAATAGTACGTGCATGCAATGGATTTTATAGTGTTAGGTTTTGTAAAGGTAAAAGAAAGGATGAAATAAAATAAACCAAATAAGGAAAGAGAAAATGAAGAGAGAAATAAAAGAAAAGACCATTATAGATTATTTTCATGACTTTATGGTTTATGCTAGTTTTAGTAGAACCACAAAATACTTAAACTTTTCCTTTGATTATTGCTAGAAATGTCATAAATGTTTTTTTTATTATTATTGATTTTAGCATGTTCCTGTATCTTATTTGTGGAACTTATTTGTTACTATATTATAGTGGCTAATATTTTGGAGAAATGGGATATTGTAAATATGTTGCATGTTTCAAAAATCTTGAATCTACATAATTATGTGTACATTTCACAAGCACTAGTTAGAAGTTCATAAAAGCACATTTTCCTTTGATACATAATCATCCTCAATCTTGATATGTTCTTGACAACATTTTTCTAGAAAGCTAACGTCGCGCTAGCTAGAGGTTAAAGAGAAGTCCTTGATGGTGTTGATACTCCACATCCTAAGGTACATTGGTTTAGTCATCTTCTATATTTTGATTTTTGACTTCATGAGCAAGTAAGTTTCATTATCATCTTTGCATTGCTTTTTAGGAATATATTTCTAGTAAAACAATTCTTTTCTTAATTTGAATTCATATTTCTTTTTCTTTTTCTTTTTCTTTTCATTTTTAGGGCTTAAGATTGTGAAGAGGGTAAAGTAAGTTATACCAAATTGCTTAAACTATTAGCAAGTCCAAAGATCTATTAAGTGCTTGATAATGATCTCTAAGAATGGAAAGAAGAGGCTTTAACCTTTCAAACTTGATTATTATGTCCATGGGTAATAAAAAATGTTTGATGATGGATACTATTTAGTGTTTAGAGGTGTGGCTACCTTAATATAGTTGAGTTGCAATTGTTCAGCTTAGAGGTCACTTCTTAACAATCTAATTGTGAACATGAAATAACGCTACCCAAGTCAGTTTTTCATACCATATTAGAATGATGGGTAATTGTATCATAGCATGACCATCTGATGTTTTGATTTATTTTGAGTAATAGCTCCCAATTTTTAAATTAAATATCTAGCAAGTTCTTATTTTCTCTCTTAATATGAAATAAAGATGCATTGAAAATGTTCTGGGTTCACCTCTTTTGTTAGCCAAAGAATCTATTGGTTTCAAGGTTAACCTAGAGAAATACAGCGACATTGTGTACATCTTTTTAAAATGAGATGGCATTACTAATTTAGCATATACTTCTTTGATAAGTAAGAAACAATATGTTAATAGCACCAATCACAATAGGAAATTAGGGTGGTTTAGCTTTGACATGTTAAGCAAGAAGGATATAACTATTTTTCATGATAAGGGTCCGGATTTTAGACAATAATACCTTACCTAAAGCTCTTGATATATAACCACTATTTGAATAGCTGCTTCAAAAAAAAAAAAAATCAATGTAAATTCTTAGGCTTCCCATCTATATGTTGTTTTATATCATCACTATGTTTCCCATTTATATGTTGTTTTATATCCTCACTATGTGAACAACTTGTCAGGTTGCTCCCCAATCTTTGTTGGATTTTTGTATCGTCCATCTGAACATCTGGTAACTTCTCCACTTCTCATTAAATGATTTTGGAAAGACATTATAATATTATGGAACATGTTTCTTCACTTTCCTAAAACCTTGGCTTTCTTAGGGCTCTATCTTAGAGCTTATAGAATTTTCAAGTTACCTGAACTTCTTAGAAGTTAACCTTTGAAATGTAGAGGATATTTTTTTTATCAATTAAACTTTCTAGTCTTTCAAAAAATTTTATTAGAATTTGGATTTAAAACTAAACTAAAAGAAAGGAAGTTGTAGTTTTAGCCCTTAGGGTCATATTTGAGGGTTGCATTAGTGTTTTTTTTTCTCTCACTTGGTGTGTACCTTATCATGCTACTTTCAACATTTAAGTGTTGATGTTGTATGAATTTCATCCGTATTCCAGAAGTATGAAGCTCATAGACTGATTGCTTATATTAAGGTTGCGTCATGTTTGGTGTTGTTCATTATGTTGGATTTGGCATAATTCTAGTTGCTTATATTAGATTGTTTCGCTCATTCTTTTGTATTGATGTTCAATTAATGTGGCATAGTCCAATATTTATATGCAGGTTGTGGTATTTCTCATCCCTCTTTTAGATGATAAATACCCTTTGATGTGGAGTGTTACTTACTACACTCTTTCTCTTAGCAAATTCATTGTTCAGGTATGAATGAATTATTTTTCCCATTAGTAGGAATAATTTTCCTAATATTTTTATATCATGTCATGCTTTGTCTTTAATCTAGATTCTTATTTATCTAGGATGGTATGAAAGGGGTTGGTCAAATATTGGGGTGGCCTTTGTTGACTTGAAGATAGAAAAGTGATGGTTGTTGTTGCTCTTATCAGAGGAAGTTTTGTACTTGAGTTAAGGTTTAAAAGCTGAGCTAAAACAATGCATAAAGATATGAACACCAGATATATATACCACTATATTATTGTTAGAGGGTTCGATGTGCACCTTGGATTCAACATCTAGTAGTGTCATTGTTGTATTCCAACACTAACTATTCCTAAGCCAAAGCCTATGTCTAATACTCTGTTTGCAGACATTGGGTCCAACATCCAATAGTACCATTGTTCAAGATTGTTTTTCTTCTTGTCTTTTCATTTAAAATCTCTTTAGGAACTTCACCATCTTTAAGTAAATTCTCAACAAAAGTACCTGGATCACTAGGATTCATCTTCACAAATTAAAACCCTTTATCTAACACTTCCCTACTAAGCTCCATTTATCCAACTGGTGGTGAAATTTTTCCATTTGATTCCTTCTGCATGTCAAATTCATCAATGCCTTCGAAATCACTCTTCTTAATTCTAGCATTTGTTTTCTTCTCTAGTACTTTCACTTTCTTTAGAAATGACCTCCCCTAAAATTGCATTGAAGTTAATATATTCTTGTGCAACAACCTCTGAGCTATCACCAAACTCAATTTGTGGAAGAAACGCCGATTTTTTTTCTTAGCAACAAGATTGACATGCCCAACACAAGGACACCATACCATGACTTCACTAGAAATCTCACTATTTTTAAAAGTGCCATTTGTCAAACCTGCATCAATAATGTGATTCACATATTCAACCACAACTAGGCAATTATCATGAACTAGACAATTGATGAGATTGTGGAAATATATTGTTATGCAGGATATTACATTATGCAGTATCTGAAGGACATAATTTCTTATCTGGGCCTCCTCACCTCTAAGGTATAAGCTAACCCCTAACATTTGCTTACTACTTTGAAGTTCTATATGTCAACACATTGATGTACTAACATTTTTTTAATCATATGCTAGTTAGTGGGAAAAAAAAAAAAAGGTCTATACTCAAGCTAACATAAACTCATTGAGATCAAAGTGGATGATCAGCTTTGTCAACACCCTCTTACAACACTAGGTAAATGAATGTTTCAACACTCTAATCCTTTTATCTCTTTAATTGATTACTGAAATATTATTTTACTTCTAAAGTTAAAACAATAATAGACTATTGATTACTGAAATGGGCCTTTTCATTTCATGTAAATTGAAATTTATACAAAGCAATGCATTCGGAGACGTAGGATAAAGGTTTAGGTAGTTAAGTTCTCATTTTAATAGTTTAACTTCAATCAATAAGTGGTTAATAATATTTTATTTTCTGCTACAGGTTTGATGTTATAGGGTCAGCACTGAGAGTAGTTTATGTAGAGAACATGTACAAGATATACATAAGCAACTTTTGGTTGTACACTTGTATATATGTATTCTATGAGTGCATACATAAGCAAGTTTGGGTTGTACAGTTGTATATATGTATTCTATGGGTATAAACATAAGCAAGTCTTATGTTTAAGTTGTTTTAGATTATCTTCTAGAATTTTTTAATGTACATTGAAAAAAGACGATAACTTAATTCACATGTACATTGTATATGTATAAATGTGTCATTAGTAATCAAATGTACATTTATAAAAAGGTTATTTGATTAAAAGGGTCTTTGGAAACCTAAAATTTGAAATTTAACTCTTCATCCTTTTTTTGCCTCATTTTGACAAAAATGCCCTAACTTTTTTCTTGTAAAAATAATCCTTTCTTTTAAAACCTATATGTAAATACTTGAAATATTAAAGGGTATTTATATCCAAAATGGGTTGCTTTTAAAAAAAAAAAAGCATAGGGATAGTTAAATTCACAAATTTAGGGATTATTTCATCCCTTTTAACCAATTAATTTTTAATAAAATATATTTGTGCTTAAACAAATAAAGGTTTCATTTTCACAATAGGCTTTTCATATACTAAAAGTTTCCATTTTGCCAATAGGTTCTCAATAAAGCAATAGGTTCCATATTCCATAAAAATAGGTTGCCTTGGCATATGCTTTCAATCCTAACTATGACATCATTATAGTTAAAGTTAACATACGTTAGGGCAACCAAGAGATATGTGACCAACATGCGAGGGCAATTAGCACATATGTTGGACCAAATCATACAATTACAAAAACAAACAAAAAATGAATGTAGGATTAAGATTTTTTAAAGTGTGTAATCATAGTCATTAAAGTAGATCTCACCCTCTTTGAGATTGTCTAAGTGTACTAGGTTGAACAATGATGGTCGACTTCTAGGTTACTATATTTAGCTACCTATAATGGTGCACTCTAACCATGATTAGCAACATAGTGACATGAGCATTCCTCTTGAAAAAAAATGATTAAAATTGAGAAAGGGAAACGACAAATAATGGATGATTAACTCTTTGTTTCCTAGAATACAACTCTCTAGTTTTTTAGAATACTTCTCTTTGTTTTCTAGAATACAATAGAGTTTTTTTTCTCTCTAATTTTTTCCTATAAGTAAAAATAACTTTGTTTTTTTTTTTTTTAGAAAAGATATCAAGAGTTTTTCTCTAAGAATAGAGTTAATTTTTATTTTTATTTTCTTCACCCAATTATAAAAGTGAGTGCAATTGAAAAAAACATTGCAAGATATTCTTTTAAAAACAAAGGATACACAACTCATGTAATCATCCTACAATTGCATGACTTGACATATATAATAAGAAGCATGATAACTAGAGGAACATGAGAATCCAATGTATCATAATTGGTACCTTTAATATATGAACTAGACTAAGGATAAGTCTTGAACCAATTTTTTCATGACCAGAGATTCTTATTATGGATCAGGGAACCACCATCCACTTTATTTTCTCTACTTCCAACTATGTAAAAGGTTATTCTAATAGATCATGCACCCTACCTAGATATTCATAAGAGGCTTAGAGAACCTGCTTAAGTTATCATAGGAAGCAACCAACTTCCATTCTCATATTGGTGAATCTATCTAATATTTCTTACAATTAGACACACCACCCATAAGAGATATGATATTCATTTGGAGTATGTGTCCACCTTCTTACAAAATATGCACCGTCTTATATCATTGGGATAGACTCTCATATTATATGATACAATCAACAAATGACTTGTTATTTCTCATACAAACCTACTTCTTAGGATCCCCATTAATGTAGATTAGGTACTTACCAACATTCATGACTTTACACTAGGCATAAGCATCATCGCCCTCACTGTGTCTTCCACTAACTTTCTATTTAGTGGTTTTGTCAAAGAATTAAATAAATTCAACTTTGACCTAACAAAATCTAGGAATATAACCTCTACTAATCAAGAAAATGTTGGACAATATTGTGCCTTATGTTTGTATACTTGTTCTTTCTATCATATACCTTACTCTTAACCTGGTTTATTGCAACATGGATATCACTATCCATAAATACATATATGATGTTGGTCTCATCTATAAAAGTATATATGCTAAGAGGTTTCAAAACCACTCAACCTAAAACTTGTTATCTTTAAGATAATTAGCCCAGCCTTGAAACTAAACTTAGTAATGCAAGTTTGCTTGGAAAACTTCCAAGAAACTACAACACTTCAAAGGGTAAAGACATACCTACTAGTGGATTCCATCATATCTAAATCTAGGATCAAATTACCATCATTGTACACTTCTAGCAAATTAGGCTACTATAGTTCAGACCATAATCATGGTGCCTCTCAATTGCTTAAATACTTGTAAATAACCTTCTAGTGATTTTGGTTAGGAATGTGGGTGTACCAATATAAGCAATGTTAGGTCTAGTATAGTTACTTAATACATGCTTGTGCTCAAGGCTTACTTCTTAAAGTTTGCTTTTGAATTTGAGTCCCCGAGTATGAAGACTTAATATTATTAATACCTGATAAGTGTTGAAGCCAAGGGATTAGGTTTTAACACAACTATTGATTTTTTCCAAAAGTTCAAAATCATATTATATTTGTATAAATGAGTCTATGCAAGGTGGATGGTTTTCAAAGGCTAACCTTACCCCAAATTTGGTCTTAATCAAGTTGTATTCTTGGTATTGTTCCCATTGTTTAGCCATCTTTCTAAAGAATTTTGTAGAAAACAATTAGAAGAATGATCAAAACAAATTAAGAAGGATTCACCTTTTTTTATTTATTTTCTATTACAGCAATATATTTAGGTGCATCAAATAGTTGTTCAACATTAGTTGGTTTTCTAAGAAAGGTTAATTAGGAAGGAATATTACAAAATACATTGGCCAAATAATTATGGGAAGGAATTCTTGCAATGTTGGAAATGACCTTGTTAGCAATGACTAAAAATGAAGAAATTAACCGTTTTAGAAATAAATTATTCTAGCAATATTAGTATTTTGTCAGTATCTTCCGAAAATGAATAGAAATTATTCGGGTAGTGCTAATTTTGGTTTGCTGGAAATTATTCTAACAATGCTAACAGTTTTGATATCTTATCATGCCCCATCAAGTTAGAGAGGGGAATGCAACGAACTCTAAGATTGAATTGAAGGACATGGGTTGAGTGGCATGGAAGAGACTTTAGGAGTATGTCATCTATTTGAAATGTAGAAGGAATATATCTAGTAAGGAGAGCTCCATTTGTCACATTTTTCTCGTATGAAGTGATAATCAAGTTCAATATGTTTTGTTTTGGCATGAAACATATGATATTTAGGCATATGCAAGGCACTCGTAGTTATATGTGAATAATTGAGATGATCTGAGTAATTAAATGTCAATATCTTGAAGGATAAAGGTAATCCATGTGAGTTCAACAATTGTAGAAGCTAGAAATCTATATTCGACTTCAACATTATAACAAGCAATAGTCTTTTGTTTCTTTAAACTCCACGATATACAATTTGCTCTAAGAAAAATGCAGTAACTTGTTTTTTTTTCTATAATAGGACAAACAACCCAATTCGATTAAGAAGCCATAAAAGTTTGTGGACTTTGAGCTAAAAATCTTAGGCCAGAGTCTTGTGTTCCCTTTAAGTAATGTGGAATTCATCTTACAACTCTCAAATTAAATTTGCTAGGACTTTGAAAGTGTTGATAAACACAATTCACAATATAAGTAATATCAAGTTTAGTAAAAGTAAGATATTGTAAACTTCCAACTAAACCCCAATATTCGGTAGTATCCATGAGATCATTGTCATTTGGTAATTAAACATCTTTGAGTGACATTAAAGTGGTAATTAGAGAGTAGTCGAGCATATGAGCTTTAGTGAGCAAATTATTGATGTACTTCGTTTGTGAAAGGAAGACACCTTCTTTGAATGGACAAACCATAATACCAAGAAAGTATAATAATTTCCTAAGGTCTTTTAGAGCAAAGGTAGAGCTTAGCTACTAAATGAAATTTTGAAGAAAATCATCATCATTTCTTATTATTATGACATCATCAACATAGACTAAAACAAAAAAGCATTATTACAAATAAATAAAGAAGCATCTACTTTACTACAATAAAAACTAAGTTGAAGTAATGTTTGAGTTAGACATTCAAACCATGCATGTGGAGCTTGTTTAAGGTCATAAAGAGATCGTTTCAATAAACAAACATGCTAAGGAAATATAGGGTCCTCATATCCAAGTGGTTACTCCATATATATATTGGTTTTTTAAGGTTTCCATGTACAAATGCATTCTTGATATCAAGTAGCTTCATTGTCTACCTAGAACTTACTACTAAAGAAATGGTTAATTTGATGGTGGTAGGTTTTACAATGGGACTAAATATTTCTTCAAAGTCTATACATATAACTTGTGTAAACTGCTTAGCAACTAGTCGGGCCTTGAACCTATCAATGTTCCCATCCTCCTTGTATCTGATTTTGTATACCTATTTTGATCCAACTACATTCTCATTTTGTGGCCTAGGGACAAGCTCCCAAGAGTATTTTTTTTTTTTGCAAAGCCTTTAACTCTTCTTCCATAGTAGTGACCCATTGTGGATTTTTCAAGGTTGTTTGAAGGGTCTTTAGTTCAATAGGTTGGGGAGTATGAACAATTTGGAGAGCAAAAGAAGGATTTTTCCTAAGTTTATCCTTGGTTATCATAGGATAAATGGTCATTATAGAATGTTGTTCAAGCATTGTCACTTGTTTTTAGGAAATATTGGGTGTGCTTTGTTTGTGAGAGAGACCATAGAATAGTAAATAAATAATTAGAGATATCATTGGTGTTAGTAATTTGGTTTGTTGTTATTTCTTCATTTTGCTTACATAAGTCCACTAAATCATCAATTTAAGCTTATCTAGCTTGATTAGTTTGATGAGTTTCATCATTTTTAGTATAGAATATGGTATTTGAAGGACAATGACTTTGGAAATTGACATTCGTATTATTATTTATGTCACTCTCCTTAGGCTACTTTAGATTAAACCATTCATTATGATTAGGGAATGTTGTTAATGGCTTCTCTTCCTATGTGATAGAATCCAAACTAGATTTAACCACAAGAAATTTGACTTGTTCTCAACTAATATATACTATTGGGAAAAAGTTTTCCCAACAGGTATTCCCAATACATGGTAGTTGAGGAAAGGTGTGTTGTTAAAAGTTTAGTGATGCGATTTTTCCGTCGCCAATAAAAAGTTTTTAGCAACAAACTATCCAATAGAGTTTTATGATAACTATTACCATCAAATTAAATCAATTGCAAAATGTAAACAGAACAAAAGTTTTCAATAATAGACTATCTAATGGAGTTTTATCATCATTATTCTCAACAAATTAAGTTGGTTGAAAAAATACAAACAAAATCATCATTTTTACCAAAATAGTAAGTTGGTCACCATAAATAAAGAATAAAGAGGATTCAATAATTAATTTTCATTAATTTACCAACGGATAATGTATGTCACTATCATCAATAAATTATTTATTGAAAAAGATGATTTAAATCAATAAACGAACGAATTAAACAAATATTATTTGTAATTTTATGAGATGTTTGAAAATTAATAAAAACAATTCCATATAAATTAATATTCCACACTTTATAGTAATTTAAATTACATTTAACCAATTAAAAATGGTAGAAATTTAAACTTATTTATACACAAATATAAAATAAATTTAAATATTTCAATAACATCCTTAAAAGTGATATAAATTTCAATAATTGTTCTTCCATAAAAAAATGTTAATTCAATCCACACGGTCTCAAGAATCAAAACTTAAACCATAAATGCTATATTTATTCTTCTGTAAATCTTCTTTCTTGATTACATATCTCTCCATGAATACCTGCAATATTAAATAAAATATTATTATAATTTTATTTTCAACCAAAAAACAAAAGATAAAAAAGATCATTGTCAAACTAATGCAAATTATACACCAACAACTTGTCACTATATTATGAAAGCTTAGTAATGTATAGAGTAGTGTCGATTAAAAATTTCTTACATCTCCACAACTCTTCTTAGATTACCAAACTTAGTCAAAGTGAATCTAAAGCATCTTCAGCCAAAAAGAAAAAAAATAAACATACATACATACATACATACATATATATATTAGCAAAAAGAAAAACTTAGCAAAATAAAGAATTAGGTAAGTAGAGAATTTACAGCTTTAAAATATGCATGTTTCACATACCAACAGAAAAAAGATGTTCCACTTCACAATAAGAAATATAAAGTACACATTTATGATGACAAAGAGGAATCAAAACCCTCTTGAAAGCAAAAGTGAGGCAAAGAAGAGGAGAAAGAGGGTGAAATAGTCGTCTATGATGTTGAGATCAATTAGAGCAATCATAAATCAAAGCCCTAAAATAATTCATATGGAAAGATAGAGAAATTTAAAAGATGTGTTATAAAAAATATAAGGTTTTAGAAAATGAGATGTATCAATTTTAAAATGAGGGGAAATAGGTAAAAATTAAAAAATATTAAAAAAAAAAAAAAAAACCTAGTCCAAGTTTCTTTAGTAGTCATTAGAAAATTTTGGAACGATCATGACCAATTTGTTAAGGTATATTAAATAAAGAAAGTAAAATACAAATCAAATTTATGTTTATTAATATTTTATGATAAAATATCATAAAAAAAAGTAATAGAACTACACATTTATCAAATAGTAGTTATTAAATATTAATTTTTAAAAATTATGAAATAGAGAAATAGAAATCAAATTCATGTTCAATAATTTTAAATAATGAGAACATATGAAAATTTTCATGAGTTTTCCTTCCAAAAAAATTCAGAAATGCAAAAATATTGAAAATTTTAAAAATATTAGGTCTTAAAAATATATTCACTTATAAATTTATAATATTAAGTACATGATAAGGAAATAATATTTTGTAAAATATGTACACAATAAGGAAATAATAAATAATCTAAATCAAGTTACTAACTTCTAAATTAATAATATTTTATCACTTTATTTGAAAATTTAAAATAAATAAAAAAAACCTTTAGAATTGAAATTATAAAAATTTATATTCTAAGTACAATATTTATAATTGAAAAAGAATAGCAAAAAATATATTTTTTAAAAAAATATATTAAAAAAGGAAAAATGTAAAAGAAAAATGTTGGCCATATTTGCTAGTCTAATAACATATAAATCATAAATCATATAAAAAATTGTAGAATTTTTAAATATATCCCTAAAAGTTCAAGAAAACAACCAATTGAATATGAAACTACAAGTCATCAATTTGGGCAATCGCCCTATAGACAACGTGAAGAACAAGGTAATTTTATGGTGGAAATATATATATATAAAAAAAGGACAAACTCTTTAAACAAGATGATGTGACAAAAAATGTACACCTATAACCTGTTGAACTTTATGAAAAATTAAATCCAATAGTTTTTCTTGATTGGAATATATCAATGGAAGATTACTTTGATTGGTATGTTATGCCCAAAAATAGAAAAGTTCATTTTTTGAAGGCAAAGTTAAAAGGAGCAACATGCTTATGGTAGCATAATATCGAGAATCATCTTTATAGAATCGAATAGCCACTTATAGACACATGGGATAGAATGAAACAAAAAATGAAAAGGCACTTTCTATAGATGACAATGAACAACTCATGTACACAAAATTATTTTCCTTCAAACCAAGTACAAAGTTAGTTTAAGAATATACAAAAGAATTTCATGAGTTAAGCACTTTAAATCAAGTGCAAGAAAGGAAGGCTCAACTTACAGCCCGTTCTAAAGTTGGACTTTAAATGGAGATTTAGTTTAAGATTTTGCACACACTTATATTGTGGATGATGTTTACCAACTAGCCCTTAAAATAGAATGACTCAAGTTTCGGGCTTCCATATGTCCAAGTTCACAAATTGGGAGCACTTTCTCTAATTGAACAACAAGCAAACCTTTAACCACGACAAGCTTCAAAACTTATATTCATGTGAATGGTGGGTGCAACAATCAATAGGCTTCAAATATGCCTAATAGAGATGCTAATAAGGGTAAAACTTCAATGAGCATTGGATATAAAAAGCTAGATCTGACTCCTTTATGATTTAAGTGTGGTAGGCATGATCATTATGATGTTACCCTTAAGTAAAGGTTTACACTTTTGTGTTGGAGAACTAGAATCTAAATTAAAGAGTTATCCAAAAGAAGAAGAGACCCACAATGAAGATGAACTTAGTGAAACATGTTATTACTATGATGGTATCTATAGTGCGACATTTGTTAGTTGTCTCAAAGATGAAAAGAGAAGAAAATTGGCGATGTACTAGCATTTTTCATACAAGAATCTCTTGTCAAGGGAGATTGTTTGGTAAAGTTAGCTTACAATTTATTCTATTTTATAAAATTGACATATTTACCCTCATTAATTTTAATTAATATTTACTTTGACTAATCTTAAGTAATAAATTTATTTGTTAAACATGTATTATAGATGTATAAGATAACTAAAAAATATTTACTATAAAAGATGATTTGTGAATGTAGAGTCATGGTTGTGAAATATTCTCACCAACCATGGGCACGTGAGGTAAAAGAAATTTGAGATTAAGAATAAGTAAACTATTTTGGTTTAATACTTAAAGTTATTTTTTACTTGAAGTTATAATATTAAGTTATTTTATCAAACATGTTTAATCTCCTAAATGACCTAAATTAAGTTATTAAGTCATATTAAATCATTAAGTTAATTTACAAAACACTTTCTAGGTGACTAGACATAGTGTTCTATTCTCTATCATTCTCCACTTAATTGTTATCTTTGTAAATATATAACTGCTTCAAAATTAAATTAGTGGATATAAAAAATAAATTGTATGTGTATATATACACAATCATTTTCCAAATTCTTGGACTTCCTTTAAATCATTTTTGTGATACTAGGTGGATTAACTTTAAATTAAAAACAAAAACTAAAAATAAACATGTCATTCATGAACACCATTTGAAGATATAAATATTTTAAAATAAAATCTTTGCAAATTGTCAAAAAAAAAAAATATTGACTATGACATAAAAGGATAACAATGACCATATTTCAAATTAGAGAAAATATTAATACGATTTCACTAAATCTTATCAAAGATTAGTATGACTTTGTATTTTTTTAAGAAATATTAATAGTCCATTAGGTCATGTATCACTTAATATACTATTTTTTTATGAAATATATTAACTAAAAATAAAATATAATAATAATGGTACATTTGAATTATTTTATTTTAGTTTATATTTTGAATTTTTTTTATTGTCATATGACAAGATAGAACTAAAAATTGAAAGATAATTAAAAAAATATCAATTGAATCTATTTAACTTTTGCATTTTAAAATTTCATTCCTTTGGTGATGAGCTAGAGAAAGAAAAAGTCACATTTTAACTCTAACATTTCATCACTAATTAAATATTTGAGTATGGACCCGCATTTTTCACGTGCGTCCCCACTCAATGGCAAGACTCATTTTATTGGTGAAAAATTAGCTTTGAAAAAGTTGGAGTCACCACTTATTTTATTTTATTTTAAAAGGAAAAATAAAACAAGAAAGAAAACCCTAAAGAAGTGACTCGATAGTTTTGGAAAAGCAAATCTTGAAAAACCTAAGTCTTGGTCCAGGGATTAGGTTACCTATTAGGAAGGTACCTCTAAGAGGTAGCACCCCTCTAAACCCTAAAGAGGTCTCTAATGGCTAATCGAGGGAGAAATGACAATGAATCAATTGATTGAAGGTACCTAGGTAGGCTAAGGTGATTTCAGAATTAACATGCCAAGTTAGAAAGTCAAATCATGATCATAAAAAAGAGTCAAAGTGTGTACCTGGACTGCTTCTCAATCACTATCATAAAAGATCAAAGTTAGTATAGAAATATAGTATACAACATGCATTATATCCAAAAAAAAATCTAACATACATCTAAGCACCCAAGGATTACATCAAACACGGATACAATCTCCAATAGTATACATGTTCATAGAATTCTCAAAAGTATATGAGAGGGAGCATACCTTGATAGCAAGTTGAAATGCCTATATGGAAAACAAGGTTAACTCAATAACAGATGTAAAATTATCTCATATACCACAAAGAGAAAGTATAATCAATCAAATACAAATAATCCATATTGAAGAAAATATCATGGATATCAAGCCCCACCAAAGCCCTAATTAATTTTGCATGAATTCCATTATTTGGAATCATGAAGTTTGTTTATGCTTATTGAAAAAAATCAAGAAAATTATAAATAAATTGATAAAGGTGCTTACCGAAAGAATATGGTAGTAAATTTATTAAAAACTGAATTTTACTGCTTAAGGAAGGTCTGAGGATGGTTCTTTAAATTCAAGGTTATTTGGATGAAAATGATTTTGAAAACATAATTTAAAACATGTAAGATTACGAGGAAAACAAGAGGGATGCAAGAGAAACAGGGAAGTGTTCACCAAAGAGGCCACTTAGGAGTGTGACCCGAGGACGCAACTATGACTTGCAATGCAGATGGTTGTAGATGTTGATGTTATTCTCTAATTTCAAAAACCATCGTTCCACTGTTGAAGTTCCATAGTGATGCTCCTTCCTATAATTTCAAGGTCCATTTCTGTAGGATGAGTTGCCTTTAATCCCAATTCCAAAGTTTCTCTGGAGATCTGCCTTCTAAATCCCTTCTCGAGTGTTGAAAAGGCTATGTGGATAGCATCAACATAATAAATAGAGTCATATTGTTCCATGAGGGCAAGGACCTCATACTTTGGATGATGACAATACCAAAGGGTAGAAAACGACAACAGTAAAAGCTTCTTATGATGGCAACATGTGGCTTCACCTTGTCATGTAGAAATGCAATCCTTCGGGCAACAGTTGTGGCAATTTTCAATCTTGTGGCACAAAACTAAACTTCTATCCTCTCATTGCTCAAACTTGTTATGCCCATCAAACAGCCTAAAAATCGAATACGTAGGAACCTCATTTCCAAATTAAAGGATCATTTCTTTTCTCATCCTATTGAGCCCTTAATTTTGGTGCATCAAAAATTAGCACGGTATACGTGGAGCCTAAAGGTGTGACTGAGACTACCTTGCTAGTGTTGGATCTCTAACTACATTTTGCTCTTTTTTTTCAATCCCCCTTCAAGGGTATAAGCCAAAGACTCAACATGCATCAATTTTGCTTTTTTATAAGCTCATTCTGGAACTTTCCCGATCAGTCTACAACTTTAAACATTAAGTACCAGTAGTTCTCTCATTTCTAGAAATGAGAAAAGCCAATGGACATAAAAGCACAGGAGAAACTTTTGAAGTCTAGACGAAGACACAGTGCATCAAACTGTCCATTGTGCGCCTAGTAAGAAGTAACAGGAGTTGAAGACAATTCATAGAACTTTTGCCACCAAGTGTATTATGAACGAAAAGACCATTTTTCATCTTTGAATTCTCTATAGAAACTTCACCCTTTAGAGGTTGTATTGAAAATAGGGATTGTATTGCTAAATTTGAAGTTGATTTGCTTAATTCCATTCTGCCGCAATTTTCTAGCATGCCTTATTTAATTATGTACGTTTCCTTCATTATTTTTATCTTCCGTTACACCTCCCTTGTCAATCACGCGCGATAATAGCCCTTGAAAACTAGCGCTTTAGTTGTCTTCAATTAGTCGTGTTGGAGTTTGGGAACTCTAGGCAGTAGAACCCAATTCATTACTTGACTATACAACTGCCAAATGTGATCCAGTTTTTAGGATAGCTTGGTTTGAGAGCCCAACTGAATTCCCTCTCTAATAGCGGTGCAACCTGGACATTTTGAAGATGAGCACGCCCTTCTCCATTTTTTCACAAAAGGTCACCAAAGCTAGATTATCAATAGAGATCACTTAGACTGGTCTTACAGAGTTTGACCATTCAAGCCTTGGAATATAGACCTATTCGTGATACCCCACTAAAAGCCACATTCTAAGAACTATGTACTAAGGTTTTATAGATAAGCTTCAGCGATCATTTTAATATTCTGAGCAGACCCAAGAATAGTTATTCTCTTACTTTAGATTGCATTCTCTATCGATTTTTCTCTCGTCATCTACAGTCTGTTTTCTAAGCTTGTAGTCTTTGATTTCTAGCATCTCCATATCTGACTTCTCGATGTCGTTTTCCTGAGCACTAAGCTTTTCATTGCTCATCCTTGATTTTTGTTCTTGTAGATAAGAGCATAGTTTTCCAAAAATTGATGTTTTCCACAATTATAGGATTGTTTCTAGACAAATTCCTAGAATTACGTTCTCATGTTGTACTACTATGTTTTCTTTTGTGGTGGCTCTTCTATGAAAACGTCAAGAGCAATGATCTCAGTTTCCTTCTACATAAACTTTTCCATCCATGAAAACTTTTCATTTAAATCTCAATTGGTAGAGTGGAACCCAAAAGAGTGTGCTAGAGTTTGAAACCTTATGCTCTAATTCTCGTGTAACATTGGTTTTCTGAGCATGAAGAAAGTCCATGAGTTGGTTCCTCTAGCTATCATTTCTAGAATTGTGCCAAACACATGCTTGGGAGTGGTGCATTTTTAAGGGACAAAAGGTGACCATACATAAGTGGTTGCTGGGGATGGTCTAAATGGTTCCTCCTTTGGATGTCACAGTTGTTGTAAGTTATTATCCAGACATTGGTTCCATTTTCTTGTATTTGGGACATGGTGTGATCTTCATCCATTCTTTCAACCATTCTAGAAATTCATAATGAAGTAGTGAATTTAAAACCCTTTTCAATGCCCAAATTGAGACAGAATCAATAGAGAATTCGCTAGATCCCCTGGATTTCGATGTATAGATTGGCAAAGTAGAATTCTGCACACCAACATTATTTGCCACTGTTAGCAAACTTGATTCGCTCAAGTCATCAATGAAGAAGTGAGTCTCACTACCATCTCTCCTTAAAGTTTTTGCTTTCATGCTAAAGCCTTCACAACCCAAGCCATGATCAAGTGCACTCTGACTAAATGTCTTCCAAGATTCTTCCCAATTCTGATTCAAAAAGTGGTGAGAGGTCACTTGGATTTACCACATAGAGGAAGCAGGACCACTGTCATTATTCTAGTAGTGCCTCACAACGGCGTTCTCTTGGATCGTAATTAGAGCTCTATCTCTATCATCAACCTGCCCACAAATAGTTTCCTTCAATTGAGTAATCATGTCTTCATTGATCTTCAGATATCCAGTTTCCTAAATAGCTTCTTATTCTTCAAACTTATCAAACTAGCCAGAATCATAAACTAGTCCCCATGTGATTGGATTCAACAAATTCTTTACACTTGTGAAGGCAAAAGAGCAACAAGGAAAAGTAAGCATGTAGTTCAATCAGACGCAGATAAGGACCTTATCATGCAACGCATTTCCATTTTCACTTGGTTTATACAAAGCACAACATGAAGGATTACAAGTTGACGTGGTGTCTATTATCCAACACCTTGAGAAACTCCGACATTATTAATTTGTCCCCAATTGGTGTACTATAATCCTCAGATGAGAGTTATCAACAAAATTTATAAACCTAATTCACCATACACTAGGGTAGCATAGCTAGCATAGTATAGTGGTTCTAGGATCGTCCACAAGGATGGGTTTTCATATCACACGTGATATTAGTTAAAGTACTGAAATGGTGTTTTTTCTTTTATGAGTTAGCTTTAAAAGAAAACATAATTTTGGTTGAAAAGGTTTGGTTTTAAGCTAACCAAAAATATTAACTCAAATTAATTACAAAGAAAAGGTTTTTTGGAGTTTTAGGTCACTAGGTTCAGGTTCCTTAGACAAAAGAGGGAGATTCCGAATCTTTTCCTCGCATTGGGGATAATAACATAAAGAATGGTTATCTCCCAAACCGGTGTGTATTTAGCAATCAAGATTTGATCCCACTAGTCCATGAAAAACTGTAGTTGCTTCCCATTAATGGTTTCAAACACTAAAGACCTCTCACTGTGAATCATCTTTCAATGGCTCGTAAGAGATAACTAATCACCTCTCACTATGAAAAGCTTACCAAGTATTGGTCATTCAAGGTGATCCTAACCTTGGATTACCCTTCAAAGGCTCGTAAGAGATAACTAATGGATCTCTTAGGAGTCCGAAAAGCTTACCAAGTATTGGCCATTCTAGGTAATCCTACCTTTAAACCACCTCCCAAAGGCTCGTAAGAGATAACTAATAGATCTCCAGAGAGTCCAAAAAGCTGACCAAGTATTGGCCCAGGTGATTTTAAGGGATTTTAAGTTAAACCTTAAAAATAAAATATAATTTCAAATAACTTAAAAAAAAAGAATCATTAATCTTAAGCAATTTCCTAAAACAAGTAAATAAATAAATAAGTAAGTGAATAAAACTAACCAATAAAAAAAGAATCAAGCACATGCAAGTTATACAAGCCATGCGAGTCATGCAACTATGCAAAACATGCAAGAAAGTGAATCAAAAAGTGCTTAAGTGACACAGGGCATACTAAATGGAATCTAACCTAAAGTGAACCCTAGTGAAGCCTAACTTAAACTCAAAGGGCTGGCAAGGTTACAACAGGGAGGGATAGATAAATCCCTCAACCAAAGTCTATAGGGTGGCTAAAAAATGTAAGTAGTATGAGTAGCAATGGGCCACCAAGGAACTATTGTGGAGTACTAGAAATGAACTTAAAGACATGTGCTAAAGAGACAAAATGGAAGGTCTACATCGAGTTTAGAAATGCTAATTAACACTAAGGATTTATGAACTCTATGGATTTTAGATCAAAAACTCAAATTGTTTGCATATTTTAAAATCTTTTCAATGTCCAATTGTTTTAGCTATGACAGTTGATAAAGGTATACTACTATGGTTTATTTAGTTTGGAGAGTCTCAAGTAAGAATTTTCCTTTTGTTTATTTCTCATATATTATTAATTCAATTTCATTATTTTTAGGCATGAAAGTGTACAATTTGACTACAATAGTCTGTTATTAAAATGACAAGTAATTGATGGTCCAAATGGAGTGTATCACCATTATCCTCTTGAATAAGGCTAGCCAGCAATATGATAAAATTTGGTGACTTAAAGGATAAGTTGTATCATGTCATGTCAATTTGTCACACTCACACTAACTTAATTATGTTATTTCAATTTCCAATTCTTCTACCAATCAAAAGTGGGAACATTATTATCTACAATTACCAATTAAAAATGATCACGTGATATAATGCTAACATTTTATGTTATAGCACAAATCCTATTATAGAATACCATTGAAATGTATTGATTGACACTAAAAAAATGTCATATTTTCATAACTAAACCATGATTTTTAGTAAGCTTTTGAGTGTTTACCACTCCTAAATGTATAGTATCCCCAAGTATAGAAAGTCTATTATAGTCTTAATATCTTAATTAGTTATGTGCCAAACCATTAGGAGGTTACCTTAGGGGTTTAGGGGAATTGGAAAGACTTGAAGGGTGAGTGAAAAATTTTGAGGCTATTATTTAATTTATTCAAGAGTTTGGAAAAAGATATCGATGAATTTTGTGAAAAATAAGGACAAAACTAAGTGAACATAAATTGAAATTTGTCATACATAAATTTGTAAAAGTGTTAAGGATAAGGGATCCCTTTGACTTCATTTTTTTTTCCATGAAAATATCCATAATTAAGGTAACAGCAAGATTACCCATAATTATTCTCATTTGGAGAATTTTAAACATAAACACATTTTAATCAAACTTAATGCCTCAAACTTGTGAGTTTGACCTCCATATACTATCCTTTAAGCCTCTAATACCCACTTTGTCACCAAATCATAGCCTTGGGGCTCAATAAGGATTTTCTCATGTTAAAACAACTTTAAGCCAAGTATTTGAGATAATATTAAAGGAGTTCTTGCACTTCAATTTCGAAGCATCAAGATATGGTATTATTGTTAGGATAAAGACCTTAAAAGCATGACATGATGTAACAAGTTTGGAATACATTATTCATTTAATGATATTCCAAAATCACTTTTATCTATCCTTAATCCATGTATTACACTTTATGAGGATTCTAGTCTAGCCTCTCTTACATTATACATGACTTGGGTGCATTAGAAGTTGCACGAAAGATCTAAGTCATGAGTTCCTTACAAGTAGATGATTTATTCAACCCATGGTGAGTGCAGCAGTATGTATGGTTACATATTGGACAAGACCTATAATGAGTCTAGACATAAGGCTATCAGGTAGTCATAACTTCACCAAGCTACTATATTATATAGTCTCTTAACCTTGAGAGAATATTAAGTTTGTGCAGAAGTTAATAGTGGTTTTGACCTACAAGTGAGATCGTAAGTTATTCATATATTCTCTATTGATTAGGTTATTGTTGGTGCAAGCTGGTAACAATAGGTATTCTCAATAAAAGCACCATGATATCTCATGGACTTTAAAATAGTGTGTCCCATTAGGTGATCCTAAAGAATTGTGATCATGAAATTTGTGGGATAACAGTAATTCTTTTAATGGAACTTGACATATGCTCTTAGTTGTTGGGAACCCTAGATTACTCCATTCCCATGTCTTGGATCTCGTAAGGTGCATGCATCTATCCCTAGGCATCTTTAAATCTATCGTAGTGAAATAAAATGGCAATTAAAACCATTATCAATCATAGATCTAGAGATACGTAACTCATACTTGTGATATGGATGTTCCTAGATCAAAATCCATCTAATGAAGAATGTGCCTAAAAAATCTAGAGGTTTTGTACACCCAAGATCTTCTACTCGATGACTCAAACCATGATCTTAGCACTCCAAAGTGTGGGCAATGGAATGGAGGAAGTTTTGGCTCTCTTTATCTCTCTCTCTTTGGAAGTGGAAGATGACTAACTGAACGTCATTAGGAAATCCTAACCCATAAGAGGTATTTATAGGGTTGCCCACTAGGCTTAAGTGACTTGAGCCCATCAAAGCTTAGGTCACTTAATCTAGCCTAAAATGGGCCCTAATTGATTAATTAATCACATTAGGTCATCTAATTAATCAATTAGCCCAATGTAGAGACCTTGTTCATTATCCCTTATGCAACCTTGCGTAATTACCAAAATGCTCTTATGCACAAGAATGAACCAATCTAACCTTCATAAATCGTGTCATCATGGTATATGAACTTAGAGTGGGAAGCATTGGGACCCATAAGAGTACTAGCTCCCTCAAAATCCAATTCTAAAGTTGATTTACTGTTCCACTAAAGAAAATCAACTGCACTTCAATACCCTATGTAAATAACGAGATGAAGCTCGAGTCCATGACTTACTATTCACTGCATGCAAACTCCCCGTGAACTAGTGTCCATAATCTAATGAGGTAGTGTCATCACTTATTAAGATTACCCCTCAAATCCTTAAGTTACATGTCTTACTTATGTGATCAACTAACATACTCTAGCTCCAAAGAGCATATGACAAATTCCACTAAAGAAATTACTGTGGCCACAGATTTCATGATCACATGTCCTTTGGATCACCCAATGGGACACACCTTCTCAATCCCATGAGATATCATGGTGCCCCTAATGAGAATACTTGTTGCCACTAGCCTTCATCAACAATGACTTGTTAATCCATGGGGATATATGACCACTTTAAGATCTCACCCATAGATCAAAGTCTCCTATTGATTTTGGAACAAGTTCAATATCCTCTCAAGGTTGAGAGTTCATGTAGTATAGTAGCTTGGTGAATCATGATAATTGATAGTCTTGCATCATGATTCATTGTAGGTCTTGTCCAGTGTGCATCACATACACTAGTGCACTCACCATGGAAAACCCATCCCGATGACCAAGACAAGTCATCCCTCCAATTAGGAGATGGTGCACTACAATCTCAACTAGATTGCCTAAATCCATGAACTGACTGTGGACAACTTATCTACTTAAAAGGAATTCATGATTTGTATCTTTTGTGCAACTTTTAATACACACAAGTCATGTACAATGTAAAAGACATGGGTTAAATACTCAAATCAATGTCAATACACTAAAAGGATAACAAAAAGATAATTAAGTCTAATTTTGTTACAACATGTCTTGCTTTTAAGGGCTCAATCCCAACATTAGCGAGCTAAAGTATGTCATTTAATCACATAATAGGAGGATATGTAACTCAAGGATTATAAAAATAGTCTTGGAACGTTGATAGTTTTCACCTTGTTACACTACAGGTGATTAGGTCATGGGGATACTATATACAATGGATAGCAAGTCACAGACATGAGCACTTGGTGTCTTGTTGTAAAATACATAGGATATTAGAGTTATGTTGATTCTCTAAAGTGGGATGTTGAATCAACCTCAGAATTGGATTTTGAGGGAGCCAATACTCCTATAGGCCTTAGTGGTCCCTGTTTTGAACTCATATTCCTTAATGACACAATTTATAAAGGTTGGATGGGTTTTTAGTTCATTTTTATGCATATAAGCATTTTGGTAATTATGTAAGTTTTCACATTAGAAGCCTATATAAACCTCCTTAAAGGTTAGAGCTTCATTCTTCTTCTTCTTCTTCTTCTTCTTCTTCTTCTTCTTCCCTTCAAAAAATAAATAAAAATAAGTGGTGACTCTAATTTTTCACAATAAAAAAAAAAAAAAAAAAAAAAAAACAAATCTTGCCATCAAGTGGGGACGCATGTGAAAAAATGCAAGTCCACATTATTATCTATTAAATTTGATCTAAGGCATTATAGTTTTACTATGATCGTTATCATACAATGCCCAAAATGCTAAAGGCTCAACTATAGATGGTTTTCTCTACCCCTTCAACTCCTTGCTATCAAGTTCAACGAGCTTTCTAATTTTGATTTTTTTAAGCTACCAAAGTTGTGTCCAAGCTACAAAGGATCTTGAGATATCTTATAGCTCTTTGGAGCAAACAACTAATCACTATTTGCATTAACCTAGCTCATCTTAGTCCAATAGCTAATCATCTCATGATACGAGTAAGGGATCGCCTTCATGGCGTGTAATTAGTTCCTACTAAGAATAATGTTGTATGAAGATGGGCTATCAACTATAATGAATGGAACAAGTAAACTTACTCGTCCAACTATGCTAAGTAGTATAATCTTACCCAATGGTGGCATCATAGTGCCATTAAATATGTTTAGCAGTTATCCTAGCTTAGCTAATGTCTATATTGAAAGTGTTATTTGATGGAGGGAACTTAGATGTTTGAGCACTCTTTTCTTGCCACTTTTCAACTCTCAAGGTGTGCACTCTTTCCTCATAAGCAATAAAAGTTCCTATCTTTGTGTTAGTTCATTTGATGATTGATTATAATGCCTTAGGAAGATCCAAAGGCCACATGATCCTCTTCTAAGAGCATATTCTTGCATTCCTTTCTAAAGACTTCCTCCAAACTCTTAATATTATTCTTAACAATAGAGTTTTGTAACATGAAGCCCAAGATAAGGACCTCATAGATGGCAAGCACAATTAAAGTTTCATGCACTCCTTCAATCCTTGCTAGATGTTGACTAAACCTAAAGATGAATTGTTTGAATAAATCATCAATCCTTTTCTTTATCCTAGAGAGGGTCATTACCCTAGTTTTAGGTTAGGTAGAACAACAATACTGACCACAAAATATTTACATAAGTCTTGGAAGGAGGTAATAGAATCTTAGGGTAAATTCTAAAACCACAACAATACTTGAAGGAAAGATTTTACATAATATTATATCACTACTCTTCACCTCTAAGGTCATTGCTTTTCTCCAATGCATTAAATGATCGGATGGATTATTTGTCCCATCAAAGAGATTAAATTTAGGGATAGTGAATCAACGTGGAGACTCATGTAACAATACTCATTTGGTGAATGGATTTCTAATGATCTCCATCCATGATGTTAATGTAACACCAAGCTTCCATTCCTCATTCTCACTAGCAAGTATGTGTCATAGAAGAGTCTATTGACTAGTTATACAATCATCATCATTATTGATCAAATATGGCATTAGTTCCACTTGAGATTTAATAGGAACCTATTACTGTCAACTTGTACCTAATTAATCACTTACATATGAAGAGAGTATTAAAATCCAATAGTTGCTTATCAAGCCTAGCTTTCAAAGCCTTATTTTCATTTAATCAATTATTCTTACAAAGGCTTCTTTATCTAATTGTTGCCTTCTAAGTTGCTCTTTCATAGCACATGGTTGTTCCTCTATAACAAAAGTAGAGGCCTGATCCCTCAATAGCTAAAGTTATCTTGAGTGTGGACCATTTCCAACATTATAATTAAGACAATTCCCACAAATGACATCAATTATTATATCAACTTTGCTCTACTCTACCATCAAAGGACATCATTGCCAACAATAGACCTTCTAGAATGACCTTTTGTGCTTAAATTGGTCCCTCATTTTTAAAGAAATACATTCCATTTTATAAATTGTCCTTGATAAGTATGGAAAAGATGATAGATGCCCATTATCCTTTGTATATTAATTATTATTTATTGGTTGGTTGTAACAAGGAAAAGATTATACCATAAAGTTTTACCTTTCTTAAGATTGCATATTAGGGAAATAGAGCTAAACATATCCAAGTAGATACTCATGCGACTCAACCAAGGCGGAAGATTCAAGTGACTAGGCTTGTGGCTCGATTAATTGGATGCTACTTATTGTTTTCAATAGAAAAATACAAAACTTTACTATGTTTATTAAAGAAGCAACTAAGACAAACACGACCAACTACTCATCAGTTTCTTTTTTTCTGCCTTAAATGACGCCCCTAACTTGCCACCAAGCGCCAACTTCATCCGACCTTTTTCCCCTCAATAAATTAAAGAGCATAGTCGTCAACACGCAAACCCCACAACTATATCTGAAGGCATCCTCACACACGGAGAGCCGAGCCACAAGGGCGAGGCACACGCCAAAGGGAAAAGCTAATAAGGGAACAGCCAATTATAGTCATACCGAATACGAGAGAGAGAGAAAAAAAAAAAAAAAATCAATCCTCGTTTTCCAGGGTCATCTGGGTTGTGATCGGCGTCGTCTTTCTCCACTGTAAGTTTCTTGTTTTGTAATCTAGTCTTCCTGTTTCTGCAGATCTGGGATGCAGTTTTTTTTTTTTTTTTCTTTAATGGTTGTAGATTTGTTTGTCTGTGAGTTGGGTCGTTTTGGAGTTTTTTTTTTTGTTGGTGGAAATTCCGATGGGAAAATTTGATGGGCAATTTTGGTGGGAAAACTCCATGGGAAATGTGGGGATGGGAGGTTTTTCGAATTAGGTTTTCTTTTTCTTTGTTTTCTCGTCAGACAAACGTGGGGTTGCTGTTGTTATTACTTTAAGCTTTTTAATGTTGGGGAAAATCGGTGTCTGTGTTTCTTTGTTTCTCCGTAAATTGAGTTACTTTGAAGATTGTGTTTGATTGATGGGTAAATTTGATAGGACTTTTGCTTGCAAAATCCGATTTGGAAATTTACTTGGAAATTTTGATGACAATACTTGGATGAGAAAATTTTCTGGAAATTTTGACGGAAAATTTTGATTGGAAACGTGGGGTTGGGAATTTTTTTTAAAACTTGGGCTTTGCTTTTCTGTATCTTCTGGTCAACCAAATGTGGAATTGTTTGGCTACTATGTACGTTTCCATGTTGGAAAGTTGATGCATCTTTGAATGAAGTATGTTACTTTTCCTTGTTCTGTAACGTGTCTTGATTTTCTCTTTGCACATTGATTAGAGTCTGAGAAGGAAATTATATTTGTGTCAGTTTCAATTGATAAAGAACATTGGAGAAAATTGTGTTCTCATTTTTGGTTTTTGAGAAGGAAGGTTCTTGTTTAGAGTCTGAGTTTGTCTATGGATACGATAGACGAAAGAAATAAAAGGAAAATGTCAAAAATAGCAGAAGAAATAAATCTATTTTTAAGTAATTTCTTCTTGGAAGGATTAGGATAGAACCTAAAAAAATCTTATCAAGAAAATAATGGCTTAGAGATGTAATGTGCTTATTATCCCCGTGATCACAAAGAAATTCAAGATAGCTTAAAGGTGCAGTCCTGCACATGAGAGTGCATGTCTTCGATGTTTTAGGTCAGACTTACTGTTTAATGCAGATGAAAAAGAGGAAAGGATGTTTAATCCTTTTAAAATAGTAGATCCACAAGAACACCCACAAGTTTTGCCTCTAACTAGGCTGTCTCAACTTGCAAGTCACGTCTTTCTTCTGTGTGTTTCTTTTGGTAGGCCCTATAAATGCTTTTGCACATATTGGATTCCACTTCAACAAAGAATTGTTTCTTCACCTGTACCCATAATTAAAACTGTCTGTCTTGATGCTATCTATACCAGGCTAGATGTTAAGTGTCCTTAATGTTTTTAGTGTTTGCATGTGAAAGAGGATAGTGTACACTATCCAAGTGTTGATTGTTTTTGTTTTATTCCTCACAAGCATCCTCGGTATTTTGTTCTTGGATGATTATCTTGGTAATACTCCTCCCATCCTTGTGCCAGCAATACACTCTCAGTTCTAGCCAATTGTTGTGAGAGAAGCTTGTGTCTTTTACATTATCTCAGTATTGCTCCTCTCCACACAGTTGGAAGTTGAAAGAGGATAAAATTTTCTCTGAACGTTGTTGATTGTTGGTTTGACAGATTCCTTTTTTTCTTTCTTTTTCCCCCCTTTTTTAAGATCAGAAACAAACAAATTCATTGATATGATGGTTGGTTGGATGGGTTTGCTAATAATAAAAGGTACCATTGAAATTTTCGGGATAAATCATGCTCCATTTTCCCCTGTTCTTCACTTATTATTATAGACATCAGCTTGCAATCTTGTGTGTATTTGTCCATCAAACGACATTTTTCTATAAGATAGCTTGTACTTCAGCGGGGCTGATTCAACCAACAAACTCAGTCCTCACCAATATATCTTGAACTTCAATCTTCCTGAAAACAATTTCTGACTCCATTTCTATTAGTACTTATTTGACAGCAAAGGATTCACATAGGTGGAAGCATGGCCCCATATTTTTCTTTAAAGCAAGCTCCATTGGTCATTTTCTTATTCACCATCACTTCTATTTTTTACCCTTCTGTCCATCACTCAGGATGCACATTATTGTTGCTCTAGGGTTCCAGCTGTCATAATCATTTGGATATTTTAATAGTGGCACCACAGTGTATGGTCTCATTATTCCCCATGAACAACGACTTGTCAGACCATCGTTATTCCCCACATACTACTGTCTTTCGTCCTTATTCTTTGCTATGAACCTTGGTTGTTTTGTCATATTCACAAGTAAATATTTCTGATTCTTATATCACTATTCTTTCTACTATTAATCCCTTTTGGGTGATGTTGTTTTGTTTCGAGACCTTGTCTTAATCAACCCTTTTTACCCCTCATCTTCCACAATTTGGGTGCAGAAAAATTCAGGTGTGGCCAAAGGGGATTGTCAGCAATGGTTCATGACAGCATTCTATCTCCTCATCGGAGGTCACAGACTGCATTCTCTTCACCATCCTTCAGGAAGCAATTCCAAGCTCGAGAGGAGTTGGGGAGTTGCTCAACACTGATCCAGAGGCATCGCTTCCTCCTAACAGCTCTCGTCCTCCTGGCCTTCCTTTGCACCATTTACCTCTACTTTGCTGTCACACTAGGCTCCACCAGATCATGCTCTGGGTTGACTGGAAGCGAGAGAACCTCATGTCGCCTAGAGCATGCAAAAAGTAGTCTATCCTCAGGCAAACTGAAATTCTTCTAACACCCAGATGCTGATCCGGCTCATAGAGTTGTCATTGTTTTTGGTCTTCTTATCCTTCCTCCTGGAGTTTGAAATCTGAACATATTGTTTTTGTGTTACTAGTAGGTTGTTTTCTACTGCTCAACTAGCTCATTGTCATTCAATCAAGTATACATAAATTCCAGCAGCAATCGATCCGGGAACAGAACTGTTACAACCTCAACAGTTAATTCTTATTATCAAGAAATTAAATTATGGTTGTTGGTATTCTTCCATTTTTAGTGACCTTGTGATGATGATGATGATGATGATGATGACGACGACAAGCACATCCATTATCTGCTTCTCCAGCTAAGAGGTGTGGTTGTACTGTGAATATTGCTTTTCTCGGTATGAATTATCTGGCATCAACTAAAGAAACAGAGCTCTTTCTTTGTTTCTTCCTTTATTTGTCAAGTTGGGATGTACGAATCAGAAAGTGGTTTGTCTGCTTTAGGCGGGTATTTTATGAACCAGTTGAACTTAAGTTTATGAGGCTAAACTTGATTAAAAAAATTAACAATGCTTTCAATAACTCTATTGTGATTTTGATTAAATTTCTAGGAAAGTTACTTATCTTTGTGGTTGTCTGTTTCTTAGGAAGTTTGGGTGAAAGAAAATCAAGAGGATTTGAATGAAAAAGTTTGAGGGAAAGAAAATAGGGAAGATGGAGAGAAAATATGAATGAAAAAAAAAAAAAAATGTTTGGTAATCAAAATTAAATTAACTCTTTTTAAGATTAATAGAGGGAAAATGTTTAAATAGTTTTTCATTTTTGTTCCTTTTTAAGTTTCCATTTTGAAAATTTTGGTTCTCGAAAAATATGAAAGAAAATGTGAGGAGAAAAAAATGGAGAGGAAAAATGAAAGAACATAAAAAACAAAGGAAAATAAAAATAAATTTAAAGTCAATAAATTATTTTTATATACTATTTTAAACTCATTTTAACTCCTCAATATTAAATAATTTGAAAATGTTTAAATTTCTTATTAATCTTAATTATATTTCTTTTTTCCTTTTTTTTTAAATATTTTTTATAGGATAAACCAAATATGAAAAAACCAATTTTATTAGCATTTTTTTTTCTTTTCGTAATACTTTCTCTCGGAACCACAACTTAATCTAAAGGAAAATGCTAGACAAAAGAAAAGAAAAAAGTTAAATTTAAAGTTTATAAATTATTCTTAAATGTTCCTTCAAACTCCTTTTTTTTTCTCTCTTTTTAAATAATTTAAAATTTTTTTTCATGATAAATCAAATATGCAAAAATTATTTTTCATACTATTTTTTACTTTCCTTAGTATTCTTTTGAAACCAAACATATTGCCATTTTTTTTTCTTATTTTTATATATTATTTAAATATAAGAAAATTATTTTAGACCTTTATGCTCCATTTGGAAGTGATTATTTTTCAAATGCTTTTAGACCTAAGAGTGATTCTAGTGTTTTTAGTTTGTTGCATATTTTCTATTCTAAAGAAAATTTCTTTGTGTTTGAATATAAATTGGAAAAAAAAAATGTTTTGATAGAAGTTTTATATTATATCATACAAAAAGAAAAAAAAAAATCATTTTAAGTGACTTTAAACATGACCATGACATGCCATGACCAAGCTCCCTCCTACTTTTATTCTTCTTTTTTGATTAATTATAATTTTATTTATAGAAATTCTTTTGTTGTAAAAACATTGATCTTATTATTATAATTTCGATGTTATTATTATAATTTAATTGTTATAGAACTCTGTCTCTTTAGCATTTTAGGAGAAGATATTTTTATTTTTTATAGTATTTTTTTTTCTTTTGAAATTTATGTTAAAAAATAATAATTATATCATTGTCTATTAAAAAATGGTTGCATAGTCTCCCTTTTTTGCCCAATATTATTATAAAATAAAATTTTAATTATATAATTATCTATTTCTTCATGGATAAAAATTTGATCTAAAAATTGAGTGGAATATTATTAGATTCCTCACAAAAATATATAGAAAACTAAATAAATAATTATATATATTTTAGCATCAAATTTAGTAAGAAATTATATTTTGAAATTTTAAAAGTTCAAAGTCCAAATAACTTTAAAACCATGTTTGGTTCTCAAAAAATTTGAGGGAAATGTGGAGGAAAGAAAATATAATTGGACGTTCTGAAACGGTGTCGTTCCGTTTTCTCCGTTTCATGAAACGACGTCGCTCAGATGCAACGACCGAGTAGTCATTGATCTTCCACCTGCAGTACTGATGCTGATACTGAAAATTAAAATCAGAGCAAATCCACTGACTCTCATGGAGTCTGAGCTCTCAAACAAACCAACAAGGCGTCGTTCAAAGAAACGGAAGCTCTCGAAACGGCGACGTACGGGAGAAAAAACCCTAACCCCTTTGAAAATTTTTAGTTTCTCCTCTTTTTCCATAGTTTCTCAGGAAACAAACACACCGTTCTCATTGTGTATTTGCATTACGTCACTATATTTCGTTGGCCTATCATCAATTTCGGAGTTTTCCTTTCTTATTCTGTTTTTCTTTCCTTATCGGATTAGGTATCTCATCTTTGTGGGTAGAAATGTGATATCTGGGGATTATATTCATCTTTGGAAAAAAAAAAAAAGGGAAAAAGACTTTGTTTGGAAACGAGCAGAAGCTCTGTTAAGTTTATAGCATTGCTAATCTCTATTATTAGCCTCAACCAACAACTTCATTTGTTTATTTTCCTTTTTTTTTCTCTTTGTTTGTCTGGTTTTTTTTTTTCCCCCGATTCTTTTTTGTGTTGGTTGTTTGCATGGGAAATGGTTGCTTGAGACAGTTATCCTTAGAAGTGGGGATTAAATTTTTATTTTCAGGGAAAATAAATGCCTTCTGGGAAACAAACAAGAGCTCAGTGGAGCATACTCTGAAACCCGCATTGTTCCATGGAACCATTTTCAATGATAGATGGCTTCATACCCTGAAACCATGGTATTTTGGACCCAATTTCCAAGAAGTAGTTGAGAGAGTTGCAAGCTAATTTCATTTCTTGTTTTTTGAGAGTGAGAGCAATGAAAACATTTTAGTTTCTTTTATTTTCCCAAATTTTCTCAGCAAACAAATGGTACATTACTAATCTCAATTTTTTTTTTTTTTCCACTTTTATGGGCAGCCTGTTATGATTGAAAAATGATTGCTTGGAACAATTAGTTTGAGAAGTGGGGAACTGTTTTTTATTTTCTGGGGAAACAATTGAAACCTCCACGAGGCATAGTCTGAAACCCCCACCTTCTTTTTGTTTCTTGTCCTCAGTGAAAATTAAAGGGAGAAAGAGAACCACAGAAAAAGGGATCAGCCCTCTTGTTGAGAAGTATTGGCTTCAAAGGTACAATCTTTTTTCAAGCTATGATGATGGTATCAAAATGGATGAGGAAGGTTGGTTTTCTGTTACACCTGAGGAGATTGCAATAAGGCATGCCGAGAGGAGTGGGGGTGGATGTGTAATTGATTGCTTTTCAGGTGTTGGAGGCAATACCATTCAATTTGCTAAAATGTGGGTTTTGCTTTATGTCTCTGCCTTTAACTTGTCAGTTATCTTTATTTTGTTTACTTGTTCAACAAGCCGAGTGCTTGAGCCCATTCAAATTTGGTTGAAGTTTCTTGATTATAGGAATTATGGGTTATATTCATCTTAGTTCTTTTTAACATTGAAAGATCTACTTCGATCTACTCTCCCTTTGTTCACGGGTCTGTAGAGGGGTGAAAATTATCTTTGTTAGATTTCATTGACAGCTTGAGGGGATGATAAGCTTCATTTTGGGGTAGTGCTTTTTTTCCCTTGACTGTGTCTTCCTGTATAACATTTTGTCTATCACAATGTGTGTGTGTGTGCGCGCGTGCGTGTGGAGAGAGAGAGAATCAAAAGCATTTCACTAACCATGTAAGTATATTTGACTGGGTAAATGCCACTACACCTTTGCAAAGCTCTAGTTTTTGGTTTTCAACCTTGGCTTTGTTTATCTTTTATTTTAATCATGTCAGATTTAAAGGATTAATCTATATTTTATCTCTAGAATAGGAGTTGGTTGACTATTCTTTTTGCCCCTTTTAGGTGTCACCATGTTGTTGCTATTGACATTGATCCTCACAAGGTTGAATTGGCTTTTAATAATGCGAAGATATATGGAGTGGCAGATTATATTGATTTTATTATTGGAGATTTTTTCCAACTTGCTTCATCTTTGAAGGTAATGTTGTCCTTTGTACCTTTTAAATTCTAATTAATACTGCCTATTCCTGCAGTTGATTTAAAAGCAATGTCATGCCAGTTGGTTTGTTAGTCGGTGCCTGCAGTTTCCTGCTCCTTTAGATTGTGTTTCCTTTGTTTTGTTGGGAGTGCTTTATAATATTCTGGTAATTTGGTTTTTAGATATTTAGATAATTTGATTGAATTTGTCAAACAAAGTTAATTTGACCTTAGTTTCTTCAGCATTAAGTTGACCTTTCTGGATTCCATTATCCCGTGTGGGGTTGCTTTTATTGACTTGTAATGCTGTTGTTTCTGTGTAGTAGCTAGGGTAGGATCATGCAATTATGGTATTAGGAATTTTGATTTAATTGTTTTCTTTCATCTTCAATCCTCTCAATAGGAAGACTGTCAATTGTTGATTCAGTTGGAACTTCCATTTTGGGGAACTTTAGCTGCTAAAACCATTCTCTTGTACTCCATTCTAACTTTGACAAGGATAGTTACTTACTTAGTCTAGGAGTTTTCAAGCTTCCACTCCACCCTTTGTAGGCAACTTGACTTCATTATGATATCTCTCTCTATTTGAATAACTGGAGTGCCATTTAATTATTAAAGAAACTGCACAGAATATGCTATTTATTGAGAAACTTATTTCTTTCTAAAAAAGCCTTGGGTGAAGCTCCTTGAGTTGATACTTGGAATAGGGTCAAAACTTCTGTAATCTTCTTGTTTTAATTTTGAACAGCTTTGCCTTAGCAAGAGTCATTGAAATTTAGCTTAATGATAGTTGGCAACATCTGCATGCTAAACATTGATCACTGGTGCACTGTTAGCCATTGACTAATGGAAAAATGGAACAGTTAGCAAGACAACTTGGAAAGTCTCAATTAAATGAAATAAGGTTCACTTCATGATTGCTGATGCAGAAAACACCATTGTGCTGATGCCTAGATGGTAATTTATGGCATGTTTACTAAATTTCAAAGGCTAGATGGAAATTTATGACGTGTTTGCTAAACTTTAAAGGAAAAAGAAATTGGATTTAAAGAAATTGGATAAGGGAAAGAAAATGAATGAAAGGAAAGGGAATCAGAATCAGGAATTCCATTGAAGCATTTACTTGCAATGCATGAATTGGAATTGAAATGAAGTTGATTGCCTTTGAAGTGTTTACTAACCATGCAGGAAACAGAATGAACTGTTGTACTTTGATCATTTTGCCCTTACACACATAATGTTTTTATTTTTTGATAGGTTACAAATAATTTTCATTATTATCATTAGAGATTAAAAAAAATATATTGAAAATGAATAAAAATCATATTTCTAATATTTGCATTTTTTAAAAAAGGATTTTTATTAATTTAAATTATGGGATTATTTTTTAAAATAAAAAATATTTGCTATAATAATGGTTTTGAAGGATCCATGATTTTTACACCTTTTAAAAATTAGCTCCAATGGGCAAATATTTATTTTAATGGTTTTTAATATTTAAATAATTAAATATTCATTTTTAATATTTTGATTTGTATTCAAAATTTTAAATATTTAGAACTTTATTTTAAAATATTTAAATCTTTATTTTAAAGTATTTAGGACTAGTGGGAGTGGCATTTAGGTAGTCCAACTCTTGGAATCCATTTCTTTGCTTTTGGAGGAGAATCCCATTGCCCCATTTGGAGGAATAGGTTTCCTCAAATATTGGTGGGCCTACTCCTACATTTTGATTCCGAAAATGCTAAAATGCAAGTAAACAAAGGAAAGGGTATGACTCCCTTTCCTTTGATTCCCTCAGAATGAAGTGAGCAATTAAGCCCTTGCAGATTTATTCGAGAAATAATGGTCCACTTGTTGTTTTTAGGATTTAATGGTGCTGTGCCACAAAAACTATGGTTTCTTAGGTCTGTGCACACTTCATTAAAAAGTGATAATTCAGTTTTTATTTTTTATAATTTCTGTATTGGGACTGCTATAATGCATATGGGGTTTGCTCCCAGTTAATATAATTAGTTATAAGCTAGGTATTTGATAGAGTTGTTTCTTATAAGTTGCTTTCTATTCAGTAGTTACTTTAGGGGCACTGCTCCTGCTGTTATTGCAGTGAGCTATTTAGTTTCCTCCCCCTCTCTTTTGGTTTCTTTAGCTTAAGTTTCAGTTTGTCAAAATTTGTTTGATTCAGGACTTAAGATTATTGTTGTTGAAGTTTCTAATTTTTTGTTGATAGATGAACTTTTGGAAACATGACTCTTAAGATCTGAGCCTCTTGATTCATGGAATAATGATTTTTTGTAATATCTAACAATCTTTGTTACACATAGAGGGCAAAGGAAAAAGTGCTTCAACTGCATTTTGTAATATTGAGCTGAAACAGAATTTTTTTACCTGAAGCTGGTGAAATTTTTTTAATATGAGATGGAATAAACTCTTTTGTTAACATTATTTTTCATTTTAAGCTTTCTGTTTGCTAATTTTGTTAGGGAGACATAGCATTTCTTGCACCACCATGGGGAGGGCCAGCATATAAAACAATTCCGAATTTTTCCCTTGATTTACTCAAACCGAAAGATGGGTAAGCAAAGATGTCTTTGTTTTCACTTTCATTGGTAGCGTTAAATTAAAAATGTTGAAAAATCTATTACTTCATCTAGCACATAAAGAATGGTATAGAATAGAAAAAGGTCTGTTGTCATTTGAAGAATGATCATTTTATTATTATTATTTTCTTTTAATTTTCAAATGGGTACATAAATGATGTATCATGTTATTGAACATTTTAGTGGGTTGTATGCTTTTAGTGATATTACATGGTTCTGCATGTTAATGATCATGCACAGATGGTATTATGTTGATTGATGTTTTCACCATGCTCCCGGCTACAGATCATTTTGCTACCTACAACTGGCTACTTGCCATGTACACATTTTATCTAATATTCTGGCTGTAAATTTTAAACTGATGTCTCTATTAAGGCTTCCCAATATTTCATTAGAAATTTTCATTTAGACTTTTTATTTATTTTTAAATCAATACTGATGTTAATGCTTACATCTACATTAGCTCCATGTTCTTAGGACATACTTGGGCAAAGTTGCTTGGTTCTCTAAGGGACTTCCACTAAAGCATTAACTTAAGTTGTGAATTTTAGGTGTATCGCACACTTGAAACAATCTGTCACTGATGCTTTGATGGTTCACTTCCTTGAAACCTAACCACAATGCTTGTGCAGGTATTCATTATTTCAAGCCGCTCAAGCAATAACACCTAACATCATTATGTTCTTACCCCGGAATGTGGACTTGCGCCAAGTGGAAGAACTTTCTTGGCTATCTTCTCCTCCTCTAAATATTGAGGTACCAGTTTATAGGATGGTCATCTGACATCTTCCTATCGATCTCCATTTCTTCTAATGCCATCTAGGTCAATTTTCTCCACCTGTAAGTTTCCTTGCCTAATTATAACAACACCTTTGACATGTGCAGATTGAAGAAAATTATGTGCAAAACCATTTAAAGGGCATTACTGCTTACTTTGGGGGTACTGCATTTGGTAAACTCGACCTTTAGCTAGCAGCCCTGGTAGACGCTTTGTAAATATGATCCACCAAACGTCTCCAACATATTAATCAAAAAATGGGTAGGTAGAAGAGAAAATTTTAAGCTTGTTAGATTTCTAGGTTCAGTAACAACGATTATCTTTATATAGAGGTAGAGTCCCTAGCTTGCCTTGATAATTTTGAGGGATGGCTTGTGTATCAATGGTTTTTCCCAGTCCTGTGAAGAGGGCTGGTGGATTTTCATGTTAACATACCTGTACCATGACTTGTAGAAGTATCCTTTTTTTTTTTTTAACAAGGAAAGTTTGATTATCTAACTCAAGTCAGATGATCCATACTTTGTTTTTGGTTTTCAAACTGCTGACTTTTTATGAGATATTTGTTAAGGAAAGAAGTTTCTAGTATTGTTTAGATTAAGTAGTTGGAATTAAACAGGCTCTGGCAGGTAGGCATGCATGCATGCATACACAATGAATTTGATCAACATTCTTGGCAATTGATAGTTAGAAGATCCAAGGAGCCATGCATCTCTCTCTTCCAAAATAAGGGCAAATTATGACCTTTTATAAAGTCCAATAATGTACAATCAGTCTAACTATCCTTGTGTAGATAGGATAGATAGGGTTGATGTGCCCCCTTCTATTAGGAGCCTTCTATATGAATTTCAGTTTGCCTATCAAAAAAGAACAAAAAAAAGGAAGGAAAGCTTTTTTACTTGTGTCTTAAATTCTTGTTTAGAAAATGTTTCTTTTGGTAAAAAATATTGTATAAAGTATTATATGTATGGGTATTTCCTTGTAACAATAGATATCGAGCAAAGTTGTTAGGAATATCTAGATGATTAGAAGAAAAAATTAAGAGATTGAGATGAGATTATGAAGACTATGTTGGATAGGTAGAGATGTAAGAAAAAATGAGAAACGCATGATGAAGCAAGGACTTGTGGTTTAGGGTGTAGATATTAAGGCTATCTTTGGTTCTAGGAAAGTACTAAGGGAAAAAATACTAAGGAAAATGGTTTTTCATGTTTGGTTCCACAATGGCAAATTAGAAAGGAAATAAATATAGTTAAAATTAGTTAAAAAAATTATGCATTTCAAAATTATTTAGTCTTTATATAATGGAGGAAAATAATTGAAATGAGTTTTAAAAAACATATAAAAATAATTTATTAAATTTTAATCTTTTTTTTTATTATTATTCACTTTTTCTTTCATTTCGCTTTTCTTTTCTATTTTTTTTTTCCTCACATTTTCCTTCAAATTTTTTGGGAACCAAACATAATCTAAGAATTGGGTTATTTTGGGCTAAAGAGTTGCATGTGTCTTTTTTTTTTTTTGTTTTTCTCTCTTCCTTTTTAAAAATTTTTTTTTTTCAAAAGCATTGTGAATGGGTTTCCTTGTGCGATAATATAAGCAAGATTGGTCGAATCAAGATAATTCTTTTTTTCTAATATGTGTGAATGATTTAATCTTTATATAATTACACTGATACATGGTATTAGAATTTTTACTGACACTCTGAGTGGTATCATATTTTCCATTGATACTAATGGTATTAGAGGTATCATATTTTCCATCGATACTAATGGTGTTAGAGGTATAATAAAAACCTTGAAAGAAATTCTCTTATATATAAGTGTAAAACCCCCCAAAAGTTCACATGCATACTCTATAGAAAGTACTTTCAAAATGTTTTGTTCTCATTAAATTGCTAAAATTTTCAAAAATATTTTGGTAACTATTTTTATCATAAGATTTTCTAAAACTTTTATTTATTACCTAAATTAGAATGCTTGTGCTAAATGGAAATTGTTCTTAATTTCCTTGTCTTGAACTTTTCTTATCCAAAAATAGTCATTCTCCCAAGGGGGGGAGAGCATGAAGGACTTGGTTCTATCCTCCTCCTCTTGGGGGAGAGAGCCAGAGGATCGTCATAGATGTTGTTCTCTTTCTCTCAAGGGGAGGGCTTGAAGAACCACTTATCCTATAACCAGAGGGAAATTCCGAAAGGAAATAACCAAAAAAAAAAAAAAACTAACATCCAATTCAAAATAAATAATATTTGAAAATAAATTTTTATGAAAATTTATTTCTTATAAGAATACAAGAATATTTTATTTCAGGCCATATATAAAAAAAACATAAAATAATCTTATTGCATAATTGATAACAAATTTGGATAAAATCCAAATTACCAAAAATACCTACAACCAAAAAATAGGGTTAGAAATTAAAAAAAAAAAAAAAAAAAAAAAGGCCTTAAGAAAAATATCCTAAATCAGCAAACAACCGTCACCAATGCTCAAGTGCCCAAAATGTTCTTGAAGGGCATTCAAAATGATTTGGAGCGCTTGAGTGCCTTGATTGAGCACTTGATGAGTGCTTAAGTGTTGTAGGTTGCCCAAGCACTAATTTAAGCGCTCGACACTACAGTTTTTAGCTGCACACCCGAGGTTGCTTCTCCAACATTTTTTGGCCACTTTTCCATTAGAAAACTCACTTTTTTGTCCACCAAGGATTTTTCTGAATGCTTAGATCACGATCTTCCTTCTCTTAGATTACAAAGATGGATAAAAAATTAATTTTTACAATGAAGAAAAAGTCTACGCTCTTAAACACAAAGCTTACAATCCAATATAGAGAAAAGAAAAACATATATCACACTATCCATATTCATTCATGAGAACGAATAAACTTCCATTTATACATCCCTCTAGGTCATAGGATGAAAGGAAAAACCTTGTGAAACATATGTGAGCACATCCTAGAAAAGACCTAGCATGCAAGAACCTAACCTAAGGTTTTGATTCCAGTTTCTAGGAACTCCTAATTGTTCCGTTCCTCGACCTTGAATCATATAGGAAGCACGTATTCTATCCTAGGTTTCTCTAAATATATAATGGTGGAAAAATACGACATTAAAAGCTAACAAAGAACACAAATATAGAGATAGAAACTCGAACCTACGATCAGGATGTTCCTAGATCGAATCTTCAATGAAGTGTCAAGACTGTTGTAGTCGTCACAGAACTCGTCTACCCAAAAGTCTTCCACCTAATATCTCATTTCATGCTTGACACAAGAGAATAGTGTATTATAGTCTCTATTGGATTGCCCAAATTCATGAATTAATTATAAATAACTTATCATCTTGTTAGAAATTTATGACTTGTATTATCTGTACAACTTCTAATGTACTTAAGTTATGTACAATGAAAGTAATATAAGTGTGTATGCTTAGATAACTAATTAATGCAAAAGTGATGTAAACATTTCCTAAAATACCCTTTTACTTGATAATATTAAATAAAATTATCAAATAATTAATTTATCATTTTAATTTAATAAAAGTATTTTACAAATAAACATATCATAAATTTTTTATTGATAATATGATATACAGATCATTTTGAAAAAAAATTCTCTAGCATCCTCAAATGATAAATAAAATCTTTTGAATTCCCTAATTAATATGATTTTATATCATGTATTATCTCAATCAACTCATTTTCTTCTTCTTTTTTTTTTTAATAATAACATTGAATAAAAATTTTGTTAATTGACATCAACAATATAATAAGAAATTTTAAAATTTTAAAATACTTAAAAATTAAATACAATAAAAACCAAAAAGTTAAAAATTAAATAGAATTAAAACCAGAAAACTTACAAATTAAAAAAAAAAATTAAATATTGATTCTCATTGTATTTTATATTGGTGTGATTTAGCGAAATGAATGTTAATATTTTATTTTTATATATTTAATTTTAAAGTTTTTTTTTACTTTTAATTTTTAAAATTTCTTATTTTATTGATCTTAAATTAGTTTTCATGGTAAAAAACAAATAAAATTGTCAATTGGTGTTATTGCCCTAACAAGTAAAGGTCATTTTAAGTTGTTTGACTTATGAAAAAGTACATATATTTTAAAATATTTTTAAATTAATTAAGATAAAACTAATTTATAAAAATTGAGGTTCATTTTTCTATATTTTTTTCAAATTAATGAGGCAAAACCCACTTTTCCCTTTAAATTTTCATATGAAAATCAAAGCCAATGATCATGGTTTTACCTTTTTGGTCATGATTGTAACTTGAACATGATTTTAATTTTTTGCTTGGTTGAAATGCTTAATTATATATATATATATATATATATATATATAATGGAAACTTTAATATGGTTCTAACATTTTGTTTGGTTAAAATTTTTAATTTTTTATTTATACAAAATAAAATTCATTTTACATTAAAAAAAAATTATATTTAATCATTTGTATTAATTTTTTTTAAAATTTTATTAAGAATTAAAATTTTTGCATATTGAAGTTACACATTTCTCAAGTATACTAGAAAAAAATAGTACACCCTCCAGAGGAGCTAAGTTTGTGCATCTCAAAGTAGTGCACATGAACAACTATTGTTGACCAACTCACCTTGAGGCTTATGTTTCACCTCATTTAGGCAAATGCCTTAAGAATGCCTTTAACCTTATAAAACACTAACCTCCAAAAATAATTTTCTCATGGCATCGTATGCATGCAGCAATTCTAAACATATAAAAGATACACAAGAAAATGAAGAAAGAAAAACAGCTTCCAAATTTGGCGCCGTTTGTGGGAAGTTCTTTGCTAAGGGAACTTTTTTTTTTAGTCAGAATAGAAAACCATGACTGAAAATGAAGAATTGATCGAAGAAGGACTGATCCGTGAAAGCAAGTTAAATGAATAAGATTTGATGCAAATCGTTTGTCACGGATGCAACATCAAATGGGTCAATTACGACGTGAACATCACCGACAACTTGAAGATCTTTTGGCTAGACAAGACAAGTTGGTCTATCAATTTTATGGCCGACAAAGGAGAGCAAGTACTCCGTCAAGAAACCTGACATGGCAGGAAGACGATGTGATGAGCTAAATGTCCAATTTAAATTGTAACATCTAACCACTAATTTATGTTCAAATTGGCCTCTTTGGTACCACGTAGGCACCATGTCATTAAAAAAATATATTTTTTTCGTCATTTTAGTGAAAACCGTAGTTGGCAACTCCGACTTCATTTTTGAACTAAACCCGCAGTTGGTAACTGCGACTTTATTTTTGTACTAAAGCTGCAATTATCAAACATGGCTTCATTTTTTAACTAAAGCCGCAGTTGCCAACTGCGACTTTAGTTAATTTTTATTTAAACTGCGGCTTTAGTTAATTTTTATTTAAATTTAAAATTTAATTAAAAATTATTAAATTACAATTTATGAATGAAATTTAAAAATATATGTAAATAATAAATTATTTATATTTAAATTTAAAATTCTAGTATTACTTCAACAAACATAAATTGATAAATAGAAGATATTATAAATGAATATTTTATTTATTAATAAATTAATAATCTTAAAATAATAAACTTATATAACATATAAATAATATATAAAATTGTATAATTTATTAATTTAATATATTTAATTTGTTATTTTTTAAGATATTAATTTATTTGTATTATGATAAATTTATCTTTATCGAAATAATAGTATACTTTTAAGCCGCAGTTGATAATTGAGATTTCAATTATAATTTTTTTTTTTACTTTCAAATTTAATTAAAAACTATTAAATTACAATTTATGATTGAAATTTAAAAAATATACTTAAATAATAAATTTTTTATATTTAAACTTAAAAATCTAGTATTACTTCAACAAACATAAATTGATAAATAAAAGATATTATAAATGAATATTTTATTTATTAATAAATTAATAATCTTAAAATAATAAATTTATATAACATATAAATAATATATAAAATTGTATAATTGATTAATTTAAGATATTTAATTTGTTGTTTTTTAAGATATTAATTTATTTGTATTATGATAAATTTATTTTTATCGAAATAATAATATACTTTTAAGCTAGTTGGTAACTGAGATTTCAATTATAATTTTTTTTTTACTTTCAAATTTAATTAAAAACTATTAAATTACAATTTATTATTGAAATTAAAAATATATACTTTAATAATAAATTATTTATATTTAAACTTAAGAATCTAGTATTATTTCAACAAACATAAATTAATAAATAGAAGATATTATAAATGAATGTTTTATTTATTAATAAATTAATAATCTTAAAATAATAAATTTATAGAACATATAAATAATATATAAAATTGTACAATTTATTAATTTAAAATATTTAATTTGTTGTTTTTTAAGATATTAATTTATTTGTATTATGATAAATTTATCTTTATCGAAATAATAGTATACTCTTAAGTCGTAGTTGTCATATATAGATTTTTTTACAAAACTAGTTAATGAAATTAATTACAAAAAGTCTACTACAAAATGTAATTTTTAATAGTTTAATTAAAGTCACAAAAAATATCCACTAAACATTAATATAGTGGAAAATAAAAAACATATATAATCCCACATGCCTCTACAAGGAGAGAACCTATATGTAACTGGTACTCTCTTCCTTTTTAGACGCTCCTCTCTAACTGTAGTAGGTACTGCATGTGACACATGAAGAACATCTGTCTGTGATGGGGATAGAGCTGGAAATAGAGGTGGTGGTGGAGGTAGCAATCTAGGTCGACGTAGGCCCTGCCTACCCCTCGAAGTGGCTGGCGATAAATCTAGCTAAGTAGATGTGTCAATCTGCACTAATGGTGGGTCTGAAGAGGTAGGAGGTTGTAATGGAGATAGGTCTAAAGAGGTAGGGGGTTGTACTGATGGTAGGTCTGAAGAGGTAAGGGGTTGGGCTGATGGTGGGTTTGAAGAAGTAGGGTGCTGCACTGATGGTACGTCTGAAGAGATGGGTGACTGTACTAATCGTGATGATAAAAAGGTAGGGGGTTGTAATGATGCTGATACTGACGATGTGATGAGCTAACAACTACTATATCTACCTCTCCCTCGAGATGTCGACCGACCTCAAACAAGTGGTGGTCGAGCAACTGTCGACTGAGCGAAGTTTCCTATTACTGCTTCCAATAGAGTGTCTAGTTTTAACATGAAAACGTCTCGCCACATAATCATACAAAAGAACCTCATGTGCACCCGCCTTAACAACTTTAGTCTTTATCTTGGCGTCAATATGTGGAGTGAATTCTTCACCTGAAGCGAGCCGACTAGCACCATGCTCCCGCCTAATTGTGAAGTAACTGTTAACCCGATAGAAAGTTAACTGGACTAAAGCTATTATTGGTAAGTTACGAGCACCCTTAAGGACACCATTAAAAACTTCAGACATGTTAGTTGTCATAATCCCATATCTCCGCCCACCATCATGTGAGAGTGCCCATTTTTCAAGAGGAATTTGCTCCAACCAATTTCTCCTCGGCATTTATTTGGCCAATTGTTTCCATGTGAGAAATAAATTTTTTGACTTTACTCTCAATAGCAGCCCTACACATGAGATCCTTTAAAGTCTTATCTTTGAACTTTGTGTTGAAGTTACTCGCTAAATGACGCATGCAAAATCTATGACAAGCATCTGGCTCAGTCCATCCCGAATATGTTTCATTGACAGTAGCTATAATGCCAGGATGACGATCAGAAATCAGACACAACCCTTTCCTTTGTGTTACTCCAACTCTGATACATGCCAAAAACCAACTCCAACTATCTGTATTCTCTCATTCTGTAATGGCAAATGCAAGTGGAAACAATTGGTTATTACCATCACATCCCATAGCAATCAGCAAAGTCCCTTTATATTTTCCATACAAATGTGTCCCATCAATACTAAGAACTGGTCGACAGTGAGCAAACCCTTTAATAGATGGAGTGAATGCCCAAAAAACGCGCTGATAATTTTCTTCATTTGCGTTGTTTTCAGGAACCATTTTGGAATACATAATGCATCTAGGATTTGACTGCTCCAAGGCAAGGAAGAAACGAGGCAACTCTGCATAAGACTTGTACCAATCACCAAATAATCGAGTCATTGCTTTCTTTTTTGCCTTCATTGCTTTTTGATAAGAAATTTGGTAACCAAATTGTTCCGCAACAACAACTTGAATTGTAGCAATTGTAATGGTCATTTCTGCCTTCACCAATGTTTCAATATACTCAGATACAAAGCTGGAATCCAACTGTGAATGGTCTTGATTAATACATGGATTGACACATGTATGAGGACTTTTGTACTTTATGATTCTAAACATACCCGTATCTTTCACTGTCATTGTCCTTAGTCGCCATTGGCACTCTGGTGCTTTTTTACATTGAAGAACTAACACACTTGCATTTGATCTATAAACAATAAACTCTTTGTGCGCCTTTATGGAAAACATCTTCACAGCATGTTGCAAATATGATTTTGAGGAAAATATTTGGCCAATTGATAATTCCCCATCAACATTTCCTAAAGTTGGTTTTTCCCATGGAGTCCAATAACTTACAACACAATTAATTACCTCGTCCATATTTAAAAATTGTGGTGTAGATGGCATATGATATGAAACGGGTACAAATATTTCCTCTAGGTTGTCATTAGAGATATTAAATCGGGTGCCATGTGGGGAGGCAACTAATGATGTGTTTTCAACCTCAAACTCAACCTCAGGATTATTAGACCTATCACCAACTTCAAGGTTCACAAATCTTGTGCTTTCACATTCCACAACTTGTTGGACCATCACCAAATCAATATTTTCTCTTTGACAACAATTTTCATCATCATTAGGTAAATGAATCTCATCTGTGTCGATTGCATTATCTCTATCATCTTCTTCATCTCTCTCATTTTCGTCATCAACATCAGTATCACCTGTTGATAATCGTGTCAAATGACCGATTTCATTACTCAAATGATAGTGGTTGGGAGTTTGCTCTATGAATAATTGAACTGAAGGCATTCCATACTTCGATGGCACCAGTAGCATACGTGCAACTGTCCGATCATTTCTCACCACTAATGGTTGAAATTTGTTCATTTCAGTTGGATGTCGACATTTCAAGACTAACTGATAGTCTCTGTCAACACCAATGATATTATATATTATCTTCAACAACTCCACAAAGGTCGTATGAATGGGCACATCTATAGGCTCAATCTCTACATTGTTTCCAATATATCTCAAATCCATTTCTGTCCTCAAAATTGTTCCATTCCAATAACATAGCACTTCTACTATGGAATCAGTCATAATTGCCTTCACATAAATAATAACAAAAGGTTATTACATAAAAAAACAATATTTATTCAAGTAAAAAATAATACTTTATGGTCAATGATTCATAAAATACAATAATAAACCAAATAAATATTGAAATGTAACAAAGCTTCATGTCTAAATACCAAGTTCAACTCAAATGAAAGTAATTTATAAGCAAATAAGTGTATAAGTAAAGAGTAGGATGATATTATGAATTAATATTATTTTTGTGGTCCAATAAAATGTTTTACATGTGTTTGGGTTACCAAAGCGTTTAGTTTATTTTTCTAATTTGATAATTAGGATGAGATTAACTTTTAATATTTTTTTATAAAATGAAATTAATATTTTTATATTAAAAATTAAATTTTAAAATAAATATATGTTAATTATGTTAATTTTTTTACAACTCAAAATTATCTGTTAAATATATTTTTAAAAATAAATATATGTTAAATATGTTATTTTAAATATAAAAAAAAAAAAAGATTTTCTAAAGAACCTTGTAAAAAAAATAATTTTCAATATCTCATAAATAAAAACCATATCTTAAGGTTATTATATTGTTTTATATATGGAACATAAAATTAAAAACTTTGATATTTTATTTGGTGTTATTTTAAAAATTAGATCCTGAAAATCATATTTGATAACCTTCCTTGCTATTATGCTTGCATTGCAGAATGTAGATAACATGTAGATTGTGATTCTAAATTCTAGTATAATAATAAAAATGCTTTCTCGGTAATTTTTTTTTATATTCCCTGGCATCACACCCTACTTGAACACCTAGACATGTCCAAGGGCCTCACCATTTGTAATACTGTCTAGTGTGCACTCACGAAAATGAAGTACAACCCAATTGACAAAGGATCACATAAACAATATGGTCCCTACCCACATTCAATTTCTCCAACCCATAATCAAAGTTTTTTCATATGGGTTCACTTTTGGCCTCCCTTTCATCCTCCTCCACTCCCATCACATCCACAATCTAGTAGTCTAAGTGGAGTCATCAAACATGAGGTATATGGTCTATTTTAGAATAGGTTTTTTTAGAGTTGGACCATTCATTTTATACTTTTACTATTTTATTTTAATAATATTTTTATTAAAAGTATGAGTAATTTTGATATCTTTAAAAATTATAATTAAATAAAAATTAAATTTTTGGATATAACCAAATACAAAAGTCTTTTTAAAGAGAAAGTGTTTGTACTTTAAGAATTTGACCTTTTAAAAAAAAAAAAAATTTACTCATATTTGAGAAGTTTTCTTGATATCAAGGCAAAAAAAATTCTAGATGAGTATTTTATATTTAAAAGCTGTTGAGACAAAATTATTCAAGATCTCTTGATCATAAAAAAAATTATTTATTCATTTTTTACTTTGAAATTGTTTATATCCAAAATCATTTTTTTCCTAGCAAACATGTTAGTAAATGTATATATATTCATGCAAGATACATCCAGTTTATGATAGAAACATTAAATTTAGATAACCAAAAAATATATAAAAATATTTCTACAGTTAACAGAACACGTTTCCCATACCTCAATTCGTTACTTTTAAAAAGCTAGTATTTTATATTATAACCTCAAATATATGAGCAATTCATAACAATTCTTCCATAATAGTACAACTTCTATCAAATACTTCACTTCAGTTTGGGAAAAATAAAATATTTTGAATGTTGAGGCCTTTCCTCCTTCAAAGACAAGGAATGAGTGTAAGTGAATGCATGGGTAAACTGACACAGAAATAAAACATCCTAAATTCAATCATATTAATGACAATGTGTTGTCTCACATTCAGAACAAGTAGAAGTTGGAGACATCTTTAAGAACAGATTCAATCCAACATATCATTGGTTTAGCCAAGGTCACAACCACTTTACAAAACAGAATATCGCCAGATTTCTGAAACATGGCTTGGAGACTCACATTATCTATTGAGTCGGTCGAAATTCTTAGCAAACACATTCCCTATTCCACTCAAATTCTAAAAAAAGAAAAAAGAATTAAAAATCATTCCATTCAAATATGTTTATCATTATTTACAACTTTCATTTTTTTTAAAATCTGTTATCTATGGCTATTAATATTATTAATTATTGCTCCATAATAAATTCAAAAAATTCTTTTCGATTAATCCTAATTTTTTTCCCCTTAACTACAAAATCTTATAAGTTAATTTCGTATATATATGATAATATCCTCATAAATCCTTTTATTATTTAAATATTATAGAATATTATTAAATAAAAAATGCATTCTAATCTCTATGTGTAATGCATCTTCTACCCAAAGTCCAAACCAATTTGAACCTCTCCTAATCCGTTTCAAGCAACCGTTTCATACTACAAATTTACATAATTAACCCTATTTTTTTCTTTCATCTTTGAAAAATGATGGAGATGGATTTAGTATATAAATAATATTATCATAAATCCTATTACTATTCAAATATTATATAAAATTAATTTGATTGAGAGTCATGACTCATACACACACAAATATTAATCCTGGGATACCTAAAAAAACATTTAAAATATAATACAAATTTTAAATTATTGAAATAGAAATTGGATAATTTTTTGGTGGCCAGCTGCTTATTGAAACAAAAGGTTATTACAAACATGGACTTAAATACAAAAAAAACCAAACCCAAAACCTCCACTTTTTTAAGCAACAACCATCTTTTTCATGTTCATTTCCTTTTCTTGTTCTGTTTTTCAGAACATTAAAAACTCATTTTAATTAAGCCCGATAGTTGCAATGGGAGGCCTCGGTTTTCTGTGACAATAATTTACTTTCCTTGTAGCCAATTCTCACCAACCAAACAAAGCAACAAGTGTAACACAATCAATACAGCCCACACTTCTCACCTGTTTTTTTGCAGACGAGTAGCTCCTCAATGCCGACACCGCAGGCTAATCCTCCCCAACGACTGCCCCAAAACCTGATACAAATAGCCATCAATTCACCATAACCACACTCCCTAACCAATCATTCATAACAAAGGAAAAAAAAAATTCTGAAAACCGAGATTCTGATATGGGAAAAAAATGGGAAAGTGCCAAAAACTTTACATAAAATAAGCAAAAAAGAAGATTAGAACTAACCTCAAACTTGATACTTTGTAGCTCCAACATCTCTCTCAGTGGCCCACTGGTGGGATTAGGGTTTTGAACGAAAAAATCACACACATATGGGAAGAGAGAACAAAACCGGGATGGAAGTTGGTAAAGTAAAAACAAATAGTATAAAAAATTGGTTTCTATGCTGATGTGGATTCAAATGGGCTATTTTGAACATTACTTTGGAAATGAGCCCACTTTCAATATTAAGTTCTAGCACAAGCCCATTTTGGCCCAAAAGTTGGGAGTTGGAGCAAAAATATGAAGGTTAGTGGCGGAAGTACAAAAGATTAAGCTGCAAGTGAATGTGTTATCAGGGGTAGCTAAAAATTAGACGAGTATGTTGCAATCACCGATATCGCCACAACTATTACAGGAAGAGCTACATGTTCACTATGTGCCTCCTAAGTTTAACCTTTATGAAAGAACTGGGGATCCTGTTGAACATATCTATCATTTTCGTCAATTGATTGTTTTCGTTGACGATCGTGAGGGCTTGCTATGCCAATTTTTTTTTTTTGCTAGTCTTCAAGAATCGTCTCTAACCTGGTTCCATCAACTCCCTACTTGTTCTATTCATAGTTTTGCCCAACTGTGTGATCAGTTCATGACTCATTATGCATGTAATATACGTCCTCGATCTAACATTGATCACTTGTTCAATCTCAAACAAAGCCCAAGAGAACCACTCCATAAGTTTATTCATCATTTTGTTACCAAGATGATGCAGGTTGAAAGCAACAACCCCAAGACTGTTATCGTTGCCTTTGGAAAAGCCTTGTTGCTTGGTAACCCCTTGTAGTGATCGCTCACTAAAAGCAGGCTTTGTCACAATGGAAGCACTCTTATCTAAAACTAATCATTATGCGAATATGGGGAAAGAGATGGGAGTAGAGGAGAGCGGGCAAAAAATGTCACAGGTAAAACATACATAGGTTTAGAGACTTTCGGCTAAAAGGAAGGTTGAGCCTAGCAAGAGGTCTCTTAGGTACTCAATGAAAGAAGTACCTTATACTGAGTTCACTATCTCTCATAGAGAGCTTTTGATGAAAATAAAATATGAACCTAATTTTCAATGGCCCTCTCCCCCGATTTGACCAACTGACCACCCTGATCAAACTAAGTACTATCAATACCGTCACCTACATGAGCATTACACCAACTAATGTAAGTCTTTACATCGTTACTTGGAAGAGTTGGTACAACAAGGGGAACTACAACAAAATGTCAAAAATCGATCGAGACAACCCCCTCTACCTGTAGATAAGGAACAAAAAAAATAGTCGGGAGTTAAAGATGGTACCCTTTCAATGATACATGTGGTCGACAATGCAACCTCTAGTAGAACGCAGACTCATATGGAGGAACGTCAACATCAAAGATTACTCCAACGTTGGGAACACTTCCAGTCCATCCCATAGGTAAGGTGAATAAGGTGTGTTAGAAATGATAACCATGTCATAAAGTTTACCTTGGAAGACTTGTGCGATGTATCTCTCCCTCATGAAGACCCACTTGTAGTAACCTTACAAATTGGGGAGTATCGAGTTGAAATGATCTTAGTCGACACCGGGAGTTCCTCCAACATCTTGTTTCATCACTGTTTTCAATCAATGAGTTGAGAGCATGAAAAGTTATGTCCATCTCAAACCCTGTTGGTAGGGTTTAATGGAAAAACTACTCATGCAGTCGAACAAATAATGTTGGAAGTTGTCACCAAGGAAGTGTGAGTAAACACCCTATTCTTGATTGATTGTTCAGTCTTGTAAAATGCAATTTTAGGACATCCTTGAATTCATGCAATAGTGGCTGTAACATCTACTTATCATTAAAAAATAAAGATAGCAACGCCCAAAGGGATTGTTGAGATAACAAGTGATCAGCTAACAACCCGAAAAAGTCATTTGGTGTTACTTAATACCGAGGTACATTCAGGGGGAGCTCAATCCCCGACACCTCTTTTGACCCAATATCAATTAATACCCCATATCCTACCTGCTCCAAAGGAACCTTGACATTAGCAAGAGGTGGGAGAACCCACGTGAGAGGTATTGATTGGGATGCAGAATAAACAAGTCACTAAGCTTAGTCAACTAATTTCAGAACCTTTACAGAAACAAATGGAGACATGCTTGCAAACTCATGCTGATGTGTTTACATGGTAATCGCGGGATATGCTAGGTATAAATCCTAAATTTTTCAGCCTCAAGCTTAATGTGGATCTACACCTAGTTCTCGTGCAGTAGAAGCGATGTCAGGTAGCTCCATTTAAGGCACAAATTATCAAGAAAGAATTAAACAAGTTGTTGGTTTTCGACTTTGTTTGAGAAGTATGTTATCCGACTTGGCTTGCTAATGTAGTTATAGTGCCTAAAAATAACGGCAAGTGGAGGATGTGCATCGACTATACTAATCTTAATAAAGTATGTCCGAAAGACAGCTATCCTATTCCTCACATTGATCAATTGGTAGACTCAGTATCAAGGCATGAAGTGTTGTCATTTCTAGATGCCTATATTGGGTACAATCAAATTCCCATGCACTTTGAAGATGTCAAAAAAATTGCCTTCATCACTGAACATGGAACTTATTACTATGCGGTGATGCTTTTTGGGCTGAAAAATGGAGGTGCAACTTTTCAACGTATGATGGCATGCGTCTTTGAAAAATAGATTGGCAAAGTAGTGGAGGTTTATGTAGACAATTTGGTAGTTAAGAGTAAGTTTGCCCAACAACACCCACAACACTTGGCTAAGGTGTTCGTTGTATTACGTGACCATCGGATCAAGCTTAACCCCATTAAATGTACTTTTAGGGTTACCAGTGGATACTTCTTGGGTTACCTAGTCACGCAACGAGGAATAGAGGCTAATCCGGATCAAATTCTTGTTATCCAAGAAATGATAATCCCAACTTCCCAAAAAGAGGTACAAGAATTGATTAGAAGAATAGTTGCATTGTCACATTTTTTATCCTGGTTTTCAGATCGATGCAAACCAATTTTTGTCGTGTTAAAGAGAAAGAAGAGTTTGCGGTGGGATATTGAATGCACTGCTGCTTTTGAGCAGCTCAAGGAGCAACTCGCTCACTCTCATATCCTTTCGGTACTTAAACTGGGAGAGATCTTGCATATGTACCTTTCTATTTCAAAATACATGGTCAGTAGTGTTGTTTTGAAATGATGAATGTTAAGAAAAGCCTTTTTTTTTTTTTTTTTATGTGAGCAAAGCCTTACTTGGCCTTAAACCAAGGTATGCCCTGATAGAACAATTGATTTTAGCATTACTCATAGTTGCACGAAAACTGTGCCCATATTTTCAAGCTCATTCGATAATCATACTAATTGCATACCCATTATAGAGCGTGCTTAGTAAGCTTGACCTTTCTGGACGAATGTTGCGATGGTCTATGGAACTAAGCGAGTATGATATTAGTTGCAGGTTGTGAACTACTTTGAAAGGGCAAATGTTAGTTGATTTTTTCATCGAGTTTACTAATGAGCAACACTCTAATGAAGACAAGCAGTCTCAGCAAGAACTTGAAATATAAGTACTTTATGTTGATGGTGTCTCAAACCAACAAGGAGTAAGAGTAGGCGTACACTTGGAAACTCCATCTGGTGCGATCGATAAAAGTGTAACATTGGGTTTCGAAGTCTCAAACAATGAAATTGAATATGAAGCTTTGTTGCATGGCTTGAAGATGGCCCAGCTACTTGGTGCACGAAACCTACATGTCAGATCTGGCTCCAAATTTGTGGTAAATCAAGTGCAAGGACACTACGAAGCCAAAGATGCACTGATGGGAGCTTACCTTTGGTAGGTGAAGCAAATGATATAGACATTCCCAAAATTTTGTATCGGCCGAATTCCCCGTAATCAAAACATGGTGGTAGATCTCTTAGCCAATTTAGCAATACATCATAGTATGGTAGAACAAAAGACAATGAGTCTTGAATATCAAGACCAACCCTATGTCGAAAAACCGTTGGTTGAAGTAATTCGAACACACACTTCAAATGATGACTGGTGGTACCCTTTTATGGAATTTCTTTTACATGGAATAACCCCTCATGATAAGAGGAAGGCTCACAAGTTACAAACACGGGTCTTCAAGTATGTGATTATAGAGGAGCAGTTCTATCGATGATCTACTCAAGGACCATACTTACGATGTTTATTTTGAGTTGATTCATTGTACCTACTAGTTGAGATACATTAAGGGTAATGTGACAACCACAATGGAAGAAGAACCCTAGGCCATCATGCTATCAGCCTTGGTTATTACTGATCGTACATACAAATAGACGCAACTCATTATGTATGTACCTATGACTGATGTCAAAGGTGTGCTCCTCAACAACATCAACCTTCGTTTGAATGTCATGTCACGACCTCAATTTGGCCATTTGCACATTGGGGTTTAGACTTAGTGAGACCCCTTCCGATAGCTATTGCCACAGATTATTTCATCAAGTGGATAGAGACAAAACCTCTTTCTTTGGTGAAAAGAAAAAACATCCGAGGTTTCGTCCTGAAAAACATATTTTGTCAGTTCGACATACCTTAGGAGATTACTACTGGCAATGGGACGTAATTTGAATCTTGGGAAGTTAAGAAACTATGTCAAGAACTAAACATTCAACATCACTTCTCTACTCTTGCCTATCCACAAGGAAGTGGACAAGCAAAGGTCGACAATAAAACATTATCATGGCACTAAAGAAAATGTTGGAGTCGTTTAAGGCCAAATGAGTTGAAAAGTTACCCACTATCTTATGGGCTTATCGCGTTACCCCACATAGTGCTACCAAAGAAACTCCATACCTATTGGCCTATGGTGCGGAAGCAATTGTACCCGTGGAAATAAGACTACCTTCTCTACAAGTGCAAACATACTACAACAAAGCTTGTCAAGGAGCAATGTTTGAAGTTGTTACATTTCTTGAGGAGAAAAATGAAATGATAGTTATATGAGTAGTAGAGTATCAATAACGGGTGACCTGAAACTACAATCGAAAGGTAAGACATCGTTTGATAAATGAAGGAGACTTGGTACTCCGAGCTATCTTGGATACCAACAAGTGCTCCTGTTGGCTCGCCTACCCAAATGACACTTAGCTACCACGATTGTGGAATCAAGCGCACCTAAAAAGGTACTGCTCTAAACTTAAATCACTCATTGATCCTTTTTGGAAATCTACTTTTTGTCTTTATGTGTGTTATGTAGCTAGTAGAAAATGCTCTACATAAATAATATAGTATGTCTTGTGTAAATAATAGACTCAAGCCACATCTTTTTTAGCCTCCTTAATTTGTTACAATAACACTAGAGCTAAAATAAAAAGAAATAATTGATAATGTTACAGGCCTCGAGGTCATATGACTGGGCAATGTCTTTTCAATACAAGTCTAATCATAAGCCCTAGCTCTATCATGGTGACTCGCCACAAGGGGATCAATACATAATTAATTGGATTGTGGGTGATCAATTGGTTCGCACCTCAAACAGCTGATGCAACGGTCATTCTTTCTCATGAACCTAACCATAATTCAATCTTTATGCTTGCACAACATCAACGGCTAAGAGTTGCATACATGTAGCACTCAAACATGCAACCAAATTGAGCCACATACAAAATTAAAAGAAAGTGTGGCATAGCATCTTAATCATAAAGTGTCCAAAAAAATTACACCAGTAAAAAGCATTTTGTCGTGTTCCCGTAGATGACTAAAGTCTAAAACTAAGAGGATACACTGTCATCCTACAGTCAAGAAGATTATGGCATGGGAGGATTTTGAAGATGAGCCCGCACCCTACAAGGAAGGACTAGCAGCCGACCTTGACGAATCACCTATATCTCTAGAAGGTGCACCTAGATTTGTCATAGGCTTACCAACTTCAAGTACCTCCGAAGAAATTTGCTTATCACCACTAAGCACACTTGAGGACATTCCAGTTTCTTTTGCTAGGCCAAATAGGTTATCCAAACCCAACCCCTAAAACAGCATGGTAAGACCAAACAACAACCAATGAGTAGAACATGAAAAAGAAATCAAGAAAAACAAGATGGATACCTCTAATTCAAATCTGGTAAGGTATGCTCCCATACCTAATGGTGTGCTGCTAATAAAAAACTGGCCAAATTCACCATTTGATTTGTTGTTGGTCTCAAACTATGGTAGACAAAGGTCTCAATTCCCAATTTCAAGTGCACCTCGCTCCAGCCAAGCATGCATCAGTCTTGATTTTGTTCATCACCGACCAAAAGATCATTTGTTAATTGATTAAACACTCTACCATGGATTCTCCTCTTTCTCTTTCTCCCAATTCTCTTGCAATTGATGTAAATCAACCTCATACGTCATCTCTTGCGCAACAAGTGTCTTCTAAAAGGTCACTTGACTCCTCATTTTTTGTGGTTAGAAATACGACTTGGGTCTTCAAACAAGTAACCTTTTACTGAAAGTTCTCCTCAACCAAAGATAATTTATTTGATATTTCATTTGTCAATAGAGCATATTTCCTTGCCCGGTTTCTCAAATTGATTTGAGTTACACCCGTGGTAGTGAGACGATGACACATTGCTAAGCCAAATTGGAGAGCCTACCAACAAAGCGAAGTATTTCAAAAATAAAATTTACATTATAATCCAGTAATTACCTAGTAGTTCAACCCAATGGATTTATCCATTATAATCGAATCGGAGATATTAGTGAGAGCTCTAATACCTTTTAGCAACATGAATTGTTGACAGAAGATCTTCACCAACTGTCGATTTTCCATTTGTTTCTTTTTACCATTCCGAACTAGATAGAAATGGGATGGAAGAAAGAACCTCTTTTAGACTTTGTCCTTTAGATGCATGTGCCTCTAGAAGGCTTGACTATTTGTGTTGGGCAGTACCTTTCCCCTCATCAACTTTATCAATCAAATCAATTAGGGCAGTTGACGATGTAAAAGATACTTTACTCGCTAAGATACTTGTGGAATACCTAGTGACTCGGCCATTGGATCGACTCTTGCTCGAAATATTGTGAGCCAAAAAAAAACCTATAATACTAGATTATATATTTTGAGACTTCCCTTCAGAAGGGATCTCCACCTCAGAAGAAGCCCCTCTTTTCCTCTCTAAACGATCAGCAACTAAGAAGGAGGCGGAAGAGAAAATTTCTTCTCCAAAGAAGATCCATTTTTCAGTCTTTACAAAAGACAAGCAGGGCACAGTTGAGATAAACCCACGTGATACAAATGTGGCATAAAGCTAAGAAGGTTTTAGCAGTAATTTCTAATCCCAAATTTGACAAATACCATTCATACGAAATGCGAGATCTCTTAGCGTGATAAATGTACATGACGTCCCTTGTCGAAATGTGTAAACCTTTTATATGATCCAACACGACCATAGACATAATCAAGCGAACGGTGTTAGGTGGTGAGTAAGGTCCCTAAATAGAGGAGGAAGAGAACCTAAGACCTGCCTCGAAGTAACCCTTTGGTAAAAACAGCTCATCCTCCACAGGGCTATCTTCATCCAGAGTCACATCATTCTCTTCTAAAAACCTAAGTCCGATTGACATAGGGATATTAAACTCCGCCCGAAATTCTTCTATGGAACAAGATGACTTCCATCTTTTTCCCTTTCCTTTTCGACATGGATGAGAATACAGAGATAAGAACACCGGTAACAATGAATGCAAAATAAACACTCTTAGCTAGTCTTAATCGCACAATGTGGTCTATTTCATTAATCGCCTCGAGCCTTGAAGATCATCGAGTACCTTCAGTCGTCGCTGAACTTCGACAAAAGATTAAAGTCAAATGTTCAGACTGGATTTCAGATACCAGATCCCCGAAAAGACCCATGGTCCCAAGCTTCTCCGAGAATAACCTTGGGACTGAGAGGAGGGGGGAGGAGGGAGGGCGACTTGTAGCACAAAAAATAGGTGCTTGCCAATCAGGCGCCTCCTGCAGGTATCTTTCAATGCAACACTCTTCCTTGGAGTATCATTTACGGGGAGACACTCCCACAAATCTATACCTGAACACTACAGACAAAGCTCGTAATCTTTGAACTGGAATTTAACGAAAAAGTTGCAGCAACCGTCAATGCTAATCTAGAAAGTTAACACGCATGTCGCTATATAAAAAAAGGAAAATCAGCTCGTTGTCCAAACACAAGAAAATGAAGAAAGAAACATAGCTTCCAAATTCAATCCTGTTTTTGGAAAACATCTTGTTATGCATGCCAATATGTACTATGTTACATGCACGCTTTGGGATATGTGAAGAACCTATGTTGGCATGACAAGGGTTTATGAACAGGATCCAACATGCTACTGCCCAGAGATGTTCTTAACAGATATATCCAGTAAGGGGAAAGGTCCCATTCCCAGTTCATTTTTAGTAACCTCAGAATGGCGATGTATATTTTATCTTGGTTATATATTTGTTTTTCAGGGGATTAAATGAAATATATTTTTGATATATTTTTCCAACAAAAAAGGTCATTATATATATATATATATACACACACACGTCTTTTTTAAAAAAACACAAAAATAGAGACCGTGTTTGATAACTATTTTAAAAAACAATTTTCTATTTTTCACAATAAAAAAATGGGAAACATGTTTGACAATCAAAATTATAAAACCCGGTGGTATTATATATACAAATTAAAAAATATAAACTCTTTTAATATAAAGAATAATTAAAAATAAGATATTGTATAAAAATTATTTTTAAAACATATTTATTAACATAAAAAAAGAGAGTTTAATTATAGGGCTATAACTTGGGTGGATTGGTTAGGTTGATGATTAATCCAAATCCAACCTAAATTAAGAAACAACTAATCTAAGTTCAACCCAACTCAACCTCTAACATGAAGTACTTAAACCAAATCCAATCCAATCTCATTTTTCTAAAATCAAGTTAAGTTTTGGTTGGTCGAGTTAGCCTTAAGTTGATCGGATTGCACTTGGCTTGATCGAATTGATTGGATTGCATGATTCAAAATCCATATATAGTTGTTTTAAAATTTTTTATTTATATATTTATACCAAATTTTAAATAATAAATAACACAAAAGTTAAAAATAATAATAAAAAAATGAAAATGAACTTATGTCTTTTTTTAAAAATGAAAAAATACATAATATAATTATAAATTGATATATTTTTTTAGTAATTTGAAATAAAAATTATTATATAGGAAAACAAATATTATAAATATTATAAAAATATTAAATCGGTTCGTATTAGGCTCAAGTTGTTCGAAAATTGACTTGACCCCAACCCAAATGAAGTTTGGGTTGAGAAAATCTAGTTGGGTATGGGTTGGGTCGGGCCGACCCATCCAAGTTGCACCTAGTGTTAAAGTATTCCCAAGAAACATTTGCTCCGTAAAACATTAAAACACTTCAGGTTTTTCATACTGTTTTTAAAACCGGTGCCCAAACAGGTCAATTCTCATTTTCCAAAAAGTTGCAGTATTGGATTCAAGCGTGGGGTTGAAGTCGTGAAGAAATTCCCAAGCATCGGTTGCCGGGAACTCACAAACATAAACCAGTATAAAACCAACAAAGAGTGCTTGATTATTCGGCGATTGAGTGTGGATGGCATCAATGGCGGAGCCTCTGCTTCATGAGGAGCACTTTGACGTTCTCACCAAAACTGGTCAAAGGACTGGCCTTTCCAAGCCCAGGCAACTCCCCTTCTTCTTTGCTTCTACGCCTTCCTGTTTGTTTTCCTAGAAAACTCAGGGAAAAAAAAAATCGAAGAGGAAATGTTTGGATTCTTTGTGGGTTGTTTTCTTATGCTCTTGGTCTCCCACCAATGAAGGAGTTAACTCAATTTTGCTAATTGGGTTGTTGTGTTAGGATCAGTTGGGTGGAGTTTCCTAAATTTTATTGGCAACCAAACGGGGACGTTGTTAATTCTTACTTGTTTTGTTTTTTTAACATTCCGTTTGGTCTTCGTTTGATTGTCAAGAATGGAGAGATGAAGACAAATGAATGAATGCTGGGATTTTGTGGGCTGTGCCACCCTTTAAGTAGTCAACTCAATTTTACCAATAGGATCAGTGAAGTGGAGTTTCCAAAATTTTCTTGCAACCAAGCAGGGAATCTTATGAATGCTTAAATTTTATTTATTTATTTTACTTTCAAGTTTCGTTTGATCTACTGGCCTTTTTTTGTTTACAGGAAAATGGAAAAAAAAAAAGGAAAATAAATGAAAATTTTAGATACTTTTGGGTTTTTTCCCTTATGCTTTGGCCTCCCCACCAATAAAGTAGTTAGCTTATTTTTTTAATCTAATTGGGCTGTTCTGTTAGGATAATTGAGTGGATTTTCCTAATTTTTCTTGCTAATATATGCGGAAAATGCAAAAAATGAAGGAATATAGATGAAAATTTTGAATATTTCGTGAGTTGTTTTCTTATGCTCTGCCCACCAATCAAGTAGTCAACTCAATTTTAGTAATTGGGTGGTATGGTTGGTTCAGTTGAAAGGAGTTTTTATTTTTTCTTTTACCAATTTAATTTCAGTGTTGTGATCAATTGAATGGAGCTTTTAGCTTTTTTGGGAGGGTCTAGTGTTGAAGATTTTGTTTTATTTTTTCCCTTTAAATAAATTTTCTTGGCAACCAAAGGGATAATCTTATTAATGTGTATTTTCTAATTTGTAACATTCAGTTTAGTGTTTTGGGCTTCGTTTGGTTGCCAAGAAAAATGAAGAAAATAAAATTTGGGATATTTTATGGGTTGTCTTCTTATTTGTTGGTCCCCAATAAGGGTCAACTAAATTTTACTAAATGGGTGGCCAACATGGGGTTAGCTGTGTGGGGGTTTTAGCTTTTCTTTGGAAAATATAGTGTCTAAATTTTTTGTTCTATTCCCATTTTCTTAAATTTTCTCCACAACCTAGTGGAGTATATGGAGTTTCTCATAGAATAGTTTTTAATCTTATCCGTGCGCAATTCTTTGCTTTTAACATTTCATTTGGTCCTCTGAGCTCCTCTTGTTGAGAAAGTGAATGAAAAGAAAGTTAAAATTTTGAATCTTATATTTTGTGTTGTTTTAGTTTGGAAAAAGGGCAAAACTAAATTGAACAAGCTAAACTTTTGTATCATGACTGATTGATTGAATGGAAAATTTCTTTCTCAGTTCCTGATGGGGAAAAGACACCAAACTCAAACAAAATTGGTTTCCTTTTTCTTTATCCTATAATTTACTCCGCAACCAAACAGAGTAAATTAATTTCAAATTTGAAACTCTCATTTTTTATGAAAACTAAATCGAAAAACCAAGTTACATTACTCTTGTTCTTCAGTATTTGAATAGAAGCAGACCCCCTTTTTTTTTACTGTTTGAAGTTTTTAGTATTTATTTTAAACATTATCTAGTACTTTCCTATTAATGTTCATGGGCTGAATGAGCCAACCTGGGCATTACTGTTTGAGCTGCAAATCTAAGTAAATTTTATTGCCTGAAGAACTTTCTGCACTGAGGTCTTAAATTATCTGTTTAATGTATAACAGTGATAAGCATTTTTCTCTTATTTAATTTTGGTTATCCAACCATTTTTTTGTTGATTTTATCACTTTACTAATGGTTTATGACAGTGTTGCATGAAAGCTATTGTTGATCTATTGATTACCTACTGCTTCTTTATGTTGAGCAACAGTTCCAAGAATGGAAAATTTGTTGAATAGTTTCCCACTTATAAAATATTTTGTCTGGTTTCAATTGTTTCCATGGGCAGAACTGTTCATGTTCCTCAAAGTTGCTATTATCATGCCACTAGATGAGAAATTGCTAGATTTCTCTCATTTATTTGTTGTGATAATTAATTTTAGTGATGACCCATATGGCTACATTTTTGTAAACATAAAATTTTGCTTACTTCTTTTGCATAAATTTAGATGTTCTTTTTGAATAAATTAGTTTGCTATACATATAGGGGAGATGTTCATAGAGACGGTGATTACCATGCTGCTGTTCATGTGTGGATTTTTTCTGAGAGTACACAAGAACTGCTTCTTCAACGACGTGCTGACTGCAAGGATTCATGGCCCGGGTTGTGGGATATCTCCAGCGCTGGCCATATATCTGCCGGTGATTCATCCCTTATAACTGCAAGGTGACAAATAACAAATCCATTCATGTATGAACTTTGTTTGATTCTAGCTATCTTGGGATTTGCTTGCTCTTGATGGAGCTTCCACACTTCGTTTCTCAAGGCTATATCCATAGGGAGGAGAAAACCATTTTCCCCATATGTCCAAATACTTCCCAGTTTAGTGTAACTGTCATCTAGATCATGCCACGCCTAATCAGGATACCTTCTGTCTGCATTAGGCTATGTTGAGGGCATGGTAGTTAGTTTGGTAACACCTTGGCAAGATCAAATGGGTATTGCTATGATTCCTAGTGAATTCAACTTGGTTGCAACCTCTTTATCTTGTTTTTTTATTTTTATTTTTATTATAATTTTATAATTTTATTTTATTTTTTAAAATTTAAAATTCCATATAACATTTCTTAACATCTTTGAAATAGTAATATTGTTAATTATATACTGGACATCATTATAATATTAACTTCAGTAAAAGTAATATGAACTAGTTGACTTTTGATATGTACACCCTAAGGTTGGGCCTACAGGGTTAGAAGTTGTTACACTTGTATAGGCTTTCCTGTTCCTATTGTATAGCCCTCCTTGCATAGTGGAGGTTTCTTTAGATATTTTTGGTTAGGTTTGTATATCATGGGGGGGATTTTTCATCCTTCTCATGTTTTATTTTTTCTTAATTAATATATTTGTTTGTTTCTAATAAAAAAATAAAATAAAATTATGAACTAGTTGACTGAATGGGTTGAGATGGGTGTCTCACAATTGTCGCAAAGTTAACATCCTAAACCCTTCAATCTTGACATTTCCAGCTCTGCAACTTGGTTACAGTGTTCATACTTGCTAAAATATCCATTATGATTGTCTAGCTACCAACAATGAGATAATGACAACCATGAAGCCAATTTGATCTGTCCTGTATGCATTAACATTTTTCTCAAAGAAAATAATCAAGGAATCTGTGTTTGTTTTTGTTGGAAAACTGAAACTGATATGAAAAGAAATAACTTTATAAAGCTGTAAATTATTTATTAATTGTCAATCTTTGTATTTTTAGGAAAGTACTTGTTAGGAGTTATTCTTTCCTTTTAATAAGTGATTTAGTTTCCTAATTTGAAGGATTTGTATATGCTGTAAACTCTATAACAGAATAATCTCAATGAAAGAATATTATTTCCCGTGAAACCCCTTCAACTTGGTATCAGAGCTAGCAATTTGCTTGCCGAAATCCTCCTTCTTCCTCTCTTTCAATCCTTGTTCTCTGAAACCATGTCGGATATTTCAAATGAGTCCACTACTGTTCCTCAACCTTCTCTGAACAATCCCATCATCACTGTTTCTTCAAAAATCAGTCCTACCACCTCGGAATCTCACTCTGTCCAAATAACCACGATTCGCTTGAATGGTGACAACTTTTTGAGATGGTCTCAATCAGTTCGGATGTACATTAGAGGACGTGGAAAGATGGGCTACTTGACAGGTGAAAAGAAGGCCCCTGCAGTGGATGATCCGAACTATGCTATATGGGATGCTGAGAATTCCATGGTGATGACATGGCTTGTGAATTCTATGGAAGAAGACATTAGCTCTAATTACATGTGCTATCCAACAACACAAGAGCTTTGGGAGAATGTAAATCAGATGTATTCTGATTTAGGGAATCAATCACAGATCTTTGAATTGACCCTCAAATATGGGTGAGATACGACAAGGGGAGCATCTTCTTGCACTGCTGAAATCCAACTTGACATTCGGTACTTCTAGTGTTTCTTTAGCACACACAGGTAATGAATTATATGCTCTATCTTGTTGTTTTAAATCTACTCCATGGATAATCGATTCTGGAGCATCCGACCACATGACCAATTCCTCAAACATGTTTGAATCCTATTCACTGTGTCCTGGAAATAAAAAGGTTCAGATAGTTGATGGTAATTTCTCACCTATTGCAGGAAAAGGTCTAATAAAAATCTTTGAGGGAATAGATCTTAAATCTGCTCTCCATGTTCCTAAACTTACTTGTAATCTCTTGTCTATTAGCAAATTATCTAGAGATTCTAATTGTTGTGTTATCTTCTATGAATCCCATTGTATTTTTTAGGACCAGAGCTCGGGGAAGACGATTGGCAGTGCTAGGATGATCAATGGTATCTATTATTTCGAGGATAATTTACCTAGTAATAAAATTGCTCAAGGACTAAGTAGTATTAGTTCTCTTTCTGTTCGTGATCAAATAATGGTTTGGCATTGCAGATTAGGCCATCCTAGTTTCTCTTATTTAAAACATTTATTTCCAGTGTTATTTCAAAAGGTTGATCCTTTATCATTTCAATGTGAAAGTTGTTTATTGGCAAAGAGCTAACGAAAAACTTACATTCCAAAACCCTACTATACATCAAAACCATTTTATCTTTTTCACAGTGATGTTTGGGGACCTTAAAAAGTAGCCACAATTTCAAACAAAAATCAGTATTTTGAGATCTGATAATGGGACCGAGTACTTTAATAAGTTTTGGAAACCTGTTCAAACGAGAAAAGAATTTTACATCAATCCTCGTGTTCTGATACTCCTGAACAGAATAGAATAGCTGAACGTAAAAATAAACACTTGTTAGAAGTAGCACGGGCTATGATGTTTTATATGAATATTCCAAAATACTTATGGGGGGATGCCATACTAACTGCTTCATATCTAATCAACAGGATACCGACAAAAATTTTGCAGTATACCACTCCTTTGGAGTGCTTGAAAAAGGTATTTACAGAATTTCGAATTAATTCTGAATTACCCTTGAAAATATTTGGTTGCACTGCATATGTACACATTCCAAAAAGGGCAAGATCTAAGTTAGACCCAAGAGCAGAAAAATGTGTTTTTGTAGGATATACTCCTAATAAAAAGGGTTACAAATGTTTTAATCCCCTTATAAAATGTTTTTAGTCAGAAGAAGAAATACTATGAATGAAAAAAAATAGAAACAATCTTGAGCCTGTGGTTTATTCAAGGAAAAAAGTCCCTGGAAGAAGTAAAGACCAGCTGATCATCCCAGCACATTGTCAACCGAAAGCCCTGGGCAATGGCTCTCTAAATGTCTCAGGTAACCCTCCTTCTATTCCTACTCATATACATGCTACTTCTTCTTCTGTTACTGATCTAACTTTACCATCACACTTTGGTCCAAGTCCAGAAATATTTGCACTCGAACCCGGTTTAGGATTAGCCCCAATTGTTCCTGCACAGGACCTTGACCTTGATCTCCCTATTGCTCTTAGAAAGGGAACCCGAGCCTGCACTAAACATCCCATTGCTAAATATATCTCCTATACTGACCTTTCTGACAACTATAAAGCATTCACTACAAATATTTCAAAACTTGTGGTACCTAGAAATATTCAAGAAGCACTAGATGAACTGAGTTGGAAATTGGCAGTGTTTGAGGAAATGAATGCCTTAAAAAAGAATGGCACTTGGGAGGTTGTAGATTTACCAAGGGAAAAAAAAGTTGTAGGGTGCAAATGGGTGTTTACAATAAAGAGTAAAGCAGATGGAAGTGTTGAGAGATACAAAGCCAGACTTGTGGCAAAGGGTTTTACTCAAACCTATGGGATAGACTACCAAGAGACTTTCTCCCCCGTAGCTAAAATAAACTCGATTAGAGTTTTGTTGTCCCTTGCAGTAAATTCCAATTGGCCCTTACACCAATTGGATGTTAAAAATGCCTCTCTTAATGGAGACCTAGAGGAGGAAGTGTTCATGAGTCCTCCACCAGGTTTTGAAGAAAGTTTTGGAGTTGGGAAAGTGTGCAAATTGAAAAAGTCCTTATACGGACTTAAGCAGTCGCCTAGAGCTTGGTTTGAGCGCTTTGGCAAAGTAATAAAGCATTATGGATATACTCAAAGTCAAGCTGATCACAGGATGTTCTACAAACATTCAAATGAAGGTAAAGTAACCATCTTAATTGTCTATGTTGACGATATTGTGTTAATTGAGGATGATTGCAATGAACTAGAGAAGCTGAAAGGGAAATTTGCTGAGGAATTTGAGATTAAGGACTTGGGGGCATTAAAATACTTTCTTGGGATGGAGTTTGCTAGGTCCAAAGAAGGTATCTTTGTAAATCAACGGAAGTATGTTCTTGATCTTCTTGATGAGACAGGTATGTTAGGATGTAAGCCTGCTGAAACACCTATAGAGCGGAATGTAAAACTACAACCTACAAAAGCCAAGAATGTGAAGGACCGGGATTGTTATCAGAAACTTGTTGGGAGATTGATTTACCTATCCCATACACGTCCTGACATAGCATTCTCAGTGGGTATGGTTAGTCAGTTTATGCATGCGCTTGGACCAGAGCATTTTGAAGTTGTTTACAGGATTCTAAGGTATCTAAAGGGGACACCAGGTAGAGGTCTTCTGTGCAAGTCACAAGGACACCTACAAATTGAAACCTACACTGATGCAGACTGGGCTGGAAGCATAGTGGATCGAAGGTCCACCTCTGGGTATTGTTCATTTGTAGGTGGCAACTTGGTTACGTGGTGAAGTAAAAAAACAGAACATGGTTGCTAGAAGTAGTGCTGAGGCTGAGTTTAGAGCTGTAGCTCATGGTATTTGTGAGATTATATGGATAAGAAGATTACTGGAAGAGTTAAAGATGACAAGTTCATCTCCTATGAAGTTGTATTGTGACAACAAGGCAGCAATTTCACTAGCTCACAATCCGGTTCTCCATGACCGCACCAAACATGTGGAAGTGGACAAGCATTTCATTAAAGAGAAGATAGACAACGGATTGGTCTGTATGACCTATATCCCTACCAAGGAACAAGTGGCTGATGTCTTCACCAAAGGACTACACAAGAGGCAATTCGATTTTCTAGTTGGCAAGCTGGCTATGGAAGATATCTTTAAGCTAGCTTGAGGGGGAGTGTTGGAAAACCGAAACTGATATGGAAAGAAATAACTTTGTAAAGCTGTAAATTATTTATTAGTTGTCAATCTTTGTATTTTTAGGAAAGTAATTGTTAAGAGTTATTATTTCCTTTTAATCAGTGATTTAGTTTCCTAATTTGAAGGATTTGTATATGCGGTAAACTCTATAAAAGAATAATCTCAATGAAAGAATATTATTTCCTGTGAAACCCTATTCTTCAACTGTTTTTCTTTTCTATCTTCCTCTAGTAATTAAAATTAATATCTGTTGATTGGATTTTCATTTTTTTTTTTTGATAAAAAATCCTTATATTATGTGAAAATTCCTGGCAGCTAAATAAATATAGATTTCCTGAATAGAATTTTATGTTTTTACTGTATTTTCAGATATCAACAGATGGGTTTGTATAATTTTCCATCCCTTGAAAGATCTATTTTGACAGAACGAGTTCTAGTGGCTCTGGTTATGCTGTCCTACTTGTTATTGATACTTAGGTTTTTATGCTTTCAGGAGGGAGCTTCATGAAGAGCTTGGTGTAATCCTTCCAAAAGATGCCTTTGAATTTTTATTCGTTTTCCTTCAAGAATGGTTGGTAGATCAAGCCCCTTCTTCTGTGATGGCATTTCACAGTTCTCCATTATGTTTTGCATTTTTCATTGTTGAATGTTTTTGGAAAATAAATCACTAAGATGTGTTGGTAGTCATTCTGCTAGGTTTTGTCTGAAGTTATTTTTAACCACATCTAGTGAGCTAGCATCCTGGAATGTTTATTAAATTTTGAGGTGAAGCGTGTATGCTTTGCAGAAAAGTTAATGAGTTGTTTTTATGAAGAACATTGAAAATGGTTAAAAAGAAGTAGGCTTTCATGTGCTTGTTTGCATGCATCATATCTAGTTCAATAGTTTCAGAAGTTTGCATCCAGTTTAAATATATAATTCATATTAAGGTTCTGCTAAGCTACAAATTTAACCCAAAAGCTTAAGTTGTTTATAGCCATCGATATATATTGACATGGGCTATGGTCCTAACACCTCACTTCAGGGTACCTTTCTTTGAGCTTACATGTAGGCTCAATAAAATGGGGGAAATAAACAAGAAATGAGGTTTGAATTCATGAATTTCTGTAAAATAAGGCTTTAATACACCCAAAAACTTAAGCTATTAGATAATGGTGGACTAACAATTTGGGCTACAACCCTAATAGGTAGAGATGTGAATACTTTAATAGAACATTTGGAGTAGACATATTTGATGGAAGGAACAACGACAATAAAAATGTATAAAATATCAATCAAATTTATAATGAGGATGTTAAAAGGTGGATGATTCTCAAGACTAAGGATATTTTGGATAAAAACAAAGTGTTCAAGATAGCCTGGACTGGCCCTGATAACTGGTAGTGCAATAAACAAGTTGTTACATGGTTTTATTATTCATGCTGAAGATTTAAGACTAGATCATTGAGTGCATAGCTGTTTGCAAGTGGAAAGCCATAGAAACTGTGAAAGATGGCAGGAAGAAGAAAATGAGTACAAGCAGTGGGCAGTAATGTGTTTTTCTTTTAAGGAAATTGGAATGGCCTACAATGGACCTGATATGTTTCCACCTGTGATTGGTTTGCGTGTGTATCCTCCTTCTGTATAAAATACATCCCCTAGCATTGACTTAGTAGGGGAAGAAGGAATTCCTATTGATATCGACTTGGTCATGAGGGAGATCCTGCTACACAATTATGACTTCTAATATCCATCCTTGAGATTCTGGTCTGTAGCTTTGACTTCTGATATCCATCCTTTGCTTAGGTTGAAGATGTATTCATTCTTTTAAATTTTTGTTTCCTAATTTGACTTGAACTTATGGGAAATATAGCTTTGGGTGGAAGAAAGTGGCAGGGAAGTAATCAGCCAATGTGAAACTGTTGGACAAGGCTTGAATTATCCTTTAACCAAACATATAAAGAAAGAGAATCTAAATAGCCTATCCAAATAAAATAAAAAAAGGGAAAGAAGAAAAGAAAGAATCTGAATATAAAATGGGCCTAGTATAGTGTGATGCTAGAAGACACCTGCCATAATTCCCCAACTGAGGACCCAAACTAAATCCAGGCTCCTCACTTGGTCAAGCTATCTTTTACCTGGTTTGCCAATCTAGGTTTCCAAGCAAAGAAGGACCTGGAGCTCTTTACAGGTCAATGATTTTCTGAATCCAACAATCCTATTTGCAATGCTCTTCTTTCCTTGAGACATCCATGAAATCACATGGAAGAACAATAGTTGAATCCCCTCCACCTGAAAGTTGCTGATACCACATAAAGAAGCCTTAAACAATCCTCCAATGAAACAAGAGTCCCTGGGTTAATGGCCAAGCCGAGTGCAGCTGGTCTGAAAAATGTCTAACCATCCTGCCTAAATGATCTTTGAAAATTCCACCAACCCCACTTGCCCTTGGTTGCTCAATGAACAATTGTTTAAATTTTGTTTAATGTACCCTAAGGGGGAGGGATTGTGTTTTCTCCTTAATCCCATTTTCCCTAGATGGACCAAAGAACAATGGTTGAAATTTAGTTTAATGAACCCTAAGGAGGAAGAGGAGTTGGTGTTGTCCAAACAATGTCAGGTTGGGTCAACCTTCAAAACTACTGCCTCTCATAGAACTTAATTTCAAAAACTTCAATGGTTGTGCCATAAACTCAGATTTGTAAGTAGAGTATATTTTATTTATTCTTTATGAATTATTAAAATATTTTGCTTGTTTTTTCATCCTTTGTTCCATACAGGCATGAAATTGCTGCTGTTTGACTAACTGCCCTTGGCTTTGCATTTTGAGTGCAGTGTCATAAATGATGGAAAATTCATTAATAATGAATTCAATGATGTGTATTTGGTAACAACTCTTGCTCCTATACCTCTGGAAGCCTTTACTCTACAGGTGAGGAGATTAATGTTTTTTACTAGAGAACTTCTTATTCATTTGGTAATATTATTCTGAAATTGGTCCTTGTTTATGTGCTACATGCTGACAAGATGCGATCCTTGTTCTAAGCTACATTAAAGAAGCTTTTGCGGGAGTAAGAGAACACTTATTGGTAGAGCTTTATTTAATATTGGAGACATTTGGTAAAGTTTCCTGTGTCTTTTTAGTGAAACAGTTGATTAAAAACTTGCCAAAACTGAAGCACCAATATTTGCTATATGTTTTTGCCAACAATAACCAAGCAAAAAGTCAAAGCCCAACGGAAGCTAGATGATTTTCAATTCAGCATGGTTGTCAATGGACTTTGTGGACATTTCTTTTCATGATGAGGGCAATGATTTCACAGCTTAAGTATTCCCAAATGGAGTGTCATGTGGCACTACATGACTCTTTTGTATGTATGTATTGGTGGAAATATCTTTTGTTTAGTTAGAAAATATTATTTAGATGGGAGCCATTTAGTGTTCGAGGTGGAATATGTAATGATAGGCTTCAAGTCTAAGATGTGAAGGTACATTTCTATACCTGCCAGGAGATTTTGGAAGGCAAACATGCTTGTAAGAGTTGGGCCTTGTATCAAACAACTCATAATAAAGTCTCAACATTATGCTTCACATTGGTAGGTCCAAGAATCCTTTAATGTCAGATAATTTTGTCTTGTTCAAGAGTAGTAGGTTACTAATTCTGCATCACCCATTTATTCTCTTTGTAGCATTGGCCCTTCCCTATAGGTAGGTTGACTTAGGTGTTCACTATGGCATCACTGTCCTAGTCTTTGGTTTTCGTGATTTTGGGAAGGGTCATAGAAGTATAGTTTTGTGATCTTTTTAGGTTATTGCTTCCTTGTGATTGGGATATTGGGTGTATAGGGTTCTCGTTTTTATTTACTTTTGTTTGGGTTTTCCTCTCGTGGTTTGATTAGGTTTTTCTTGTTTCCTTAATGAATATCTCTCATCCTTAACTATATTTTTGATAGATCTCTCATCCTTAACTATATTCTTCTTAATGATTCTTTTTTTCATCATTATTTTTTTTGTTTTTTTTTTGGGTTTCTTATCCACAAAAATCAAATTATTTCTATGTTGTGGTGCATTTTGGGTGGAGAGAATGCTAGAATAGAATATGCTCTTTGATTGGCTTCTCTTAGCTAGGATATCCTATGGTCTAGATGGTTGGAAAAAAGCTTTTTGCTTCCTATGTGGCAAAATAACCCTGGTACAGTCTTGTTTATCTCTTATCCTGACCTATTTACTTTTTGTTTTACATAGTAGTAAAAGTAGCTACTAGGATTGAGAGAGTATAGCAGGATTTTCTTTGGTTAGGATTTGTGGAGGAGAAGAGAGACCACCTTATCAATTGGGAGCATTTGTGCAAGTGAAAAAGAGATGAAGGCTTAGGGCTAAGTAGGATCTCCTTGAAGAATAAAGTCCTAGGTAAGTGATTGTGAAGATTTTATAGGGAGAGCAATGCTTTATGGCATAGGATCATCGTAAGCATTTATGGGTTACATTGTAATAAAATGTCAACATTGTAGTTAGGTGGTCGAACCAATGCCCTTGGAAAGCTATTGCTCTCAAGTTTTCATTGATTTTTCGAATTGTACTTGTATCTCCATGGGAGATAGTGCAAAAATTCGTTTTTAGCAGGATCTATGGTTGGATAATTGACCTTTAAGCTTCAATTTCTTATTCTTTTCAGGATTTTGAGGACTAGAGACTTTCATGTTTCTTTTGTTCTAGTTCCTTCCACTACCTCTGTATCTTGGAATTTCAATTTCTGGTCCATAAATTAAAGAGCTAACAATTCTTCTTTCCTCCTTATTACACATGTACCTTTCTTAGTGGGAATGACTTGGTTATTTACACCATCAAAATTTTTCTCAGTGAGTTCACTTTTAGCACTCTTTCTCAGTTAAGATTTTTGTAGGACTTGTGGCTAATGAGAGGATTAATACCAATGATATGCTTCAGATGAGGAGGCCTTACAAAGCTCTCATCTAGAACTGGTGCATCATTTGCTTAGGGAGTACTAAATCAGTTGATCATCTCTTTTTTCATTGCTTTGTAGCATTGGGACTTTGGCATAGTATGTTTTGTCTTGTTAAGGTTAATCAGGCGTCTCTTAGAGGGCCATAACAAATAAGTTGGTAGTATCGTTTCAAGTCTTTGGCCATCAGCTTAAACAAAGATTTCTTGTTCAGGTGGCTAACTTAAGGTTTATATGGTTAGATTGAAATGCTAAGGTCTTTGAGGACAAAAAGAGATTCATGTAGGCTATTTAGATCACCTTTACTTTTTCTCCTCCATTTAGGCATTGGTTACTGATCCTTTTACAGGTATTCCTTTGTAGTTTTGTTTCTAGATTGGAAAAATATTTACCATGCGAAGAGATCACATGGGAAGAGTTAGACTATGCCTAAGTGGTGAACTCCTCAAATGGATTTGATTAAGTTAAACTTCAATGGATGTTCTTTGGGAAATCTGGGACAACTACCCATAGGTGGCAAGATCAAACATCATTTAGGTACAATTTAAAAGCTTACCCTAAATTTTGATGAAGTGGGTTCATCAATTAAGGTAGAGATACTAGCATTATTGACAATCTCGTTGCAGGCTAAAGCTTTGTGTCTATCAAGCCTAAATTAGAGGGAGATTTTCTTGTTGTTATCTCTTGGTTGACATAAGGAGAGAAACTCATAAAAATTCGATAATTAGCTCTACACAATTCTAGATGTTTCTGGTAAAGTGGGATGCTCTTTTCATGGGTTCCTTATTCATATTGGGTTTGGGCTGTGGCTAAGACCTCTCTACCTATTTTTCTTTTCTTGTCACTTTTGTTTGGTTTTTAAGGTCTCCACTTCTTACTCATTATCCCCTAAAAAGGGGGAAAAAAAATCGATGGCCACTTGTCAGGAGTAGTTTGTACTTTTCTACGGTATGTTGAAGAGAATGGAGATGGAAAGGATGTGTCACGGGAAACTCAATGGACCAGCTTTATAACTTTAGACTGAAGTAAAAACTTCATCCCAAATCTATTGTTTTGGTTCTCTCATGTAGTGATTCACAGTTAGCGACATTTGGTGATTCTGTTTCAGCCTGGTCTAATCCTAGGCCTTTATCCACCCTTTGGCTAGAGGCATTTTGATTTTTGTCACCCTTGCATACCTTGGCTACATCAATTGATCTTGATCATTAAAATTTCTAACCATATTTTGGCAACCTACTGGTTTCTTTTTTGATGAGAAGCCTACTGGTTTCTTATGATTCTTTGCTAGCCATATTGCTAAAGCACATTGGCAAATGGCAAGAAAGGGAAAAAAATGGGTTGATTGGGCTTTCTCTTTGCATTGGAATTTTATAATTCATATATGATTATTTTAATAATTTAAGTATTAGAACTACTTGGCATACAAGTATAGTTTCTTATCAAACAACTAGAGAGAGAGAGAGAGAAAGAGAGAAAGGACCCCTCTATGGAATCTACTTTGGTAGTTGTTCACTTCTGTAGACCTTGGCCAACTGATAGTAAGGCACAAACATCATTATTCTAAGATTTATATGTTCTCATGCTTCAGCATCATATGTGGAAAATCTCAGGTGCTTTGACCAGTGTGTAATTTCTCAAGCTTCTTTATCCTTTTAGTTAACATATGACATATTACAACTGCATGGTTTACACTATTAGACTTTTTTTCAAGAATCTGAAGATTGTGGTTTCCTTTTAATTTTTTGGTAGGAATCAGAAGTTTCTGCTGTTAAATACATTTCTTGTGAGGAATATAAGAGGTTACTTGCTAAAGAAGATCCAGAGTATGTTCCCTATGATGTAAATGGGAAATATGGTCAGCTCTTTGATATAATTGCACAAAGGTATAAATTGGATCTGCCATGGTAAATTATTCCTTGTTTTTTTGGTCTCAATGTGAAACTGATTCATTCCCTGGAATCTGAATGAAAAACTGAAAAGAATTTTGATGCTATCTTTTGAAGAGCCTATCTTTGATATTTAATTTCTTCTTTTTTTGAATTAATTTGACCTTGGAAAGAAATTATTTTGATGAATAAGGCCACGCTTGGTTGCCTTTCTAAGAAGCGTCTCTTTTTTCGGTTATTGTGGGGACAAAAAAACACCCTGTTACCTGCTTTAATGTGACAACCTCGACCATGTTATTGTGAGGCCATGAGTATCTTACTGGATCCAGTAAAGGACAATCAAACATGTGCAGATTCTCTCTTATCCGTATGACTTTTTTATTCTCCTGGCAATAACATACTGATTGTGTATTAAGGTACAAAGAGAACATGGAGGAACGCAGTCTAACTCTGCAGAAACAACTTCGTCGTTATGTTCCTATTTCTCTTGAGGCAGAGGTATTCAACTTGTTTATATTCACTGATTTATTTTGTTGTGTTTGGTTCATTGTGTTGCCTTAGAGTTTGAGTTTTTATTTTTCATGTAATATTGGGTGGGATACAGTTAAGCACAGAATTCTTTTGTTTTGTCTTGTTATATTTGTTTTGTTTTTGGGTCTTTTGTATATATTATTGGACGTTTTAGTTTTCTGTTCTTTGAATACTCATCTTGACATGACTAGTGGCTGGTGCCTAATCGACGATGCATATAATGTTTACAAAAATAAGAAGATACATCTTGTGAAGTGGTTCATTGTGGTTTGGACAAGAGTAAGGGTGGGTTAGGGATTCTACGTCTTTCATTGTTAAATAAGATGCTTTTGTGCAAATAGATTTGGCGGTTTGCCATTGAAATAGGTGCCTTTTGGACATGATTGATTAGGGGCAAAAATGGAGAGGAAGAGGGTGGGTGGTGGTCTAGTGAAGTTAGAGATGGGTATGCAGTTGGGCTTTGGAAATCTATTATGAAGGAATGTAGAACTTTGTTGGGTCATTTTTCTTTTGTAATGGGTAATGGGAGAAGGGTGAAGTTTTGGATAGATAAGTAGTGTGGTGATGAACCATTGTGTGCTTCCTTCCCCTCTTTATTTGCTTTAGTTGTATCAAAAGATGCTTGGGTGGTTAAAAGACGATGTCAATGGGGGAATGTAGAGCTGTTAGGGGTGGAAGAAGTCAGTTTGTGGTGGAGTCCAAATCCTTCGAGATTCTAGTTGAGGATTTGGGAGGAAAGCTGAAAGGTTGTATTTGGGAGAGAAGTAGAGGTATCTCCTCTTGGATTAGATTTGGGGATGCTAGTCTACGTTGCTTACTGAAAGGTGTTGAAGTCTGTTGTAGAGAGGTTGATGATCAAAGTTGGGTTATTGGCTGGATGGAGGGGAACAGGAAGTTTAGAATGGAGCGTCGTTTGAATAAGGCAGGAAGGTTCATTCTATGTTCTGTTCGAGATCTTGAAGCTAAAAAATACAGTATTATTTTTCCTGAAGGGAAGGGACAGGCTAGTGGTTGGAATTCTCTGGCCGTAAGGTTGAGAGGCCTTGGAGTGGTCCCTTCAGAAGGTATAAAGGTTACCAATGTGCCAGAGGTTTCGTTGAAGTTGAAGGGAGTTTCGAAGGTTCTGTGGAGAGAAAAGAGGGTGGAGACGAAGTCATTTGCAGATGCTGTTAAGTCGACTTCGGGAAGGGTAGGTGAGTCAGTTTGGTTAGAGGTAGGGGAAAGAGAGGTGTGTGGAAGGTTAGATCAGATGAGATAGTATCTAGTAGGGAGGTGGGGTATTATTTCAGCTCCATTACCTGAGTTGGAATACGTAAGGAGCTGGACTCGTCAGAATTGGGAGGTTTAGGGGAAACTGAAGGTTGCTGTGTTAGGTAGGGGACTCCTCCTGTTTGATTTTGAGTTGCCTTACGAGGCTGAGTGTGTTTTGGCCAGAGGCAAAAGAAGCATAAAGGAAAATTTTATTATCTTGGATAAATGGAATCCAAAGGTGGGGTGTTCTTGCAAGAAATCCAATGTTGATGAGGCTTGGGTAAGGGTGGTTGGGTTCCCACTCCATCTGTGGAGTTTTGAGGTGTTTAAAAGAATCGGAGATGGGTGCGGAGGTTTTGTTGCAGTGGATGAAGACACCAGATCTTTGATTGAGTTGTAGTGGGCTCGGATTCTGGTGAAGCGTGTGGAAAGGGAGGTCCCTAACTCTGCTCATATAGTTTTGGGGTTGGGATGCTATTCTCTCCAACTGTGGTGGGAATCTCCACCTTGGTTCACACAGGTGGTGCCGGCGGGAAGCTTCTCCGGGAAGGGCGGCCTAAGGGTAGGAGAAGAAATTAGCGGAGCTCAATGTGTTGTTTGCTATGGGAGTCAAAGGGAGAAGGTGGGAGCAGTTGAGGACGCAAATGGAGGTACAGGACGTGTCTCTTGCTGGAGGTAACCCACCCACCCTTTCTGTTGAGGTCTCTGGAGAAGAGATTGATGAGAGGGGTAGGGTAGGTGGTTCAGTAAACCTAGTGGAGGGGGTAGGGAGACCTTGTCCATCAGTCTGGACACCTTGGGCTTTGGGTTGGAAGGCCTTTGTAGTGGGCCTAATGTTTTATTAATCGGGGAGGCCTAGGGTCCTTGTCACGTGAGCCAAGTGGATTTGGGTCGTGTTTCAAGGCCCATTCACTTAAATGGCCTTTTAAGATGCAGTGAGGGGGAGTCAGGGGTGGGCTTTGGGTCTGCTGGAACTGACACAAAGGGAGAAGGGGCTTTTTATGGGGACGAGGCTCTAGTCTCTCTTCCTAGGGCTCGAAGCGAGCAGTCGTTCTCCAAAGATAGAGGCGTTGGTGGAGGCGCTGGTGGAGGCGCAAGTGGAGATGACGACCCCCTCGCCGAGTTGTCGAGGGAGGTGTTGCCGTTGATGACCTCTTAGACGACGGAAATGGGGGTTTTGACTGACGAAGCGCTATGCGAAGAGGCATCCAGGTACGTCGATCCTCGTTCTTTTCCTATGGGGGGTCGGGAAGGGGTTGTGTTGAATGAGGAGTCTTTCGGTGGTTTGGCTTTTGTGGTTAACGGAGAGGAGCAGATCCGGCTGAGAATCATCCTGGCTGATGGTACCAATGGGGAATTGGTCTCTAAGGGGAGAAGTTTGTGGTTAGAGAAGCTGTGGGGGGTGAGTTTGAGGGGTTGGTACAGGATATGGAAGGGAAAGGTTGTTGATGGGACGACAGCTGCCTGGCGAGGTTTAGTAAGTTTCTGGGTTTTTCTACGGAAGGTTTTGAAGGTGAAATCTTGAATTTGCTCCTAAGGACCAAGATAAGAAGAAAGCAAAATCTTAAGAAGGGATCGTCAGGGTCCACTAAGTTTGACCGCGAATTGAAAAAATTAGAGTGGTCCATTAATTATAATGGTGTGAGAAAGGAGAATTCTTTGGTTAGAGAACGTGGGGCCAGATTCTCGACCATTAGATGAAGCTAAAGATTCTATCATGGAATGTTAGAGGGGCCAATGATAGAAATAAAAGGAAAGTAATTAAGGCCCTAATCAGGTCGCAAAGAGTGGATGTGGTGTGTTTGTAGGAGACTAAAATTCAAGATATGTCCTAGGGGGTTGTTCATAGTCTTGGTGTGGGAAGATTCTTAGGTTGGGGAGCAGTGAGTGCACGGGGGGCAGCTGGTGGGGTGGTAGTCTTTTGGGATAAAGAGAGTTTTGGAGTTAGTAGGCATGGAAGTGGTCTCTTCTCAATTTCGTGTCGCTTTAAGAACTGCGAGGATGGGTTCTTGTGGATCTTTATGGGGGTCTACGGACCTACATTGAAAAGTTATAGAGAACCTTTTTGGGAAGAGTTAGGTGTCATTCGAGGGTTGTGGTATGATCCTTGGTGTATTGGTGGGGACTTTAACGTGATTAGATTTCTTGGCGAACGTAGTAGAGAAGGAAGATTGTCTGGATCCATGAGAAGATTTTCGGAGGTGATTGATGAGTTGGCTTTAAGAGATTTGCCTCTTTAGGGGGGGCCTTTTACGTGGAGTGGAGGGTTGAATGGTCAATCCAGGTCAAGACTGGATCGTTCTCTGATTTCGGAGGATTGGGAGAATAATTTTAGTGGGGTGTCTTAGTGCACTCTCCCAAGGTCGGTGTCTGATCACTTCCCAATTTTGTTAGATGGGGGTGGTGTGAGGAGATGTCCAATTCCGTTTCGTTTTGAGAATATGTGGTTGAAGGAGGAGGGCTTTAAGGAGTTGCTTAGGGGCTGGTGGCAAGGTTTCAACTATAGTGGGTCTTATAGTTTTATCCTGACAGAGAAATTAAAGGCTCTAAAAATTAAGTTGAAGAATTGGAACAAGGAAGTTTTTGGTAAAGTGGGGGTGAACATGAGGGTGGCTCTGGACAAAGTGTCTTTTTGGGATGATCAGGAGCGGCAAAGAGTCTTAAATGAGCAGGAGTTAGAGGCTAGAAAGGAGGCCAGGGAGGACTTCAAGAAGTGGGCGCTTTATGAGGAAATCTCATGGAGACAAAAATCAAGAGAAACATGGTTGAAGGAAGGCGATGAGAATACATGATTCTTTCATGAGATGGCAAATTCTAATAGAAGGAGGAATTTTTTGAAAAAGATTAAAGTTAATGGAATCTGGCTTTCAGAAGATCAAGAATATCAAAGGGGTGAGGTGAGGGCCTATCAGAATCTATTATCGGATCCTAGTGGCTGGCACCCTAGTATGAATAGTCTGGAGTTTGACAAAATTGGGGAAGAGGAGGCAACCGGGATGGAGGAGATGTTTTATGTGGAAGAGGTGTTTTTGGCCCTCTCAGAGTTGAATGGGGACAAAGCTCTTGGTCCAGATGGTTTTCCCCTTGCTTTCTGGCAGTTTTTCTGGGACTTTGTCAAAGATGAGCTAACGGAATTTTTCAAGGATTTTTTTTAGAGGGGTAAATTTGTTAGAAGTCTGAACGTCGCTTTCCTGGTTTTAATCCCTAAGAAAGGCGGGGCTGATGATTTATGCGACTATAAACCCATCAGTTTGGTGGGAGGTCTGTACAAGCTTCTCGCCAAGGTCCTAGCTAATAGGTTAAAGAAGGTAGTAAGGTGGTGTCTCCTACCCAAAATGCTTTTGTTGAAGGAAGGCAAATCCTTGATGCTACGTTAATTGCTAATGAGGCCATAGACTCGTTGCTGAAATGGGATGAATTTGGTGTGTTGTGTAAATTGGACTTAGAGAAGGCTTACGATCATATTAACTAGGATTTTCTACTGACAGTGATGCAAAAAATGGGTCTTGGGGAGAAATGGGCTGGCTGGATCAGGTGGTGCATCTCCACTGCTTCTTTTTCAGTTTTGATTAACAGATCGCCTTCAGGTTTTTTCCAGAGCACTAGGGGGTTAAGGCAAGGGGATCCCCTTTCCCCTTACTTATTTGTTTTAGGGATGGTGGCCTTAAGTTGCCTTATTAACAGAGCAGTTGGGGGGGGGGGGGTGTTTCCTTACCGGTTGTAGGATAAGGAGAAGGGGTGGCAATGGGATCCAAGTGTCTCATCTGCTGTTTGTTGATAACACGTTGATTTTTTGTGAGGATTCCCAAGAGCAAATGACTTTTCTAAGCTGACTATTAATGTGGTTTGAATCCATTTCTGGTCTGAGCATCAATTTGAATAAGAGTGAACTTCTGCCGGTGGGAAGAG